>NC_069124.1:45623497-46313497 GCF_026914265.1 Mya arenaria | reverse complement strand
ATTTTAGAGTGATATGTCACAGTGTGTGTATACCACGTGATGAATTACGTCATATATGCTACGTCGGAAGGCAATATTTTACTTAAAATGGACACTTAAATCAAAGATAACTTTTCTTTTACACCACCATTTTAAATGAAACAAAGGGCAGTCTGTGCCTCTTAAAAAGGCCTGCATTTGTTTTATTACCGACATTTGATAAAGTCATTAGTTTCATCAAACACTTCGACAAACCTGTTTCCAAATTCATGTTTTGACAGTGCTCCGTCAGACGGCCGTATTGTGAAAAGGTTTGTCGAAGTGTTTAAAGAAATTAAACTCGCAATCAAACTCACGTGGTATATACACACACTGTGTCAACTAGTCGAACCGTGCGCGTGTGGATTGCGCGTACGGTCGGAAAAACTTGTTGATGTTATCACTGCTTTCAGTGCTATAATCGATCTTACTTTTTGTACTTGTATGCATGAAGGAACAGCTTTTGTAAATACTTGCTCCAATATTGCTACCTATTTTAAACTATATGTTTAAACTTCCAGGTCACAACCTCATTTCCATGTTTTGATATGTTATGTATGTTTGTTCTTCATCAGCCAATTGTATAAACAATGGTAAATAATTACCTCGGTAAGTAAAACCACCGGTAAATTCCGTGGTAATATTACCATGGCGGTAAATGCGTTGTATAAAAGAAATTACCAAGGCGGTAAATTTACCAGGGTAAATTTTACCAAAATGTCCCATAATGCAATAGAGTGACGTCATTTTCCCGCACAGCTGTCAGATTGGAGGTATCTTTTTTATAAAAAAAATGAATGTCCACATTCCATTTTTATAAAAAAAATATCTAAAAGGCAGGTTAATGACAAAATTCATCAAATCGGCCCAACAAGTTACCTGGTAAATATTCAACAAAACAGTACAAAGTATTATAAGCTACTCCCGTGGCTGATCAATAAAACACATGTATGCAACACTGCAAGGGGTAGGTTTATTCTGAATTCAGGGGTGTGATTCTTTACTTCATACAAAACGGTCAACGAATACCGCAGAAAAATGTGAACATTATTGCAATGATTTGCAAGTCATAATGACACGATATATCTGAATAATTTAAAAACAGAAATTAACTGACAAAAAATTAAACTTGCTAACACAAAATTCAAAAAATATATTTGAATGGCATCTTCCGTTTTTCTCACGCTGACACCTAAGGAATTTATAGTCAGTTTCAACTTGTCATAGAAATGATGCACTGAGTTTCATAGAATTGATTCTCATTAAAGTGATCAATAATTCATATCTTTAATCTAATATGTACCATTGTTTCAGTATTCCATGTATTTGTTAATTAAAGCTGGGGGTCCATTGTTATATTTTAAACTGAATTATTGCTGAAATTAAGAATATATGTAAGAAAACACCACTGATTCTTTTTTGTGTCAATACAGACACATATTATAAATGTACTTGATATTTTCTATATCTTCTTTGTGAAATGTCATTTCTTGAAGAATTCCATTTATTAAATGCTGCATCCAACCACTTTGCAAATTCATAAGATTGTTAAACTACATGCGACATTTGTATAATATATCAGTTATGTTTATTATTAATGACCAAATGTTCTTGAATCTTTTTCTTTGATCTTATTTGTAACATATATATATATATATATATGTTTGTATAATTATGTCCCTACCCATAGGCTTGCAGTAACCCCTCAACTTGGCACTAAAAGTGCAATCATGTATAATTAACTTAATGAACTTATTTTTAGTGTCTGCTTATTTATGTCATAATTGTTTCTGTTTAAAATAGAATGTTACATGATCTCTTCAGTTATTGTCAGCACTATTTAATAATTTTTTTAACTGTTTAAAAACTAAGCTGTCCCATTGTGGATGTCAAATTAAAGTGTTAGAAGTACTTACTCATATAGTCACCATATTTTCATTTTACAGGAACATATTAAAAGTCAATATACAAGGAGTGTAACATTTATTTTCTATTTTCATTTAACTATAAATGGTCTTAAATTCAAAATCAAAGTCGATTCTTATGTATATACCAATAACCAGAATCAGCAATGTTAAACAGCATATAATACACTAGCGGCTCCATGAAGTTCATGTTGTGATGTTTCCTTGGCGGCACATTTGTCATATAACCTTGGTCTTCCACTGGTAGCAATCTAAAGATAAGTAAAATTATTTTGTAATCATTAAAATTATATGTTGTCTGTGAAAATCAGCTTCATATCTTAAATGGCTGATTAATGAATATTGGATGCGGATATGGAAATATGCATATGAGGGGGTGGGGGGTGGCGGGGGGGGTGACGGCGTTCCCTAGAGGCCAATGTTTCTATAAATTTGAAAGATAAGTTAACAAGATCGTCGGTAAGAGATGATGGCTTTCACAATAAACAAACAAGTTAATGATATTTTGCTTTCATTCAAATGACAGTACACTGATAATTTACAGAAGAAAAAAAACAACATTATTTTTACCTCACTGCTCTTGGTGTCTTTAATCATGTGCCTGTTATATGTTTTATCATCACACTGGCTCTGCTGGCTTTCGCTTATGAAAAGCCTAAAATGATTATAATATTCATTATCACAATTATGAAATGGTTGTGTACAATTGAACATAAACGTGCTAATCACAGAACTGTATATGTAACAGTATAATTTAAATACATTTTAACAAACTCAAAAAATCATACTTGGGTATGTTGTCATACCACAGCTGTTGTTTTTATCAAATATACAGTAAACTTTTATATTATCAAGGCACTTCACAGTATTTGGTTAGCAGTCACCCCATTGTGTGCCTCTATATAAGAACACTGTGGAAATAGACTATAGACTGAGGTATATTTCATAGAAAATGACGTCATAGCTGTCATTTACAGTATTGTTCAATGTTTACAGGCGGTTCAATTTGATTGTAAATATTTATGTGCAAAATACTCAAAATATGTGCAAAGTGGGATACATTTCAACAAAGTAAGGTCGAGACCTGCAATCAAGTGTTGGTCTCGAACCATTGCATTGAGCTTTGAAAGATTTTGGAATTATTTAAACGCGAAACAAGGTAAAGTACTTTCTTAAACTTCAGATTTCTTGTGTCACTGTGTTTGTACATGAAATTTGTTCGTTGGAATATTTTTTTGTTCACACAGTGAGTTATTGGCGATTTCTTACCTCTGTATTCCTGTCTTCTATTGATATGGACGTAATGGAACAGTTTTCTAAGCACGAAGTTTCAGTTTGTCTTTAAAATCGACAAAATGAGTTGTGAATCGAGCGTTTTTTTATGTCTGGTCGGCCATCTTGATTCTGGTAACTGAGACGGTAAATCAATTTACCCACCTCTTGGAGGAGGGTAAATATTACCGCGGTAAATAGCTTGGTAAAATCTTAATTTTGTTTTATACAATTGATTACCGCCAATTTACCAGGAAAATTACCGCCGGTAAAATATTACCCTGGGTAAATCTGTTTATACAATTGGCTGGAAAACTGCTCATTGAGCTAATGTTTTATTATTGCCATATAACCGATTTTAAATAAAAAAAATATTGTATCATGTGTTTTATATATTTGTGATAGAATTGAAGGTAAATGTAATTGTTTTAAGTGATATTTACTCAAAAAGATATGTGTAGATATGTATACGTACATGTGTGTAAATCTTAGATTAGAAAGAGTCGATTAAATTATCCATGATTTAATTCTTAGTGTTTTTCAGCCATTGGAGTAAAACTATAAACAACACATGCAGTTTAACCTTTTTACCCCCCCCCCCCTTAAAATTTGTCGAAGTGAACTATTCATATCAATATTGTCTGGGACAACTCCCGGATAATGAGATATGGTTAACATTTGGACCTTCAGTGTTAATGTCGTGGAAACCTTAAGATTACTTTCAGCTGAAAATCGGTTTCTGATCAATATATGAAAAAAAACTCTTAGGCCTAGAGACCGCGAACTTGGTAGAGATCCCTCAAACATAGCCAGTACCCTATTGTTATGTCAGCTGGTCAAAGGTCATGGTCATGGTAACTAAGTTGAAAGTCCGATTTCTTTCAATAACTGAAAAATACTTGTATCCGCGTACCTCAAATTTCTTTTGGTTTAATGTATCTGCTTCCTTTTAGTCATGTGTCAAAAACATTCGCGACGTCTTTTATGCTTTGCATCAAAATTATTCTTATATTTCCCTAAACAAGTACATGTATTAGCGTAAATCACATGGTCAAAGACCAGGTTGATCCAATCGGAACGATGTAAGTTTCATTTTTTTCATGGCAACAACATTAGAACTTATTTAAACACACTATTTAAGCACTGCATTGTTAATAAAAGCTTAGAAAATACATAAAGGAAAGAAATATATTTTATAGAATTAAATTCATTGTACTGTACCTTATTTATGCGATTTATACATTGCAGATTGCCCATATGGAGATCAGTCAACGTCATGTAATGCAGCTGATTGTCCAACTTATACTGAAGAGTCAAGAACAGTTGTATGTTGTCAAACATGTGCAGCTACAACCACAACAATCACAACGCCCACTACAACTACACCAACAACAACTTCAACTACACCAATTACAACAACCACAGCACCAACAACAACTACCACTATACCAACTACAACTACCACTTCACCCACTACAACAATCACAACGCCCACTACAACTACACCAACTACCACTACCACTACACCAACTACAACTACCACTACACCATCAACAACAACCACCACTACACCCACAACAACTACCTCAACACCAACTACCACTACAGTTACACCACCAACAACTACCATAACACCATCAACAACTACCACTACACCAACTACAACTACCACTACACCAACTACAACTACCACTACACCAACTACAACTACCACTACACCAACTACAACTACCACTACACCCGCAACAACTACCACAACACCAATAACAACAACCACTCCACCAACTACAACTACCACAACAACCAGCACTACACCAATAACAACAACAACCACTACACCTACAGCAACTACCACTACACCAATAACAACTACCACTACACCAACTACAACTACCACTTCACCAACAACAACTACCACTACACCAACAACAACAACCACTTCACCAACAACAACTACCACTACACCAACTACAACAACCACAACACCAACAACAACTACCACTACACCAACAACAACAACCACTTCACCAACAACAACAACCACAACACCAACTACAGCTACCACTTCACCAACAACAACTACCACTACAACAACAACAACTACCACTACACAAATAACAACCACTACACCTACAACTACTACCACTACACCAACAACAGCTACCACTACACCAACAACAACTACCACTACACCAACAACAATTACCACTAAACCAACAACGACTACCATTACCGCTACACCAACTACCACATCACCATCTACAGATTCCACTACACCAACTACCACAACCCCAACTGCAGCTACCACTACATCTACTTTGAATATGTGAGCACGTCATCAGATATTTCATGTTAAAATGTTAACAACCATACCGTCAATCACGTTGCAACAATGTTCCGAAAAATTGGCCCATTTTATAAGAAATTTAAAGATATCGAAATAAAAAAAACTTTTCGAGTGTTAGATTTTGAATTATTATACACGTGTTTGTATCAAGTGCTGTTTTTGTTGGAAAATGAAAATTAAATGGTAAAACTGTGAACAATACCGATTTTTCAAATATATTTTAATTTTCTTTTCCAGTCAACAAGAAAGATCAGGTCTGTTGTAAATAATCTAACATTAAATATCCATGTGCAGTTCAAAAGTTGAAACAAATAATGTGTGCGCCACGCAACATAGTTTGATATTAACCGAATAATTTTGTTTGTGTTTAATGGGGTTATTGAAGGGTGTTGACTTCTGCCCTAATAAAGACCATCGGGTGCACCCGTCGGACATCTTGAAATTAAATGTTTAAATAATTCATAAATGTCTTTTGTTTTGACTACATGCTTTAATATGAGAACAGCTGCATACACTTTACATATTCGGCAGTTTAATACTCTAAGAGTACTAATATTAACCACTAATTCTAACAATGTTTACATTCTTCACAGAGCAATGCCACGTGTCCTTTTCGCCTTTAGGACCCTGTCTGTGGTATGCAGCACCTGTCCATATACAACTCGGCTCATCTCTTGGGTTTATTATTATAACCGTTATTGAAGAGACACGGTGTCAACTTTTTGTTATGGTTAATCTTATTGATAAAAATCAATATACTCTTTTGCAGATGCAATGACCGTGGCATGCAGCGTAGTCCATATTTTAATCAGGACTATCTTCATCTGCGCAATGGTTCGTGATCACCTGATACGGAAGATCTAGATACAACTCTCCTTACAGGTGTAAGTTATGCATGCACTAGTAGCGTTATTAACTTTGCATATCTGAAACTGTTTTGTGATTATTTTTAAAGGCATAGCTGCTTATTTTTGTTGGTATCAAAACGTATGAAGAACTTCATGATAATCGTAAACGTCGTGTATATACATAATGATTTTTTTATATATATGATTTTGATACATTGGTTTTTCGATATTGACACTGGCCCCGAAATATGGGATTATAAGGAATGTCATGAGATTGAATAAATACAGCTTTTCTTATGTAAATATTTTCTCGGCGTTAAGAGTTTTGTAATAATTGTGTGACTTTAGGTGAATGTGGTAGATTACCAGTGATCACTATTTATGTCTCAAAATGTGTCAAATATTGGCGCAAAGTTTTACAAATGCCTGGATGTAGATTCACTTAAAATTCATATGTTATGATAAAAAATCTGTGTAATCTAGGTAGGCGTACATGGGCAACTTGTATCAAAGAAATATTGTTTGCACATGGTTTTTGACTATGCTTGTTTTTCTCAGGGTGTTGTATGCATAGAAAATACTAGTTTAGTGTCGTGGATGGAGGAAGTTTATCTGGTAAGACGGAGAAAATTATCACCCGATAAATTCCACAGCCGGGCCAGATCAACTTTCTCCATCCACGACACTAATCTAGTATTCTCTTTATCCTGTTACTTTGTTTATCAAAACATTATAAATTACCCTAAAAATATCAAGTACTTAAAAAAAGGATAACTGTATTTCTCTGTTCCCACACTCGGTATCTATGTTAAATGCGCCCCTAAAATAGTTCTCAAACCTGTTCAATTTATTCAATACTTATATGCATTTTATTAAGTCAATATCAATTCAAATCATTAAAAACTTTTAAAAGTACTTAAACGTGGATCAGTCAACAAACATTATCTTATCATGTAACAATTATTCCGCAAGTCACAGACTACACAGATCACGAGTGTTTACAAACAATCGCCACATGTCCAATGAATTTAAATTATTTTGATATTAAAGAATATAGTGTTTGATGTTTAGAACTGCACCGGCAAAGAGAAAATTCATTTCTTTGTAAGTGAGATTTTGTCATTCACCACCGAAATGGAATTCACCATCGTTGAATGCTGTACATTTTCATATGACCACATGAATGTAGATAAACATCACGTGGTCAACTACGATACTTATAAATGCTTTAAGTCTTTATTGAATGTTGATAGATACCTTAATATTAGTTAACCGTGTCCTATACGAAAATCATTGGCTAGATCAAGAACCTCTAGTCATAAACTCCATATTAAAATTGGTCGATGTTTTAGTATTGATAGAGATGATAGTGTTAGTATTTATTGTTTATTGGACAAATACATACTAGTACTTGGTTTTGAAGATGAATATCATGTATTTCTGAGTATTCAAGATTTCAAGACATCATGACAATATTTATTTCTTGGTATTGTGAAAACAGTGTCATTAGTGTTCATTTCTATAATCTAATGGCATCGGAAAATGTTACCCATATCAAATCCACTGCTCTTTATGTTCCTAAACCCACAACTCTAATTAAGTTACATATAAGTATTTTGTTATATTTGATTTGCATTGTAACATGTTAATTTAGTTCGTTATAATGGTTATTATAAACAAAGTCTTAGACAATTTGACACGAAGTAAAAAAAAATAGGTTAGTAAATATGGCGTTTTTGTTGATACTAAAATAGTTTTAGTTTTGGTTTCAAGGGTTTCGAAACCTGTTTCGAAGATTTTGCTTAAAAAAAACAAATGCATGGTTTTGTATCAATGAATTTGTGTCAATTATATGACGCATTATATGACGCATTTGTTGGTTCTATTTTAAATTATTCGGCAGAGGTTTTGGGCTAAATGTAAGGAGTTAGAAGGAATTCATTTAAATTTTGTAAAAGATTATAAAGAGTCAAAATAAATACTTGCAATGTCAATGTTTATGGCGAATTAGGAAAATTTTCGTTATATATGTGTAGATATATGCGTATATTGTCATATTGGTTTAAAGTTGCTACCACTGATAATATTATCATCAAAACTTCATATGCACAAGCTAAGAATGATTGTGTTAAAGGTTGTCGTAATTGGGTGTATAACATAAGAAAGATATTAAATGATTTTGGTTTTAGCCATGTTTTGGACGATATCTACAATATTGATGTTGATATATTTATAGTTTTGAAATGTAGAATATATGATGCTTTTAAACAAGATTGGTATGGTGCTTTAGAAAAAAGCACGGTGCTAGATATGTATAGATATTTTAAGACTAGTTTTGAATATGAAAGTTATTTAGAGCTTATTAAACTATGTCTGTGTGTTAAAGATTCGCTTAAAGTAAGATCCACAATAATTAATGTTAGAACTTAATATTGTACCATTTGTTCATCCTCTTATTTAGATGATTTTTGTATATATGTATATACTGGTTTGTATTACATTGTTTGTTATTATGCATACACGTTGACATTGATCAGCAATAACATATGTGTTGATGACGATGTACGCTGTACAAATCGAAATAAACTGTCTGTCTGTCTGCCTGTCTATAATTTCAACAACATAATAGAGTTTCTGCATATAGTCATTATTTCTAAATTTCTTCCATCCAATGACACCTAAGATGGTCGTTAGCTTATTTTAACTAAATGGTGTTTCAACACACGTGTTGGATCACTGTCCGCCATGTTGTTTTTCAAAGTGTGTTAATTTTCGGATAAGACATACCGACGAAACCGCAATCGGAGAGGGTTTCGATACTTTAATCAAAGCACTGAAAGACTCTCGGTTATAGTATTTGAGTTTATTTCAGAACACAATAGGACAAATGCACATACATACACACTCAGTAAAATACGTTTGTGCATATAACATAGTCAATGTCCATTCAATCTTCAAATCACACAATTACAAATTGGTTTAGGAATCAATCTTCAAATCACACAATTACAAATTGGTTTAGGAATCACAGTACCATGGCACAATATAAACATAGCAAGAGCAATAAACAAATTTCATCCGTAAACACTATAGTAGGTCCTTCAAAACTCGAAAGCTTTTAATACATACATCGATAATTTCTATTTACATTAGTATTTTGAGAGGTGAATAATTCTATAAATTTCATCATATTCGGTCTTGCATAACAAAATTTATCCATGTAAACTTTTCCTTTAGCAGTTAACAATTTACATTCAAGAACAAAATAATATTGATTTTTTTTTCCAAACAAAATGTATAGCAGCTGGTTAATGCCATCTACTAGCCTCTACCTGTAATCTATGCACAGATGTACTCTTGTATAAGTCGAATGAACTGTCTGTTCTGTTCTGTTCTTTAAATAAGTTGTTACGTTGAAATCTGTTTAAAAAAGCACATAGGTTCTAGCTCTGGTAAACTCTGTAAATTCTGAGCTCCAATTAATAACTGTATCAGTAACTCTTCGCTTAAAAACATTCAAAAACAAGAATATCGCTGAAGGCGATGGATGTTCCCCATATGCCCGTTTTCTATGAAAAGACAGAACTTGTAATACAATGTGCTGGTAGAAGGTAAATTGTTGTAGCATTATTATACACAGTTGGAAAGTTTCATAACATGGAAAGATATGGGCAGGTTTGAGAAATAAATTTAAAGATAATTTACAAGAAATGAAATAAAAAAAAAACAGCAATTGAAAACCGCAAATATTGATGGTATGGCGCGGACAAACTACTGCCAAAATATGTAAGAAAAAAAATAGAAAACATATGGTTCTGGATGGATTTGAACCGCTACTTTGAAAGCCTCAAAACATTTGTAGTGCTGTGCTTAAAAACATAGGCTAAAACATTAAAATAAAAAGGTTCAAGAGGAGGTTTTCATTAGGAATCTGCTACCTTACTATACATGAAAGGATTATGGTACTTGTGTACTGCACTTTCTCTAATTGCAATCTATCTAAATACCAAGTTTTATTTAAATCCCATCATTAGTTTTGAAGCTATGGCCCGGGCAAGCACCAATTATGAAAAATATGTTAAGGGGAGATAACTTAATAGATATGCATGATAGTATTATGGTTCTTGTGCACTGCACTTCCTCTCAATGCCATCTACCTATAACCAAGTTTTATTTCAATCCCATCAGTTGTTTTGAAGTTATGACCCGGATAAACACCAATTATCAAAAAATGATTAATGGGAGATAATTTATAAATATGCATTATAGGATTATGGTTCTTATGCACTGCACTTCCTTTAATTTCCATCTATCTATATACCAAGTTTTAATTCAATCGCATCAATAGTTTTTAAGTTGACAAGACAAGAGTTTGACGGACGGAAAGACGGACGAAAGGATGGATGGACGGGCAAAGCGGCAACTATATGCTCTCGTTTCGCGGAGCATAATAAATTTATACCACCAACTCCTTGATGTAATACTTTATAATTTTGATGCAAATCATCAAAGACGTCGCAATGTTTTTGAAACATGACTAATAGGAAGCAGATGCATTAAATCAGGATAGCAAGGTTGAGGTACGTGGATATTAGCATTCTTAAATTATTAAACGAAATCGGATTTTCAGCTTAAGGTCACTACGACCTTGACCTTAAATCATTTTTTCTTATTTTGATCGAAAACCGATTTTCAGCTGAAATTATTCTTACTTAAGATTACCATGGTGGTCCATATATTGGCCATATCTGCATTATAGCAATTGCTAGTGCATTCGTTTAAATCGTAAATGCCTTCATGCAATTGCTTTGTTCGTGTTTGTAATGGACTTCCGCATGTGTCTATGTGTACAACTTTAGGTTTCCTTCATGTTATTGCTAAGTGTCTACGTCTAAACGATAAATGTCAGATGTCAAGTTTTCACTTTTAATTGACTATTGTGTTCTAATTTAAATACAAGAGTACAATTAAACTTCTAATAGTATTACTAATAATATTTATATAATGTAATAAGACCATTAAAAGCTAACTTAATTATACATCAATCAAACATAGTAGTATGCATTTACTAATAAGCATATAGACGATAGACGATAGACGAATGCATTTAGACGAACGCAACTAAACGAATGGAATTAGAAGGGAACCAGTAAATATTGGTACCCTGCGACAGCAACAATGGGAATGGAAACCAAAGACTGGTACCCTTCTTATCCACGGGAGAGCACTCTCGCAACATTTGCGATGGTAGCAGTCAAAAGTTTTCGTGCAGGAGCTGTCAAAATTATATCTAGAAGTGTTAATGTCTGACATTATCTGGACCTACAAATGTAATACTGCTAGATGCTATTTTCTGCTGATTTTTTTTTTCCTGGATGTGTTTATTCGGTACTGAGTTAGACACATATCCAAATTCTAATCTGCGTTTCGGCCTGAAATTGAAATGTGTTGTCTGCGAGCGTTGAGATTAATATATGAGAAAATACATCAAGCAGTATTATTTTTTTAAGTTCAGATAATGTTACACATGACCTCTTCTAGATATATTTTGACAGCTCCTGCACGAAAAATGTTGACCGCCACCGTAGCAAAATTCGCGAGAGTGCTCTCCCGTGGATAAGAAGGGTACCAGCATTTGATTTCCATTCCCAGTTAATGTTGACGCAGGATACAAATATTTACTGGTTCCCTTCTAATTCCATTCGTCTATCATCTATAGGTTACACACCACCATTGTTTTTCCCTATATAATTCAATGTAAAATTATAATTTTTAGACAACATTTAAAGGCATTTCGAGCGAATGCAGGCTATGATAACCACATATATTCTTAGAGTACAAGCTTTAAATTACATTTTAAGCCAATAAAAAGGGGGGTCAAGTTATTCCTAAGAAAAATCACTCCACTTGAAAAACAAACTCTAAAATTTGCACCGTCCGCCATGACAGTTCTTCCAAAATGACCTTTCAACTATAGGGCAGCGGTTTATGCTTTAATCTCTACTCTAAATGATAAATCAAGCAAGAATAGATACTTAAGGTATTAAAGTTTCAGGAATAATGATAGTTTTGATTTACAGTGTATTGAGCATGTGAAAACATGTCTATCAATCATAAGAACATTTTTTTTATTGAGAATTTTCCACACAACGGAAGTACATATGACGTAATGGTGACGTCATTCCTATAACTAAACCCGTCCCTGCATTTTTTATGAAAAACACTTTCGATTAGTCCTTCGTACATAAATACACCCAAAACTAGCTCAATCTGATAGTCTGTGTCAAGTTTTTCAGTTTCAATGCCTGTCACCCAAGTGCCTGTGCGTCTGTATTTTCTAAGGCGTTTTGGCCCAAAATGCCATTCTTTGAGGTTTTTCAACTGAACCTCGACTCAAATGGCATTCTAAGCATCAAATGGGGCAGTTATACACATCTTTGCACACATTTCAAGTTCTCGCAGTCAAATTTTCACCAAATTTGGACATTTTCAGTGCTCGTAAAATTGCAGACGACTCATTTAAAAAAAAATAGGCGAAAGTTGTGAAAACCAGAAAATAGCATATTTTGATCAACCGGACAAGATAAATGCATTTAATTGTGAAAAATTGCCGAAATAGTGAAATGCAATACATTTCTTACCAAAAATAACACTTTTTAAACAAAGCAGTTTGGTCCCTTCTACGTGGTATGCATATTTTGCAATAGTCAAGTGACAAATAAATAGTTTAGATAATTCTCATCACACGCACGGTTAGCTCAATCGGTAGAGCGTTGGACTCTGAATCGGACAACAAGGGTTCGATTCCCGGGCGGACCTGGTCACTTCTGTTGTTATTGGTTATGAAATCCTTTCTACGACCATTTGCACTGAACCACTGCCCCTGGCATATACAGAAGTTGTCAGTTTCTTGCAGAGGTGAAGGCACCTAGTACTGGTTTTGCCCAGGATAGATGTGCGGTGGTTGAACTGTCACTCTGGGACACATCAATGTGCTCACGCCGGGACCCGGAGTATAAACTACTTACACCACTAACACACGCACTTTAATGTACCTGTGTTTTTATCAAAGCAGTAGATCGCGTGATAAATTTGTGTCGTATACTGGCATGTGATAGATTGCCGCATAATTGCAGACTGTGTGGTACAAGTGATAATGATGTAATCACTTTTTACAATGTGATCAACAATCTGGTTGACGTATACTAGGTCACATTTTGTTGTACCATTTTATTCTTAAATAGTGATCATATTATAAACAAGACACAGGTAAACACTTTATAAATATATAAATTTGATAATGCCTCGTCGAATATGTTGTTTTATATGCTATATTGTAAATTGAAGGTCAGACGGGTTTTTTAATGTTCGGTTTAAGAACAAAGTTTCTAATCCGTTTAATAGCTTAGTTATTTAACTGTGTGATGAATATAAATTGTGCGATACATTTTGGCAATAAAAAAATTAGAAGACTAAAAACATGCTTGAAAGTGCCTGTTACCACTTATCCATCTATTCATTTTTGGCTTTTAGCAGTAACTGTTTATCTTGTTATGATTTGCGAATTCCACTTAGTAAGTAACTAACTGGTTAACTAGATAGGATTCGTGTCAACTCGTAAAAAACGTCCACTGAAACGTCCGCATCGCTACAAACGTGAACTTACATTACGGTATACTCGGACACGTACTCTAAACAGTCATACATTTTAATCTGGTGGTTGTCGGTGGTCCAGGTACGTGCGTATATTGGGTGAGTGGTGTTACGTAGATACGACAAAAGTCGCTCTGTTTGGGAACGATGAGTAAACATTCTGGACCGAAACTGACAGCAACACCTTAAAATAAATATAGATCCATTATTTTCTGTTATATAAGTGAAATCCTTATAAAGCGTCATATATATTAGTGGATATTTTGTATTTAAAGTTTGCAAAATGTGCTCCAACTAACTTAGATTATAACGTACTTCAATTGGAAAAGTAGGTTATAATCTTAACTAGCTATCATTTTAAAATGCTTAAACCTGCATTTGTGAGAGATTGTCTGCTTTGATTAAGATGAGAATTGGCTTTTGTATCATTAGTTTAACTTTAAACTCATTAATTTTACAATGATTTTGAAACAAGTTATTAATGTATGTATGCATTCATTGGCTTTATATTACGCGATAAAGTGGTCTAATGTTGTGTAGGTTGATGGGGTTGTTAATCCAGTACCCGTAGCAATCCAATTTGAACGGCAACGAACAAAAAATCACACCGACCGAGAAATAAACTTGACTCTTGAGCTTCAGAGCCGAGTCCAACCAGATTCAGAGCTTGTCTGTTGTGCTTTGGGTGATAGTTATTGTGCTATTAAAGAGATTCATTCACATTTTATAGGGTCCAGTTGTTGTTGATCAAATATGGTAAATAACTCAATTTGGACTAAATTTATAAACATTTGTTGCTAACATACAATCTGTGAAAAAGCTCCTTTAATCAATAATACCCATGTAAAAGGCCCAGTTGTTAAAGATTATTCAGACGCACAAGATAAGGGCCCAGACGACACCAACGAGAGCCACAAACACCACAGTTATCAATATGATTTAATCAATTCCACGGCGGGATAAAGAGGCCCACCTTAGGAACATTTGTGTCTTTTCATAAAGACATATACTAAAAAGTAGCCCCGCCCCTGGCGACCATGTTTTAAACGAATCAACATGTAGTGGAGATATTCGATGAAATTTGATAGAGTGTCACATGAGGAGCATTTTCGAGAAAATATGTTTGAATCGGGCCAACGGATTCTGAGAAGAAGATTTTGAAATTTTCCATATAGACATATATAGTTAAAAGTAGACTAGACTCCTGGTGGCCATTTTTTTCTTTTACGAATCAAAATGGGGTGATGAAAATTGAACAGGAAATTTTTATGAAGCTATTTTCAATCGGGCTTGCGGATGTGAGGAGAGGATTTTTAAAGTTGTCCATAAAATGAATGGTAGCCCAGCCTCCTCGCAGATATGTTTTTTTTACGAATCACCACAATTTTTTTCTGAGCAACAAACTGCCAATTAGACTCACACATTAATATGAATACAAAATTGTGATTCTAGCTATGCAGTGAGCCGCAATTGATTTTCGTACATTCCACACCCAGTGGGGTTCATACATCACGCTGTCACCAAGACTCATCGACACACTTGTGATTATAGCTATATGCCTTGGAATTGCCTTTTATAAATCACATATTCAGCAGGATTTACACATTCTTTACATAGACGAACATGTGATTCTATGTATGCATCGATATAAAATTCTCCTTTACACATCTCACAGCCAGCAGGATGCAAAAATTCTTTTCTTAGACAAACGTATAATTCTGGCTACGCAATGAGTCGAATTGTTCTTAAATAACCACATAGCCAGCAGGAATCACACATTCATTACCTATGTAATCATTTGTGATTCTCACTACATAATTGTCTTTCGTACACAGTCAGCAAGATTTACAAATTGTTTCAAATGACTTTTCAGCTATGCCTACAGTCGCAATTAATATTATAATATTATTAATTAGGTGATTTCATATTGGCCTAGTTATTTGTCCGAGGTTAGCTGTATTTGCCTGAGCCCGAAAGGGCTAACCTCGGACAAATAACTAAGCCATTATGAAATCACCTAATTAATAAGTATTTTATTAATTAACTATTACCATTTCGGTTAAAAACATTCTTATAACTTACTTTAAGTTCACATTGAAGCCGTATTTATCCCTTATTCATTTATGTTGTCTGCTTTTCTAGACTTGACTTTGTTGATTTTGACATGCATCCTTAAAGTGACATTGCACATACTTATGAATAAAGCACTGTCTTTAATTGTCTGGCATTGGTACCGCAATTGTCTATGTATCTCGTCAAATACGTAATAGTTAATTAATAAAAACGTATATGCCATTCAAAGATCACATTCATTTTGAACAAATTTTCATGAACATCAATGACAGCTTAGAATGAAAGACATCAGGTAGCATAATGTGTATTGTTGCCTTTCCATGCAGTATATAGGAAACATTCTAAATCAGTTTTGTTCCACTAACCATAATAAAAAATGACTCGTTGGTAAGCCTTCACATCTCAAGTCTCTGAGCAATATTTTCCTATGGACGCAGAACCTCCCTCCGTCCGTCACAAACTTATTCCGAGAATAAGTTAAAAACATTTGGATTTTGATGAAATTTGAAATATAGACATAACGCGATATTCACAGGTGAAGTTCTTGCGTAAGAACCAGAGTCTTAACTTCAATCATTGCTGAATTATGTTCTACTTTCCCTTTCTCAGTATGCATTCATAAATAAGCTGCGTGTTCGGACCATTAATCGAAAAGATATCATGGCATTTAAATAAATCTTTAAAATGTATACATAGAAAATCAAGAAAAATGCGAAAGCACTCTAATACTTCCTTACATATTTGGTTTATGCTGATTTATCTCCCTTTTGCCATATTATTTTCGTTATGGGTGATTGGTATACTTATTTCTGTCCGTATAATAACTCTACAGGTTTTTGCGGTATCGACTTCAAATGTCATAAAATATATCTTACTAGGCAGGAAAGCAATGAACCATAGGCAGGAACCATAATTTTGTCTAGAAGGTTTTTTTTAAGTTATTGACCTTTGCCGTTTCTTAGGTATTTACAACAATATAGCCATTTGTTTATTTCTAAATTCATTTTTTATCTGGAGAATTTTTTTTCGAAAAGAAACAATTTTAAATTTCCGTTTACTTTTTTGAATTAGATACCTATGGAAGAACATACCTCCTAGCCAACACTAGCCTTGTTAAGTGGGGCTATTTATGAAAATTACAATTTTATATTCAAGTGTATCAGTAAAAAACGTCAAATGCTGTTGGGAAGAACTGCTGGGTTGTGTAGAAAGTTCTGATATATTTTGCGTTTTATTTGAAAATCCTTTAGTATCGAATCTCAGAAGGCTTCTTTCTGTCGATTGTCTATTGTTTACTTGAAGAAAGACAACTATATATCGGATGTATCGTGTTGATCACTTAAACATAATTCACAAATGACAATAATGCAGTATTATTCTTATACGCTATTTTCAATGAACCGCGCCTGCTATCCTGTGTAACAGATATTGAACAAAACATTTCAAGGTTGCAAATCTTAAAGTGACACTCTTATTCAAAATCAATATAATACACATATAAGCCAATCATAAATTATGACTGATAAACCTTAAACAACTTACTAAATAATGCATTTATGTTATATTAACTGTTAACAAGATTTTAACCGTGTTTTAAATAGCTGAAAACGCAAAAATATTAAATGAGTTGTGAATGCTAAAAGATTTACTGCGATAAACTATCGTCTCATACGGTAGAAATGTCTTGTTTTCTGGATCTTTCTTTCAAATTTAACTCGTTATACTTCGTAAAAACATTGTTTTTGTTACTTATTCATCCCCTTTGGTATATTAAAAGTTACAATTGCATTAAATGTGGTAAGTCTTATTTTGGAGTAAGACTGCATCTTTAACCAATGATGAGTGAATGACCAATATTTTAGGCAATTATCGTCACTTCCCATCTCGCTTCAATTTAGCAACAATGCAGTTTGATACGATTGTTAAGTTAAATTCAAACAGGATAATAAAGCCATTGGAGCTTTATGGGGGTTTAATCTTAAAACAAAGACCACTTATCAATTGGTAACATACAACAGAATAATCCAATTATGTAATTGATATTGGCCAATGCATTGATTAATATATGGGGTAATGTAGTTTTAAACGGGTCAGTGCTTTAATATTTCGTTCACTTAAGTTCAATTTGGTTAAAACAATTTTTAAAAAGTCTTCAAACGCCTTACTCTAGTACTTTGACGTTTGTTGTAGCTTGTTTAAGGAGATAAAATATATTCAAATAATATTTATCTGTGTTATCAATGTTCGTTAATGGAAAATTATAGATTTTGTTAAATTCCATTTTCTACATTCTGAAATACTATTTGGCAATACAAAGGGAGACGTGTAGAACTGTGTCGTACAGTGCAAAGGTTGGATAATGGCCCCCGTACTGCTTTTCATGATCTACATTCTGTCTCTGGAACTGACGGATGCTTTACGATTTCCCCACATCAGAACCGTGTCACAGCAAGGTAGGTGTTGTGTCCAAGGTAGAAGATGAATTAACACTGTAATAAACAGAATAAAATATCGCGGAATAAAAAATAATATAATTTTCCACATCGTCTAGTTATATACATTTTGATTATATGCGCGTACAAACCAAATTCGGTTAAGATAGTCGATAGATATAAAATTAATATCGTTTAATAACACTATTCACTGAGAATCAATCGTTACTGTGATTTAAAAGTAAAAAAAAAACATTAGGCCACAACAAATTGATCATTTGTTTGTCGGATTTGCCGCACCTAAAATTCGAAAAAAAACTGCGCCCGCACATCTTATTTGGCCGCGCGGATTTTTTTTTTACTTCTGAATTTCCCATTTTTTCTGTTACTCAGAATTTAAACCTGCAACGTCGACTTCGCATTTTTTGAGTGATTTTGCAGGACGCACCGTTGTTATTCATTTCCATTATTAATTTTCAGTTTACTTTCAGTTTTCGTATTCTAAAATACACGTTTTAAGTGAATATCAGTGTCATAGTCAATGGATTATAGTCTTCAGTAAACAACAGCAGTTTCACAGCATCGATGGCAATAATTATTTATGTGTGTGTGAAGTAATTCATTGTTTTATACTCGAAATGTAGTGCTAAATAATAAGTAAATCAGATTTTCTGTGCAAAACTTAAATTCAAATACACACCGGACACACGATCTACAACCATTGAACATGTTTTCGTGAGTTATTTTTTTAATTCTAAAATGCATTTTTCAGTATCCATATACATGTACTTATAAGTGATATAAACAGATAAAAAAGTAGGACTTGTAAATGTTTTAGAAACAGTCTGTATTTACACATACAATATTAAAATAACATCAGTAAAATCAGAAAATAAAACCTTATATAGGTAAAATGACTGTTTTAATTTTCTCTTATCACACTTCTTTTCTTTGATCGACTAGTGATTAAGTGGCCTGTTATTTAAGTAGCCTGTTTCTTACCGGCATTGAAGCAAGGGAGGATGTCATGTTATTTTTATTCAAGGCATGGACCTGTAAACCACAGGTTCATGCTCAAGGCGAGGTCGTCTTGAAACAGAAACATCTTTAATCCACCACCTGAACTTAATATAATGACCAGTGCCACATTTGCAGATTTGTTTGATGCTGCTTCAATTATATGGTTCCATAATTCAATCCAGTGAGGGGTTGTTGTTTTTTTTCAGAAATGTTCTCTGTGTTATTTACATTTTCGATCATCTGTCATGTCAATGTCACTACAATTTTATCATGTGCTTCAAGAGGTTCAAACTTAGACCTGACTAAGAAATGCTCAAATGATGAATTACTCTTACATGATTGTCTAAAATGTTTTCTGGTGATAGTAAATTAGATGAGTATGGAATGAATACAATAATAGTTCGTTTTGGCTTCGAATAATTTCACGCTACTGTGAGGAATGCTGTTTTTATAATAATATCCACGTTTAAATTGTCGATGCAATGAAAGTTAATAGTAACTGGATCTTATTACCATTTGTTAAATATTGAGATGATTTTTATGTAACACAATCAAAATCTTTTTTTATTTATAACTGAGAACCTTTTTGCAATTTAAAAACATTTATTGACATAATTGTGTTATAAATTTGGTAAGAATTATACATTCTTTTATCATTTTTTAAAAAAAAAAATGGTTTAGTTTTTGCTCGCTCACTCCTACCTTTTTTTTGCAAAATCCGTAGAACAAATGATCAATTTGTTGTGACCTCATGGACACGTTTGTAAGCACATATGTTATAATAGTAGTTTCTATATCTGTAGCAAATACAAACATTTATAAATAGTCACAATAAATCAAATACCTTTAATACATACATATGCACACTGTGTCGAATAATCTAAGCACTATCGTTCAGAACCGAAAATGGAAACTCGGTGTTCCATACCACTACAAAATTTATTTGCCACAGTCTCTAAGTTCATAATGTCAGTGGTCTTGCTAGTGGAGGTTCATCGTATGGTTCAGTCTTTCCTGGGTCATTGTTGATCGCAGGTAGGTTTTTAGCCGCCGAAGGAACGTTCGCTGGTAGCATTCGTATCTGGTACCACAAGTACAAGCTTAAGGACAATCATTACTTCCGGAAACAATAGCCGTGACGCAGGCTTCATGTCCTGAAACACCTTCACGTCTATAACTTGCTCGATGTTGTCAGCTGCGGAAAAGTCTTCCATGACGCTCTTAAGAATCGAATCCTGTAGACGTGTATGTAGCCGGAATATTGGTTGGTCGGACCGATCTTGGATTGCAGTAAATCCCCATGTCCGACCCCTCAAAGTATTGCTTGTGATAGAGGTCATTTGTTGAAGTCGGATACTCGGCGTCGACGTCGCCCGTTCGTAACGTTCTGGCATTTACGTCTTTGGGGTAGTGTTATTTCGTTGATATAATGTTTTCGAGATTGGTGTCAATTGATCACCAGAATTAATCTTATGCGTCATCGTCACATGGGAAAGACTGTGGCTTTTAGAAGCTGACATGTCTTTGTGTTGAAGAGCCTTCCTTAGGTTGTCGCTGTGCTTCAACAGTTCATACCCAAGTATCACACCATAGAGAAAATTAAATGAGGCCATCTGACTCTTCACACCAATAATGCGCTCTCTGGTCTCAGTGTCTTTTGTATCTTTTGTGTTCTCTTAGATGGTATCCAATAATTTCTAGAGGACGGAGACCTTATTATGAGAGGAACCGTGTGTTGCAAAGTATGGTCATGAGCTGTGCTCTGCTATTGGCTTACTCTTCCGAATGGGTTGCGGAAAGTCTTTCTCCGATGTCTTAAGTCTGTGCAGGTAGGGTAACATGTCTCTTAACGGCCTCTTTGAGTTAATCGGACTGTTTATGTTTTTCGTTGCGTCTCTCCACTTGAAGCCGGTGCTGATGATCCCGCTCTAAACTTTTGTGTTGCCAATCTTGCCGCCTTTCATAGCCGTCATATTTGAGAAGCAGAACGAACAATCTGTAGCCTGCAAGCATAGAAAATAACTATATGAACAACAACACCATATTTATTAATGTGTAATCATAGATACACATGTATTTATTCACTTTTAAATATTCATATTCCCGCAGTCTCACAATGGTAGGTTAATTAGCGCAGTTTACCTTTTCATAGTTAAGTCACGAGTGACTTTGGAACCATTGCGAGTTGAATGTCCTGTGTTCAGTTGTTTTAGTGCCAATAGATCTCTTTGGAAATTTAAGATGTTAAGGCTTATTTGAAACGTTCATTTTAAAGTCAAACTTAAATGTCACGAGTTTGAAATATTACATTTCTGCTGGCTATTTAATGGCAATTTTGAATTAATGAGTAAATATATCACAATCAATAGAGGTTTTGAAGCATCAAAAACGATACAAGAATTCTTGCCTTTTCTTCTTCCACTTATCCGTCTGAAATAATCCGCCGCGCTACGCGTCTGGCTTATCTTGTTATCTACAATATCTTTAAAAGCCAATACTCATGGCAGTTCCTCTTCCATCCTAGTTATTCAGTAAACTATTAAACTTTACATTGTCAAAAACTGTTCTGTTTAAAATGAGGTCAGTTACTTAGTTTGTTATTGTGCTACCCTGGCATGCCATTCGTGTGGGGATGCGTGCGTGGGTGCGTGCGCATATGAGCGTGTGTGCGCGTGTGTGATTGTGCGTGTGTGTTTATTTTACCAAGACACAGGAAAATAATTGGGTGACGACTCCAGTGAGAGTATTCATCAGGTATTGTTTGGCTGTGAGCATTATGCAACATTTCCTCTATACGAGTTAATTCAAGCCCGGACTCCAATATGGGAATGTGCAATTCTATGGGAGTGAACTAAGTGTTCTATTTATACCAATACCGATCTTCTTGTGTCAACGTGTCTCCATTTAGACGAGCGGACCATTCAAAATCGGATACCTTTTTTGAGAGCCCGGAAAAAACAACATTTCACACTAGTTCGTGAAACTTTTTTTTTCTCAGGCGTTAAAATTAAAATGTCCATAAATGTTTAAGAGTGATGACCTAGCGTCTTCATTAGAGTTATAAAAACGTGACCAAAAGTAAAACATTGTCATTAAAAATGCTACGCAAAATAACTAACTACACACACACATAACACATAGTAAATCATTAATTAGGCATTGATATTGACATGAATTATTATACAATCATATTTTAACGTGACACAGCAAATGTTAGCATTTATAAACAACATAATTAGAGATTGTATAAAATAACAATAAATCAAAAACAGTTCATAACATATTGTTATTTAAAAAATATAAAACATCTTGATGTAATTATTTAAATGAACCTTGTTCAAAATGAATCTTTACCCGTTATAAAAAGTAAGTCGTAGTTAATTTGGAAAAAATATTACAAACATATTTTTATTAAAATGTAATACCGACCTAACATGTATGATAGCCAGGAATAACCCTGGTTTTGCACCCCTTGTGTGGTCATTTATCTCGCAAAGGCTGCCGTGCGTGAATCGAGATTGTATTACCAAGCAAATAGGGCACTTCTTACATCTTACACAAATAAATCACCTAGTCGAAGCTAATTAGACAGTTGCTTCACCAGGTTAAAAATATACTATATATTTTGTACATGTTTGTACCTTCCAAATGTATATCGATCTTTATTACATGGTGAGGCAACTGAAAACTAGTTTCAACTGTTCAATATAATTTTGAATAGTTTGGGGAACAGGAAACAACGTTTTATTCTGGCATGGGAGAGTCCTCTCCTTTAACACAGTTCTCTAAAGCAGAAGTTATTCTGGTCTTACTCGTGTTTGCTTTTCAAGGTAGCAGATCTTTGAAAGTCTGAAAATAATCCATTAGATATTATGATTTTCTATTTAATGTTTTGTTTTCTTTGGAACAGAAATTTCCGATTTCATATTAGCCTAAAAGCTCTATATATTCACAATGTTAAGACACTTTTGTAATATTTAGGTACATTTTATATATGATTTAAATAAACAAATTTAAGACAAAAATGCACGTCAAATGACAAAAATAAATATACTAATGAATCACACCAACTTATTATATAAATTCGCGTAATATTACATGCAATGGAAATAGCATAATGCATTTAAATCAGATTACAATAACTTCAGTGCTTTGAGTATACAATACAAATGCCACAAATGCATTTAAACTAAAAGACAATAACCCCCATGTTTAAAAATAGTTGTATCATATTCAGGATCTGTATTTCAATCCATACTTGGTCGAAAATAACAACTGAAAATGTCAACTGTTATAGTTAATGGTGTTTTAAAAACAAACAACATTCTATTGGGCAAAATGAAATTTCCATTATAAACGGCATCCGGAATAGGCTTGCAAATTCGAGTTTTTTGCAAAGTTATTTATTTTTTTTATTTTTATCCATTGTTTTTATTTTTATTTTGTACCATTGGAATGGGTTTGGTAATACAAGTGAACTATATATTTGGATTCCTGATTACTTTTTTTTAAATGGAAATTCCTCTCACATTTCAATAAAAGAAAATAACTCAAAATTTACAATTATTATCATCAATTGTTGAAAAGTTTACTTGAAAAATTGCGTTTAGATTATTATTCATTTTTATCATTTTCTAAAAAAAACAACCTTAAGTACTTTTTCAAATTTGAATGTCCCACGATTCATTAGGGAAAAAAATCAGGAAATTTGAACTCCATGTGAATATTGTTTAATTGAAATCTTCCAATTGGACACATCGACAATGTGCTTTTTCATTGGGAAAGTATTCATACTTTGTCAGTGGGACAACTAAATCTCTTAACAAATAGCGATTTGTTTTAGTTTACCTGTGTCCAGACATTGTATCCATCCAATTCCACGCTAACACTTCTGTTCCGATTTTTTAGCGATCTATCAAAAATACCTAAACTAATCTTACTCAACCAGTGACACAAATTCCATGTCAGATTTATTGGACTTTTCTATAATCAGATGCCATTATCGACAGACCGATTAACACGTGATTACGGACATCCAATGAGTTAGTAATTGATAAAGTACATCA
The DNA here is from genome assembly GCF_026914265.1 of Mya arenaria. Lineage (NCBI taxonomy): Eukaryota > Metazoa > Mollusca > Bivalvia > Myida > Myidae > Mya > Mya arenaria. Next base: position 46,288,843 of record NC_069124.1, on the reverse strand, counting down.
GCACATTGGACTAGCATGATAAGAAATCAGAAAATGATAGTATGGTAATACGGATTTTCAAGACGGTGATGATTTTGAAGGATATTATTTAAATTGTCATCATTCTGAAATAACTTGATTGTCATTTTACAACATTGTTATGTCTTATTTTATTTTAATTTCGACCAAGCAGTTAATGAACAATCTGCTTTTACATGTATTTGTATTATTTAATTTCTAACAGAGGATATAGATGTTAACATATCAACAAATTCCGAGCGAAGAATACGTTCTGCAAATGGCTTTCCGCTAGATTTTGACGTCAGATTTACGTCAAATAACGTACATTCAGATTTAAAATTGAGCGTTAGTGATGTCAGCGATGATGTACCAGTGGTTCTACAGAGAGCTGGGAAAATGGTGTCTTACCGGGTCTCCTCAGAGGTGAGCTGTGAGGATTATGATCACAGTCGCTTGATGTGTGATCACACGAGTTATCTCATTTCTGAGATGATCTATTGGGGTCTGAAAGTCAGGAATGATATCAAATGTGTATAATAGTACAAATTGATATAATATATGTTGTAAATTATGATATGCAAATACAAGTCTTTTTCAAGTTATATAAATCGCATCGTCGTATAGGCAAGCCATGCCTAGAGATCAACTAGGGGACTCGATCGTTCCACATTGAATACCAAACTTAAAGTAATTGTTGATCAGTTGTTTGAGAGGTACATGTAAATCATCGTCTATAAGATAACATAAACAAAACGGTTGATATAGCTAATAAAAAGGCAATTAATTCATGAATACAGACTCATTGAATGAACGAAATTGTTGTCATAAATAACTGAAATATATAATCAAAACTGAGCATCAATTCAGGCAAACTTATTTATATTTTATTACTTGTCTCTCAAATAGTCGATCGTATAAACGATAAAAGTGTTTCTTTATTTGCATCGCACTACAGCACCTTAGGCTGATATAACATTACAAATGTATACAATTTTATCACTTCATTTTTTTGAATAAATCTTGTGTATTGTTGCAGCCCGCCGCATTCTACATGGATGTTTCAAACAAAGCGGCATTCATCGTATGGCGAGATGACGATACTGAAACGGATAACTTTCTTTTTGTATGAGGGTCTCAATTGTCATCATCATCATCATCATCATCATCATCATCATCATCATCATCATCATCCTTACACTTTTATTAAGAATCATTAGTAGTAGTAGTAGTAGTAGTAGTAGTAGTAGTAGAAGTAGTAGTAGTAGTAGTAGTAATAGTAGTAGTAGTAGTAGTAGTAGAAGTAGTAGTAGTAGTAGTAGTAGTAGTAGTAGTAGTAGTAGTAGTAGTAGTAGTAGTAGTAGAAGTAGTAGTAGTAGTAGTAGTAGTAGTAGTAGTAGTAGTAGTAGTAGTAGTAGTAGTAGTGTGGGTAGTTGAATGGGTCATCGTGAGGTCTACTCAGTATTTAACCGCAAAGCAGTCCAGATACAGATTCCGGGTTATCTGAAGTTTGATTCGTAAAGTTTGGAACGTAAAAAAGGCACACGCATATGTTACCATCGTTTAAAAGTTAAGGCCCTTCTCTCCTCCAAAAGTTCGGTATTAACAAGTCTAGCGCACGAGGATTGCTCTCACATCCGCTAACGTAATATATAGCCTTCATTGCAGCCGGGGGGGGGGGCAATGCGACACTGTGTTCATGTTGTTGTTGTTTTCTTGTTTTTTTCTTGTTTTAACTGATTTTGTTTCCATTACACACCTTAATCATCAAATGTATTCTATGTATTAATTAGATTTTTTAACAAAATTTCTAATGCGATTAAATCGGGGGCCTTAGCTTATGTTGTTATAACTTTTGGTCCGACCCATTTGTATATATCAATCATGCATGTGTTTTGAACTTGTAACTGTTTACTTCAGTTCGGGACGTATCAGTCTGGCAATCGAGAGCTACTCGTGCAGCCACCAACGTCCGTCGACGCCCGCCACTCCGTGATGGAAATTGAAGAAACCAGCCCGACTGAAACTGACTTCTTGGTAAACCCTGATTTCGGTGAGATCATATATAATTCGACCCTGTTTGAAAACTTGACTGACAAAATGCATAAAATCTCAAGCAATCATACTTATACTGGGTTGTAGAAAGTATTAAAAGTTGTATCAAACCTATATTAAGATACTTCCGAAATGTATACTTTTTATCGATTCGTATTCTTCCTGCTTATAATACCATTTGATTTTCATTTCAATAAAAAATAATAAATCTACTGATCACATCGTAAATGATGTCAGAGCAATTTTGAGAGATTTATTACCTTTAGCTATATTAAACATCAATTACACGTGTTTAAGTATAAAAATGCTCATTCCTGTAAGCTATATCGCCTATAGTCTAGTAAGGTATACAAATAATTTAATCATATTAAAAACGAACCATGTTTGATCGTTTGCCCTGTTGCATTCAAGCGTAGACTTGTAAAGTTTGAGTAATGTTTATAGGAAAATAGGAATACGATTGGGCCTATTCATACAATGCACACAATATATTTGAATTAGACAACACAACAGCTTTATACTTTTTTGGTAACGGTCATTATTGATTCTGTGAATAACTGATCATGAAATGCCAGCCTAATTTCTGTGTAGATGCCAGCAGAGTTGAGCAGATGGTAGCATCAAATGCGAAGGACTCCGACCGAGTGAAGAGACAGGAAACAGATTATGAAGTTGAAATCTTCTTTGTTATCGACTACAGTCTTTATTCCTTGTATGATTTTGCTGATCTCATCGAATTGTACAACTACTTTATTTCTCCAAAATAAAGCTGTACTACAGCCTGTAGTACTACTTTTGTATCTAAAGTATCAAACATACATTTAAAGCAAACAAAACAGAACAATATTTTACTATTTAACGTTAACCTTATAGTACCGTGTGATAATTAAAGTAAATATACAATCACACAATAAAAGATTTAACAGAAAATTGTATTAGTCACTACACTGTTTTGTACCAATATCCTGTCTTATTTTCTAGCTGGTATATGCAAATGACGGGCACCGATTCAGAAAAGCAAACATCGGCGATTTCAGCAATTAAACAATTCTACGCTTTTGTTTTAAATGCGGTAAATATCATTCACTTTTGTTTTGTGTTTGTTACCATAAGACAAACCGGCAATCATTTATTACATTTTAATAAACCGTGTTCCCCAACGTCAATCCCCAAACGGATTGAAATATATTTAGGCAAAGTTATAAAGAATCACAATATTCAATATTTAAACATGTTTAATTTGTTTGAAGCGACCTTGGATGCCGACAGACAAATACATAACATTGTTAACTAGATATACAATACACTTAATACTCATATCACGTTCAGCTTGAATAATATCCTCAAATGTATACAATACATTTCATGACATGAAATCCATTGATAATATAATCAACAAAAAAGGATTCTTTCATGTGTTCAGAAATTTAATTTTGCGCTTTAAATTTAACAAAATCAAAAAAAAAAAATAATATTAAAAAATGAAATTTTCATCCGTCATTGTCGGCTGTCCAAGCGCTGAATGACTATGCGGTAAATAAAACCAGTAAACCTCGAGCGCAGAGCGCGCCATCTACCAATCCATTGGAAATAGACAGGGGGAAATAATTTTCTTCTAATTCATTGCGTTCAAACGCAGAAAACTATATTGTTTTGCACGCCTCGTTCCTTATTTCCCTCCTGCTTTTGTGCTGGTGTGTACAGGAAATATGAACGCTCTAGAGTATTAGTTTTTTCCATAACCAAGAGTGTTTGTCACGGATATGCGCACGGTGATTCAAATTCTTCAATGGAGCGTAAAGACATTTTTGTGAACCGAGAAATAATTAATTAGGAGTATAAATATTTTCACAAGATAAGGTTTTGATAATGCTACAGACGACGGTATTCAAAAAGGAAGGTAACTGTATGGTGACAATAAAAAAGTTATTACATACAGGTACTAGTTTTATCTTTGCCCGTGGCTAGGATGACAATTTGTGGGGCCAAATTTAACTTCTTTTCAAGGATTCATAGATTCATTGAATAGAAATAAGATTCCAATTTTCCATGATATATGCCTTATATGTTTACAGATGAGCGTTCGCTACATCTCAGTGACGGGTTCAGGCTACACAATTTCCCTCGTTTACGCGGGAATATCCATTGCAACGGTAAGAAGCACACAAAAAACTATCATTGGTCACATAGTTGTGATTTTTTTGCAGAGCAGAATAAGAAGTATCTTTGTTAGTATTTTAGGGCGGAAATAGTAATTCATTTGTTCTTTTAACAGTTATATAAAAAAATTGTCCCCAATCAAAAATCTGAGACGAATGCTGTTGACACATTCTGGTTATATCTAGAGGAAAAATAGTGACTTGATATAACATCAAATCATGTCCTTGTTTAAGAGTTCTACGGACGCACCGTACATCGAAAATAATCTACAAGCATTCGATGTAAATGGCCGTCGAGCGTTCTTGGCCACCACCGTGTTGTCTGACTTTAAGGACTGGGGAAATACCAACCTAGAGCAGAATTACAACTATGATGTCGCTATGATGTTTACAAGGTAATTTCGACACACCTTGTTTTGAAAGACGTGTTGTATAATTCAACCGTAATTAAGGGTTCGTTGAAAAACTGTTGAGTCGAGGAAATAAATCGTTAACAAATAAATCCAATTCTAGTCTGAAAGAAATAGTTGATAGTTTATAAACACACCCAAATTTTCTGGTCTAAAGATTTCGTAAGATGTTGTGATATTTGTCATAGCGCCGTTGTTGTTGTTGTTGTTGTTGTTGTTGTTGTCACCGTCGTCTTAAACAATTTAGCATGAACGCCAAACCGTTTAAGATAGTTCAACAACTCGTACACGTTTTACTACGACACTCTTTAAATGTGAAGCAAGACTATACTCTAGCATACCTTTGGTCAAGTAATGCTCTTTATCAACGGATATTGGAATCTTTCGCTGAGTACAGTGGTTGCCAATTAAAGATGGTTGCTGAGCAAGTTTTATGTTCATAATGAGGTACATGGTTGCTAAGGAATGTGAAAGGGGATATGGAAAGCAAGCGAGTGTCGTGATAATCATTGGTTGCTGTGAAAATTGTTGTTAAGGAAGGTGATGGTTGCTTAGGAGGACCATAGTTGGAAAGATATATTTCTGACGGTAGTTAACTGTTGCTAAAAGGTCATCGGTCATTTAGAAAAAGAATTTGTAGTTTCTATGGAGGTTGCCAGAGATTGATGATTGGAAATGAGATGATTTAAACAAAACATGTAGTTAGTAAAGGACTGCTAGAAAAATCTACATATTAAATACCTCAGCTCAGGACACTGCAGTATTTGAGAGAGAAAAACATTATGTAATAGTTTCCTAATGTTATTTAATGTAAAACAAGTGACAACAAGGGGATGGTTAATAATTACCCAAGGATCACGCTTTGAAAACAAAATGCCGAGAACTATTAGGCTGCATGCCAAATCGATAAGCTCTAGGCCTTGCAGTTTTGTTTTTTTATATATAAACATTGGCATACAACTACACGTATGAAGTTTCAACAATAATTGTTTTGTTTTATATTTTAGTTATGAAATGGGCAGAACTGTCAACGACGAGTTTGATTCCACTGTGGCAGGTAACATATGTTTTTTCGTATGATAACAAGTATTCGAAAATGTCTTACTATAATTCTAGTTATTCCATGGTAGATCGTTGTTACAAGGGACCTCCTATGTAACGTTAAAGAAATCATTTGATTCACATTGCACTAAATTGCACAGGTCAAGGAAATGACAGGAGTGCATTCCCTCCCGTGACTAGAAAAGAGAAAAATGGTTAGTTTTGTCTAAACGCTTATTATTTTGCATATGGGTTTCCAAAACGATAAAAAATAAATAAAACACGTGTATGATATATGTAGGATTTGTCACGAGTTGTCATATATTACACACTTTTATTCAACGAGTGCAGGAATTTAGTTTATTTCATATTTCCTTAACAAGATGAATACAATTCAACTATATCATGAGTTTGACGAGTGATAGATTCTCTTTTTAGCACATCCTTTTTCGGTAAAAAATAACAAAAAAATATCTGTAAAACCTGTTTTACCTACCCTTATTATTTGCTAAATACCAAAAAACTGACAATGCAAAGTCATTTCCCGCGATTCATTTATTGCAGATATGTACTTTCGGAAAGATTTACATCTAGTAAGAAACACAACATCGACACTAAACAGTTTTTTAAATGGTGACTTGACAACCGGTTATATGACGCCATATTTTTAATATGTTCATGGCGTAATTTCTTGTTTAAGTACGGTTTTAAGACAAGATGGTCCCCATATCAACAAATACATATTTCGATAAAACAAGTCTAGAATTGTCAATACGAGCTTTACATGATTAAAGAATATTTTGTCGCTGTCTCAGCTGAGCTAACCCGTTTGAAACTAGCGCATAATGGTTTCCAATTTTATAGTGTGTATATTTAGCATGTAAAAGTCACATGATTAGAACAGATAAATAAACCGACGATATTTTTAAATTAACTGGGATTTTTTGTGGAAGACAACCCCAGTGAATTTCGATTTGGAAAAAGACACAAAAGCTGCGAAAATTACATGTGTCGGAAGGAATATGAAATACATCAGTAAGTAAGAGTTTATGCTTTGTACACAACAATATTAATAACAGAAGCGTATTTTTTTTTTCAATGATCCCACTTGAATTGCTTCAATTTGATAATTGTGTGTTATATAGTTAGGGGGAGGTTGTAAACATACAACAAACAAAGTCGCAGACAAGGGGAAACCCAGTAAAACATTTTTTTTCTACTAAAAGATTGTGAATGGTTTCAATTTTTAAAATCAAACTTTGAATTTCATTGTAAAATAGCACGTAATTGTTATATAAAACCGAAATCAAGGTATAGCATCTGATAAAAAAACACTAAACAAAATGATTAACGAAATAACAGGCAATCATAAAATATACATTTAAGCATATTTATGATTAATGGTTGAACCGAAATTGAACGATGTCCTTCAGGGAGCAGTTGCAACCAAACTTAACAACTGGATAGAAAGCCATCCTCACTATTCTATATCATAAATCATACGGATTATGACGGAATCATCAGTCGGGCACACGGTTATTTAATAACTTACTCGATTGCAGGTCTCGCCTACACTCCTGGAGCGTGTAGTAACTCAAGATACAACATAAACGAAGACCATTTCGGAGCGGTTCTGGCCACGATTGCTGCACACGAGTTGGGACATAAGTAAGTGACGGACATGATGCTTAGGCTTGAATGCGAGTCCTTGATAACGTAGCTCATAGTGCAGATAACACCAACTCGGAATTGACTACACAGTGTATAACTTTTAATTAACTTATAATTTTTCTCTCTTTTATTATAGCATAGGAATTAAAGCATGGTTATACCAGATCATATCATGAGCTTTGTTCCATATTTATAAGTTTTGCAACTAAATCGTTTGTGATTCACTATGTATGTCACTGAACATACTAGATCTACTCGATCTATTATTTGTTTTTCTTCAGACCCGGGGTTCTTTTTAAATCACTAAGTGGTTCCGTTCAACAATTTCTTCATCTTATTTCTTTCTAGAATTTAAAGTTAATTTAATTTCAAATTGGTAAATTTCAGGTGTGTAACATAAAAACGTTAAAAAATCCTGTATCGCATGCTATTCAGTTTGGACGCCCAGCACGATGGTACAGTTGACGGTATTGGCGAACTTTGTTCGAGTGATGAGGCGTATGTGATGGCTCCCTCTGTTGGCATGTCTTCTGATGCGATCAAAAATATCCGCCAGTTCTCATTTTCTTCATGCTCCATCGATTACTTTACTGCGTATATCACAACGTTAGAAAAGTAAGTAGTAGTGGAGTTTAAGTAATGGTTAGAATATATTGATACGACCAAAGCTAGTGGGGTCTTGAAAAATAATAACAATAATATAACTTACCACAGGGTATCTGACCGTTGACCCACGGTGTCGGTTACTCGTGTTAAAATACATAGAACCGTTAAGATGTATCACAGTAGATTTTGTTTATACATTACTTCCAACAAATAAGATACTTAATTTACCTCTTTCAGATACTTAAGCAATAAATTATATGCCTAAAATGAGTATACCTATATGTCTAAGGCATATCAATTATGATGCACTTGTATATTGTTTAGGATGTCTCAATTTTATTCAGTCGTTGCTATTCAATTTAGTTGCACTTTATTCCATAGAATTAGTCATAATTCGCGTACATTCACCAGTTGTTTATAGGTTTGTTTATAGGTCCGACATCTTTCCTTCCGCATATGACCTTCTTTAATCTAGGTCAGTAGAGCGCTACACCATTTTAAATAAAAATAAAGTGCAGTCCATGCCGCTTCGTTTTATTACCGAAGTTTGATAAGGTAAATAGTTTAATGTAACACTTCGACAAACCTGTTTCCAAAATAATGTTTTGACAGTGCTCCGTCAGACGGCCGTATTGTGAAAAGGTTTGTCGAAGTGTTTGAAGAAACTAAACTCTCAATCAAACTCTGGTAAAAGAACCTTAAGAGGCGTAGACTGCGCTATGTTTCATTGCAAATGGTTAAGAAATAGTGAAGTTATTCTTGTTTTAAGTCTTCATTCGAAGCAAAATATTGCCTTCCGACGTAGCATTTATGACGTAATTTATCACGCGCAGAGATCTCTGCTATAATTACGAATTTACAAAAAAGTTTTTTTACTAGTCATAATGCAATATTTTTTAAAAACTTAAATAAGATAACCATGTTTTCAAATTTAGAAGTAAAATATTTCTTAGGGTAACAGAATATTTAGTGACGTCATGTGATGTTGATGATCATCACATGACAGGTGTGGTGGTAGTGATTACTGTACTGCAAACGGAAGTAACCGCTGTGTTGAGTTTAATGTTTAAAGTGCAATGTACTAATCTTGTGCAGTTGAGCTGGGATAAGTAATTTGTCTTAAGTAATTTGTCCAAGACTGGAGACACTAGGCTTTAAGTGATTTTGGAATACTTTTTTGACAGAATGGTAAAACATGTATACTTGAAGGGGTGTATATGTTGAATAATGGCTGTACTTTCCAGTGACGGCAAGAACTGTCTGGCAACCCGCACCGCCACCTACGACACATCAGACCTTGACCCTTATTTGGGTGACCTTGCCGGTCAGGTGTACACTCCAGATCAGCAGTGTGAATACTTGGAGGGTGACGGCTCCTACTTCTCCAGGGTACATCTATTGAAATGGTTTACCTCTGAATTTTTTTATAAAGGATCAAAAACTATGTTTATCTCAAAATGTTTCAGAGTTTTTACTAATGTTTTACATCCATTGATTCATTTTTGTGAATCGTTTATTTCCTTGATTGGAAGTGATAATTGTTGCAGATCAGCTATGAATCGGATTACAGCGGGATTTGTTCCGGAATGAAATGTTTTGTGCCAGGAACAACTAGCTCGCATGTAAATTATCTCGCCTGGGAGGGAACAACGTGTGGGGACGAAAAGGTAGGGACCAACGAGATTCGTTGGTAAAGACGTTATTTCACAAAAGTGTCATTTTCTATAGGGCAATCTATTTAGGACCTTAGGACCTTAAATAAAGTGGTTTCCAATGTAGGACCAACATTTAAGAACAAAGTAGTTTTCATAGAACTCAGTTCAGGGTAGTATTTAAAACAAACTGTTTTCCGATGTAGGACCAAGTTTTAACAACGGAGTATTCAATTTATTTCAGCATTTTAGAACAACGCGTAACAAATGAGAAATTTAGGAAAGTGCATGACTTATCTTTTACTTACATACTTACACAGCCTAAAATTACTTTCCTACACTACCGAAAGGCTGACGTAACTTTTGCGATTAACCAGCCGCAGAAACCTAATTATCAGCTAAAATGTTCCTCAAATGTCATATTATTTCATGCAAAATTGTGCGAGTATTAGTTTAACTTGTTGCTTTAGACCTACGGATATGTTGTTATGACCATGGTCCTCGCGATCTTTTCTCATACCCCCATACTTCAAATATGAACAACATTTACTTTCTCCTACCTCCCATTTCTATTCTTTCTCCCTGATTTACTTTTTCTCATGCGAATGATTGGCTTATTTTCGGATACTCCCACTGGTTTACGTACGTTGATGGTATTACATATATATAAATATAGGTACATTTAAAATACGAGTATAGTTTTATATACTTCCGCGATCCCTTAAAGGACTCTAACATTCTCACACCTCTGAATTTCTCACTTGGTTAGCTATAATTATCCTATGATACAGTGTTGTCCATCCTAATCCAGGCCCTGCCATTACTCTCAGAAGTTACAGAAACTCACTATTGTCAAGTGTCTCTACTAAAACGTTCAGAGCTTTTACCAGTAAAAGGACATAATGTATGCTGAATTAAACGCTTATGATGATATCTCGTTCACAGAAAATGGCTGGGTCCAAATATCAGAGATGACGAGCTTCTGTCCAGCTCCATTCAGAAAGGACAGGCCTGACAATCATTGTGTGCATCCTCGTGTACATACCTCACAATATACCGGCAAAACGTAGACATGACCTTGAATTTCCACCATTGAAAGCATTTGGTTTATAACACACCCGAATAATTTCTTTGGTACATTCAATAGACCTCCTCATTCTATATCTTCAGTCCTTCCTGATATTGAAAATTCTATTGGAATGGCATTGCACACTTGGTTAACGGATATTTTCATTACTTACGATTTCAATCTCGATTTACACAAGCCTCAGTCTGATAACAAACTTTCAAATATCACGCTCCAGTACTGACTGTAACAACTCATCTCGTACCCATCTCATTTTGCAAAAACGTCCTGTTTTACTATCGACCTATTCATGACATCAAATAGCAATATTGTTACAGTAAGTGGCGTGGGGCATTTTTGGAATAGCCTATGCGCTTTATTGCCCGGTGTTCTATTCAACAAATGCAATATATTATATTCAGTCTGGGTTTGCTTTACCCAGTGCCATTAAACCGGGTTTATGTTTAAACGTTTTGCTACTGAGCTTGTTTCTGTAGCTTTTCGCATAAATATTGATATTTACAGCAGTTTTGTGAGTGCCGTGTGGAAGCTGTAAAAAGTCGCCCTGCACTTACATTTTATGTTGTCATAATTTCCAGTTTTACAGAGTCTGAGAACGGTAGTCTTAAGTTTACATAATCTTAGCCATGTTAAAGACATTTTTATACAAAGGTTGTAGTACATTTTTCTAATCACTCAGAGTTGATTTCATTCACACAATATATTACTGAATTATTAATCACTCATGAGTTTTTAGACCGCATTTATTATGCCAGAATCCTACACTCAAGTTTGTTACGTTGATTTTAGATCCCCTAATATGGCTTTTTGGCAATGTTCTGCAACAATTCTATAAACGAGGTGGCTATAAAAAAAATATTAATACAGTAACTCAGTGCCATTAAACCGGGTTTATGTTTAAACTCTTTGCTACTGAGCTTCTTTCAGTAGCTTTTCGCATAAATGCATATATATTGTACCCAATGACTCAAAAGTTAATCAATTTGCATCTCTCTATCATACATTTTGTCAAGCCCTGGATACCGGGCAAGAGGTTCGAGTATTTATTTTTTTGGGGGGGGGGATTTTTGAAAAGCTTTCGGTAGGGTTTGGCAAAAGAAACTCTTGCATCAACTTGAATCTAAAAGAATTGCAGGCTCTCTTCTCCACTGGTTCTCGAACTATCTCTCAGACCGCTCTGAGAGAGTTGCTATCAATGGATCAGAGTCGACACGCCTGAAGCTTTAAGCTGGACACAATGGTCTATACTTTCTATTCATTGTCTTCCTTTATGACATTGTTGCTCAAATTTAAACAGGAGTACGTCTTTTCGCCAACGATACAAGCTTATACGTGGTTGTTGATGATGCGCTAAAAGAGGCTGGTTTAAAACGACATAAGTCACGCAGAGAGCAACATAGACTCGCACTGTTCTATAAGATGACATAATCAATGACACTAACTTATATTTCAATTCTCGTCCCGAATTCTGCTTCTACAAGAAATTTGTAATACACAGGTTTTTGCAAAGTCATTCATCACAACCATTATTGCCTTATGGGACGATCTTACTTCTAATATCCAAGAGTCTTAAACAGTGTCGATTTGCAAGTCACGACTATCACACTTGATTAAATATCAAACCTACCCGCCTATTTTTGTGACGGCAATTGTTTCTACTCCATAATGTACCATAGAATGATGACCCATTGAAGTATTTTAAAGGAGCACTTGTTTTCGAAGACCATGATTCCAGGTCATTAGAAAGAACCGAATACTACTTCTTCCACTGGTAGCTCTATCGCAGCCAGAGACAAATTCTCTTTCAAAATATCCATTTACCTCAACCTGTAAATGAAAAACACTCTTATTTGGTAGTCATCAATCTGATGACATAACAAACCGAAACATAGTTTTTGTTTTGTTCATAAGTTCATCACAGCCTCGAAAATGTTTCCGTAATTTATTATAAAGGCCTACTCGGGATTGTCCTCGAATCACGAGCGCAAACCAATTCACATGCCCAACTTTTCTACTACCTTTTCCTCTCCTGCAATATATTTTCTCTGTCATTGTACCTACTCTTATTCTCCCTTTTATCCGTTCTACCGTTTTTTTTCCTAAATGAGTAAATTTCACGAATGAATTATACATATTTTATTTTATTAAGTGTTCTTCATTAAAGGGCCAGCATTTCAGAACAAATTGTTTCCAAATGTACGACTAACAATTAAGAAAATGTATCTTTCAATTCATGGCCAACACTTTAGAGAGAAGCGTTATCAGTGGGTAATTTAATGAAGGGGTAGCGTTTTAGAACAAAGTGTTTTCCAATAGAGGTTCATATTTTGGGGAACAAAGTCTTTCTCAAGTGTTTAAGAAAAAACATTTTAGTGTGAGTATGTTAAGACCATCACTTTAGAAATAGGTGTTTTTTTCTTATTTAATACCATTATTTGAAATAACACCATTTCAATGTAGGATAATATTTTCGGGAAAAAATCCGATGATTAACAACCAGCGCAGTTTTTTTCACTTTTTTCCAATAAAGAATCAGCAATTTAGAACAACATTTAAATTCGATGTAAGATCATTATTAAATTCGTGGATCGCTTATCCCTTTATTACCGTTCTTTAAAAACAAGTTAAATTTTTTTCCATAGCCGAGATCGTTATTTCACAACCATCTTCTCCAGAAAAAATCTTGTAAATACCTGTTATATACTCTTTAATAACATTGAACATAATAAACGGCTCAAAATACCGTGAAAATGGTGAAATGTATACACATACTCGCGTCATAAAACTTGATACTTTTTGACCATCGTTTTAAACTAAGGGATCTTTATGTCCCATAACCTAAGTGTTCTTTATATAACAGCCATCTTCTCAGAAAAACCTGGTGAATACCTATCATAAACGCTTGAATAACATTGAACATAATAAATGGCTCACAATACTGTGAAAACGGGGAAGTGTATACACAAAATTACATAACAAAAAAAAATTTGAATGATCAAGATCATATCATTTAATGTTTTAAAAAATCGTTCATATTGTATTAAATTAGTCATTTATATACTATATGAATATATGTATACTTCATTTTCGAAACCCTCTAGCTATGTAGTGGTGGATTGTGCGTTGCCTCGTCCAGTGCTCCGGCTGTAGCGGATGGTGAGTGGCTATGTGTCTATGATAGTACGAAGTATAGCGCCATCTTATTCACAAGGGACGACAAAAGACCAAGAATTGGAAAACCAATTGAACTGTTTAAGAACTGACAAATAAAGGTCTTAGGTTCGAAATGTATTTTAGACCCTCTCAGAAATATCATTTAGAGATACGTGCATTAAAAGGATATGTGCAAAACCCGCCGACAAAAAGCCCCTATTTCATTTCATTAAAATAGACTATTTGGGCTAACAAATAACAGTCTGTTTGTTTCATTTCCGTCAAAAGCTGCATAAAAAAGAATTGAATTGGTCAATTATTATGCAAAATTTCGTACTTTAACATTAGTGTTCGCATCTTTATTACTATTATTATTGTCATGATAATTACGAATATAATCATGACAGTTATTGTATGATTATTACGACTTTATCATGACTATGATTGTCATGACTATAACACTATTTTCATGATTATTGTTGTATGACGACTATCATCATGGCTATTATTGTATGATTACGACTGTTATTATCGTTATTATTATTATGGCGGTACAAAACATTCTAGATACATTGTTTGTTAAGCCTGCAACTCAATGCGACAACCAACCTCTGTTCTTTTAGAGACATGTATGTTCGGAAACAACCCAAGCATCGTAACGTTCGAGACGGTCACGTGCAGCGAACTGCTGGCTTTTTCCAACACCTCATACAAATGCTACAACAGCAGACGTCGAGAAGATTGTTGTGAAACATGCGAACAAATAAGGCTCGCAAACGTTAACAACGCTGGTAAGCAGTAGTTTAAACATTATTTATTTTACAGATATTTTTAAGATTGTTCAGAAAGTTATTTTAACTTTTGCTTAGACACTGTCGTTGGCTTGAATTTGCGCGAGAGTGTTGTCTTGTGTTTCTGAGGAAACAAGACCCTCCCCCTTGTCTGGCTTTGTGACCAAACTCATATGATTACATTTCGACCCGAGTCCGACCAGGTCGCCTTGGAGAGGAACGTGTACGCTAACCATTATGCAAACCGAAAAACGTAAATTGCTTTTTATGACTCCTTGTTTGTTTACTAAGACAACTATCAAAATAGGAAAAAAGAAGCCACTTCAATTCTGATATCGCCAATGACGCTGTTTGTTGTCAGTTCTGTCCGGAGAGAGCTCTAAATATACCAAGTATTATAATAATTATATCTGTCATATTATGCTTTTTTATACCTGCAAGGTTGAAATTATCTTTTACCCAATTCGGACCTGGATATGTCCGAAAAAAGCTTTAAATATACCATGTATTATTATATCTTTCATATCATTCGTTTCATACATGTGTTAAAACTTGAGTTTTCTTTCCCACTCGGATATTGTGTTCGGTCAATTCATCCCGGGAAGGTTATTAGTATCTATCATATATCCAAATACACCTGTTTTCACGCACTCTTTATATTTTCTTTTCGTTTAACTGAAACTCTTCTTGCACTTCTTGCATTGAGTTGTCAAACTATGATCTCTTAACACAGGGCATGAAAGAATATTAACAAGTTCGGTTCGTAACAGAAATACTTAAAGAATGCCACAGTAAAAAAAAATGACATTATTTTAATATAATATGTTGTTTTTGGGGATAAAAGGTGTATCTGAAAACGTTTCTCTCCACAATCTGATTCCGTCACTGGGTGGGGCTCAACCAAAGAGCCTTCTTTAAGACTTAAAAGTAAACTGATTTCTTCGGTTTCATTCATGTACTCCATGCTTAATAATTCATAAGCTAACAGCTCCAACATTAATCGTAACAACTCGGCCATCTCTGGCAAGCTTCGGGATAGAATATACAATTCTGTTGGATAATTTCCGAGGTGTTTTGATTGCTCTAACATTCCTTGCCAGACGACAACCTACAGCATTGTTTTGAGTGAATATAAACGCTGATACACATCGTGTACATACCACTAAATCTGGTTTATTTTTCTGTATACGCTAAAACTTTAAATAAGTTCCGTGCTCAAACTGTCGACGAACGTTTACTGACAAAATTGCTGCCGTTTCCGTACATCCTGCTGCAAAACCTTATCATGTTTTGGCCCTGTTTAATTATCGAATCAAATTCTTTAAAATGCGGGTATTATAATATCTATATCACTTTTCGACCCTGGGCCGCTTACTGATATAGATATTTACACTGTTATAGAGGAGGCATTTGTATTATTAGACCAGGCAAATGCTGTGTTTAATGGCTAATAATAAATTATTATTATCATTATTATTATTATTATTATTATTATTATTATTATTATTATTATTTCAGATTGCGAGTACGGCGACAAGGCAAGCTGGTGTGCAACGTTGCCTCTGATTGACTGCTATAACAATGACGCTGTTTGTTGTCAGTCCTGTCCGGAGAGAGCTCTAAATATACCAAGTATTATTATATATTTCAAAATATTATATATATATATTATGTTCGGTCAATTCATTCCGAGAAGGTTATAAGTTTCTTCCATATATCCAAATACATTTGTGTGTCACTCACACTTAATATAGTTTTTTGTTTGGCTGGAACATTTTTGCCACCTTTTGCATTGCCTTGTTATCAAACTGTGAAGTATTCTCATTGGGCATGGAAGGGCGTAAACTAGTTCGGTTCCTAACAGGAATACTTAAAGAATTTCACAGTAAAAATATAGATTGACATTATTTGAATCGAAGTTGATTCTTAACAAAATTATAAATTGTTTTTTTGGATAAACATTGTATAGAAACACACCAGAATCACTCAACCTATTCCGCGGTACCGCTAAACATCCAACTCTTTTAAAATTTAGTTAAGTATTATAGCCTTAGATTTACTTAAATTCTGGTGTATATCCGTTTGATTTAATTCCAATTTATAAATATTTAGACTGAGTTTGATAACCAGATGTGTTTCCTTATACATTGTCTGAAAAGTATATCCGAAATACATATCCGAAATACATATGCGCTTTAAGTCTTCCGCATCTAAGATTATTACTTCAAGTTGAGCAATAAGGAAAAATTTAGCACTTCAAAGAACATTGTCTAACAAGAAAATTGCCAAAATACAACGTATTGATACACACTTTTTCACGAACTACAAAAGAAGATATCGTGTAACGAATAATTGCATTTTAAAGTACTACATTCAAATTGATTCCCAGTGAAGTGTATTATTGCATAAATGATTAAGATTCCTCAGAATATAGTCATTAGGCTTAAATGCTAAGTTTAAATTACATCGCCATCTACTTACAGCGTAGTAAAATTAATAGAATACTGACACTGTAACCCGTCATTAAATATTCGTGATTGATTATTTTGGCTAATGGCCGAGGTGGTCCGATTGCGGAAAAACGAAAACGGTACATGTATGTTTGTCTGTTGTAAGATATATCTCTTGTGTTTCCTATTTTATTCATTGAAAGAAAATGTAAGTAAATGTGTACAATTATAAGCGTGTTACATAGGTCAGTAAAAAGTTGTTCCCTACACTCGGGCGTTTTATTAACGTCGCATGTTGTACCATGGAGGATCACGTGATCAAAATGGACCAGCTAACATTATTAGTGTTCAATAAAACTATCAAATATGTTTGATAAAAACAACCTATACAAACAAACAATTGTATAAACTGGTTGTAGAAAAAGGAAACATCAAGATCTCAAAAACGTTTGTCTTGTACCGCTATTAGAAACCTTTGGGCACATTTAATGGGTATTTAATAACTTTTCCTCAAACTCGTAGGCAACGGCTTTTTTATATATTGGTTTACGAACCTTAGGACCCGATTCGTCAAAGCTCAAGAAAAACGTTTCGGAGTATGTTTTTTCTTATTTAAAATAATCTACTTTTTAATAAATAGGTAAACTTCAAAAGTCAATGATCATTCATTACATATACCATTATCTATGCTATCACGATGGAACTGTACGTAACCCAACAATTAGATAGTCTCACACCACTACACGTCAGCCAATCAAAATGCAGGAAACTCAGTTAAGATACTTCCGGTTTGAGTTTAAACATGGGAGAAACCATGCTTTTGTACAATACCGTTTCTGATAGTATTACCATAATCTAATAGTATTTTAATACATGATAAATATTATTCCTCCTTTAAGTAACACCTTCAAGAGATTTTTCCCATCAAGCTAGATTAATTATAACATTTTTACCAACTACACACCAAGGAACCATGCTGCATTTCCCATCTGTATAAGGCTACTTACATTTTGCTATTTCAATGAATACGATAATCCTTTAAGTAATACTCATGAAAGAACTTACCATTTTAGAGTGATATGTCACAGTGTGTGTATACCACGTGATGAATTACGTCATATATGCAACGTCGGAAGGCAATATTTTACTTAAAATGGACACTTAAATCAAAGATAACTTTTCTTTTACACCACCATTTTAAATGAAACAAAGGGCAGTCTATGCCGCTTTAAAATGCCTGCATTTGTTTTATTACCGACATTTGATAAAGTCATTAGTTTCATCAAACACTTCGACAAACCTGTTTCCAAATTCATGTTTTGACAGTGCTCCGTCAGACGACCGTATTGTGAAAAGGTTTGTCGAAGTGTTTAAAGAAATTAAACTCGCAATCAAACTCACGTGGTATATACACACACTGTGTCCATTAGTCGAGCTGTGCGCGTGTGGATTGCCCGTACGGTCGGAAAAACTTGTTGATGTTATCACTGTTTTCAGTGCTATAATCGATCTTAGTTTTTGTACTTGTATGCATGAAGGAACAGCTTTTGTAAATACTTGCTCCAATATTGCTACCTATTTTAAACTATATGTTTAAACTTCCAGGTCACAAACTCATTTCCATGTTTTGATATGTTATGTATGTTTGTTCTTCATGTCGGAAAATTGCTCATTGAGCTAATGTTTTATTATTGCCATATAACCGATTTTAGATAAAAAAAATTATTGTATCATGTGTTTTATATATTTGTGATAGAATTGAAGGTAAATGTAATTGTTTTTAAGTGATATTTACTCAAAAAGATATGTGTATATATGTATAAGTACATGTGTGTAAATCTTAGATTAGAAAGAGTCCATTAAATTATCCATGATTTAATTCTAAGTGTTTTTCAGCCATTGGAGTAAAACTATAAACAACACATGCAGTTTAACCTTTTTACCCCCCCCCCTTAAAATTTGTCGGAGTGAACTATTCATATCAATATTGTCTGGGACAACTCCCGGATAATGAGATATGGTTAACATTTGGACCTTCAGTGTTAATGTCGTGGAAACCTTAAGATTACTTTCAGCTGAAAATCGGTTTCTGATCAATACATGAAAACAAACTCTTAGGCCTAGAGACCGCGAACTTGGTAGAGATCCCTCAAACATAGCCAGTACCCTATTGTTATGTCAGCTGGTCAAAGGTCATGGTCATGGTAACTAAGCTGAAAGTCCGATTTGTTTCAATAACTGAAAAATACTTGTATCCGCGTACCTCAAACTTCTTCTGGTTTAATGTATCTGCTTCCTTTTAGTCATGTGTCAAAAACATTCGCGACGTCTTTTATGCTTTGCATCAATATTATTCTTATATTTCCCTAAACAAGTACATGTATTAGCGTAACTCACATGGTCAAAGACCAGGTTGATCCAATTGGAACGATGTAAGTTTCATTTTTTTCATGGCAACAACATTAGAACTTATTTAAACACACTATTTATGCACTGCATTGTTAATAAAAGCTTAGAAAATACATAACGGAAAGAAATATATTTTATAGAATTAAATTCATTATACTGTACCTTATTTATGCGATTTATACATTGCAGATTGCCCATATGGAGATCGGTCAACGTCATGTAATGCAGCTGATTGTCCAACTTATACTGAAGAGTCAAGAACAGTTTTATGTTGTCAAACATGTGCAGCTACAACCACAACAATCACAACGCCCACTACAACTACACCAACAACAACTTCAACTACACCAACTACCATTACAACTACACCAATTACAACAACCACAGCACCAACAACAACTACCACTACACCAACTACAACTACCACTTCACCCACTACAACAATCACAACGCCCACTACAACTACACCAACTACCACTACCACTACACCAACTACAACTACCACTACACCATCAACAACAACCACCACTACACCCACAACAACTACCTCAACACCAACTACCACTACAGTTACACCACCAACAACTACCACAACACCATCAACAACTACCACTACACCAACTACAACTACCACTACACCAACTACAACTACCACTACACCAACTACAACTACCACTACACCAACTACAACTACCACTACACCCGCAACAACTACCACAACACCAATAACAACAACCACTACACCAACTACAACTACCACAACACCAACTACAACTACCACAACAACCAGCACTACACCAATAACAACAACAACCACTACACCAACAGCAACTACCACTACACCAACAGCAACTACCACTACACCAATAACAACTACCACTACACCAACTACAACTACCACTACACCAACAACAACTACCACTACACCAACAACAACAACCACTTCACCAACAACAACTACCACTACACCAACTACAACAACCACAACACCAACAACAACTACCTCTACACCAACAACAACAACCACTTCACCAACAACAACAACCACAACACCAACTACAACTACCACTTCACCAACAACAACTACCACTACAACAACAACAACTACCACTACACAAATAACAACCACTACACCTACAACTACTACCACTACACCAACAACAGCTACCACTACACCAACAACAACTACCATTACACCAACAACAATTACCACTAAACCAACAACGACTACCATTACCACTACACCAACTACCACATCACCATCTACAGATTCCACTACACCAACTACCACAACCCCAACTGCAGCTACCACTACATCTACTTTGAATATGTGAGCACGTCATCAGATATTTCATGTTATAATATTAACAACCATATCGTCAATCACGTAGCAACAATGTTCCGAAAAATTGGCCCATTTTATAAGAAATTTAAAGATATCGAAATAAAAAAAAAAATTCGAGTATTAGATTTTGAATTATTATACACGTGTTTGTATCAAGTGCTGTTTTTGTTGAAAATTAAATGGTAAAACTGTGAACAATACCGAATTTTCAAATATATTTTAATTTTCTGCTCCAGTCAACAAGAAACATCAGGTATGTTGTAAATAATCTAACATTAAATATCCATGTGCAGTTCAAAAGTTGAAACAAATAATGTGTGCGCCACGCAACATAGTTTGATATTAACCTAATAATTTTGTTTGTGTTTAATGGGGTTATTGGAGGGTGTTGACTTCTGCCCTAATAAAGACCATCGGGTGCACCCGTCGGACATCTTGAAATTAAATGTTTAAATAATTCATAAATGTCTTTTGTTTTGTCTACATGCTTTAATATGAGAACAGCTGCATACACTTCACATATTCGGCAGTTTAATACTCTAAGAGTACTAATATTAACCACTAATTCTAACAATGTTTGCATTCTTCACAGATCAATGCCACGTGTCCTTTTCGCCTTTAGAATCCTGTCTGTGTTATGCAGCACCTGTCCTTATACAACTTGGCTCAACTCTTGGGTTTATTATTATAACCGTTATTGAAGAGATACGGTGTGAACTTTTTGTTATGGTGACTCTTATCGATAAAAATCAATAAACTCTTTTGCAGATGCAATGACCGTGGTAATTGTGGCTGTGACATGCAGCGTAGTCCATATTTTAATTAGGACTATCTTCATCTGCGCAATGGTTCGTGATCACCTGATACGGAAGATCTAGATACAACTCTCCTTACAGGTGTAAGTTATGCATGCACTAGTAGCGTTATTAGCTTTGCATATCTGAAACTGTTTTGTGATTATTTTTAAAGGCATAGCTGCTTATTTTTGTTGGTATCAAAACGTATGAAGAACTTCATGATAATCGTAAACGTCGTGTATATACATAATGATTTTTTTATACATATGATTTTGAAACATTGGTTTTTCGATATTGACACTGGCTCCGAAAGATGGGATTATAAGGAATGTCATGAGATTGAATAAATACAGCTTTTCCTATGTAAATATTTTCTCGGCGTTAAGAGTTCTGTAATAATTGTGTGGCGTTAAGAGTTCTGTAATAATTGTGTGACTTTAGGTGAATGTGGTAGATTACCAGTGATCACTATTTATGTCTCAAAATGTGTCAAATATTGGCGCAAAGTTTAACAAATGCCTGGATGTAGATTCACTTAAAATTCATATGTTATGATAAAAAATCTGTGTAATCTAGGTAGGCGTACATGGGCAACTTATATCAAAGAAAATTTTATATTGTTTGCACATGGTTTTGGCTATGCTTGTTTTTTTCTCAGGGTGTTGTATGCATAGAAAATACTAGTTTAGTGTCGTGGATGGAGGAAGTTTATCTGGTAAGACGGAGAAAATTATCACCCGATAAATTCCACAGCCAGGCCAGATCAACTTTCTCCATCCACGACACTAACCTAGTATTCTATTTATCCTGTTACTTTGTTTATCAAAACATTATAAATTACCCTAAAATTATCAAGTACTTTAAAAAAAAATGGGATAACTGTATTTCTCTGTTCCCACACTCGGTATCTATGTTAAATGCGCCCCTAATATAGTTCTCAAACCTTTTCAATTTATTCAATACTTATATGCATTTTATTAAGTCAATATCAATTCAAATCATAAAAAACTTTTAAAAGTACTTAAACGTGGATCAGTCAACAAACATTATCTTATCATGTAACAATTATTCCGCAAGTCACAGACTACACAGATCACGAGCGTTTACAAACAATCGCCACATGTCCAATGAATTTAAATTATTTTGATATTAAAGAATATAGTGTTTGATGTTTAGAACTGCACCGGCAAAGAGAAAATTCATTTCTTTGTAAGTGAGATTTTGTCATTCACCACCGAAATGGAATTCACCATCGTTGAATGCTGTACATTTTCATATGACCACATGAATGTAGATAAACATGACGTGGTCAACTACGATACTTATAAATGCTTTAAGTCTTTATTGAATGTTGATAGATACCTTAATATTAGTTAACCGTGTCCTATACGAAAATCATTGGCTAGATCAAGAACCTCTAGTCATAAACTCCATATTAAAATTGGTCGATGTTTTAGTATTGATAGAGATGATAGTGTTAGTATTTATTGTTTATTGGACAAATACATACTAGTACTTGGTTTTGAAGATGAATATCATGTATTTCTGAGTATTCAAGATTTCAAGACATCATGACAATATTTATTTCTTGGTATTGTGAAAACAGTGTCATTAGTGTTCATTTCTATAATCTAATGGCATCGGAAAATGTTACCCATATCAAATCCACTGCTCTTTATGTTCCTAAACCCACAACTCTAATTAAGTTACATATAAGTATTTTGTTATATTTGATTTGCATTGTAACATGTTAATTTAGTTCGTTATAATGGTTATTATAAACAAAGTCTTAGACAATTTGACACGAAGTAAAAAAAAATAGTTAGTAAATATGGCGTTTTTGTTGATACTAAAATAGTTTTAGTTTTGGTTTCAAGGGTTTCGAAACCTGTTTCGAAGGTTTTGATTAAAAAAAACAAATGCATGGTTTTGTATCAATGAATTTGTGTCAATTATATGACGCATTATATGACGCATTTGTTGGTTCTATTTTAAATTATTCGGCAGAGGTTTGGGGCTAAATGTAAGGAGTTAGAAGGAATTCATTTAAATTTTGTAAAAGATTATAAAGAGTCAAAATAAATACTTGCAATGTCAATGTTTATGGCGAATTTGGAAGATTTTCGTTATATATTTGTAGATATATGCTAATATTGTCATATTGGTTTAAAGTTGCTACCACTGATAATATTATCATCAAAACTTCATATGCACAAGCTAAGAATGATTGTGTTAAAGGTTGTCGTAATTGGGTGTATAACATAAGAAAGATATTAAATGATTTTGGTTTTAGCCATGTTTTGGACGATATCTACAATATTGATGTTGATATATTTATAGTTTTGA
Organism: Mya arenaria; assembly: GCF_026914265.1. Lineage (NCBI taxonomy): Eukaryota > Metazoa > Mollusca > Bivalvia > Myida > Myidae > Mya > Mya arenaria. The sequence continues at coordinate 46,264,874 of NC_069124.1, read as the reverse complement.
AATGTAGAATATATGATGCTTTTAAACAAGATTGGTATGGTGCTTTAGAAAAAAGCACGGTGCTAGATATGTATAGATATTTTAAGACTAGTCTTGAATATGAAAGTTATTTAGAGCTTATTAAACTATGTCTGTGTATTAAAGATTCGCTTAAAGTAAGATCCACAATAATTAATGTTAGAACTTAATATTGTACCATTTGTTCATCCTCTTATTTAGATGATTTTTGTATATATGTATATACTCGTTTGTATTACATTGTTTGCTATTATGCATACACGTTCACATTGATCAGCAATAACATATGTGTTGATGACGATGTACACTGTACAAATCGAAATAAACTGTCTGTCTGTCTGCCTGTCTATAATTTCAACAACATAATGGAGTTTCTGCATATAGTCATTATTTCTAAATTTCTTCCATCCAATGACACCTAAGATGGCCGTTAGCTTATTTTCACTAAATGGTGTTTCAACACACGTGTTGGATCACTGTCCGCCATGTTGTTTTTCAAAGTGTGTTAATTTTCGGATAAGACATACCGACGAAACCGCAATCGGAGAGGGTTTCGATACTTTAATCAAAGCACTGAAAGACTCTCGGTTATAGTATTTGAGTTTATTTCAGAACACAATAGGACAAATGCACATACATACACACTCAGTAAAATACGTTTGTGCATATAACATAGTCAATGTCCATTCAATCTTCAAATCACACAATTACAAATTGGTTTAGGATTCAATCTTCAAATCACACAATTACAAATTGGTTTAGGAATCACAGTACCATGGCACAATATAAACATAGCAAGAGCAATAAACAAATTTCTTCCGTAAACACTATAGTAGGTCCTTCAAAACTCGAAAGCGTTTAATACATACATCGATAATTTCTATTTACATTAGTATTTTGAGAGGTGAATAATTCTATAAATTTCATCATATTCGGTCTTGCATAACAAAATTTATCCATGTAAACTTTTCCTTTATCAGTTAAAATTTACATTCAAGAACAAAATAATATCGATTTTGTTTCCAAAAAAAATGTATAGCAGCTGGTTAATGCCATCTACTAGCCTCTACCTGTAATCTATGCACAGATGTACTCTTGTATAAGTCGAATGAACTGTCTGTTCTGTTCTGTTCTTTAAATAAGTTGTTACGTTGAAATCTGTTTAAAAAAGCAGGTTCTAGCTCTGGTAAACTCTGTAAATTCTGAGCTCCAATTAATAACTGTATCAGTAACTTTTCGCTTAAAAACATTCAAAAACAAGAATATCGCTGAATGCGATGGATGTTCCCCATATGCCCGTTTTCTATGAAAAGACAGAACTTGTAATACAATGTGCTGGTAGAAGGTAAATTGTTGTAGCATTATTATACACAGTTGGAAAGTTTCATAACATGGAAAGATATGGGCAGGTTTGAGAAATAAATTTAAAGATAATTTACAAGAAATGAAATAAATAAAAAAAAACAGCAATTGAAAACCGCAAATATTGATAATATGGCGCGGACAAACTACTGCCAAAATATGTAAGAAAAAAAATAGAAAACATATGGTTCTGGATGGATTTGAACCGCTACTTTGAAAGCCTCAAAACATGTGTAGTGCTGTGCTTAACAACATAGGCTAAAACATTAAAATAAAAAGGTTCAAGAGGAGGTTTTCATTAGGAATCTGCTACCTTAATATACATGAAAGGATTATGGTACTTGTGTACTGCACTTTCTCTAATTGCAATCTATCTAAATACCAAGTTTTATTTAAATCCCATCATTAGTTTTGAAGTTATGGCCCGGACAAGCACCAATTATGAAAAATATGTTAAGGGGAGATAACTTAATATATATGCATGATAGTATTATGGTTATTGTGCACTGCACTTCCTCTCAATAAACCAAGTTTTATTTCAATCCCATCATTAGTTTTGAAGTTGTGGCCCGGACAAGCACCAATTATGAAAAATATGTTAAGCGGAGATAACTTAATAGATATGCATGATAGTATTATGGTTCTTGTGCACTGCCATCTACCTATAACCAAGTTTTATTTCAATCCCATCAGTTGTTTTGAAGTTTTGACCCGGATAAGCACCAATTATCAAAAAAATATTAATGGGAGATAATTTATAAATATGCATTATAGGATTATGGTTCTTGTGCACTGCACTTCCTTTAATTTCCATCTATCTATATACCAAGTTTTAATTCAATCGCATCAATAGTTTTTAAGTTGACAAGACAAGAGTTTGACGGACGGAAAGACGGACGAAAGGATGGATGGACGGGCAAAGCGGCAACTATATGCTCTCGTTTCGCGGAGCATAATAAATTTATACCACCAACTCCTTGATGTAATACTTTATAATTTTGATGCAAATCATCAAAGACGTCGCAATGTTTTTGAAACATGACTAATAGGAAGCAGATGCATTAAATCAGGATAGCAAGGTTGAGGTACGTGGATATAAGCATGAAGAACTCCCGCATAATTTCCTGCTGTTGAACACGATTTGGCCAGGTGATGAATTGATGAGATATGTCCACCATACTGTCCATGACATTTGATATTATCCTTGATACTGTTGACTTGTCGCGGCCAGTAGAATCACCAACAACCTTTAAACAATTCATTCAAGTAAGTCAGAAATAGTTTAGATAACATGTTACTATTTTGTTCCCTACTTATTTTTGTTCAGTACAAGTTTTAAGTCATTGTTAACAGGCTTGGAAATAAATATGGTTACCAAATAATTTCAGAATATTAACCTGCATAAATGACCCGGAGGCGTAAATTCTTAGAGCCAAACACACTTGCGCCCGGACTGACACCGCTTCCGACCTTTTAGTCTTCCGTTGAAGGTCTTGGGCAAGCAGCTGTACAATTATTTCAATCCCATTGTTATCAAAACGGTAGCGGCGTCTCATCTCTGTGTTATAACAGTTCATGTTGATGGAAATATGTCTATAAATCCTCTCTTTTCTTCTGTTGTTGAGAAAAGCACCAACTATGGCGGCCATTTTTAACATCAACTGACTATTTAACGTTGACTCTAACGTTGGTCCAGACCAACGTTAGAAAAGTCGTTAAGTTAACGCTTACCTTATCGCCGTCAGTGTAAGTGTTAAGTTTGAACAACTCATTTTTTCAACGTTAAAGTTAACGTTAATTTTAACGTTGACAGCGTAATATTTAACGATGATAGTTAACGTTAAATCCTGAACGAGAGTTTTGAACAACCGGGCCTTAAATTATTAAACGAAATCGGATTTTCAGCTTAAGGTCACTACGACCTTGACCTTAAATCAATTTTTCTTATTTTGATCGAAAACCGATTTTCAGCTAAAATTATTCTTACTTAATTAAGATTACCATGGTGGTCCATATATTGGCCATATCTGCATTATGGCAATTGCTAGTGCATTCGTTTAAATCGTAAATGCCTTCATGCAATTGCTTCGTTCGTGTTTGTAATGGACTTCCGCATGTGTCTATGTGTACAACTTTAGGTTTCCTTCATGTTATTGCTAAGTGTCTACGTCTAAACGATAAATGACAGATGTCAAGTTTTCACTTTTAATTGACTGTTGTGTACTAATTTAAATACAAGAGTACAATTAAACTTCTAATAGTATTACTAATAATATTTATATAATGTAATAAGACCATTAAAAGCTAACTTAATTATACATCAATCAAACATAGTAGTATGCATTTACTAATAAGCATATAGACGATATACGAATGCATTTAGACGAACGCAACTAAACGAATGGAATTAGAAGGGAACCAGTAAATATTGGTACCCTGCGACAGCAACATTAAATGGGAATGGAAACCAAAGACTGGTACCCTTCTTATCCACGGGAGAGCACTCTCGCAACATTTGCGATGGTAGCAGTCAAAAGTTTTCGTGCAGGAGCTGTCAAAATTATATCTAGAAGTGTTAATGTCTGACATTATCTGGACCTACAAATGTAATACTGCTAGATGCTATTTTCTGCTGATTATTTTTTCCTGGATGTGTTTATTCGGTACTAAGTTAGACACATATCCAAATTCTAATCTGCGTTTCGGCCTAAAATTGAAATGTGTTGTCTGCGAGCGGTGAGATTAATATATGAGAAAATAGCATCAAGCAGTATTATTTTTTTAAGTTCAGATAATGTTACACATGACCTCTTCTAGATATATTTTGACAGCTCCTGCACGAAAAATGTTGACCGCCACCGTAGCAAAATTCGCGAGAGTGCTCTTCCATTCGTCTATCATCTATAGGTTAACACCACCATTGTTTTTCCCTATATAATTCAATGTAAAATTATAATTTTTAGACAACATTTAAAGGCATTTCGAGCGAATGCAGGCTATGATAACCACATATATTCTTAAAGTACAAGCTTTAAATTACATTTTAAGCCAATAAAAAAGGGGGGTCAAGTTATTCCTAAGAAAAATCACTCCACTTGAAAAACAAACTCTAAAAATTGCACCGTCCGCCATGACAGTTCTTCTAAAATGACCTTTCAACTATAGGGCAGCGGTTTATGCTTTAATCTCTACTCTAAATGATAAATCAAGCAAGAATAGATACTTAAGGTATAAAAGTTTCAGGAATAATGATAGTTTTGATTTACAGTGTATTGAGCATGTGAAAACATGTCTATCAATCATAAGAACATTTTTTTATTGAGAATTTTCACAACGGAAGTACATATGACGTAATGGTGACGTCATTCCTATATGCTTAATGACAAATGCATACTGCTATTGATGAATATTAATTTAGCTTTCAATGGTCTTATTACGGTATTTAAATACTATTAGTTATTTATTATTTAGTATTTACAGTTAAGTTGTAGTTTTGTACACAATTGGGTTATTTAGTTATTCAAATGTAAGAACTTGACACATGTCATATGTCGTTTAGACGTTAACACTAAGCAAAAAAGTGAAGGCATCTTAAAGTTGTATACATAGACAAATGTTTCTGTCAATAACAAAAAGGCTCGAAGCAATTGCACGAAGCCATTTAGACGAATGCAAATGCAATTTAAAATGAGAAGTGTTATAAAGCAGCATGAATTAACTGGCGGATAATCCCTTCCATAGGGTATATGATAACAAGAAAACATCAGCTCAATGAGCTATTTTCCGACATGAACAACAAACATTCATAACATATCAAAACATAAAAATGAGCTTGTGACCTGGAAGTAAAAGCATTTAGTTTAAAACAGGTACACATATTGGTACAAAAGTTGTTCTTTATTATATTCATGCATACAATTACAAAAAGTAAGATGGATCAAAGCACTGAACACGATGATAACATCAACAAGTTTTCCCAGCTGTATATGCAATGCACATGCGCACGGTTCCGATATTTGACATACCCCTGTAAAATGGTTAGTTCTGTCAAGAGTATCACTTTAAGTAAAATCGTATACATTTGAATAGCAAAAGTGTAACTAGCATTATATACATGCAAATTATAGCATGGTACATTGATGTATAGTTGGTAAAAAAGTTATATTAAATCTAGCTTGATAGGAAAAATCTTTGGAAGTTGTATCTAAAAGGAGGTATTATATTTATCATGTAATTTTAAATTATACTATATTTTGCTGATGATATCAGAAACAGTAGCATACAAAAGCATGGCTTTTCCCATGATTGGGTCATTTCCTACCCACAGGTAACCACCCAAACCTCTGCCCGGCCACTGTCCTGACAATATCAGCACCTACCTCTTGTGTAAGAATGTTAAGATGTTGGTTCATGTTAAACACCACTCCAGCACTATATAGTATGAACCCCAGCTGCACCAACCCCCTTCACATACTCTATTGTTTATACATATGAACGTTGTAGTGTTTTTCGGTTTTTCTTTATTCCATCCATCGACCCCTTTCACCACAAGTTTTAAAGCGGGTAAACTCAAACCGGAAGAATCTTAACTGAAATTCCTGCGATTTGGTTGGCTGACGGGTTATCGTGTGAGCCTATGTAATTCTTTTGTTACGGACAGTTCCTACATGAACTCACTGATTGTGTTAATTCTAATGAATGGTCATTCACATTTCAAGTTTACCCATTTATTATTTTAAATAAGAAAACCATCATCTCCGATACGTTTTACCTGAGTTTTGATGAATCGGGTCCTAATATTCGTAAAGCAAGATATAAAAACCGTGCCTACGAGTTTGAGGAAAAGTTATTAAATACCCATTAAATGTGCCCAAAGGTTTGTAATAGCAAACGTTTTGGGGGGATCTTGATGTTTCCTTTTTCTTTAAAAAAAATTATATACAATTATTTGTTTATAAAGTGTTTTTTAATTAAACATATTTTATAGTTTTATTTTACACTAAACATGTTTGCTGGTCCATACTGATCACGTGATCCTCCATGGTACACCATTGAGACCTATCCCAAACTGACGTCGCCACGCGACGTCAATAAAGTTGTTTTCTGGTTGCACTTCCTTTGATTATAAAAGTCAAATTAAATCTGCATGGTGCTGTTGGGGGAGCGGGGGGGGACAATTTAACTTGGTCAAGCTCATATTATTTACTTACAGTCTGGTATATAATAAAAAAATCCATAAGCATATCAAATATTTTCCGACTTGTACAAGAGATATTTTCCTAAAGCAAAAATTGACTTGAAACTATATATAATCTTAGCAGTGAATGCAATATAAAACTCAGTAAGATGGTTAATCAACTCTAAAGTAGTATTGTTAAAAATAAAATAACAATATCTGGGTCATGAAACCATGACTACAATTTTTAAAAGCTATTTTCAGACTGAAAAAATAAATGTACTTCTATTTTCTAGGCATTTGGGCATTGTTAATAGTTGGTTAAACATTATATTTTCAAAATTGTATAAATTACAGACAATTGATTCCACTTAAAAGGCATTTGTCAAAGTGTTTATGGCAATTCTCAAAACTCCAATGTAAAAAAAAGTAAACAAACTTCAAAGACATGTTCAACTAGAAATGAGTCCATAGGACAAAGATGCCTCTATAGGCCGCCTTTGTCACAAACGCAAGAGCCATCATTTAGTCCATTCTTTATAAATGTGCATCAAAATTATAAGTTCCACAACTTTATGAAATCAAATACCTTCCTGACAGATTTCATAAGTGTATGACTAATAATTTTGAAATTATGAGCGACTCAAGTGCAACAATCCAAAAATGCCATTTTGTTATCTTATCAAATTATCTTGCCTTTAACATTGCAGGGGAAAACATCTCTAAATTCACGACTTCATCAACCCATTGACATCCCCCTAAGGTTTCATGACTCAAAGTTATATAGTTCTCGATTTTTAAGCGACACAAGTCATGGCATTTTTTCAAATTCAAGGGTCATAACTCTGATCGCACGAAGTGCCGCGTGAAACAAAAGCCAAGGTGCGCCATAATACTGGTTTTACATAGTGCTGCGGAAAAAACAGGTACAAAATTCAAACACATCATTAATATTCCCCTTAGGTAAATGACTCTATGTAAGTTTTTGATTTTAAAGCGACACAAGTCCAGAAATACATAGTTTTACAAAGGGCCATAACTTTGGTTTTACCAGCGACAAACAAAACCTAAGATGCGTTATTTCTTCACCCCTTTGAAATTAATCGAAGATTTCATAACTCTAGTAATATAGTTTTGGAGTTTTTATTGACAGTAGTCTAGAAAGCCAATCAATATCAAGTCAGGGGTCATAGGTCTTGTATTGCTAATTGCAGCGGGGAAAAAAACGCAGGTCCAAAACTTCAACACCTAAATAAAATTCCATCAATGTGTCTTGACTCTAGGTGAAAAAGCTTTGGAGTTTAAAGCGACACAGGTTCGTACGGAAACATACACTGACGCACGCAGACATGCACGGACGGCCAAGGGAAAATCTGTATGCGAAACCATTTTTGTAAGAGAAAAAATAAAATAATATTTAAAATTGTATAATTGCTTGAATTTGTTTTGTTAAATGTGTTAATTAGCTTACACTTTACACAACATGTCACATTTTATTTATATTTTCACCTGCTCATTTTCGCATGTACATGGGTCTGACAGTAAGATGACTGCATATCCATGTATCATGAAACACACACTTAAACTAAGAAAAATGTTTAATATCAAATGATTATCCGCAATTGTTTTCCCAACACATTTGGCCTTTCAATTTTCATTTATTAAATGGCGGCGAAGTAATTTGGTGATGTATTCATACAGCTGTTAAAATAAAAGTATTTTCGTTATTATGGAACATAGATGCACTTATATGAAACTTCATTGATATCTGTTCATAAAAATTTTGCACTAAAAACAAGCGAATAATAAACTTAAAAAAAAGAATATCAGAGAACTCTTTCTAATCAAACCGGAAATAGAAAAATAACAGCTATAATTTTGCATGAGTGGCACTTTTGGCGACTTTTTTTTACAGTTTCAGTAAGCGTTTACATGCCTTCATTTAGTTTGGGTCTGATTAAGGCAATGGCTTTTAAATCCGAAAACAATGCACACTAATACCTTGACAAAAAACGTGTAAGTACATTTAAAGCTGCACTCTCAAAGATTGAACGTTTTGACAACTTTTTTTTTCTTGGAACGAGCCAATTTTTGCAAAAATCCATAGAAACCAGTTGTATAAGACTGCTGACAAAAAATCAGATCACAGATTTTTTATATTTAAGTACAAAAATTATGTTTTATGCATTTTTCTGAACCCGTTAGTAACGGTTTAAGCCATAAAACATTAACTTTCGAACGGAAATATGAAAATCAACGATCTGATATTTTGTCAGCAACTTTTATCATTGGTTTGCAGATATTTACGCAAAAATTTGCACTCTCCCAGACAAAAAAAAAAATAAAAAAAGTTGGTTAAAATGGTCAGTCTGTGAGAGTGCAGCTATAAGGGACAGAATGAAAATACGCTCTTACAATGACTTCTTCTGTCAACAGATTTCACATTTCTACAAAAGGATAAATTTGTTTTCTGTGTACACTTTGTTTGATTATAAAAGCATATAAAGCGGGTATTATAAACACTGTTATATATCATGAATTTGTTTTGGCTTATAGTTGATGGATGGGTTATGTTAAAATACAATCCAACTAAGATATGGCTTTTTGATATAACGCTTAACATATTTAAATAAATTTGATTGTGACCTACTAAAATTAATGTGAGTGTGAGCTACTTTCTACGAGGTACCTTTTGTCGACTGCGGGTGCCAAGATATTGAAGAGTGTTTAATCTTTAAAGGGACTGTACTCCGTAAGATGAAATTGCGTAAAAAAAAGAAAAGAAAATTGTCGAAAACTGACATAAACTTGGTATCGATGTGTACAATGCATTGAAACTTACTTACTGAAGTACCACATAGTTTACAATTCATTTATTTTTGTAATTTTTTTCGTATTTTTCCATTAAAAAGATTACTAGGTATGTCTACCTAGTAGAATTTATTCCTTATGCGTGATTGGCTAGTCGATGTTATCACGTGATATTACCAATTTAGGTTTATAGTTTAAGTATCTCAACTGTTAATAGTAACCCTTCGTAGCACAGTGGATACAACACTGGACTGCAATTTTGGCGACACCGGTTCGAACCCAGTTTCCGACTCGATTTTTTTTTACCTTTTGGCATTTTTTTACAATTATGATATCAAAGAGTAAAACATTTTATTAGATAATTGTCTTGGGTTTCGTTACAGAATAAAACTTTTTTTGGTGCTAATCTGGTCCCTTTAAAGTCGAACAATAAGTTCTATAACACGTTTATGTGTCACACTTTAGTTTGGAAAAAAACAAGATTTTACGGTAAAACAAATTAAATTCGTGAATAGTTTTCTCTTAATAGTTATTATAACTACAAAAGTTTGTAATAATATGAAAAACCAAGAATATGGTACGAAATAAACATCTTCTTTGAAAAATAAATAAAGAAAAAACACACGAAAAGTCAGCATATGTAACAATAAAAACTTTGGAAAGTTGGAGTACTTATCTTTTATTTATTCGCGACATTGGTCGCCTGCTTTTACATGTTATTTTACGCCGTTTCCGGTTTGAGCAGGAAGTGCGCGCGTTCCACAAAGCGATTGTACACTGCCACCTCAAATTATTTATTTTTTTTAAATTAAAAAAAAATATAATAATTCCAAAATTATAATGCCAGAAATGTGAAAAATTATGTTTTTGTTTGTTTGTTTTTTTAATTTTATTTTAATATATATCATTTGAGTTTGAAAATCCGGTGCCAATGACTTTCAATGTCGTTTGTCGAATGTTGTCAGTTAAGCTAACTTCACACGGCTGATACAGACACTACTAGAAATACATTTGATCCAGCAGTATTTGGAAGATTGATGACCTTCCGTAAATGATTTGTTACTCGGCATTTTTTTAGCAAAAAAAAGTTTAAGGCAGATAAGCACACTTTAAACGTGCTAAACCAATTAAAAAACTGCCAGGTTCCATGTGAACATAAGGTATAATTCTGATTGTTCGGGAATCTTTATGTATTAAAAACCGCGGTTGCATTTTCCAAATAGTTGAATGTTTTTCATATAATACAGTTTGTAAGCACACTTAAAGATCCTAGTCACGAACTAAAAGTATTGTTTTTTAATGGAATTGAGAAACGTGTGAAATGTTCAGTCTTCAAGCGAATTTCGAAAGAAAATTATATGTAATAACGATGCTAATAAGATTTACAGTGTGGCAGTGTAAAGTTTACAGCGTTGCAGACTGGCATTATAAACTAAGCAGACTAACAGCTTGACAGACTGGCAGCGTGAAGTAATGACCGTGGCAATTTCACGCTGCAAGACTGACAAGCTGTTTGGCAGCTGAATTCACGCTGCCTGGCTGCCTGGCTGCCAGACTGCCCACTTCATGCTGCAATGCTGCCATTCCACCAGACAGCAAACTTCACATACATGTCAAACTGACGTTACATGTTATAGTTTGAATTATCTTATATTCCAACACTTGGAACTAGTCCCGCTGTCGCTCTAAATAAATCACCGGTTCTTGTCAACAGGCGTCGCTTACATGTAGTTTAATTAAAGGTAGCACTTAAGAGACCGTATTTCACATATAATTTATTACCTGTAAACTGGCTAAAGATAAAAATGACCTTTTAAGCTTTAGGGCAAGTAAAAAGGGAAGTTTATAATGAAATGCAAAATGTAACATGCAACATACCAATTTACATCATTGTATTTAAAATGAGCACAACTTTTGCTTTACCCTGTATGCATAATGCACCAGCCAATTCTAACCACGGCCCCCCAGGTCCGGATTATAGCGGGAACTATGACGTTCGGTCCAGCCAATCTAGGGTAAAATCCCCGCCCTGCGGGGACAAACTGCTGGTAAAATTCCGCCAAATGCCCCCGCACCCCGGGGAAATCATAGGTAAGGCCCATTTGCAGCTATTTTCGGCGTGGAAGCAAAACCGCCGCATTCACTCTGCACTGGGGGGTGAGGGAGCATTTCCTCCGGTATCCCCGGTGTAACCCGGACTTGAGGGGAGGGGGGCGTGGTTGCAACTGACTGGTGCATAAGTCAATTACAATTCATTATTACTAAATATAATAGTCATTCTGTATTGTAAAGCAGGTGTGGTATACAGGGTATCATATTACAGTTTCCCCTCATTCATTGCAATGGAAGGCACTTGCGACCACAACTAACATTTGGAGCTCCTCGGCCATATTTATCGAAAGCAACCTTATATGTACTTGGACGGTTTACATACTCAAAAAGTGCTACGTTCAAGTCCGCTGCAAGTAGATCGCGTAGTAATTAAACTTTATGACTTAACTCTTGGGAATCTTAATTATGTTTGCTACAATACACTTCGCTGGCAATCAATTTAAACTTAGGTCAATTAATACAACTCTAAAACACTTCATTTAATTAATGATATAATTCATACATTTACGAACTACTTGAACTGATGAACCTGAATACATCCGAGGTTGTTTTCGATAAAAATGGCCGAGGAGCTCCGAATGCACAATTAACTGATACAAATCCCGAATAATAAGTTCAGTCACCGGTCGGTCCTTGAAAGGAATTGAGTTTTAATAAGGATGAAAAACAATGATAAAAAGTCGTTGATTATACACTGTATATATGTCACGAATGGTACCAATACCCTAATATCACGAGCGGTACATACACCCACACATACACCCACATATCACTGGCGGTGCATACCTCTACATATCACGGGCGGTACATACACCCACACATACACCCACATATCACGGGCGGTGCATACACCCACACATACACCCACATATCACGGGCGGTGCATACCTCTACATATCACGGGCGGTGCATACACCCACACATACACCTACATATCACGGGCGGTGCATACACCACACATACACCCACATATCACGGGCGGTGCATACACCCACACATACACCCACATATCACGGGCGGCCATACACCCACACATATACCCACATATCACGGGCGGTGCATACACCACATATACACCCACATATCACGGGCGGTGCATACACCCACACATACACCCACATATCAAGGGTGGTACATACACCACACATAAACCCACATATCACGGGCGGTGCATACACCCACACATACACCCACATATCACGGGCGGTGCATACACCCACACATACACCCACATATCACGGGTAGTACATACACCCACACATACACCCACATATCACGGGCGGTACATACACCCACACATACACCCACATATCACGGGCGGTACATACACCCACTCATACACCCACATATCACGGGTAGTACATACACCCACACATACACCCACATATCACGGGCGGTATGTACACCCACACATACACCCACACATACACATACATATCGCGGGTAGTACATACACCCACTCATACACCCACATATCACGGGCGGTACATACACCCACACATACACCCACATATCACGGGCGGTACATACACCCACACATACACCCACATATCACGGGCGGTACATACACCACACATACACCCACATATCACGGGCGGTACATACACCCACTCATACACCCACATATCACGGGTGGTACATACACCACACATAAACCCACATATCACGGGCGGTGCATACACCCACGCATACACCCACATATCACGGGCGGTACATACACCCACACATACACCCACATATCACGGGCGGTACATACACCCACATATCACGGGCGGTACATTCACCCTCACATACACCCACATATTACAAGCGGTACATACACCCACATATTACAAGCGGTACATACACCCACATATCAGGGGCGGTACATACACCCACACATACACCCACATATCACAAGCGGTACATACACCCACATATCACGGGCGGTACATACACCCACACATACACCCACATATCACGGGCGGTACATACACCCACACATACACCCACATATCAGGGGCGGTATATACACCCACACATACAGCCACACATATCCCGGGCGGTATGTACACCCACACATAAACCCACATATCACGGGCGGTGTATACACCCACACATACACCCACATATCACGAGCGGAACATACACCTACACATACATCCACATATCACGAGCGGTACATGCACCCAAATTTCGTTCCACAAAAGCCACGAAAGTCTCTGTTCCATCCAATCATTTCAAAACGAGTGGCTTATCTCAGCACTATGAGATGGTCCGGGTAAGTTAGGGTCCCATTTTCCCGCGCAATGCATTTCCGCCATCTGCGTGTGCTGGTCCGTGCTATAGGCCATTTGGACGTGCTTTTCCGGTAGGTGGCGCTCTCGCGGCGCCCGGGCGTCCGCCGTTAGCAGCAGGGACGTGATAAAGGCAAACACAACTCCGGCACAACACAGGCCGAACGAATAGTGGAGTTCGCCATTCACATGGGAGCCATAGATCACTAGGCCAACGAGAATTAGCGCCGCTGGAAAATGAATTAAGTCATATACATTTAAATAGGTTTGCAGACGTTTTTGCAAGTAACAAACTGACTTACTCGTTTTTAATTTATATATTAATGTTGTGAATCACAAAAAGTTATTTACATTTTGACCAAAGATAGGTTCGAACAAAGAAATCAGTCCAAGGCGAACTTGTACGGATAAAGGTAAAATCACTAACACATAGATTGAATGAAAAAGGGCACTATTCAAAATCACAGGCATCTGAATCATTGTTTGTCACTAAAATGTTGTTTAAAACCATTTTGGGTACATACAATGAGATAAACAACACATCTGAAGATATTTAGTGTCTTTCATATACAAGTAACTTTTTTGTATATGAAAGACAATAAATATCTTCAGATGTGTTGTTTATCTCATTGTATGTACCCAAAATGGTTTTAAACAACATTTTAGTGACAAACAATGATTCAGATGCCTGTGTTCAAAATGCTATAAATGTGTTATCAAACCATTATGTACGTGGTATGTAGTTTTAAACCGAAGATCATATCCAGTGTGTATATATACAATGTGATAAATTACGTCACACTCGGCAAACCTCGTTACCGGCTTACGCGCGTGCACTCGGGTCGGATTTTTCTATCCGTACCGGACACACATGATAGATACTTATAGTTATATGGTAAAATTAACAGCACCTAGCCGTTTGGTTTCGAAATAGTTTTCAGTAAGGTTAAGGTAGTTCGCGTAGAGTTTTGTTTCCGCAAGTAGTATGCATAATCAGCATAATGTTCAATGAATGATAAACATAGCAACTGTTGTATTCATTCCAAAAGCGTTAACTTTTTATATTACTTCAAGCGCAAAACATACTCGATAGCGCCACCACTAGGGCAACAGCGCCACCACTTTTACAAATATGTGCATTTTTTTTCCTTTTTAAGAAGTGCTTATCAGGTTTGTTGTGTTCCGTCATAGGTACTTTACATAACAGTTATGTTTGCATGCGTGAGAATGTTCTTACGGGGTGTGTAAGCACCGAAATGTACTTGCTATGCAATCAGATCTCAAAATATGCACAAGTCCGATTCGGGAGAAAAGCTCCTGACACCACAGTTTGCACAATATTGAAACGGAATAGTAACCAGCCTACAGTAGAAGTGTTCTTACACGGTACCACATTCTCCGATTTTCGAAATATGTCCGTTAAATGAAATTATCAAATAAAATATAAATCATACTCACGTTTGTTCATGTAAACATTGGGCACAGCTCGACCACGGAAGTGTCGACAGCTCTTTTTCTTTGCACCACCGTAAAGTGGTGGAGCTGGCGTTTAGAGGCCATGTAATTAAGACAGAAGAACGGTGAAGATGAGTTAAGACCTGTTGAGCTAGGTTCATAAGGGATAAAAACTCAAACAGGCGATTGAATGCATACCTGAACTTAATGCTGCTATTGCGGAGAATGGTCGGAGGATGTTACAGCGGGCGGACTTCATCGTCAAGGCGACCAGAACAGCCGTGAGCACGAGACTGCACAATCCTACCGACTCCAGTATCTGCACCGTCCGCATCCAGTCTGGAAACGAACGAGTAAAGCAAGATGTAAAATGTTGATTGCTTTGTTATGACACCTTGGTATTAAACGTACAAAACCATGCTTCAGGCTGGAGACCTACTAAGTAAAAACGGGTACCCAAGACTCAAGAGGGTGTTACGCGGTACGCAAGCATTTGGCAATATTCGATGAGAAGGACTCACAAAATCGTTTAAAACTATTTAAAACTCAAGTTTCGAGAAGAAAATGAAGGAATTAGTATTCGTTACGCATGGGCTTCATCCCGATACTTGTAGTATAACGGTGCGTTCTGCTCCATCTACTTGCTGATTGTTAACGCAGTAAATGTTGTTGTTTTTTATTGTTATTGTTGCTGCTGCTTTTTTGTTGCTACTGCTGCTATTTCTGTTGTTGTTGTTGTTGTTGTCGCTGTTGTTTATTAAGCTTTGTCTGTGCCATAGTCTGCAGTTTTGCTCGACTCCGCCGTATGTCTAATCACAACTTAAAAGTGTATTTAAAAGTCCCAAAAGGGATACGATTTAAGTGAATGTCATTTTCAGTCTGCCTTAAGATAAAAAATGAGGCTGGATTTTTATTAACAGACAATGCATCAATGTGCACTGACCGTACCGAATTTTTATATTGATGTCGTCTACACAATTGGTACACGTCAGGGACGGATCAAGGATTTGACGACAGAGGATGCGTAACTTAGGGGCGTGTGCACTCCCTGAAAACGCCAATGCACGTTAGTGCACGTGGATGCATTGTTAATGGTGTAAATGTTGTCAATTATATACAAACACGATGAAATATGTAATGGTTTATCTTATTTTTTCATTATGATAGAGTTGTATCTATCATTTATAATTTTCTTTGGCAAATTATGTTTCGCGCGTTGGTT
Organism: Mya arenaria; assembly: GCF_026914265.1. NCBI lineage: Eukaryota > Metazoa > Mollusca > Bivalvia > Myida > Myidae > Mya > Mya arenaria. Next base: position 46,248,442 of record NC_069124.1, on the reverse strand, counting down.
CCTAAATCTTCGTTCAATTGCTCCTGTTCTACTAAGTGCATACGTAAATACCATATATATAAGTAAAGTGAGATGGTATATAATTGTCGGCACTCCCTTTGAAGTAATACTTGCGCAATCGAAACCAGGCGGTGTTCGGTTACCAAAAATGATCATTCGAGTTTAAGCCGCTCTAAATTAATGAATCTTGTTTAATACCTGAAATACTTCCTCCGAATTTATCCACCTCAGCTCGCACCGTCTGCAACCCGAAAATAGGTTTGTCTGGCAAGTCCGTGCCCACATTCTCACAGCCGCAGGTACCCGAGCAGTAACAATGTTTCCAAAGCCCCGAGAAACTCTCGAACTGGAAGTTAAACAAGTCTATCCGGACGCCCCTCCAGTAGTTCGTGCTATAGCCGACTACGTGCACAACAGTCGTCACCGCCAACAACAGAGCACCCGTGCGCTGGGCGGCCGTCGACGAGGGAGTCGTACTGTCCATTTTGCCGTTTCTTTCGCAGGTACTACATACTGGTCAATTAAAATCTGGAAATAGTTATAATTATCTTCGTTATTAGGATACAGCGTCCATGTGGTGGGATGTATGAAATCCTTTTTACACACAGGAAACTTCTGTATGTTCACAAAGTTAAACTTAAATGCACATGTTCGACCACGCGTCCTGTCTCTTAACTCCAATGCAATACAATTATTATTTTAGTATTAATGGAGGTAAACACTGTATTGGAACTGAAATAACAACCTTGCTTGTTTTGAAGATCGATTGACCGGAATGCTTAAGAAATCAATACATCGAGCAACGCAAAAAAATATGTTTAAGCCTATTTCGGTCAAATCTATTCATACCTCATCATGAATGGGACAAAAAGACAAACTTGAGCCCAGTGTAACCAGATATGTTCTTTTGGTAACAATTACCGATGGATCAATAGCTACGGTGAATACATTGAATGCACAATTGAAATAATATATATATATATATATATATATATATATATATATATATATATATATATATATATATAAGAAGGCATTATATTGTTTTATTATAATACTCAGTTTACCAAAAGCAAAGTACGTACGCACTATTCTTAAGACATTGCACTACACTAAAAGACTTTAAAATCGGTTAAAATGTATGTACTTTGAAAATTATTTTGGTAAACAAAAAAACCCGACACAATTGAAATAAAAAGTATATAGAAGACATTATTATTGTTTTATTATAATACAAGTTTATCAAAAGTAAAGTACGAATCATAAAAACATGGCACTTCATTAAGAAACGTTAAAAACGGATACATGTACTTCTAAAATTACTTTTGGTAAACTAAAAAGTGTGAATTTCCTTGTGAATTCAATTTCATGCGTTTACTGAATTCACAAGAGGGATTGTACTGGGCTTGACATTTTATCATTTATCATAAAAGACAAATTGGAGCTCACTGTAACCAGATATGTTCTAAAGGGAATAAAAACCCGATGGATCAATATCTTCGGGCTAATACATTGAGCACACAGTTGAAATCAAATAAATATAAGAAGCAATTTTATTGGTTTTATTATAATACTCAGTTTAAACTTCGTATTAAAAACCAAGTCAGGCTAGGGTCAAATTCGATAACGTTGTTATATGAGGACAAACACGCCCTAATCATTTATCAATAGCAAAGTATACAGACTCTCTATTTTAGAGACTGCCACTTAACACTGAGCGAATTTAAAAACGGATTACATGCTCTAAATTATGTTAAATTCCTTGTGAATACATTTTCATGTATTAACTGGACTCGCTTTGGTGATTGTCCTGGGCTGGTATTCAATATTACCGTAGTCTTAATTAGATCTGAGAACGATGTAGCTAATCGGATTACTTGCTACTAATAATTGACCAATGGGGTAAATGAAGTACATGATGTAAGACTATAACTTATAGACATACATCATAGACTTCATTCACTTTGTAGTCTATAAAATTCACTAAAGTTGAATGTTGAACCACACATGGGCTGAATTTATCATAAAAGACAAACTGGAGCCAACTGTAACCAGATATGTTCTTTTGGGTACAAGTATCGATGGATCAATACTTAGGGGTAGTACATTGAATACACAATTGCAATCGAAATAAATATAAGAAACAATTCTATTGGTTTTATTATAATACTCAGTTTTAATTTCAGTATTAAAAACCAAGTCAGGCTAGGGTCAAATTCGATAGCATTGTTGTATGAGTACAAACACTCCCTAATCATTTATCAATAGCAATGTTCGAACGCACTATTTTTAGACATTGCAGTACACTGAGCGAATTAAAAAACGGACTACATGTACTCAAACCATTGTCACATCTAGCCGCGTTGTCACTGCGATTGCACAAAGTTGCTAAATTTCCTAGAGCGCCGTGAGTTCGCTGGAAAAAATGATATTTTTCATGAATATGGCGATGTCAGGGCGTTCTCACGGTGACCTTGAATTTTTATGTGGAGCTCCATGGCGATCTACCGCGTTCGCGACAAGTTCTATTTGGCGATTGACTGCGCTCACATTGTGCCTTCATGGCGCTTCCACTGCATGCAATCGAGTTGTCACGGCGCGGGCATTGAATGTGCACTGCGCTTTCACGGCGCTCACTCCGTGCTGTCGGCGTGTTGTTTTGAACTACCTATGAAAAAGATATCTCCATCAGCTCTCCATCCTTCCATTTGCTCTCGAACAGTTGAGACCATGTCTGTCAAAGGAGGGAAGGTGAAGAAGGCAGGGAAAGATAAAGCCCACCGCAAACAGAAGCAAGCCCACCACCATGCCGCACATTAACCATGATGAAATGAATGTTTATTTGCATATATCATACCTTTAAAATATTAGTATTTTATTGGGTTGGTTCCTTTTCATGCAAACGCCGATTTACGCGGTTAAAGAGCATTAGAATCACAATAATCGTCGTGGTAGCTCCGTACAATCGTTGCAAGAGCCTAATAAAAAAAATATAAAAAAGCGCCGTAGACTTGCCGTTTAGGCGCGGTTGAGACGCAGTGTCATCTCATAGAACGTCGTACGAACAACGTTCAAGCTCAACCGATCTGCACTGTGACCTATGTGCGGCGATCCTGTGGCGTAGGAGTCCTAACTGCGATGCTACTAACCCCATTGCGCTCTTATCACAACGCCGTGCGTTTGTTTTGTTGGCATGTTCAGTGTGCACGGCGTTCTTACTATCAAACAGCGTTGCAACGGCGATGCTTGCGATTGCAATTCCATGCATTAAATGAACTCACTTCAGCGATTGAACTGGGCTGTCATTCAATATTTGCGTATATAGAACTAGAACGATGTAGCTAACCGGATTACTTGCTATTACTAACTCACCAATAGAGCGAATAAGGTCAATGATGTATGATTACAGTTGAACCCCGTTGTATCGAACTCGCCTGGCTCGAATTCTCCGCCGGCTCAAACTAGATGTAAAGGACAGATTTATTTACTGAAAGTATACAATCCTGCTTGGCTCGATTTTTCTGAGGCTCGAGGTATTTTCGTAAAAGATTTACTTTATTATTGAATATTGAACCACACCTGGTAATCATTTAACATAAAAGATAAACTCGAGCCCACTGTAACCAGGTACGTTCTTTTGGGAACAATTCGAGGGGTGAAAGCGAAAAGGTTATATCTTCTTCTTTATTTAATGTCACTTAGAACCTTTTCGCATTCACCCCTCGAAATATACGGGTGAATACATTGAATACACAATTGAAATCAAAATAAATATAAGAAGCCATTATATTGGATTTATTATAATACTTAGTTTAAATTTCATATTAATAACAGTCTGGCTAGGGTCAAATTTCGAATACGTTGTATGTAGACACTCTCTAATCATAGTTCAATGGCAAAGTTCAAATGCACTATGTTTAAGACATGGTACTACACTGAGGGAAATTACACGGATTACAGGCACAAATTTATTTTTGATAAACAAAAAAAAAATGCGAAATTCCTTGTGATTTCAATTTCATGCATTAACTGAACACACAAAGGTGGTACTGGGATGAACATTTCATCGTTCGAAGCGCATGAGTGCGTTACTCATGCGTTTTTCGGGGTACTTTTACTTCAGTCTTTCAATGAGTAATTTTAGCTATAACTGAAATTGCCTGTAATGTTGTTTGTTAGTCTGTTGTAATGACTGTTGTTGTGGCAATAAAATGTGTGTATGCATGCGTGCGTACATGCGTGCGTACATGTGTGTGTGCGTGCGTGTGTGTTCAACCAATAATTTCAACAACAAAGTTTAAAAAATATTTATTGACATACAAGTATGCGTTTACAGTAAAACCATCATGCGCTTTTGAAATCTATTTTACAAGTTGTGTCCTATTGCTATTTTTTCCTAATACATTATGCCACATACAGCGAAGAGAACCAATTTCTATTGATCAACAATGGACATTTCTTTGAAAAGATCCCATTTCCAACTAAATATTGCAGGATGCATAAATATGCTAAGTTTCTACATGTACATCAAAAGTTTTATAATTATCATTGAAATCATTGGTCTGAAACCTAGTAGTTCCAATCTTTCTACAATTTTACATACATGTAGCTAGCTGTCTATACATTACAGATAAACAATGTGCCAATTAGTCAGAACTTCGCTAAAGTTAACAACGTTGTTAACCACATAGTTGTTAACTTTTAAAGCTTTACTGCTCTTGAAGTTTCATAGACACACATGCGATATGTGCAGTATATCTTACAAGATTTGAAATAACTGCTTCAACTGTGCTTGGTTTATTCAAAAATAAGAGCACATGATCAAATAGTTCAGCTTTAGAAGTTAACAACTTTGCCATTAGCACCGTTGTTAACTTTAACAGATTTCTGAACATTCAGCCGATTGCCAGACAAGTCAACTAGAAGAAACAAATACAACTTGTGTGCTTATTACTTTTTGGACAGCCCACGTACCAGTCTACCTCAAACATGGATGCCTCTCATAAAAGATCAAATCTTTCCACCATTTATTTTTTTATTATCCCTGAGTTGTACTGATATATATTTCTCAACAAATTCTTAAAATGAAGATAACAGAGTTAAAAAGTCAATGGCAAATCATTCAGAATTTGGCTAAAGTAAAAAATGTTGTAAATGTTGTTAACTTTCAAATCTGTATTGCTCATGAAGTATCATGGTTACACTTATGCTCTGCAGTGTTCCTTTCCTGATTTGAGACAACTTTTTTCGTTGTACTTAATTATAAGAGCACTTCATAGAATATGTCACCTCTAAAAGTTAACAACCATGTTGTTAATCTTTTGTTAACTTTAATCAAGTTCTGAACAATCAGCCCATTGATTATTGGAATTTGCAAGAAAAAGTTTTAACTACTTTAGTGATAACAACGTATTGTAAAAACGAAATGTGTGACCTTACTATATTTTGTTGTCCATGCATTGATTAGAAGGCATCACAATGTATAAATCCTGCATCATGTCAATATTCCAAACACGTTTCCAGGGAATGGAAACAAATATGTGTACAGTACAATAATTTGTATGAATTATAATAAATATGTGTAGTTAAGATTCGAACAGTGTTTTGTAAAATAGACTGAATTTGTATTAGAACCTTAAAATCAAAGTAGAGAATATAATGATTGCAGTTGTTGATTGCAGTTGTTGTTTTTCTAACATCGTTGTAAAAGGCACTTCTTAGAATAAGCCAAACTTCCTTACAAATGATAACTGATTCAACAGAAATCTGAAAAAATATTTCAGTCGCTAACAAAGGCTTGCTTTCAATAAAACAAAGCATCCCAACATTTTTAATTAGCAATATGTCACATAAATGTGATAAGTCTTTTCCAATTCTCTGTTGAATCAATGTTGATGACTCAACTGCAATTCTGTTTTGTTTTTTCGAGCATGTGAAAATTGAAGGTGTCCTGGACCAGCAAGCATGTACCATCTTGTGATGGTCAGTTTATAAATGGTGCTTGGTCTTGTCTGTTGCCAATCCCACAAGCAGGATCATGTTTCTAGCTCTTATCCTGATATTCCATTACAACAAAACACCAAGCCTTTGCTATTTACAGTATCTGTCTGCTTTCATCTTTTCTCGTCTGCAAAAATAAAGTCATATTATAACTACAGTACCAAGTTATATTAAGTCCCTAAACAATCAAGTTTCTCTATGGAATAACAAGACCACCGTGGAGCAAACACAAGAGCTCATCTGTTGTTTTTAAATCGAAAAAAGGCATGACTCAACAATTTTTAACACCAGAGTTCCGGGCCTTGCTGTACATGTGTTTATTGTCTCTGGCAACATGTTTAATGAGCGTCAATGGTTTTGGTTACCCAGGGCTTTCATTAACTTCTTACTGAATTATATTCACTATTCATGACCCCTACTTAACATACCTATCCCCTCCCTACCAACACCCTGTCCAGCACAGTGTTATGACGATGACCTTGTACCTGGGCATACTTTAACTTCCTTCTGAAATACATTCACTATCAATGACCCTTAAGCCCCATAGCTCTCCCCCACCCCTCAGCCACAAACCTGTCTAGCATGGTTTCATGGAGAGTCCCCTGTACCCGGGCCTTCTTCAACATTGTCTTGTCCTCTGATGAGATCTTAAGATGCCGGTCCTGGAAGCTCTGAAACTTCTTCCTGAAATGAAAATTGTCCTTTACAATGTGTGAACAGGTGGAATAGTGTTGAAGTTTATTCACAAAATGAACGAGGCTAAATTTTAACATTTTACTATAAGTTAACTTATTACCGGAACATCATTTTAGATTTCAAATTAAAAGACTAAATTTGAAATCAAACACATACATAACGGTATTAAGGATTTAAGTAAAGATTTATAGGAGGGCGCTGCAAGCTGTCTTTTTTTGGAAGAAGCCCTCTGCCCTTATGGAGACAACATGTGCTTTGTTTTGATTAAAATTTTATCAATTATTTTAATGAATACAAGACTAATATATTAATAGTTGAAACCTGTAACTTCTTCAATGAAACACATTTTTTAAATTTCCTTTTCCAAATTCATAATAATGCAACAATATGCCCTTTTTTCACCATAAGCACCATTTCTTCCAGACTTTTTATTAAAATTGAAAAAAATAGTCATAAAAAACACAATTTTTAGTTATTTAAAATTACTTCGCTTTATGACGTTAGTAAACATTGTCACACGCGCTTTTTGGTGAAAAGTACAGTAGTTAGTTTTCGACGTCTTTTTTAGAGAAAAAATATCTCTGCAAGCCTCATTACAGGCTTACGTGCATGCCCTCGGGTCGGATTTTTCAATCCGTACCTAGAAACACATGATAGACACTTATAGTCCCACCCTGCCCTATAAAAAAACCTGGCTAAAATCAAGGTAAAAAAGCTTGTTTATAATACATGTCTCACTAGTATCAGCACCTAGTCCTGTCTTACACATCAAACCCTTTCAAATAATACCTAACTAATATGAGGTCACCATGTAACATGTACTTAATGCACAGTGGGTACTTAAAATTATTTATTTTCCAATTACTAGTCCCATCACTTACACATAGTTGATTTCTGCATCTTTCAATGATCCTCTTTCCTCTGTAGGAACACCTGCTTTGGGATCAACTTCCAGGGATAGATTGCATCGGATCTGACAAACAGAGACAATGACATTCATGCATTACATTCATCACAACACAGATGATATTGGCGAAGATAAAATACCAGGTAAGATCAACAATGATTCTGCAAGAGTACAACATAACCCTTAGTAAACTTTTTTTTCACTGACCATGAGACAAAATGATCACTTCATGCCTGGGCTGGTATTCATATAACATCTTAAGTCATTTCCCAACTTGTTTTATCTCTCTTATCACATCATATCATAAGTTAATAATATCTGAAATACTTCATTTTCAATAGTTTTGTAAAAAAAATGCATACTTAAACATTATAAATTACTTAAACTTTTCATGTAATTTGACAATTATTTTTTTAGGAAATTGACTGAAGTTTAAAAATGACTTAAGAAGTCTTATGAATACTGCCTCTGCTATGTGAAGATCGATGTAAATTTTTCTAATGTGTGACCTTGACCTTTGATCTACTGACATAGGTCTTGCAAATGATATGCCATCTTCTTATGGTGAACATTTGTGCCAAGTAATTTTAAAATCCCCCAATGCAAGGCCATGTTTCATCCTGAATGAACCAATGACCCTTCAGTGTGGCCTTGACCTTTGACCTTCAGACATGGGTATTGCACCCGAGATGCTTGTTCTTAGGGTTAACATTTGTGCCCAGTTATTTTAAACGGCCCAGTGCATGATCAAATTACATTTTAGACAAGCCGAAACACAAGCAATTTTGACCAATGATTCTTCAGTGTGACATTGACCTTTGACCTACAGACATGGGCCTTGCAGGTGGCACATTGTCTTCCATTTGAGAACATTCATGCCAAAATATTATAAAACCTTTCTGATGCATGACCAAGTTACAGCCCAGATAAGCCTACATCAGACCGTCAGACAGATGCAAGCATGCCAATACATCAAACCACAATTGTGACTACTTTACACCACAAGCGAGCGCAACAATGAAACTGTTTAAAACATCGTTTTATACCTACATTAATCATTTCACTATCTCCTGCAACTTTGCTCAAACAAACAACATCGTCATCCTCGTCTGCAGAAAGAAAACATCCATTAGATCCACTCAGAGCCATCTTTCCCTGAAAACAAGTCAAACATATTTATAAGTACATTCACAGTAAACACTGGATATAACAAACTCCTCAAGGCTTTTCAGACATGTTCTTTATATCAAAAGTTTTTTATATCTATATAACAAACTAATTTCTTAAATTCAGAGATACAATCAGAGTTTGTATCTAACAAACTCTTTTAAAACAAAAAGACTTGTAAACACATGTAATATATGTTCCAATAATTAAAACCACATATCATGGCATTTTATTTTTTTCCAAATAAACTTCTTGATATTAAACTTTGCTTTTACATTTTACATTTTGTCCTTTATACATGTGCAGTTTCATTGTAGAATTCAATTAATACTCTGTGCAGAAGTGACTAGAAGATTGAAATATTTATGATCAAAGGCCAATAATCTGCAGCATTTAAGTAATCCAATATACATCACTGCAGAAAATAGAAAATACATTTTTCAAGCATGAAAGTTAGAAACAAAAATTAAATCTGAAAATTGAATAATAAGTTCAAATCATCAGCAGGACCCTTTTCATTATATGGCAGAAAGTTTTAAAAGAATGGTTAAAGAAGGCCTAATGCAGCCAGTAGTTTGTTTCTTTATTTTTGGATTCACAACATAAACAAATAAACTGACCAAAGATGAGAGTGTCGCTGTAATGTCATAAAATATCCACATGTTTAATGTTTTACGTCATGTTCCAAACATGAAAATAAAACAAATGTGATAACCGTTAAAATATCTGCAAAGAACATTAATAGTAGTCAAATTCTAAAATGTAAAAAAATATATAATTGACATACTAGATTCCAAATGTGAAACCATTTAGAACACTATCATGATTTCATGGAAGAAAATAAGAATACCCAGGCCTAAAGTCAAAGAAGCAAAACAAAAATAAGTGCACAAGCAGCCCAAACCCACCTCTTGGAAAACCGGTTCCCACTGCTCCTTGGTGCCGATAGCCATGGAGCGACCAACCACCATATTGCCTGAGTCAACACTGATGTATTGATCATAACCTGACTTAAACGCAACCTTTGTGTCATCTACTTTGACCGCTGTTAATATTTCCTCTGGCTCTGGTCCTCCTGATGGGAAAATTTTACAATTTATTTCATTCTGCAATGATAAACAATAAGATAAGCTATTTTGAGCTGTAAGTGTGAGTAGCAAGAAATTTCACATTTCAGAGGAAAAAATATTAAAAGGAAGATCAAAATTTAAGCTCAAGGCCTAAAAAAACTATCACATAGCAACTACAGGCCGAGGGATATGATTAACCTAACAGCTGTAGCCTTAAAACCATTATGACATTGGGAGGCACTTTAGGACACTAATGGGGGTCTAAGGGGTTGAAGCACTCAACAGCAGAAGCAAAACTGGCTTTTTAGAAACCCTTTCAAGGGCTCTCCTGACTTCAAATATTGAAGCAAACATCTTCTTGTCCAATAAATTCATTTTTTGGACCCTGGTGCAATTAGATCAGAGATTCCATGACATATCACATTCCTGCAACTACACTAATTTTTTATGGTAGAAATAATGCAGGTAATGCACCTTCTCTTTGTGGTCCAAGCACCAATCTGCCATTATCTTTAGCAAACATGTAGCGTCGCTCAGCCAACTCTAAACACACATTGCCTGTCACCTGGCCAAACTTAGACACTGTCCACCATCCATCTGAAACAATGTCATTTATTTCTTTATAAATTGTTTTACCATACTTGAAGTCAGTGAACATTTCTATAACCGCTTTTTATCAATAAATCTGTAAAATTCTGTTTTTACATTTGTATGTTTACATTAAACAACAAACGACAGACCACAAACCACCCTGTGCCTACTAGGATTCTTAACATAGTGACATTCAAATGAATATAAACAATATCTACATTGGCTTTTGCATAATAAATACAACAATGAAAATGCACAATGTTTACATAATGTAACAAATACAACAAAAATAAAAAATAAATGATATGCGCTGTTAGGTGTTTATCAATTTTCAATAAGTTTGTAAGTTTGCCAGTAATGTGTTTGATAATAATTGATTAAAAGAGGAGGACTAAACAAGAACAGCTAATGATGACTATAAAAACTAGGGGATTAGCTAATGAGTCAAACTTTTATTATAGAAGGTGGCTGCACCCTATACTTTTTTTTAACAATGAAGACCATCTTCTGTTCCTATCTGCTTTCTTAGAATTGATTGCTTTAGATCGTAATATGAGCTTTTAATATTTTTGTTTAAGCTTATTATACAAAAAGAATACATATATTTACTTAATATATCAGGCAGTTGAAATCTAAAACTACTTAAATTAAACAGATTTACATTGTTTTTGGCAAATTTATGATATTCAAGTTCTTCACAGTCCCATAGAAAGTGCTCTTTTCACCCTTTGCACCATGTCTTTATAATTCATGTCCAGTCAAACCACAATGGCTCAAACGCACTACAGTCATATCCTTCATTGGCCTCGAACTGAATATTAAGGACCAATCTCTTTATACTGAACATAAGCATTCCCTCTTGTATCAAATTTTCCCAGGCCCGTGGTATATTCGCTGGTCACCGGGAGTTCGAGCCAACAGGATTTGACTGCAGTCCTTAAATTCATATCTGTTTTCATATTAAAATAAGACTTAAGCAAATCCCAAGCTATTAATGAATTTTAATGCAATGAGTACATCATTTTTGAATTATGAACCGGCATATTCTGTCTATTATTGATTACCATGCAGGGTGACATCGGTTTTATCAACTCCACTGGAACCTGGAGTTTCTTCATCATCTTCATGCTTTCTTTTCTTACTCTTCTTTCTATAATAAAACATATTAAGTTCAATTATGTTCAAAATATTTCTATTAAAGTGACAATGAACTCAAGATATGTCTTGAAAATTAGTATACCAATTTGACATATAATGTTAAGGTACACTGCATCCATTGAACTGGTTCTATCTATCTATCTTCCATTAATGTCAAACCTGGGGACCTAAACAATTGTATCCGTAAATCCATCTGTTCAATTTGTTTGCCCAGTACAAATGGATGATGATTCATAAAGCAAGTTCGTAGCTTAACAAGGTGACACAATCACAACAATCAAGAAGTGCTGGGGAAGTCATTAAAGTGCTTTTTTTTTCTTGAACATGGTGAAAAAAATATTTATATATTGATAAATTAGTCTTAGTTATTTTTTGTTAAATGGAATAACAATGCATCCGAAACTAGCTTGTCCAATCATATTTCTATTAAGTGCTCTTTATTTCAATATAATAGAATCATAACTTGGTCAATGGTGCATAAAAGTTATGTAATATATACTTTTTGTGTTTGCTTCCTTTGAGTTTCAGTTTTCCTCCTTTCACAAATGAATACGAGTCAGACATTTCTGTTTTGTTTTCCTCAATTTGCAATATTTACAAATTGATATTTTATTAATATATGAACTATTCCCCTCAAAACAATGCAAAACAATGGATTTTTTTTCTTCAAATTCCCAGAACAGACGGCAGAGGTTAAAGCCATAACACATGCACATGCTTACTTCAAGTCATATTATGATTATCTGATATTTTCAAGGGGAAAAAAGAAAGCCAAATACTAGAAGTGTGCGATTGAAAAAGCAGTTAGTTATCAATACTGTGTAAGCATGCGACAACAAATGTTGACTTCGAACAATACTAACAAAAATCATGATATATGTGCGGATACTAGTAACTCCATGGCTTTATAAAATCATTTTAATAATTGCATCCGTAAATCCATTTATCTGATCAAGAATCTAGTTACTTTACATGATGCATTTCTAAGGGAACGAATATGAATTCTACCAAATATGGGGAGGGGGGGGGGTCAGGGAAGGGTAGTCTTTAAACATCGGTAAATTAGATTGATAATATCAGTTCAGCGTTTATGATAGTCAACAACAACACTGATTTTTTCCTCACCGACACTGGTAAACAATGAAAAAAATGTCCGTTCAGACTTATTAAAACAATTTCTCTTACTCATTTGCTAACAAATGAATCAATGGCGAAAACTTAAACATTTGCGTAGGATTTCCTTTTTGCTCGTGTAATTACAAAACTTAAGAAATGTTTGGGGGGTTTTCATGAAAATACCTACTAACCTACAATGTCGGACTATTAAGGAATATTTTATAATATCGAGTTCAACCCATGTAACCCATATTTCGGGAATGATAAATTTCGAAAGTATACAAACAAGCCCCGCATTGTTGTTTTTTGTTGTTGTTTTTTTTGTTGTTTTTTTCGACTCTAAACCTAACGACTTGCCAGTATGTTGAGGATTGATGGTTAATAAGGAACTGCCAGAAAATCAAGAATTCTTAAAGCCGTATACATATATAGTCATCTCATGTAATACCGACTTTGTGTCTAATTGTAATGAACATCCTTTTTGGCACCCTTTGTGTTGTTTATAAAAAAAATATATAAAGTGTCCCCAAATTGATATTTTTTTCACAATTTAGATAAAAACAACTAAAAATGGGCCATATGCCTGTGGAACCAGGGCAATTAAACATGAACGTTTATTTTTCCCGATCTTTCAGATATTTATCACTTAAAACTTTGGCTCGTTATAGTAAACATACTAACTTGTGCATAATTTAAGTCTCAAAGAAGAGTGTGCTTTTTTGGTGTTCTTTTATTCTGTCTATTTCAGGCAATGGCCTGTATTTTTGAAACGCTGTATTAGATATCATTTACTTGAAGTAATTCCAGATAAGTTTTTTTAGTGTACATAAATTGACATCATACAAACACATATTTGAAACCAGAAAGTATGAAATGTAATACATATCAAATAGAAATGTCTACTGTTTTGTACATATAATCACTGTTGTTGTTTTTGGTATATATTGGTAGGTTTACAATATCAATGAGTATGATAATATTTTGTTTTACTCTGCTTAAGATTATACCTTGATCTGTCATACAAAATGTAGACGATCGAATGCGGACTCGAATTTGTGTCTTGTAGACAGTCCTGAAACACCATAAAATTAACATTTACGTTGTCTGCATGTAAGACTGTCGTTGGTAAAGGTTTTTTCTTTAAATATAGCTTTATTTGCCGATGTAGCGGATGGTTATGCGTATTTTATACCCGGAATGGATTTAGCAGACAAGTCGGGAAGGGTGGTCTTTTGACTACACCGGGTGATTGATTTTTCGCTTGATAGATATATGTGAACTAATTGTATTGCATTGATATTCGCATGTGCATAAACGTAGGTTCTTAACGGTAAATATTCATATTAAAAAAGGATGAATATCTATCTGTTCGAAAAACAACCCCATATAATATCTATTTATTTGATAAAAAAATGAATATGTATTTATTAATAAAAAATAATATATGTATATTTATTCGATTACTTAAAATCTTCCATTGTTATATTTCAATATTTAGTGTTGTCTTTGTTGAAAAAATTATTGATTGTGATTTTATTCATTTTTTTAGTATGTAGTTTAAATAGCTTGTTTGTATTGATCACCTACAGAAATTTGCTATGTTTTAAACAAAATATGTTCAATTAATTAATGGGACCTTTAATTTGATTTCAAGATATCTTTTAGTATGTAATATCAATTATAATCAATTAATTTACAAATTAAATGGATTAAATTTTATGCCATGGTATGAGCGCCGCCCGGTGGTGTGACCTGCAGATGGTTATATACCTATACTCTATTCCTTTCATATGCATTTTGCCTACCAATTTCTCTTTTCGGAATGCGGTACCAGAAAGGCCCAGTACCAGAAAGGCCCGGTCGAGAAAGGCCCAGTTCGATGTTTTATCTTAGATAACTGTCGTTATCTTAGATGTATATAAGTGAATATTTATTAAAAATGGCATGTCTTAAATAATCTTTTAAATCATTTCGGAATTGCACCATTTTCAGTGGGTACAGAAAAAAATCAAACGGCGTGAAATTAACATTTCTTATTGACAGACATAATAATACATTTTTCACAAGGTTAATGTTAGTGTGTTTAACAATGTAACAATGTATCAGGATTGCTGACTGAGAGATGTGGTGCCAGCAAATCACATACGCAGCCGATATACATCTCCAATCCTTCCAAGATATTCTGAAGTCCTCACGTCTCCATTTAAGTAGTCGTCTGCGAGCGTCCTGATAGTGCTGTCTTGACGCAGACAACGGACGTTGCCTCCTCGCTCCAAGTCCTCCGACTCTACAGACATCTGCACGAGCTCGGCCGGAAATTTTGCTTTTGGTATTATACAATGTATTGTTTAAATATTGTTATTCGCTATATAACGAGAATAGAGTATTAAATTTATAATAATTTAAATATCTATGTGTAACTAAACGCTCATTCGTTTAAAATCGCTTTATGGTTTGAATTGAATATAAGTAAATGGAAGTGTAATTACAAAATGTGCATACAGAAGGTACTAACCACATTTCGTACTTCCCGCTAATTCCAAAAAGATAAATTTCAAATAAAGTTTCTAAATATCATTCAAAATGTACAAAATTATACACATAACGTGTTATTGTTACATATTTAGCAAAAAAGTAAAATGTATTTTAATAAAAATGAGGATTTCGTACTTTCCGAATTGCAAGCAGCTGACTGTCCGAAGCTCCGTCATGCAAAATGGTTATCCATAACCTATTCGCTACTTTGTGTTTCGTCGTATTAGACGCCATTGCGCGAGAACGAGGCTGGACCGCAAAATTCAAAATCTCAAAATATGTCAAACTAATTTTATATAACTTGTGAGTATAAACCCCCTTTTGAAATTTAAATGTAATCATGAAATTCGTACACGCAAATTAATGAAATATTCATTTTATTCAAATCGAAAGTTATACAGGAAAACGTAAATAAACTCGTCAAGTTTTTGTTGACAATGTTGTTGTTTTGGTTATGTGTCATTGTGTGGGGTGGTCGGAGAGAGCGGGATATAGAAGTCTTGCCCTTTTTATTTTGGACGGGAATACCTCAAATTTTTGTAGGAGAATGAGATTTTCAAATGCAATTAAAATTTTGGAGGGGAACCTTCAACCTCTAACAAAATGTCAATTGAGTGATCAGTGGTGGGGTAAAAGTAACTGACCTTGCGACATTTTTTGTATTTGCATACTCACAATTAGGCTACTAATTATAACCTTACCAGCAAGCTTTTAACAGAAGTCCGCTTAATTACTGGGTTTGTGCCTATCCCCATCGTTCATTGAAGAAACCACACTCAAAGATTAATACACAGATATGAAAATGTAATAAAATGTGTTATAACAATAATTTATTTTGCTGTAAATATTTGTATGATCTAAACATCTTATCTATCTTATATGGGACCTAGACATTTGCACGTCAAACTGGAGAATTTGTTACCTGTTAATGTTTAAACTTTATTGTATTTTAGTGCTGTGTAATAATCTGATTGTATTCTAGGTACCGTATGTATAGATTGGAACATTCTTTTTTGGAACACCAGTGCTATTTCATGTTAATGCTTATATCTTATGCTTGAGAATAAACAATGCCTGTTTTACTTTCTTTTGGAATCAATTAGTTTTTTAATACGTTCACATGTGTTGTATGTATAATAATGAATTTATAGTTCTGTTTAGGCCTCTGACTGCCAGTGCCATTTTTGCTTGTTAATTGTATGCCTGATTTACTTCATTTCTAAACCCGTTATAAACAATTTCTTACCCTAAATTATGAAACTATTGCATGCGTAAAATTTCAGTGGTTCATGCTTACTTGAACTTTCTTCGACTATAACCTATATGTAAAACAACTCTTCCATATAGGCAAGGATTTTGAAATGGTAAGACTTCTCCTGTTAATATTTTCCCCAAAATTTGTGTAAGAGTTTCCCCATGGGATGTTCTGTTTATGAAGAAAAATGGCACTGTATTCTTCAAGTCAGTTTGTCAACAAAAGGTACCAATGCTGGGCTTGTGCTATTTTCTAACACTGTGATTACATAAGAATCGTAAGACTTGTTGCTCTCAATCACGATTCATTGATTGGGTAATAATAACAGTTAAAACTTAAATGACCTTTGATATATTTTTGATTTCAGGTATTTTAAACTATGGATCTGGACAAGAAATTGACACTGGTCAACTGGGTGAGTAGTCTGAAAACCAAGGCATCCATTATTTTTTTATAAAGTATGACTTGATACATTTTTATAAAGTATGACTTGATTCATGAATAACTATGTACTATAGAATATATTCATATGCGGATTCTGTATACAAATAATACTACATTTATATTGATCTTTTGCATGTATGATACCTTTCAGTTCAATGTTGTGAGTGACAGTCACATCCAGTCCTTTGGAGACCTAAATGATGGCATCAAAATTGTGCAGTTATTACAATCTTGGTAGGTCTTAAAGAATCCATGCTTAACTGCAAGTCAGCTTTGTTCTTTTTGCAATGACGTATGACTACTTAATGACATGAATTGTCCTATAGTATTTCTATACAAAAACTGTATTTAGTTTAGTCTCTTGCTTTCTTTTTAATAGCTTTTACTTTAGAATAAATATATAACTCCTTGTGTCACTTGTGAAGCATGGCTGACACATGTCACATTGCCAAAGGAAATTTGTTCGGCAACTAAGTAAGGTCAATATTTTTTTAATGAATTGGTGTAGAGTTTTCAAACTTGGTATACGCATATTGATCATGGTCAGTAAATGATCTGTATTGACTAGGTTAAATGTCAAGGCCATGGTTACCTTATAAGTTTACTTGAAAAAATGTCGGCAATCCTGACAGGCGGCTATATGATTTCCAGACTTTTTTTTAAACTTTGTGTTTCTACTAGTGATGTAGTTACTAATATATTTTAAGGTTAATCATTAAGACATACTGCAGTAGATGAAAATTGGTCAGGTATTTTTATTTAGTGTGTTCACTGTTTTCATTTCAGTTAGTAGTTTATGTTGCTGTTGTACCTTGATATACATGTTGATTGGTTATGTCTTGCAGCGGAGATATTTTAACTCAAGATATAGTTCCTGATACTAGTGAATCCAGATTGGCTGCCATCAAGAACTATCTAGAAGGTACATTTATTTTGATTAATGCAAATATAAACATTGGTTTTAAGCTGTTTCCAATGTATTGTTATGTGCATATTTATCTGAAAAGTTGAAGGTTTGCCAGTTCAAGAAAATTATTGATAAGAATAAACAATATTACATGGGTTTATCCTTTTCATTTGCCAACTTTGAGAAATAAGCACAAGTCCTGCACTGTCTTCTGTGCTTGCACAAATTCTGATTAAACTATATAGCAGGGCTTGTTCATAAATGTTATGCCAAGTACTAGTATAGTAAGAATTCGATGATATATAGTAATAAAGTAATTGGGGATTTTGTTTTTGCATTTGGAAAAAATGCTTATTTACCATTGAAAGTGGGGTCAAATTTCGGACCAAATTTAGAAGGATATACCAACAACCGTAACAAATATTCCATTTTACAGTGGTCGAAATTAACACAAGCCCGAAAGCCCTTTATTGGTAAAATATCTTATGGGCTTGCTCAAATTTTGAATTTATATGGCATTAAATGGCAAGGCTTGTTAAAAAATTTGATGCTTAGCAATAGTATAAGAATTTGGGCATGTTCATACAAAAGTCAAATTTCAATGACTGTATCAGTGTCACTGCCTGACCTGAGAATTTTGAAAGAAATGTTGTATCAATTTTAACAAGGGTCGTTCCAAATCACTGTCACAATTTGATCTTTTTGTTCCAGCATTTTACAGACAAAGCTTTGCTGACAATCAGATTATCAACTTTGATGGACTTTCCAGTAACAGTCTTCATGGGGATGCCTTTGATTTTGAGATGGGGAAGGTATGATTTTACAAAATTTACAAAATGTCATAAGTTACTTTTAAGTGTCAAATAAACAAAATTACGGTGTTTTTAAGATGAATATCAATGTTATGCAAATGAGTGATTATGATATAAAAGAAGAACTTAATTAGAAGAGCTTCTAAAATGAAAAAATAATTTTGAAATTTTATAATATGTACTTCCTATATATATAAAACTGTCCTGTATTACCCATTGTTGCTGCTGTAGTTGTTGTTGGCACTGCTGTGCTGCCTGGTGCAGGAGAAATGTCGGAGACGCTTCATCGACCCGGCCATCAACATGCCGGACCGCCAGCAGCACCTTATCAAGGAGATGGTTGAATACATTGTCTGCTCTGCCTCTGAACAACTCACACAAGAGTTTGGGAACATCTTAAAGAAACCAACGGGTATGTGCACTTTCATTTGGTTAATAAGTGTTTAACAATTGGTTGACAACAGCAAATTTAATCATTTAGTGTTGAGGCACATATAGTAATCTTATATCGTATTTATTCATTATGATTATTAAAATGTAATTCACAGTATTTGTTTAAATAAATAGTGAAACATGCATGGTAATTGCACTCATAAGACATAAAAAAAATCTCCTGCTGTGATATTTAAATCCCAGGTCATATTTGCATTTTTAATAGTTTTAGAATATTACCATTCTCTGTTGTTGTCATTCATCCATATTGTGTTTCCTCCTTGTGTTCCATATTTGTTAGCATAGTTCGCTTTTAGTTATACTTTGGCAGTTTCTTTCTAGGACTGTTCTCTCAAGAGAAAAAAATGTTTATGTATTCCCCAGTCTTAAGACTTGGTGTTCCTGTCAAGACTTCAATGACAATTTGACAAACAACTTTTAATCTCCTATGACACATTGTCAATAGACATTTGCCTTATTGTACATTTTGTTATAACCCTGCTTAAATGGGGGCCAATCAGACTGTGTGCACGGCACCATAGCCTGAACTTAGACTATCGACCTGTACAATGATAATCAAACGGTTTAACCATAAATTGATGATGTCATCAACTAAGAGAAACAGACTAAAAAAAGGTTTTATAAAACATTCAACCAGGGCTTTCATTAAAGAAGGTTTGGAGGCATATTACTCCATAGAAATGGAATAAGACCTCCAAAGTTGAAATCTTTGTTGTCCAATGGTCAAATTTTCAATAAATCCTGAATTAAAATTAATTTTAAGAGTCATAACAAACTTGTTGCAACTATTTTATCAGAATGGACAGTAACTTTATCTTTAAAAATACGAGAGATCCATTTTTCGGAGAAAAGATGCAAGATTGATACCGAGGCAGTGCATACTCCTAGTTTCAAGTTCTTAATGGAAGCCCTGATTGAATAGAGCATGTTCTGTGTTTCGTTATCAAGTTTGCAACAGTAGTAGTTGTTGACAACTGCTGCTGACACATGTTTTCCCTGCTTTGTTTTTGTGGCCAGACACTGACACTATCAACTGTGACGCTGTTCCTTTCTTCAAACTAGTTGCATCCGGGAATTACGATGCATCGCTGTGCCAGAGCCAGACAAGCACACCCTGTAGTCAAAAGGCAGGCAAGGGTGCTGCTGGTCACGCCGACAATGGTAGAGTAGACCGTTACTAACTAACAGTTACATTAACATTGGTGTGTGTGTGTGGCCAGTTTCGAGACAGCTTCCATCGCTTCAGTTCCAGATAGCAAAACAGGATTGAAACTTTTGCTGTATTTGTTTTTTCCATTCAATCTATGGTCTTAACAAACTTGATGAACATTTGTAAATGTTTCTTATTTTATCTATCCACTAGATTTTGTTATATCCAGTAACATATTGTTTGATCTTTCAAGTTTTTATTGATTTTAAATTCCTGTTTCTTTTATTATTTGCTTATTATAAGTTTGAACCCTGTTTTGTTTGTTCATCATTGTCGCCATAGTCATCACCATCATCATCGTTGTAATCATCATCATCGCTGTCATTATCATCATCATTAATCTTCTTATTTTCATTTTCAGATGACCATCACTTGCATGAACATTTCATATCATAAATCATTTATTTTCTCATACAGGACATGTGTGTATACATTATGGTACATTATCAAAGCCCATTTTTCTTTTCTGCCATTTGTGAATATGCCTAGTTTTCAATAAACGCTTTTTAGTATAAACTAAATGTGTATATCTCTAAAGCAGACTATTGTAGTAAAATATCAATAAAATATTTATGTATAGGCTTAATGTGTAAAAATAAGCACAGCTCTAAAGTAGGTATTAAAAACTGTAGCAAAATATGAATTTTGAACATTAAAATAAAATAAAAATATTAATATGTCCATTTTTTATTTGACAGGAAATAGATACCTTTTTTATTTAATTTCAGAATATTTGCATTAATGATTAAAATCTTATAATTCCCTAATAGTTTTATTACATCCTGTGGAAAAGATAATGAGAGCCTTTAGGGTTTCTAACACATGGCCATTATCAGTTTGTTACCTGTTATTTACACCCCAACACTTAACCAATTACAGAGCCACTCAGCCATGACTGCTCTCCCTGGGGTGTGACAATCCCCTACCCTAGAAGTAGTCTCAATAGGCTGGCATATTGCTCACTTTCCTCAATAGCTCATCATCATTGTTGCTATCTGTTCATTGTTTGAGAGTTCTGAGAGTTTGTGCTAATACTCCAGTTTCATATGTTCTATATAATGTTATCACAGCACTGTGCTTTTACTTACATGCAAATAATGCTCTCATGTGATATATATACAAAGAGTTTTATATTATTGTGGATTTAAATAAGTGTATATTTATTATTATTATCATTAGTGCTATATGTAAGTATATGGATTATGTTACTACATTGTATGCATGTTTTGGAAAACTATCAAGTATAATTTTAACCATAATTAAAGTTGTATACAATATATGTATATAATATTTAAAATTTAAACGCAAGTCAGTTATTGCATTTAATATTTTGTTTATCATACTAAAAATGAAAACAACATGATTTTTTATACACTTCAGTCTCTGAATAGCCTATCAGAACTGGACAATTTAAAAATGTACTGGAATATTTAAAACTGTTAACTGAGACTTTCTTTATGATTGTGTTGAGTTCACAAGAATGATATTGTTGTAATTTAGTTAAACACTTATGTATTTTCCATTACTTATTTCAGAGATCCCACCTGTATTCAAGATGTACACCAATAGTCCAGGAGCGGCTAACACCAGCGGGCTGAGTATCCGCGACTTATCTTCCCCTCTCAGAGTGATGTCCCTTTCCTCGCCAATCTCACCTCTCGGGGCTCTCATGCAGTCGCCCCAACTTGCACAAAAGGTACAAACTTAGTTCAGTGAGTTAGTAAGTCTGGTTGTTTGTATAAGCATGATTTTGTAAGCAGCTGGAAGCTAATAAAAATGCTTGCATCTGTGAACGGCACAAGAAAAACATATATAGGTCAATAAAAAGATTGTGTGTTAAAGTGAGTACCAAGTCTGTTTTTTTTAGGGGACAAAATGGCATGGACATGATACCATTCTTTATCGTGTGAAATCGTAAAGTAGGTTTTATCAGGTACTATTCATATTTCAGACAGTTCAGTGACTTAAGCTTGTAACAATAATGTTCATATATTTGCAGCTCCCTGGAGTATTTATTAATTGAAGATGTTTTCTCATTTTCTTTAGATATACGACCGAGAAGTTGAGAAGAGAACAGAGTTTCAGGTTGGAATCATTTATCCCTTGGCTGCAATGTTACTGTTGCATAACGCTTGTTCTATTTATATCACACATTATCAACATGTAATATTCTTTCTTCCCTCACATTTGATTAATTTATAATAAGATAATTTAACTTAAATATGTTTTTTTGGCTCAGATCAGAAAATGGCGTCTGAAGTCTCAATTTTGTTTATGATTCTTTTTAATTCAGTTGAACAAAGGGAAGATAGAATTCAAGTATAGTAACTTGTCAAAATTAATCTTCACTCTTTTTTTCACAGCTAACTTATTGACTAATCCAGTTTGTTGTTTCAGCTGATTTTCCTTTGATGGCTTCTCTTGTTTATAGTCTCAAATGTCTTCATTTCAGTAAATGAAGTCCATCAATAGTTTAAATTTTACCTGGTAGATACAATTAACATTGACTTTTGTTTAGTTTTCTGTTCATTCAAGTCGGACTGATATTTCATTACAGACTGTGAAAATTGAAAACCGATTCTTTCACCAAAAAACTTGATATGACACAAAAGACACACCTCAATTTTGCATCAATCTTACCAAAATGATTAATTAATAAATGCATGAACAGTTTGATTTAAATTTAAACTCATTGACATTTCCCTATCTGTTCACATTTTCAGGCATTGTTACGTCAGAAGAATAAGGAGCAGAAGCGTCTTGAGGCTGCGTTGGAGAATGAACGGCACCTTCGCGGGGAGCTAGAACTTGACCTCCGTGAACGCACCACACAGATACAGGACAGGGGTAAGAATAGCGCCCATGGTGACCAGGTTGTGGGTGTAGAAGTGTTATCTCATCATTTTTCTATGTTTTACATGGTTTTAAGCCTGATCTTCAATTGTTGATTTTTTTTATAAATAATGTTATCTTACCTTAAGTATATAACATTATATTATAACAATGCAAGAAAGAATTGCCGTGATTATGAATCCAATCGCCCTTAAAACCAATCAATGTAGCTTGTACATGTATCTAACAGTGCCTTCCAACATTTCAGACATTCGTGTCCGTGACATGGAGCGACAGCTGAGTGAGGCCCGGAAACTGCGTGACCAACTGGATGAGCTTGAGACCGTAAGACAGGAGAATGAAGGGCTTAACAAGGACGTGCGAGAGTAAGTAGCCCCTAGTGATGAGCTTTTGTAATAAGCACTTCTATTGATGGGCTTCTTGGCTACTGAATGTCCTAAGGGGTTAAATTGAGCTTCCTTAAATGATTTAAGTCACATTTTAACTTCTGAAATAAAAAAATATATTTTGAAAATTCAAATATTTTGAAGCATTTTTTGGAAGTGGATAAGTGTTGCATTACTTGCTCAAAAATGAACGAATTGGGTATACATCACTTACACTTGAATTTTAAGAACTTAAGTTCAAATTTATGTAATAGAACTAAATTGATATTTCTCATTTATGTTTGAATGTGTAGTATGTCTAGTGTTGTATATTGTGGATGCCTTAATTAAATTAACCATGATATTACAACCCTATGTTCCGCAGGTTGAAGGTTCGTCTGTCAGAGCAGCGGAATATTCGGGAACAGAATACAATGCTGGAACGTGAGAACAGAGAGGCATTGCAGGACCTTGCAAACGCCAAAGAAGAGGTATGGCATGGCTGAACTTCATTGTTACATGAATTCATAAATATAATTGAAATTGGTTAGAAATACATTAATTTGGTGTAATTTCTTTGGGTGTATTTGGCACATCGTTCTTTATATGCAAAAAGAAGCCCCAACACATGTATTTTAGTAACGGCCAGTTTAAGGTATAATTAGGCTGTATAAAATTCTGCTTTTAAACATATATTTACATCTTATGAATGTGATTAATTCTTTTACTAGCTGAAGTTCCTCGAATCTGTGAAGAAAGCAAGTGAGGAGTACCGAGCTCAGTGCCACAAGCAGCAGCTGTATGTGTCCGACCTGGAGGCCCGTGTGCAGCACTGGGAACAAGAGGTCGGCTCCCTCAGGGATCAGCTCTGTGAGACAGACAACAGTCGGCAGGTAGCAGTCAACAACTGTAACCAGCTCAGGAGAGAGAAAGAGGAGCTAGAGGAACTCCTTGGAGCTAATAATGGTAGGGAGCGATTCAGGGTCTGGGGTATTATCAAGTGTTTGGGGGGATTGGTTTGATTATTCAAGGAATATCAGTGCGTTAGCTTAAGGTCATGTCTTGTAGCCTTAACATTGCATAAACAGAGTTGAAACCACATTGATAAACAGTTGTGGTATTCAAAACTCTAAGATTTATATTCATACTTGTACTTTAAGTAAAGTTTATGAAACATTTACAAAGTTGATGGGACATTACTGCATGCTTTTTACAACAGTTGAAGATAAGACTATTTTTAATACATGTTTTTTCTGTCCATTTTTCTTTCCTTGACAGTTGGCAATAATGCAATATTGATATTACATGACCATTTTATTTCCTTTGCCAGCTTGCATCACTGGTGCTTCACCTGTGTTTGCGGGAGAGACAATGAGCGTGGTAACAGAGAAGAGGCTTGCTGAGGTTCAGGCTAAATATGAGGAGATGCGGGCCTCGTGGATCGACCCGCACCAGCACGACAGCATCAGGAAACAACTAGACCTGGAACAGCAGACCAAACAGTCATATGAGGTGGGTGGTGAAGAGATTAACTCAATTTAAATATTGAACATAAAACAAGAGTCGCCACCATATGATTTTTGTAATGACTAATTAGTATTAATGTGAAACTAAAGTGAACATTCACGGTCCACAAATCTCAGTTGATCTTTAATAATTGTCCTACTTTATATTTTGTCAACCAAAATATTTAATATATTGGGTACATGTATAATTCAGGAAAAGTACATCGAGACCAAGAGGAATGCCATGTCTTTGGAAGTGGATCTGGAAAAGACTGCAGCCACCCTTCAACAGGCTCAGTCTCAGGTAGCCAGTCTCGAGACTCAACTCAAGGTCAGCCAGGAGGAGATACGGGCCCTCACCCAGCAGGTGGCTGGGCTCACAGAGGCCCAGGTGAGACTTGAGGGCAGCGAGGCAGATCTGATTGAGGCCAGAGACGGTCTGAAGTCACGATGTGGGGACCTTGAGACTGAGCTGGGACAGGCTCGATCACAGCTCAAAATGGCTAACAAGGTACACAAAGTTACATTTTCTGTACATTAAGTGTTAGTTTTAATTGCTTTTTCCTTTTAAAGATATATGATTATATAAGGAAATGTTTTGAAATGATATGTTTTAATAATAAGTGTATATTATATTTATCTATATATATGTTTCTATGTTTTATTCATAGTATTTTACTTATTTACCAGTTAAAAAAGTTTATTTATATAGTTGTTCACTATTACAACTGATTATAATTATAAAAAAATAAATGCTTACATTCTTTTGTCATGGTATATTTCAGGAGCTTGAAGTTGAAAAAGAAGTCGGTGGAAACGTTGTGAAGTCTCTAAAAGCTGAAAAACAGACTCTGGAGGAAAACCACAATGATGAAGTTTCTAAACTTAAACTTGAAATGGAGAACGCAAAATCCAGACTCAATGAGAAGATCCTTGCATTGGAAGCTGAGGTGAACCAGCGGTTGACTAGCGCTGAGCAACAAAAGAAAAAAAGCAGTGAGAGGTATTCGGAGCTGGAAGACCACTTGAAAGCAGTTAAGGCAACATCTGAAGAGAGGTTAGAGAAAATTGAAAGATTGGCAGAAGAGATTGACGGTCTGAAGAAGTCATGTGCTGGTGAGATTGATGATCTGTCTTGTAGTCTGTCATCTATGACAAAGGAGAAGAAAGCAGCAGAACGTGAAGTGCATAGGCTGAATCTTGAACTTGAAAATGTGAAATCATCTGGCCAGAATAAGACGGAGGGAATGGAGAAAAAGATGGAAGAATTGGAGAATACATACAAAGAAGAGGTCAATGACCTCAAACAGTCAAACAAACTTGTGTCTGAGGAATGTCAAACACTCAAAAAACAACTTCAAAACTTGAGTGAAAAACTGGAAAAAGAAAAGTCTGAGGTTTCCAGGGCGTGCGAGCAGATTAAGGAGATGCAATTCAGACATAATCAAGTGTCTGGCGATCTGGAAGAAGCTCAGAAAAACATTGTTGAGTATGACAATCACCTTAAACAGTTCTCAGAAAGGCATGAGAAAGACGAAGCAGAAAAACTGACACTTAAAAGTCAGATTGAAAATGTGGTTAAACAGTTCTCTTCAGAAAAAGAGAAGTTAGAAGCACAAATTAAGCAATACTTGGATGATATCCAGTCTGTGAAAGCTGAAAGTGCAAATAGTAAACATAGTATGGAAGAGCAATTGGAAGTTTCAGCCAAACAATTTTCTGCAGAGAAGGAACAACTTGAGTCTCAAATTAAGAAAAATCTTGAAGATATCAAAGCAGTTAAAGAAGAACTATCAAGCAGTGCTCAGACATATGAGTCAAAACTTAGTGCTAAAGATGCAGAAATTTGTGAACTTAAAGAAGAAGTTGAAGCAGTGAAGAAGACTGCAGAAGAAATGGAAAACAGTTTCCAGAAAAAGGAGGAGAAATATCAGAGTACTGTTGAAAGCCAACAAAGCAACATAATGGAGATGGAGTTTGCTATGGCTGAGAAAGATGCTCAAGTTGCCTCCATGTCTTCTCAGTTGGATTACCTAAAAGACACAGAAAAGTCGCTCAGATCAGCGTTGATAAATGTGGAAGCAGATAATCTTGCCATAAAGAATCTGCTGGATGAAGGTAAACAGATGAAGTATGATATGCATCACGCAATATCTGAAAAAGAAACTGAGATGTCGAAACTTAGACTGAACATTGAGTCTTTACAGGAAGAGACAGAACAGCAGAGAAACAGATATAGTGCTGAAGTTGAAATATTGAACCAAGAACTGGAAGCTGAGAAAGTTAAATTTATTTCAACCGAGGAGACATTTACAAAGTTAAAAGAACAAAGTGCAGCAGAGATGAATCATTTAAATGAAACACTTGAACAATTAAGGGTTGTTAGTGGAGATCTTGAAAAGGAAAATAGTGAAATAAAACAGAAGCTTACTGAGTGTCAGTCTGAAATTCTTCAAGCCAAGCAGACAGTGGAGCTGTTAACAGCAGAGAAAGAACAAGCAGCTGTAGACTTCAAAGCTTCACTGGACTCTGTAAATAAGTTACTGGAAGAAAAGGAGTTGACTGAAAATGAATTGAAGGAAAAACTTGTGGAGACTGAGAGCTACTGGCGATCCCAGTGTGAGGAACTAGAGGAAGAGTACGCAAGAGGGACACAAGAACAGACAGATGAAATGAAGAGACAGATTGAAGAGATGGAGAACAACTATGATGACAAGATGCTCAGATTGACCAGTGACAAAGAAGTTTACATTGCCAGTCAAGAGGAGGCTTTCAGAGAAAGATTGCAAGGTCTTGAAAAGGTTGTTGCTGAGAAAAAGCAAGAGATTGAAAGTTTGAACGTTAAATTTGAAGAGCAGAATGTCAACTACAGGCAGATGATGTGCGATATGGAAGAAAAGTTGAGCGAGGAAAACGAAGACTTAAAATCAAGGTTCTCTCAAATGAAATGCCAATATGAGAACATGATTGAAACTAATGAAAAGGAAACAAGGAAGAAGATCCATGAACGGGATGAAAGAATTAAAGAATTTGAAGCAGTGAAGAAGTCACTAGATGAACAAATGGAAGCAGCTAAAGAAGAAAATGCTAAACTTCAAGCAGAAATAGTGGCTCTGAACAAAAAGATCAGTGAACTTGAGGGAATGATCTCAGAGTCTGGGAGCATGCAGATGGAGCGGGAGGAGAAGATATCTGAACTGGAGAAAGAGTTGTTGGTGAGCCAGGATGATGTCACAAAGGAGCGAGGAGAGAGGGCCGAGCTTGCCAGGCAGCTGGAATATACTCGAGACCAGAATGACACCCTCACAGCTGAACACTCCAGTCTCCAACAACAGGTGTGTATAAATTGCATATACTTCGCCAATGACTAATAAAAATATATTTAAGATATTCAAAAGAAACTTGAAACCCTTGTGTGAACAATGAAAATGTGGGTTATAACATGTACTAGCCAGTGCTTTCCTGGCTTGCTTTAACACTTCTTACAGTAACCCGTTGGTGAATTAAAAAATAGATGAGCATTTTGCAAATTAAAATAATGAATAAACAGATGGCCACTTGTCTCATAAACTAAAGAATGATGAAGGTTTCTAGATATCATGATATTTTCAAACTGAATATATATTTTAAATGTAATACAAATCTTTAAATCGTAATTTCAGCTGGCTGCAGTTGAGGAAGAGAAACGTCAGTTGGAGGTACAGCTAAGTTCCCTGGAAGCGGAGGCTACGGCCCACCTGGAGCAGGCTCATACCCAGGCTGACACTGATAGCCGCATGGCAAATGTGGAGAAGATGGAGCTGGAGAGGCAGCTGCAGGCCACGCAGAAGTGCTATGTAAGTAACAGCTAATACATTTGTTTGTTTGTTAAATTCAATTTATTGCATAAGCAATATGAAGTTGTGTAAAGTTAAACATATTAAATAAATGATTTAAATAATTTTTACCCTTAAAAAAAAGTTGACTGGAAGTAGTTTAACAACTTGATATAATAAGTGACTATCATTTCTTAAACAGGAGGTTGTACAGAAGTCACAGACAGAGCTGGAGGCACGATATGAGGATTTGGCAGAGAAGCGGAGCCGACTGGAGACGCGGTGTCAGGAGCTTGAAATGCAGCTTCACAGCTCCCAGGAGGCTGTGCGTCAGCTAGAGGAGAAGGGAACCGCACTGCGGGAACAGATCAGCAAGATGAATGGAAAGTTGGTCCTCCAAGGTGATGAGTGCAAGAGGTTGACCGAGGTGAACTCCCGAGGTGCCATGCAGGTAAATTGAATTGTTAGTGGAGATCACAAAAAAATGTTTTTGCTTAAAAGAATTTTTGTTTTCCAACACGTATATATATAACTTTGCTCAAATTACTATGGTATTTTAACTAAATTCTGATATTCTAGCTGGAGTCTCTGCAGGCAGAAATAGCAAGCCTGACTAGTAAGTACGACGAAGATTTGCAGAAACTGAGGGAGCAGAAGACTACCCTGGAGATCTCTAATGCAGAGCTGAGTCAGGTACGAAAAAAATAACAGGCATTTAATTTACATACTTTCTTCGTTATATTAAATAGTATTATGATTCATTTTATTTATATTTTCAAAAATTGAAGTAAGGCTGGTGATGCATGTTGACTTTCAATTCAATATCTATGCTGTAGAATCAAAACTCTTCACAATTTTCTGTTATAGTAATAACCAAATGATGTTCAGTTATTGAAGATGGAGTTAAAAAATTTAAAAAGATTGCAGTTTTAAGCATTTTAGTGAAAATCTAAAGATTTACTCAATCCTCCTACACAGGTTGCAGAGAAGCTGAAAGCAGAGACAAAGGAAAGAGAGAACCTGCAGAACATTAATGACCAGTACAAGGTTCATTACAACAAGAAGAAGTCCATCATTGCTGAGCTGGAGGGCCGCATCAGGGAGCAAACCCAGGCTCTGGAGAACGCCCGCGCCATTGAGGACAAGTACGCCAACATGATGGCTCCCATGACTGACAAGTACAATGTGGAGGTGGCCAAGAACAAAAAACTTGGTAAGTTTCTATATGATTCCTCCTGTGAATGAAGAACTACACAGATTTTAATTATATATTGAAATGATTTACTTAAAAATAAAAATAAAAAGAGAATTCTTTTACAGCTTGTTTTATACTTTGTTGATCAAGTATGTATAGCAGTGAGAATATTTCATGCTTATAATCTATCCACATTCATATCTATCCAGCCTCAGAGTTAAACAGAGTGCAAGCCCAGCTGGACCTGGCTGAGCGGAAACTGCGAGAGTACCAGCAGCAGCTAGACAAGGGTAATGCCGTCTTCCTTGGGGACCCCTCCGACTTCCAGCGCATGCTATCAGACAGAGACAACCCAATAGACGCCAGCTTCATGGGTACGTGGAGGATCTTTATGCTCTAAATGATATATGCAATATGTTTGTGTATCTGATTGATGGAGGTTAAATACAACTTTGACTAGATAAAGTTTGCTTGTTTCATAAAATAGGATTTTGGTTAAAGAGTTATGGACGGGTGGTGTACCCTGTATTTATTTTGTAGAACCCTTCTGCCCTCATTGAGGCCAGCATGAGCACCCTTTCTGCCTCATAAAGTTAATGCTAATGACTGTTTTCATTAAAACTTATAATATGACTATAAAAACATACAAACCTTTACAGAGAACCATCCATCATCTGTGCCATCAATGACAGAGGAGGACACAGTTATAGAGAACAAGAAGCGATCCAGCTCCTTGTTTGATTCCTCGAAGGAAACCACTCTTACACCGGGCACCCGCCTCAGTCGAACACGCAAACGAATCTCTAAGAGCGTTAGCTCATCTATTATGAACAGGTTAGAAACAACATTTAGGTAGGGGACTTTTTCTCTTACATTGTTAACTAAGCTTAATACAAAAATGTATCTATTCTGTCACATCATGTGATAATTTTATTCTATTTCATTTTGATATATAAAGATTACCCTGGTTACAGTGTGAATTCATTGGAGTTTAAGAATAATTTTGACAATTTCTTTTTGACATGCATCATGAACTAGAAGTGACCTTGGAATATATTCTTCTGAAGAAAAAACATTTTCAAACCGTTTTTTTCTTGTTCTTAGTGGTAACGATGTGGACACAATCAGTATTGGGTCTGCGACATCCCTTGCCATGCGGCTCCGTTCCAGAGAGTCAACAACTACCTTGAACCGTAGCATCACCAGCTTTGATTCCATCAGCTCAACATCTTCTGTTCCACGTGAGTAGAATTACAGTTTCTATTGGGTGAACCAATTTTGCCTGATAAGCTTAATGCAAGATGACTGAAGGACTTTGCATCTGCTTCAAAACAATGATAAACTATCCTGTGCTCTCTTTTAATCAGCATTTTGTTATAGCCTGGAAATGCATCAATTTAGGAATGAAAACCAAAATTGTATAGGGAGAGAACTCCCGAACTCACAAATCTAATTTTGTAAATTTTTTCAAATACCATTTTAAATCCTGTTTTGTTAATAATTCTCTAAACCTATATTCCAGGAGGCACTGGTGGCCTGTATTCCTGTGAGGATGAGCCGATGGAAATGGAGTGGGGCCGTATCGGGGAGTTGTCTCGCCGCAACACCATGTGTCCTGCCCATCTGAAAACCTCATACCCTGTAGAGACCCAGCGCTGCAAGCCAAACCGGTTCCAGGATGACGCCTTACGGGAGAGCACCATTGGTACCCGGTCCAGAACAAACACTGATGTGACAGACAGCGGGAAGAAAAGGAAACAGGGCTGGGACGGAGAGTCTAGCAGTGACTCAGACAGCAAAAATAAACTGGTATGAAATTGCTTTTATAATAGTTTGTTTTCCTACTTTCATTTATTTTTACATAACGTTTAATGGAAACTTATTATTTTAAAGAGATTTTATTTTACTTTGGTAATAATAGTATAAGTATAGTTTCAACTATGATAAAGGGTGTCAATGAAGGCTTATCATTACTTTTATTTTCCAGGCTAAGACTGGGTGTGTTTACCAAAAGCCTGGTCCACCAACACCAGCCAACTCCCGGCGAAACTCGAAAGGGTCTAAATCTCCTGGCGGTAGACGTTTGTCCACAAAATCCTCCAAGTCCCCTCGCACACCTAGCTCAACAAGGAGTAGACGCACACCGAAAAGAACTCCTAAAAATTCCACTCCTCGCCTGGGTGCTAATGAGAACTCTGGCAAAAAGGTACTTCAAACTATTGCTTCTACTGTTGGAAGGATACTTGTTGAGTCACTTTTCCTACCTTATTGAAGCTAAACTGAGGGCAGCTGTACTAAATACTGTTAAGCTCATTATGAGCTTGTTAAGCTCATTTTAAGCTTGTGTATTATGCACTATCTGTTCTTAGTTCTAAATACAAATGTATTTACTACAAGGAAAAGGCTTATTTTTAAATGATGAAATATAAAGCTTTCACAAGATGTTCCAACAAACTTGAATACAAGCAAGTGTTTTGTGTGACGCTATGCACTTGCAGGCATCCAACAAGCGGGAGAGTGTTGCCTTCAGTATCGGGTTTAGCCCCCAGACGCTGGACCGGTCCAGTGTTCGCCTCACCCGCCAACAGGGCTTCATACAAAAACAACCTCAGACAGCCAGCCAGGTGGGTAAACTTGTCAGCTTCTTTCAGACCAAAGCCACCCCAAATGGGCCTAACAGTAGCGTTGTTAATGAGAGTACTGGTGTCTGTAGCTCATCATTGAACTTTTCACAAAATTCTGCTTCATGGAACCCGAATACATCGCTATTGCCTAGATCTTCTAGTGTAACCGGACTTCAGCCTCCCTCAAAGACGGGTATTGGACTCAGGGCTAGGTCAGACACAGACTTAATGACTCAGGCTAATGACAGATTAACTCCAGGATCAGTGGTTCTTAGTAGGAAAAACATGTTTGAAAATAAAACCTCGGCTAAAGCAACTACTGAAGAAACAAGGCCGACATCGGTCTCTGTGTATCATCCGGTGATATCCAACACAGATGTCATATACGATGACGTAGGAGATGAACCTTATCTAGTACAGTCAGCTGTAACTGTCCCTGTCCAGTCCACTCCAAATTTAAGCAAGAAATTCTCAGAAAAAATGAGCATCCATTCCCCAGGGTCCACTAACAATTCAGTGTTTCAGTCAGGTGTGTCACAATCGCCCATCAGCCATGTTCAGGATTCACCAGAGTTTGTAAAGCCCCCTCCCACTTTCTCTGCTTCTAAGTACTCATCAAAGAGAGGCAATCATCCAACCATGCTTGATCGCTTTACTAATAGTAATAGAGTCAGGACCCCGAAAGTTAGTTTGAGGTCTAAGTTGTTTGAAGATGGCTTTGAAAGGAAGAGGGGTGCTGAGACACCTAGTAGTGCATACTTGGTGAATCCAGCTCTTTCTAGTGCTACAGATGTTTCACGATTAAAGGATCAACATGGAAAAACAACTATGACAAAATCAGCTAGCATGACATACACACAATCCAATGATGAAACTGACTCGTTTAATAAAGCTAGTTCTGATACAAATTTGAGAAATTGGCTGCCATCATCAAAGCCACCTCCGCCTAGTTTTGGCACAAAAAGAAAGCTTACATTTCCAAATCATGGTCAAGAACAGGCAACTCGGGAGAAAAAACCGTCATTACGAGAAAGACAGATAAGTTCTGAACATATTTATGAAGAAATCAATGACTTGCCATTTGCATCTCAATCTAAAACCTACGAAACCCTGCCAGTATCCTCTCATGAAATTACCACACCAAGGAATTCTAACAGACTTGATGTAAATGATTCTGCCTCTGTGTCTATTCTTTCTTCCGGCTCCCACATCCGACACTTGCATGACTCTCCAGATTACCTCCGAAAGTCCTCCCGAGCATACTCTCACAGTCACATTAAAACCCCGCGGAGAAAACTAAACCAGCCTCTCTCAACTCCGAACGTCCGGGAAATGTGGAAGCAACGGGAGACGGAACAAGAAACCTTTGGTAAAAGACAGAGGTTATTTCCTCCCTCAAATGTGCCTGATGGTCAAATTGTATACACCCAGATGCCTGACATGACAAAGAATGAACTGGATGAAATGAAGGAAAACATTCATAATTTCAAGCCGTTACCCAAAATAAAGCCTGATGCTGGAAATACGCCAAAGAAACTTTTAGGCTCTTTGATGTCAAAAATTAAACGAACCCCTAAGAAAAGCAAATTGACAATGACACAACCATCTGAAGATGACAAGTTTTAAAACATGCTTGGATTCTTAGCATCTTTTAATGCCTGCTCAGTAACTTACAGTGTTCTTTTAATGATTTGGAATTTATGTGCTAAGTTTTGTTCATAAGTTTCATGCTTACTTGTAAAGTCAATGTGCAATACTCTCTAAAAATTCAGATTTATTTATGCGTATGTTTGTGAGTTTTGTTGTGTGTATGTGTGTACACGTGTAAGCATGCGATACTGCTCCATGTCTGTTTACCATGGTTTGCTGTAGTGTCACAGGCGGAGTAGCCGTAGATAGCAGCGGTACGTGACATCCACACCCGTTCTGTGCACTGTTGGTATTCACTCTTTCACCATTGCACTTGACTGGCTACAGATACATACTTTTTAAAATAAATAAAAATAGGCCTTTCGACCTACATGTTTATGCAGACATGTATGTGTAGCCAAAGTTTGTTTCAGCAATAAGTCACTAAGTTTTCACTTTTTGCAGGTTGACTATGAAATGTTGTCTTAATAAGTAATATATTGATGCAATACACTCTACTTGTTTAAGGCTAATTGTTAAAATTGAATTCTCACTCACTTCACATATAAGTTTGAATATGATCAGTCAGTTTTACTTTTCCTTTCACCTCATTGTCACTAACTTATTGACTACCAAGTAAAATAGGCCTACTATTACATTAACAGTAATGAAGCCCTGAAGCAGAGTTATGTAGTATGCAATTATTACTTTCAAGTATTTGAGCATTCCTCTATTGCTTAAAGATAATTTTTATGGCATTGTTTTTGAAAGATTTTAGGTACTAAATTGTACACAAGTGTTTATATTATAACATTTAAAAATAAGATTTGACATATTTTCTCCTATATTTTCAGGCCTTACGAAAGCCGCTGGGCATCCGAAATTATCAGCAAACGGGCGTATAGTTTGCCAGGGCCAGGGAATAAGTGCAGGTCACAGTATGATTTTAAAACTGTGCAGCAATCAGATTCAAAACACACATGTTAGATGGCAGCATATATCATACGGAAACAGTGGAATAATATTCAAGCCATTGACAGTGCTAAGAGATATGATAACTTGGTGGCTTTGAATATGATGAGTGTGTGTTCTGAAGAACAGGATCTCGTATCGTAACCAGGAAACATAGTTGCAGACATCATAATCACGGGCATTTAATGTACAGAAGACTCACTTTCTCAATGCTAGCTGTATGATATTTTGTGTGTATATTTTGCGGAAGGTTTTCCTCTAATGAGTATATTTAATTTTTAATTTCTTTCTATATCTTATCATATAAAGTTTCAATAAAATGTCGGTCAATTTTTATTATTTATTTGTTTGATGTGTCAATAATTGTGTGGTGCTATTGTGTTTATTCTTCATTCTTAATCTTTTCTCAATCTCTACTATATTCATACATAAAACTGTATGTTCACCTCTTGATGATGTTCGTAGAATTATGTTTTGTTAAATCTAGTGTCTTGAATTAGTGAGATAAAATTAGAGATATTATGATTAGGAACAATTTGATATTATTATATTATCACAAATGGTGTATTTAGATATAACATTTATATAAAGCTGTTCTTCTATATTGAACTGGAAATACATGTTGCTTCAAATTTGAAATCAGGATAGCCCTGAAAGGGCTTCTAAACAGTCTACCTACAAACCCCTTACCAAAATGGTTTCAGCCCATAATACATCAACAAACATTTAGTTATTAGTATCCTCTCAGCTTTTTTTTTGCATTAAGTATAGATTAAGTATAGCCATTTCATTTTCTAACTGCCTTTATAATTTTCTATTTAATTCAACCTTTTCATAGTTCAAAGTGTTCATATATTTTTAGCATGACTTTTCCATCAAAATTCTTGAAACATTGGGACCATTCAAATGTATAGATCATCATTTTGCTTGTTAGATATGATCTCAATCATGTGTACGTTATTCATATCTTCATTATCCATTCATACTTATTTTATATTTTACTGTAAACTCATTTTAGACAATGATTTGTATTTGAAGGAGTGTACATGTTTGTATGCTCTAAGGAAGAAATATATATTCAAAGTTCTAAATTTTCACCATGCTTGAATTTGTTAAATTTATGGTTGTGACTTATACTCATTTGCAGCTGTAAATAAACATGCATTAAAGATGAATTTTGTTTTTCTTATTTTACAACAAGCTTTGGTGTCTCGTATACAAGTTGTTGTCTCTTCTTTTTGTGTAGCCCGCTTGTGGTGAGTGAGACATAGTTGTCACTTGACACAATGACGATTCCGTGTATGTGCATGCGTCCATCTGTTCGGGCTGAATTTGTCAGGGCTGTGTCATGTGCATGCATTATAGGATTGAAAAAAAAAAAAGAGTAAGGTTCATCATAATGAGGCTTTCTGTTGTGCACAAGACCTACTGGTAGGTCAATGTTAGAGGTCAAATGTTGAAATTATCCTTGTTCGAGCTGTATCTTGACCATGCATGATACATGTATGTCTTTCAAGAAAATGGCCATGAAGGTTCATAATGATAAAGCTGTCAGTTGCGCACACGACCTAGGTCTGTACTTCATAGTTCAAAGATTGAAATGATCCTTGTCCAGGCTGTATCTTATCCATACATTATATTACTCCCCAACTTCGCTGGGGAGTTAAACCGGTGAAACAAATTTGCAATGTACTGTAGAGAACAGATGAGCAATCATCTAAAGCTATTGATTTAAGTCCTAAGTTAAAATCAGATTGACAACATAGAATTAATTGTTACACGAAAAATCAATCAACAGGAAATGAAAAGGCAGTTTTAACTGTGGCCTGACTAGCATTTTTAGAATCATATTTTGTTCTTAAAAGTCTAGTTCATCAATGCAGTTTTGTTGACTTGACAAGGGTGTGCCATCTGACACGGAAACTTGCTTAGAATACCGGTAATACTATATATGAATTAAGGTCAAGATTTAGTCATGGTTGGTTAAATCTACATGTATGTATTCGACTGTCAAATCATACTAAACTCATGAACAGAATAGAACCCAAATCTTTTTATCAACTCATCCTGAAACTTGCTCAGAACCATCTCCTTCAAAAGGTCAAGTTAACCTAAAATATGGCCAGGTCATGTCTGGTCAGAGTAGGTCACTAGGTCAAATATTATAAAAAATATCATATTTTATCCAATCTTTATGCAACTTTGAATATTTGTATTTATGGAATCTAGGTAAACCTATGGGTTTAGTCAGGAAAAAAAAAGTAGGCCACTAGGTCATATGTTTGAATGACCTTAAAACTGTATGGGGAGACATTTTCTTAACAATCTTCATGAAACTAGGAAATTTGGTTCACATGCTACAGAAGACAATGTGCACATGTGTATCCAGGTCCATAACTTTTGCTTTAATAGCTATCAAGTTATGCCACCATCAACATTTGGTTTGCAGTGCTCTTGTATTTATCCAATTTTCACCAAATAAAGTCTAGTTTGTTTTCATTAAATCAATGTAAACTCCTATTGCCAAATACTCTTTCACATGAAATAAAATACCCACAAATCAGATGTGTCGCCTGTTGTGAGCGCTTATACATTGTATTGTATAGGTCAAAATGACCTTGACTGGGAATCTATTAACCCCAAAATACAAGAGTCATCTTCTGACCATGACCAATGTGCATACCAAGTTTGAACGTTACTGATCAGGAAACTTCTGTATTTTTTTGTCACCACAATCTTTGACCAATTGACCTAAACACACGGAGTCATCTGATATTTGCAGATAAACATGTATCCACTTAACAGAAGGGAATAAGCATATATGACTTAAATTTTAATGACCTATATGAGTTGTGACCTTGACCTTTGACCTTATGACCTCAAACCCATAGGAATTCTACTGGTCAGGCCCAACTTCCAAGTCAAGTTTGAGGGCCATAGGTGCAAGCATTGATGAGTTGTAACTAGGACAACCTTTTCGAATTCAAGGTCACTGTGACCTTGGCCTTTGACCTGATGACCCCTAAAATCAATAGGGGTCATCTACTGGTCAGGCCCAACCTTCAAGTTTGATGACCATAGGTCCAGGTATTGTCGAGTTATCCCTCGGACAAGCTTTGGTCTACCGAATGTGAAAAAGTGTGCAAAGCAATATACCCCCTTTTCTTCGAAGGGAGGCATTATAATTAAGTGCATACATGTTCAATTTTTTATTCAGATTTTTCCAGCAAATATAATTCTATAAATTCATCTGTAGTTTCATCTTTAATAGCATTTTTCAATATAAAAACACGATGAAAATTTTACAACATTTATTAGCTAGGCTGTGTTTGACATTTGAAGAATTTCAGTTTGTTCTTCAGCAAGGTGACTTCAATGGGCATGGCTTCAAATTGCTCTCCATCTATGTTGTACCAGGATTCCTTCTCCTGAAATCAGATAATTTTTTTGATCAATGTGTTTCAGATGTGTTCTCCTGAAACCATCCATGTGTTTCATAAAATGAATCATGACTCATGAGGCATGGTTGTCACTTTCAACTGTGCGAAGCATTGTGGGGCATGCAGGTTTCATGATGATTCATGGAGAACATCCCCCATATTAAAGCTTACCAATAAATGTCAAGTTTTGCATTGTTAAAGAAAACATATATGCATGCTTAAATAGCAACATCGTAATGCAAAGTCCCGTTGATATTTTAGTAATGAAGATTTTATTAATGTATTCTTGGATAGCTTAATCACATGATCATCATGGGACCAGTCTCAATATGTCTACTGGTATTCGTAAGCGTTAAAAACCACTTTTACATTTTTGCACCCAGTTTCGTTACAAAAGCAATTTTCTTTACAAATAAGCTGAAGTTAGGCATTACCTTTCTTCGAAATTAAACAGATATAGGGATTCGCCTTCAAAATCATTACTAGAGAACCATCAGAAATAACACAATAAAGCATCGCATACTCACCGGGTTTACTTCTGGTTCCAGTTTCACCCTGCGACATGGGACCTGGCTGTTAGTGTCCCAATCCATCTTCCATATTGGTTCTGATATTCGCCGCCAGCTGGAGGATAAAATTGATGGACTTTATTTAAAATGTTCAATGAAGTTCATAAAATAATATTTAACTTGTACAAAAGATCTAATGCAGAAACAATTGCATTGTATTAATGGAATCAGTTAATCATTGGCAGCTGAATGGTAAAAGTCGAGATTTTCAAATGAAAGGGAAGATAGAATTATTCCAGGTAGTATTTCAGAGATGTTTTAACCATAAAAAGAAACACTTTTACAGGCATCATCTTATTTTGTAGTACATAATGACATGTATGATGCACATGTACAATTATAACTTAGGAATGTAGGACATTAGCCTTTATGACATAAGCCTCTAGGACATTAGCCTTTATGACTTTAGCCTCTAGGACATTAGCCAGATCTTAATAATCTTCTAAACTACCCTCTTGTTGGTGGAAGGGGATAATGTCATATTTACCACAATCAAGAAGGGGCTTATGTCCTAGAGTGGAGAGGTTAATGTCCTAAAGTGAAGGGGCTGATGTCCTATATTGAGTTTTTGCTTTTGTCAGCATGTGCCAAATAATGGCCATTGTCTGCTTGTGCAATATCATGAAAGGGACATTAGCCCCTTGTCTGCCTATGCAAATTTGAGCTTATGGACTGATTTCCTAAGGGCTAATCTATGTCCGTTATGATATACTTCAACAAATTCTCCTTCTTTAATACAAGTTGTAATATTCTGGCCCTATTCGCAAATTAGTTATCTTTAAATTGATATCATTATCATAGCTTAGCAATTATAAATTAAAACAGATCTGTAAGCAAAGATGAAATATTTCAAGACTTAGTGAACAATTTTACTTACCCTTCACTTATAAAGTGAGTTTTGGAAATGTTTGCTGGCGCTAACCCTAGTGATATTCCTTTTCTTTCCTGAAAAGAAACCCAAGAATAAAAAAATACATTTAAAACTAAAATATGTTTGTTACAGAATCTATGTGTGCCTGTAAATCTTGAGTGGTCAAGTGTAGCTACTAGTAATATTGTGTGACTTTTAAGTGTATTTAACTTTGACTGCTGAAGTCACATTTAAAAACATACATATACTAGTAAATAGTTTTTGTATGTTCATGCACCACTGATCAGAAAGCAATTATCAATGATTTAAAAAATAAAAACAACAACAACAGCATCATTGGAAGCATGATTGTCACACCATTACTTTCTCAGTTTCAACCAAGAATTTAAATAAAAGAAGAGGATTGCTAAAAAAACAAGCAAATTCGTTGAATTGATATCCCCCGCCTGATTAGGCAAAATTCATGGATTGGAAATGAAAAGTAGGTGGAATATTCCTATATTAACATGTAATATGGCTGCAGAGAAATGGACCGTTATGAGCGTTGGATATAAGTTTGAGTTTGTTTGGAATTATTTGGAATAAAAGTTTTGTATATAGAGTAACATTTGTAATAGTTTCTATGGATTTGAATGATTTTGCTATGATTTGACCTAGTGACCTAATTTTCGATCATATGTGACCCAGTTTTATATACGTCCAAGAGCTCATCAAGGAAATATTTTGATTAAGTTTCATGAATATTAGACCATGTATAATGCCTCTAGTTTGTTCCAAAGATTTTTCTAAGATTTGACCTAGTGACCTAGTTTTTGATCCCATGTGACCCACTTTTAAAGTGGTCGGGATATGATCAAGGGGAACTTTCTGACCATTTTTTGATCAATGCCAACCAAGATATGGTTCCGGACAGACGGAATGACAGACAACACCAAAACAATATCCCCCTCCCGAAACCTTCGATTCGGCGGGGGATAACAAATAAACCAAATATCTACCATAAGCTCTAGGGCTTGTAGTTTCCAAATTAAAAATTAATTTATATATTCATATTTATACCCCCAAAAATCAAAATTTGCACACAAGTACTAGTATCAGTACACACCTGCCTCCCTTATTCCTACCAAATTCAATATCATCAATTTATCTCTAGTAGAATGGTTTCCAAATTACGACTAAAAGCCTATGGAATGACACCAACCTTTTCTTGGCAAAACAGGGGAGTTAAACTAACCATAACTTAATTGCAAAGAAATCATACCCTACTTTACAATCAGGTAGTATTTAATCTGATGGAGTTACATTTGTATGTTTAACCTGTGTTTGGTATCCAGTGGAGATGGTGATCTCTAGGGACTCCAGATTGGTGTCGACTGTGTGTGTGTTTGTGTACTCCACCTCCACTTCATCTTCTTCAGCTTCTGGCGCTATCATAACAAAACCAGTCAACATGAAAAAAGTCCAGCAAAATAAGCCATCTGGCTGTAATATAATACAGAACAGAAAAGAACATATTTTATAACACATGAACTTAACAGTTTATTGTGTTACATTTACACATATGTATCAATATTACAAATATACTATGCAGTGAGCGACTTTATAATACAAACTGGCTATTGACTCTAATTACAGTTATTAAAAGTGAGCCTTAGATGTTTTGCATTGTAATTGAATTTCTTCAAATTTTTATAAGAGTGCAATACATAAAATTTGAAACATCAGCAATACTCAAGCTAGGCCTAAATAGCAGGGGGGAGCACCCTGCTGCCTTTTACAATGCTGT
Source organism: Mya arenaria (assembly GCF_026914265.1). Taxonomy (NCBI): domain Eukaryota; kingdom Metazoa; phylum Mollusca; class Bivalvia; order Myida; family Myidae; genus Mya; species Mya arenaria. The sequence continues at coordinate 46,206,497 of NC_069124.1, read as the reverse complement.
GCCCTTTTGTTTGACAACTTTTGTTTGACATAGCCCTCTTGATGATAACGGTATGAACTATATTTGATATTTATTGGACATATTGTCAAGTCAATTTTTAAAAATAAGTTGTTTTTTTACATAACTTTGGCACTTAAGTAAAGATAACAACTATTAAAGGTTTTCCTAACAAACTTTTAGTATCGACAATAGTTACAACACATGTACAATATGAATTGAACTTTTGACCCTTCCGTGCCTCATTAAGGCTCATTCAATGCCCATCAAGTGTCCTTTTTGACCTAGCACCCTACCCTTTTCAATTCCTGGCTGGAGCACTGCATTAGCAATACAATAGCCTTATTTCAACAGTTATCCTACTAGAAATCAGAAAGTCTAAGATGCATGCAAAACTTACTGTTGAAACTTACTGTTAAACTAAGTACATAATATTATGTACTTAAATATTCAATATATAGTAAAATAACTGACCTGCTTTCTGCATTTTGGACCTAAAATGTCCACTAAATATTCCCAGAATGGACATAACAAAGCTTCTGCTCTGCTGAGCTGGTTTCTCCTCGATAAATTTCTCAGCCGCTTTCTTGACAGGTATGTCAGTGTCTCGAGCTTCAGTATACTCGAGTTTCCCGTGCATCACAGGAGGCCATAGTCCAAAGCTGGAACGGAGGTATGTGAACCGGTGCTTCAGGGGCCCCAAGTACCAGTACCTGGTAGAAAATCAAGGTTAACGTTTTAGAATTATGTGAATAAGAACTGGGAGAAGGATTATTATATTATTTGTCCCAGATAAGAACAATATATTTTTTGCATAATCTCAATGAAAATGCTATTCATTTTCTCTCTATAAATTAATAGCTAGTATCATCTCTTAGCATCCTCATGTACAAAAAGAAAATGGTAAGTCGGTCGACTAGCCATACATGAGCACTGCTTACCATACCTTCTCTTTATACATCATAGTAGAACATCCAGTTTTAGTACACACCTAATGTTATCCCTACCACTCTGTCCCATCATGGAAGCCCTCTGTGTGTCACCCCTGTACACCCCCATCTTGAGTCTACTCAGGGAGAATTTTGTCTTACTCTCATCCCTTTCTTTCTTCAGAACCCACCAAATGTTACCCTTATATCTCAGAAGATTAGTTGGAAGCCCTCTGCCAGGCGTTCCTATACACCCGTACCTGTAGTCCACACAGGGCCTTGTTGTCTTTCCCCTGTCTCCCTCTATCTTCAGAACTACCAAATGGTACCCCTATATATTGTGAGCAACTCACTTGGAGGCCCTCCCTCTGGCGTCCCTATACACCCCTGCCTGTAGTCCACACAGAGCGTAGGTCGTCTTTCCCCCATCTCCCTCTATTTTCAGAACATCCAGCTTCTCAGTAGAGCCTTTCACCACTGCCATGGCAGCATCAAGCATACGCCTGGAATTGACAAAATGAGTAAACATAATATATGACTACAAATCAGATAGAAGCTTTTGCCAGATTTTAAACTGTATAAATATATCTCACAGAAATGTTAACTGTGTAAAATAAAATCCTACTAAGTGCCTTATTTTTCAACCTGTTTGAAAGCTTACCCCATTGCCCCTTACTTAACCAGAAACAAATGACAATAGAGTGTATTGCAAAACACAACTTGTACGGCAAAACACAACTTGTATAGCAATGTGAACTTGTGGACTACTTTTTGTGCACTCTGTTGTCCAAATATGTTTCGAAAGACATTAGAAAACACAAAAAAGTTATCAATGGGAGTATCTGCGTGACTACATTCAGCCATCATACAAGTACAATTTCAAAGCAATATTTCACAAACAACCTTCAAACTCAACCTCAACCATTACACGTACCTACACATACAAGTTCACATAAACTTTGACCTGACCTTATGTGACTACTGTCTTTTGTATAACACACACTTTTGATCTCCAAACCTAATGATATGGTAACATCTTCAAGGCGAACAATATAGGTTGATGCCAAGAAATGTTTTCATTTCAATGCTTTACTATGTTTAACAAATTTGATGATCAGTTTTAATGGTTAAACAAAACGAAAACATATAATTTGTGTATGGTTAAAAAATACATTAGCCTTCAGAAATGTTTTTTTTTTTTCAATTAATAGCTACGTGGCCACAAATTCCCTAAAACATCCCTAATATTTTGTTATCTTTAAAACTGTTACCTAACTTCAGTCTTATCAGCACCATAGAAATATGTGGCAAACATGTTCGTTTCTCCAACAGGTATCACACCCACTGGAACCTTGCGACTAAATGTCTGAAAAGGAGGAAAGTTTCAGGTTTAAAAGGAAACTGAAGTTGTTCATGTATTTGTTAAGCACTTTACAAATGAAATCATCATTAAAATGAAGAGATTTCTTAAATTCTGCTGTGTTTTTTTTTATATAAACTTTGGTTGTTAGTAAACTGTAACAATATCGTAAGTTGATCCTTTAATCAATGATTTTTTTTAAATGAGCACAAGAGATGCTTGTAAGCGTTTTTAAAAGTAAACTAGGTTAGATTTCTATTGTTTCATGTACATTAAATGAGATCCATTTTACACTACACTATTATTGGTTTGACTATCTTTTATATGAACTACTTCTTAGTCTGATTCTATCTTTTGCCTTACATTTTCACTGCTAACATAATGGGCTCATAACAAACCGTATTTTCCTTTCGCAGAATGCCTGTGACAGTCTGTAATTAAAAAGAAAAACGTTGTTTTGTATGAAGTACAAACCTATTGCCAAAGTATTTCCTAAAATAGGTAATAAAAAGAACTGTGTCATGCATGATGGTTACGACTTAAGCAGAATAATTAACACAACATAAAACATTACAGTAAGCAAACACCAATGTTCTCCTGTTGTTTTTCTCAGTCAAAACAAGGGACATAATTCAAGCCAGAGTTAGGGGTCTTACCATACATGTGCATATCGCCTATGGCAACATATGTAGCAAGTTTCATATCAATATCTTAAATGTTTTATTAGTTTTATCACACGCCAACAACTACAACACGGCTATGACAATACCTCCATTGTTTTCTTTTAACGCAGACACTTTAAAGGTACACTATGTTAGATCGGGTTACACCTAGTTTTTATTGTTCGGTATTTTGCTCAATCTAATAGTTGCAAAATAACTTGAATGGTTTCCTTTTTTATTGTCAAGGTATCATTTTAACACTGATAATATGTATGAACAATCTCACCTCAACCAGTGTTCCGTTTCCCCCAGCCACGACAATACCATCAACATGTTGTGTCTCCAGGTACTTGAAAAACTCCTTCACCTGACCTTCATACTCCGTCTAAAATACAAATATCATTGTTAGGACCTCCAGTACCTCTTGCAGGTGTTTTTTTCCAGAGTAAAGCTCTTATTTTTCTAATCATACTGATTAGATTTAATTTGCTAAAATAGGTACATAATTAATGTAACAATATGGAAATGGAATAGTATATGCTAAGATTGGCCACTTAAAATTATTATTGACAAGCATTATATCATGGGAGATCCTTTGAATGCTGGTAGCTTCCACCTTTATTTCGAAAATTTCCTATAAGATTATAATGGGGCCAGGGTCTTATGTCCCATACATAACATGAAATCCTAGATTTGACCCTATCCATTATCATTTCATATCATTAATAGTAATCCGGCATTACATTAAAGACAACTACTGGTATGAAGGGGAAATATATACCAAAATAACAGTACAAAAAATGTATAAGACAGAATTATGGTATTATAATTAACCTTTAACTTTTTTTGATTCATTTAACTGCATTTTACTTACTTTGATTCATAGTTGTTGTTGTTCTGACAATTTATTTAAGAGTGATTGTTACAAAGGTTAACAGAGTATAAAATTGAGAACATTTATGTTGTCTATGAAGAGACTGGTTTCTATAGGACCCAAGAAAACATCAGTGGTTGGCCTTGAACCCAAAGAGACGTGGATGAGAGGTGACAATGGTAAACCTGTACCACTCTAACACCACCCTCAATGTAATACATATATAATGTAATGGACTATACAAATATGCTTTGTGCAACTGATTTGGATAACAAGCTAGCTCTTCACATAAGCTACCTACACACTAAGTTTCATCAATATCTATCAATGCTAACTTATGTTATTGGGCAGAAACCATTTTTCTATTCTTAGTAACAGACGACCTTGACCTTAGCCCCAACCCCATCAAAAGCAATCACAAGCTAGCTCTGTACATAAGCTACCTACACACCAAGTTTCATCAATATCGCTCAATGCTAACTAAAGTTATTGGGCAGAAACCATTTTTCTATTTTAAGTAACAGTAACCTTGACCATTTTTCTATTTTAAGTAATAGTGACCTTGACCGTAGCCCCTCCCCACTCAAAAGCAATCCCAAGCTAGCTCTTCACATAAGCAACTTACACACCAAGTTTATCAATATCGGTCAATGCTAACTAAAGTTATTGGGCAGAAACCATTTTTCTATTTTAAGTAACAGTGACCTTGACCTTAGCCCCTCCCCCTCAATAGCAATCCCGAGCTAGCTCTTCACATAAGCTACCTACACACCAACTTTCGTCAATAACTATCAATCCTAACTAAAGTTATTGGGCAGAAACCATTTTTCTATTTTTAGTAACAGGCTACCTTGACCTTAGCCCCACCCCCCTCAAAAGCAATCCCAAGCTAGCTCTTCACATAAGTTACCTACACACCAAGTTTCATCAATATCTGTCAATGCTAACTAAAGTTATTGGGCAGAAACCATTTTTCTATTTTAAGTAACAGTGACCTTGACCATTGTTCTATTTTAAGTAATAGTGACCTTGACCTTAACCCCTCCCCACTCAAAAGCAATCCCAAGCTAGCTCTTCACATAAGCAACTTACACACCAAGTTTCGTCAATATCTATCCATGCTAACTAAAGTTATTGGACAGAAACCATTTTTCTATTTTTAGTAAAAGTGACCTTGATCTTAGCCCCACCCCCCCTCAAAAGCAATCCCAAGCTAGTTCTTCCCATAAGCTACCTACACACCAAGTTTCATCAATATCTATCAATGCTAACTAAAGTTATTGAACAGAAACCAATGTTTGACGACCGCCCGCCCACCCGCCCAACAACAACCTCATTCTAATAACCCGGTTTTCGTTGAAAACCTGGTTAAAAACAATGGTCTCTCCCTCTGCAGGTAAACACTCTACCACATCGCTATAAGATCCAGCCCAATAGTGAAACAGTGTGAGTGCTGCTTCAGATCCAATTCCTGTTTAGTTTAAACGTTATATATTTTACTATGATTGTGAAGAAAGCTATGACAGCTTATATTAAGTCACTCTCGTTGGCACAATGTTGCGCGAGAGTGTGGTCTTGTGTTGTGGGGCAAACCGGAGTACCCAGGGAAAACCCACTTGTCCGGCTTGGTGACAATTAACCAAACTCACATGTGCCCAGGTCGAAAATCAAACCTGGGTCGCCTTGGTGAGAAGGGAGTGTGCTAACCGGACAACCTGTTTAGACATACATACTCACTTTGACCACATTGACCTCTATGCCAGCCAGATACAGCAATGGGGCAGCATTCTTCTCAAACAACTTTCTGCCTCTCCTGTAAAATCATTTTAACAACAATTACAGCTGCACTCTCACAGATATACCAACTTTTTTATTTTTTGTCTTGGAAAGAGCAAAATTTGGCGTGAATATCAAACCAATGATAAAAGATTGCTGAAAAAAGATCGGATTGCAGATTTTCATATTTCCTTACGAAAATTAATGTTTTATGGCTTAAACCATTACTAACGGTTTAAGAAAAATGCATAAAACATCAATTTTTGAATTTAAATATAAAAATCTGCAATCTGTTTTATGGCAGCAGTCTTTTATAACTGGTTTCTATGGATTTTAGCAAAAAATGGCTCTTTCCAAGACAAAAATTTAAAGTTTTCAAAACTGTGAAAGTGGAGCTTTAAAGTTAATGATGATAATCCACAAAATAAAATTTTCAAGAAAAGCTGAAGTTTTGGTATGAAAATAAAAAGAAGTATAATGATTGTGTAATACACACACACAATTATATGTTTTCTTTAGTTTATAAAAAATACAGATTTAATATCAACTGACCATAAATTAATATCTAAGAAACTTTGCAGGTCATTTTTATATCAAATACAAGTATTTCATTTCTGGAAATAATATATTAACCTACCCTCCTCTTGCAGCAGGATTGAGAAAAACAGTTATCTTTCTGCTCTTTTCTCCAAAGGAGGAGGCCTGGTCCCCAAATTTCTGGAAAAAAAGAATTTTCGGGTATTGCTTTCTATAGGCTGATGTAAGGTTATTTGACTGCCTCGACTTTTGAGGCAGCACAAAAAATCTGCTAATAGATCATTATACAATTGATGTCTTGAAAGGGAAAATGTATTAAGGTTATCAGTACTGGGTTTTGACCCGGAATGTTTTATTCTACTCAAGTGGATATTATTTTATATAGATTTCACAAGGCACTGAACCTCATAATATCATAATAAATGTAGTTTCAATGACGCACTAACGACTATTTAAAAAAATTATGACATCATTTTAAATTTGAACAATGATTCTTGTTATAACTTGATGTCAGCAGCATGGAATACAGCAGATATGCACTGGAGTTGAAAACAGACTACAATACTTTGCAATACCGGTATATATGTTTTCAATATTGGATGTGGATTATTATCATTGGGTATAGAATCAAAAAAAAGAGGCCCAAAAGGGCCTATGCTCTACTGGCATGGCTCTTGTGGTCATTTTCAATCCAGAGCATGTACATTTGAGTAATAGGCAACAAATATATAGTTCACTTTTAGAGTTTGGGTTAGCTGAAAACGCTGCACGTTCAACATCTGAGGACAGGAAGTGTTGTAAGCAGATTAGTTGCATGAACTATTTTAATATGTGCCAAGTAAAGGTAATCTTAGGGTAAAAAATGCATGCTTTCAAAACTGTACTCATCGTCAAAATTTCATTTCTGTAGCTTTAAAAATAAAAAGTCGGTCAAAGTCAAGGACATCCGAGGAAAACATTAATGCTTGTTTGCAAAACTGTTCACATGGTCAAAATTTCATTACTGTAGCTTTAAAAATTAATAATTACGGTAAGTCAAAAGGGGTGGGGCCAGCTTTTGCCCCAGGGGCATTATTTCAAATGTTTTCAATTGCATCATATGATGCTCCACAACAAATATCAAGTAAGTCAAAAGGGGTGGGGACAGCTTTTGCCCAAGGGGCATTATTTCAAATGTTTTCAATTGCATCATATGATGCTCCACAACAAATATCAAAGGTATGGGTCTTGTGGTTTGAAACAAGAAGATTTTGAAAATATTTCTTAAATAAGTCTCTAGGAAAATAGTGACACCCAGGGCAGTGCCAGTTTTGACCCAAGGGGCATAATTTGAACAACCATGGTAGTGGACCACTAAATAAAGCCTTGTTCAAAATAGCAAGGATTTGCATAGTGGTTTCAGACAAAAAGGTTTTTAACATTTCCCAATTTAAGGGGGGGGGGGCCGTCCCTTACAAAGAAAAGAGAACTCTTCCCTGGGCCTCCGCCAACGTCGCTCATGTAGACTTGGCTAAAAATAGACTTAGCTTAAAATAGCATTTTTTATACTTTCAAGACCCATAATCCAGGCATGCATGGGCAGATCTGGCTGGTTTTCAAAAGGAACCGAGTTCTAATGGTTATCTAAATACTGTACAAGTTTCATCGAGATCCAACCAAAACTGAAGACTGTATCGTGTTCACAACCAATTGTTTACAGACGAACTGATTTTTTAATACTTTCAAGGCCCATAATCTAGGTATGCATGGGCAGATCTGGCTGGTTTTCAAAAGGAACCGAGCTCTAATGGATATCTAAATACTGTACAAGTTTCATTGATATACAATCAAAACTGAAGACTGTATCGTGTTCACAACCAATTGTTTACACAATAGCATTTTTTGATACTATCAAGGGCCATAATCTAGGCATGCATTGGGGTATCTGGCTGGTTTTCGAAAGGAACCAAGCTCTAATAGATATCTAGATACTGTACAAGTTTCATCGAGATCCAATCAAAACTGTATCGTGTTCCCAAGCAATTGTTTACAGACGCACGGATGCACATACTACGTACACATTACCATCGCATAAGGCCTAAAGAAGAGCTAAAAATAATGCAATAATGTGCTTAATTTAAAAACTTTTTCAGAGATTATATTTTTCAAGTATACTTGTTGAATTTCGGTGTAAAAATTTAAAAAAAATGTATGACTTGAACAGAGAGCATTATTTTCATAAGCCGCACAGGTGTTTTCTGTGGTTAATACAAGTGAAACAAGAGATTTTGTCAAACATATGCCCCCCTGAGCGCTATGTTGTCATGATTATATGGACAATTGAATGAAATATGCATGGACAGCTGATTTGTCACTGACATTTGATGCCGTTGAGGCTGTTTTTTAGATTATGACCATTCAAAGTGTGAGGATAGAGTGTGTTATGACCATGACCTTTGACTCTATGACCTCAAAATCCATAGCTCATCAGCTGGTCTCCAAAAATCTAAATGTCAAGTTTGAGGGCCATGGGTGCAGGCATTAACAATTTATCACACAGACAAGCTTTTTTCATTCAAGGTCACTGTGACCTTAACCTTTGACCCGATGACCCCTAAAATCATAAGGGGTCATCAACAGGTCAGACACAACTCCAAGTCAGGGTTGAGGGCCATGGGTGCAGGCATTGTTGAGTTATCACTCGAAACATTTTCGCATTCAAGGTCACAGTGAACTTGACCTTTGACCCAATGACTCCTAAAATCAATAAGGGTCATCTCCTGGTCAAGCCCAACTTTCATGTCAAGTTTGATGATCATAGGGTCAGGCATTGATGAGATATCACTGGGAGAAAATTTGTTAATTTTTGTGATAAAGGTTACTGTGACCTTCAGGGTTTCCGCCAGCCCTTTATGGCTTGTCGGGCCCGACGTGCCTTCCGCTGGCAAGGCTAATTACCGACACGCGTTAATTATGCCGACATGCTTTAATCCGCGTAGCGACAACCCTTATCAAATCAATCATCAGTTTTGACAATACATGTAGTTTTGTAAGCAGATTAGTTGCATGAACTATTTTAATATGTGCCAAGTAAAGGTAATCTTAGGGTAAAAAATGCATGCTTTCAAAACTGTACTCATCGTCAAAATTTCATTTCTGTAGCTTTAAAAATAAAAAGTCGGTCAAAGTCAAGGACATCCGAGGAAAACATTAATGCTTGTTTGCAAAACTGTTCACATGGTCAAAATTTCATTACTGTAGCTTTAAAAATTAATAATTACGGTAAGTCAAAAGGGGTGGGGCCAGCTTTTGCCCCAGGGGCATTATTTCAAATGTTTTCAATTGCATCATATGATGCTCCACAACAAATATCAAGTAAGTCAAAAGGGGTGGGGACAGCTTTTGCCCAAGGGGCATTATTTCAAATGTTTTCAATTGCATCATATGATGCTCCACAACAAATATCAAAGGTATGGGTCTTGTGGTTTGAAACAAGAAGATTTTGAAAATATTTCTTAAATAAGTCTCTAGGAAAATAGTGACACCCAGGGCAGTGCCAGTTTTGACCCAAGGGGCATAATTTGAACAACCATGGTAGTGGACCACTAAATAAAGCCTTGTTCAAAATAGCAAGGATTTGCATAGTGGTTTCAGACAAAAAGGTTTTTAACATTTCCCAATTTAAGGGGGGGGGGGGGGTCCGTCCCTTACAAAGAAAAGAGAACTCTTCCCTGGGCCTCCGCCAACGTCGCTCATGTAGACTTGGCTAAAAATAGACTTAAACACAGTTTTGTTACGAGTCCAATGGTTGCAACGGTTGACTGACAGCCAGAAGGCGTGTCGGGACTTTTAAGGCATTTGTATCAGCCATTCAGGATCGACGACAGCATGAAGGCGTGTCGGTGAGGTTCAACAGTGCAATTAACCAAACTCCTCCTATTCTTTATCAAATAGGAATAGGTGAAAAACACCACCGACCTTCGTCCCTATAATCATCTATGAACGCAAAGTAAACAATAAGTTGTTAATTGATTTCGTAACATAAATCATGTGTCGTTTTATTTTGTTTTTTAATCCCGAGTGCGTTTGTTAACCAATTAAATTATTAAATTGTAATTGAGAACCGTGTTAAGATATCGGTGTTATTATAAACAAGGGTTATGCTATGTCGTCGTATGTACTTGAGTCGCGTTCCCGTCTTTAGTTTAGTGTAAAGTTATATTTTGTGTTGCTTATTATTAAACTTTGATTATTTTATCGTTCTTTTAATTTATTTAGTAAAAAGATAAATAAATCGGAAATACACATTACATTCCCTTTAAGGTATTATTTAGCCGACCCGACTTTAAAAATATTAGCTGTTGCAGCTTTAAATACGAATACACCCACGAGCAGTCGCTTTTGCTCCGGGCTCTTTTGTGTTCCAGCATGCTTGCTTTACACGGTTTGCTGTGACGTCAACGGTGTCAATATAAATAATACCCGCACTAAACGAAACGAAACATGAGTTGATCAATACCGTCGATATTGTATTGTCGGAAAACTTGAGAAATACCCATATTTAATGAAGAGAAACCCTTAAACCTTTTCACAAATATTTTTAATGTTAATCAGACTTGAGTTGGTAATTCTAAATCATAGGAACATAACTGTAAACTTGTTTAAAATGCAGGAAATTGCACCATTTTGGATACAAAAATAAAAAAAAATTGACGTCAGGAGGGGACACCCCTCCCAAACCCTCCCCTTCCGACATGCCTTATGAAATTCCTGGCGGAAACCCTGACCTTGGCCTTTGGCCCAATGACCCCAAAAAACAATAGGGGTCATCTACTGGTCTGGCCCAACCTCTAAGTCCAATATGAGGGCCATGGGTGCAGGCATTGTCGAATTATCACTCAGACAACCTTTTACCATTCATAATCACTGTGACCTTGACCTTTGGCCTGATGATCCCCAAAAACAATAGGGGTCATCTACTGGTCAGGCCCAACTTCCATATCAAGTTTGATAACCATATGTCTAGGAATTGTTGAGTTATCACTCGGACAGACAATATTTAAAATTATTTTACCATTAAAGGTCACTGTGACCTTGACCTTTGACCCGATGAACCCTTAAGTCAATAGGGGTTATCTACTGGTCAGGCCCAACCTTCATGTCAAGTTTGATGACCATACATCCAGGAATTGTTCAGTAAGCGCTCGGAAAAGCTTTGGTCTACCGACGGACCGACCAACATGTGCAAAGCAATATACCCCCCTTCTTCGAAGGGGGGCATAATAAATTTTGATCTTACATCGAAAATAAACACATTTTCTGTTTCTTGTATGATAGAATTTCAGAAACATAACAATTTAATAAACTTCAAATGGAAAATTGGGTGATAAACTAAATTTATACCATCATTTGGGTGACATCATTTTTGAAAGGTTCTTACTGAGCACAGTGAACACTGCATTACGTAAGGGTAACCAAAATCAATAAGAGCAGTGAAAATTGATATTTTCCCTGCAGTGAAAAAGCCCATGATATTTCACTATAAAATAAAACCGATATTGAACAACCTTTGCTTCTGCACAGTACTCCCTTCTCAGTAGGTCCTCTCTGCAATAACAATATAAATTGCATTGGGCAAATTTTCAAAATATAGAATACCAATTTCACACACGTTATTGTCGAAATTAAATTATATTAAAATAAATGTATGTCGGTCGAGCAAATGAAGTTGTACACTTATAACAATATTACGCATGCTAATCATATATTGAGCATACTCGTATAATTCATTTGCGTATTTGACACCATAAATCCCAATGCCTGTAAATACAATAGACTTTTTCCAGTGATTTCGGATTGTTTTTGCAAAATTAACAATAAACTTCATGTTGACATTTCTTTCATGGGCGCATCCATATTACTTTTCTTTGACCCGGTTTGCCAAATGCTATTTACGATCGGGCCGAGTACCATTTTAAGATTTGGTTCTATAAAGCAATTTCATTGGTCGTTTTTAAAACAACAGTCCAATCATAGCATACGAAAGATAAACCAGTTCTGTGTACCCTTCACCGACAGCATTGGTAAATGACTTACGTTTGTTATAATGTAGTTTTAGTAACTTACTACTACAAATGAACTAAATACTAATTTCTCTGAGAGTATATTGATCCCCGTATAACTAACGTACTAAATGACCTGTGCGAGTTAGTACTGTGAGTAAAATTTGCGCTCCTTAATGCTGGAATACAGTCTGTATCCCAGACAGAATGGACCATAACTCGTGCAAACTCTTGACTCGTGCAAACGGCACTCTGTGACTAGCCATAGTACTACATCGGGTGCCAAATGTCACAGACACAGAAAAGTATTGGGACGGTCCAGGGATTGATGCAAGTCAGGTGCTCTACCAGTTAGTGAGCTAATCAACCTTGGTAACTCACATACTCTATGATTGTGTGAGTCAACACTTATGACTATGACAATACTGTTAAATACCAGATAGTTTCACCATAATGGCACTAGTAAAGTCTAGAGGGTTCTATCATGTCATTTGAATCTATGAAGTGGAATCTTCTGGTCATTGAAAAACCTTAGTCTAGAGAAACTGTCAAGTTGCAGTGGTGTTAGACGAGTCTAGACAATACTATTACTTAACAAAATATAGCGGCATATACTGCTATGCAAACTTGATAAAGCATACAAGCTGAACCTGGTGACTTGAAAAGATCCTGACAGCCTCCTTAACCAAGATGATCCTCTTTTTTTTATTTCTTAGTGCTGTGACATTTAAGATGGTATTCATTATTGATTTAAACAAGCACAGAGTTCTTAATTGTTCACCATGACTTAACCACTCCCACTGTTAACAGTGAATTTCTTTCCTTTAATTTTTCTTTTAAAGGGACTACACCAGATTGGCACCATAAAAAGGTTTTTTCTGTAACATATCTCAGGACAATTATTTAATAAAATGTTTTACTCTTTGATATCATAATTGTAAAAAAAATTACCAAAATGTAAAAAAAAAAATTGAGTCCGAGACCGGGTTCGAACCGCTGTCGCCAAAATTGCAGTCCAGTGTCGTATCCACTGTGCTACGAAGGCTTACCATAGATGGTTGGAATATTTAAGCTATATATCTAACTTGGTAATATCACGTGATAATATCAACTAGCCAATCACGCATAAGGAATGAATTCTACTAGGTAAACATACCTACTAATCTTTTTTAATGGTAAAATACGAAAAAAATGTGAAAAATAAATTAATTGTAAACTATGTGGTACTTCAGTTAGTAAGTTTCAATGCATCGATACCAAGTTAATGTCAGTTTTCGACAATTTTCTTTTTTTTGCTATTTTGTCATACGGAGTACAGCCCCTTTAAATTTTTCAACAAACACTGCCACAGGGTTGGTCCAGGCTTTAATGCAGCCAATATATGCTGAAGACTATAAAATCTAAAACCCATTAGAGTTAGTGCTTTGAAATAAAATAGTAATCTATTTGGCGGTAACATAAAAATGAGCTACACTTTTATGGGATTACCTTGTCTGTTTTTGTTGTTGTTGTTTTTTTAAATTTAAGTATTGTTATTGCCTTGGCATTGTTTGCATCAGTGTGCAAAAACTTGACCATAACTTTATAACTGCTCAAGATGATCACTTATTATCTAGTACACATGTAACAGTGAAAATATGTACTTGTGATGCAATGCCCAGAACTCTCCAGTCAAAGATATTTTAAAAGTGCATTTTTAGTTTCCTTATGTTTTCACAACATTGATCAAATATTGAATCAACATTACCAAAGATTTTGAAATATCACTTTTCAAATTTATTAGTACATGTATCTAAATTATTCACATCTATTAAAAAATTGCTGTTGTTTTCTTTCAGTACAAATAAACAGGCAGCAAATACCTGTGTTCAAGAAATGACATGATGTGAACTATTCATCTTACAATATAGTGAAATCTACACATACAACTATGACGTTGCAACCAAAACCCCTTGAAAGACGAGGTAGAGAGGTGAAAAAAGATGGCTTCCTTCGCGGAACGAAACTATGGAAATGGAGAAATACATTTATATCAACAAGCCTTGTTTCCATAATTTCCTTATTTGCATTTGCAGCGTAAGATGTTTTTGTTTTTTTTAATTTTAACTACATTAATGCTGCACTTTTACAGGTTTACTGTTTTGATAACTTTTTTTTTTTTTGTCATGGAATGATCCAATTTCTGCGTAAATAACTGAAAACCAGCGATACAAGACTGCTGACAAAAGATCAGATCACAGTTTTTCATATTAGCGTTCAAATGTTTTATGACTAAAAGCGCTACTAATGCTTTAAAATAAATGTATAAAACACGGATCTCTGAACATAAATATGAAAATCTGTGATCTGATATTTTGGCGGCAATCTTAAATCACTGCTTTCCATGCATTTTCGCCCAAATTGGCTTGTTCCAAGACAAAAAAATAAGAAATGTTCAATCTGTGAGAGTGCAGCTTTAATTAATAATACTTTACATTCATAATAAATTTTATCCACATAATCATTTCGATAAATGTCTTTCGCTTATCTTAAACATTTAAGAAAATATACTAGGGTATAGCCAGACTTAAAGATAGAGAGGGCTGTACCAGGGAGTGTTCCATATGTGCTAGGATGATAGAGGGGCATGATTCAGATATGCTAGAGTGATGCCTGGTAAAATATTTACTCTTCCTGCCTGTAAATGCATTTTCCGCCCTGTCAGACTAAAAAGCCGACTAAAAAGCCCATTAGGCTACAATAAATATACTGTTTGTTTTGCTTTACTTACGTAACAGACTCACAAAAATACCTGCGACCTGAAGGTTTTAAGCCTCACCAGTGAGCATAAGGTTTTTATTTCACTTTGTTTTCTTTCGGATTTGAGAAGGTTAGAAGGTTAATAAGAAGACGACTGAAAAACTCCCAACCTTAACCACCCATCCCCAGAATGTTGGTCTGATAAGGCCAAGTAAAGTATTTATTAATTATGCCCCCTTTTGAAAAAAGTGGGGTATATTGTTTTGCACAAGTCGGTCGGTCTGTCTGTCGGTCGGTCGGAATACCAAATGGTTTCCGATCAGAATACCAAATGGTTTCCGATCAATAACTTGAGAACGCTTTGACCGAGGGACCTCATACTTGGTATGTGTATTGGTCATCACCAGCAGATGAACCCTATTGATTTTGAGGTCAGTGGGTCAAAGGTCAAGGTCAGTGTGACCTTTACAAAAGTGGGGTATATTGTTTTGCACATGTCGGTCGGTCTGTCTGTCGGTCGGTCGGAATACCAAATGGTTTCCGATCAATAACTTGAGAACGCTTTGACCGAGGGACCTCATACTTGGTATGTGTATTGGTCATCACCAGCAGATGAACCCTATTGATTTTGAGGTCAGTGGGTCAAAGGTCAAGGTCAGTGTGACCTTTACATGAAAAACGGTTTCCGATCAATAACTTGAGAACGCTTTGACCCAGGGACCTCATACTTGGTAGGTGTATTGGTCATGACCAGCAGATGAACCCTATTGATTTTGAGGTCAGTGGGTCAAAGGTCAAGGTCAGTGTGACCTTAACATGAAAAACGGTTTCCGATCAATAACTTGAGAACGCTTTGACCCAGGGACCTCATACTAGGTAGGCTTATTGGTCATGACCAGCAGATGAACCCTATTGATTTTGAGGTCAGTGGGTCAAAGGTCAAGGTCAGTGTGACCTTTACATGAAAAACGGTTTCCGATCAATAACTTGAGAACGCTTTGACCCAGGGACCTCATACTTGGTAGGTGTATTGGTCATGACCAGCAGATGAACCCTATTGATTTTGAGGTCAGTGGGTCAAAGGTCAAGGTCAGTGTGACCTTAACATGAAAAACGGTTTCCGATCAATAACTTGAGAACGCTTTGACCCAGGGACCTCATACTAGGTAGGCTTATTGGTCATGACCAGCAGATGAACCCTATTGATTTTGAGGTCAGTGGGTCAAAGGTCAAGGTCAGTGTGACTGTAAGCTGAAAAAAGGTTTTCTGATTGTCCATATTTTTTTAATGCATGCACAGATGATTGGGATTGATGTATAAATGTTTGTATAGAAATGATTTTCTTTTATGTTACTATTTTAGTTGGGCATTTATTTGCCTTCTTAAGTTTAATTATGCCCCCCTTCGAAGCAGAGGGGTTATATAATTGCTTTGCACATGTCGGTCGGTCTGTTGGAAGACCAAAGCTTGTCCGAGTGATAACTCAACAATTCCCGGACCTATGGTCATCAAACTTGACATGAAGATTAGGTATGACCAGTAGATGACCTGCCTCATATGCATCCAATGACAAATCAGCTGTCATTTCAGTCCATGCATATTTCATTCAATTGTCCAAATATTTCTGGCAACTTGGCGCTCAGGGGGCATAATGTTTGACAAACATCTCTTGTTGTGGTTTTAATTGCTGTGGAGGCCGGGAACCGGTGGTTACAATTTCAATGTTTAATTTGCCTTTGATTGCCATTCACCCTTATCTGAATACAATGAAAAATACAGGGACAAACCCAGTAGTCTGAAATTAAAAAATAAACCCTGTTTTTGATTTTGAAGATCGAAATTCACATCTACATCCAAACATTCCCACTTTGATTGGTATGGGTTATCTTTCAAATTTGGTCCCAAAAAAGTTTTGCCAATTTGTTGACTACAAATTCTTTTCATTCACATTCAACACAACTAAAAATTGAATTTTCTTTTCTTTCCAGGATATATTCGGATAGAAACCCTGACAAATTGCTCAACTTCAAGAAGTTTCAAGAACGGTTTGCCATTAGTCAAAGAGATCCGAACAGGGTGGCAGAACTTGAAAAAAGACTTGAAAAGATAAAACAGACCAGGGCCATGGGTGATGATAAACATTGATAATTGGTTTGGTTATAACTGAGCTTTTGTTTTAAAGTGCTTTGTACATATGCTTATCATTTATGATAAATGCACTGTGTATTCTTATAATTGGAAGAATTAAAATGAAATGACTGATGATACAAATGTATATTGTCTTTTTAAAGGGTGTGAGGTTTAAGATGACTTAGTTGTTTTATAGAAGTAAAGACAAAAAAGTCATGTTTATGGCACCGTTGATTCAAGTTTTGCATGTAATCATTCATTTGATTGGTTATTAATGTTTTAAACAAAAAATGGCTATACCATTGACTCAATAAATAAGACCATGACTTTGTTTAAACATTTTCCAGTATAATACTTGCTCCTCATATTATCTTGATGTGGTAAAATTTTTGCACATCTATAACTGTTCACAAACTATTACCGTACAGATGGACAATGAAGTTACACACAAAGTATTGACATTTTTTTCTAATCATAGACCTACTTTTTGATCAGACAAGACCCACAATTGAACTTAACCTGTATTTTACAGAAGAACACATCTGAACCAAGTTCCGTGGAAGATTTTGAAACTAGAATTCCACTTAATCATATGTGTGCCTGTTTGGAGCCCATACCAATTTTCTAGTGAAGGTCACCATGACCTTAACCCTAAATTTAACAGGGAGGCATTTACTGACTATAACCAATATGCATACTATGTTTCAAGATACTATGACAAAGCTGACGACGGACAAAAGAAACCAGATGCATATGCAATGCTTCGAGAGTGTTACAAATCTAAATAAAGACGCACAATGCACAACAAAAATCACCAGTTTTTATGCACGTTTATTTGCAGGAATTCACATGATATTGCACAAGAAATCTATTTCATAATAAATAGTTATCAGATTTGTAATAAAACTTAAACACTCATCAAAATCTGCTTCAACTGGCTAACAGTGTATATACGAGGGTTGTCCGGAAAGTTTTAAGACTGTGTCTATATTTCAAAACGTTTTTAATATAAATCAGCAAACAATAAGCAGCTGTGTATATAGACTATTCACTTTTTTGGAAAATTAAATTATATAATCTCATAATAAGGAAGAAAATGGTTGTCAAGACAACCCATCTAGCGCTTCACGGAGCACTTTGAATTTTACTCTTTCTGAAAAGTGTTCACAATTCATATATACTACTCCTTCTTAATAATAGATGCCAAAACGTCACAGTATGACAGTATGACGTCAGCTGCATCACCTCGCAATTTATTAAAGCCATCTAAGTGTAGACAAGTTTGTAACGATCAACTGAAGTAGAGAGGTATTTCGAAGATGTACGAAAAAAACTGCAACGTTGACGTCACGCACGGAGCAGCGCGCTATGATCAAACACGGTGTCGCAGCGGGATAGCTCCTACAAATACTTATACGTTTCTAACAATGGATAACTCAAAGACAAAATGTTCAAGGGCTTTGGTATTTCGCTGACATGGACGTTTTTAGTGACGGGCATGAACATGTGTGTGATTAAAAGCGGCAGACCGTCAGTCGTGAGTGAAAATGGCGTAAATTCAGTGCGGGACAGGTTACAAGAAGACCGGCAGAGGACAGTGAGGGAAATCGGTGACTCTGTTCAGTTAAAATGACAGTTGTTCATAATATCATGGAAGAGTGGTACGGAAATATATTTAAGCAATGGGTTGAACGCCACCGTAAGTGTGTACTTGGAAAAAGAGGGTATTTTGAAAAAAAAATGACCTGACGCAATGAGACAAGGAAGTGCTCCGTGACTTGTGACCTGTACTTTTTGTAATGTTTGTTGTGTACGTTTACTTCGTAGTATATTGTTGAAACTTTCAGGATTTGTTTGTATTAGATAAAATTGTCAGCTGCTAAAATTTAAAATGCATCCTATGAGTTGTATGTTTTTTTATGACCACAGTCTCAAAACTTTCCGGACATCCCTCGTACAATATTACAATTTATAGGGTCAAGCAATAAAGGTGAAAACAAAGTAAAATGAAAGAAAACAAAAAGGTGAACAGCTTAACCATTCTGAGTGAACATGATGTTTTTTTGTTATATTTCAAAAACATGCATTAGTATAACTTATCACTGATGAGACAATTGCACATTTATCTATAATATGGGGTGGTATTTAATATTTAATCTTAGGATCATACATCATTGACTTCATTCACTCCATTGGACAGTTATTAATAACAAATAATCCTATTAGCTGCAACGTTCTTATATCCAATTAAGACCAATATTAAATACCAGTATCACAAGATCTCAGAATTTAAGTCTGGGCTATTGATTAATGTCTAAACTGATGACTGTTTAGCAGGTTTCTTCACAGCTTTTCTTCCACGCCCACCCTTTGCTGGTGCCCGCTTTCTCGTGTTCTTGCTTGTGAATGCTATACACTGCAAGTAAATTAGATATGACTCGTTTACACTGCAAGTAAATTAGACATTACTTATTTAAGTACATGTGATGTACACTGGCTATTTCTGTAAAATTGAGTTAAACTTGAACACAAAATGATATTGAAAAAGCTAAAAGGAAAGATCTAAGTGCTACAAGAGCTGTCACAGAAAAATAATAAAAGCCCCCTGACTGGGCCTTGCTTTACAGATAGCCATTTGTACAAATATGTAATATTTAACCTCATAATGATTTTAAGTTTGATTGAAATTCTTTCAACAGTGAAATAAAAAACATATATTCATGAGTCAATACATATGACAAAAGTCATTACCCGTTCATCAAGGAAGGCCATGAGAGAGTCCATGGAACAGCGGATCCCGGCATCCTTCACCTCCTGTTTGAGTATATCCAGCTCCAGGGGCTAAAAAATAAACACTATAATGTAATTGTCTTTTTAGAGATGCATATACTTCTGCACATATGCACCAAGTTTCATGTCTATATCTAATGTATTAAAGTCATGCATCTTGTTAGCAACTGCTATAATTGATACGCATGTCCATTATTCTCCGATGGTCACGTTGGAGGCATTATACAAAGTGTCAAAAACAAAGCCTTGACAATATTTTGAAAACAAGAGCACTGTGAAGAGAACTTGCCCACTCCTCTGTTGTTTTTTAGTCGAAAAAAGGCAAATCTTAACTATTTGAGCCATAACTATGGATCTTGCTGTAGATGTGCATATTGTCTCTGACAACATTTGTACCAAGTTTCATTTCAATATCTTGAAAGGTTATAATGGCCAAAGTTTGAATATTTTGCATGCTGATGCCAGTGCATATGACATTAAGCTTGTGAAGACTATGACAATTACGAAAAACAGATGAGATTAAAAATGCTTTTCTACTATATAGATGTTGTTTCTAACCAGCGCACACCTACCTCATACATAAGAACCCTTTGATGTAGGGCTTTCTTGGAGAGAATGAAATCCAACAATTTCTTGCCCACTTCAGCTGATTTCTGCAATCAAAAATGTAAATGAAAGGTGACCATTTATACTTGAATGCATTCTGGCCTTCTTTCGTGGTTATCAGAGGTTCTTGATAGGTATTACATTTTCTCAAGTCTCAAGTTATGAATGAAGCAACACTTCTGTTTCAAGTTTTATGACGATAAATTTAAGTGTATGTGTCGTTAAGATTTTAAAGCAGAATTTTGATCTGTTCCCAAAGATAAACAATATTTATCTATTTAAGATATTTATTTTTTAAAGCAGGATGATTGTTGTTTTTGCTGCATACCGATGCTACAGTCTCAGTCTCACTATCACTGCTCATCCTGACAAGGCAGCTTTCCTCCAACAACTCCCTGGAATGGAAATGTTGCTTAAGTTTATTCCGTATAACTTCTTAAATTATGTCAATGGAGAAGACCGCTATAAACTGATAGGAATCACTTCCAATCTTGTTTTCTATTTTTATTTTTTTTTGTGTGTGTGTGTGGGGGGGGGGGGGGAGCTTAAACCAGCCATGAATGTATATAGCAGGTCAATCTGGAGGTTAACCTCGAACAACTTTCCAAACTGATATGAAAATTTCTTAAGCCTGTTTTTGGGGTGGGAAACCAAGGCTGAAAGTATAAAGTAGTTCAAGCTGACATTTTACTAGAAACAACTATTCAGAGTTACGTCTTTTTGTTTAAAATGTTTGTCAGCTGCCATACCTACATTGCCATGTATTTGATCATGTACTTGTACAAAAGAAAACGTTTTCGGTGCATTGAAACAACTACAATTGCAAGTATACCTGGTACTACTATCAGAATCCTGAGAACACTGACTGAGTTGGCTGGAAGAGAGTTCTTCGTCCTCGCTGACAATCTGTCCTGGTTTACTGTCATCTGTGGCCTCCTCTACATCTTCACACTCACTGTCAGTCTCGTCTACAATATCAGAAAATTAAAAAAATGTAGTGGCACCAGTGCTTCTAAGAGCTTTGCTAAAGCTTCTGCAACAATAGTTTTGAGCTGTAAGAATTTGAGGAGCTTAATTTTTTTTTTCCGATGTTTTTCATGCAGCTTCACTACACTGCTGTAATAAAGTTGATTGATAAAAATCATTTCAGTACTCAAAATGTAGAATATTTGTATAAGGATCATTTTTTGTCTATGAAATAGTTGGTACAAGCATCAGTGCGACATCTACCAGATCAAGTACATAAAGGTTAATTGTTTGTCTCAGTGTAAGATCGGATTATATTTCATGGAGAGAGCTCCAAAATTTATATTTCATTAGTGGCATAACGTCATTTTGGATATGACATCATTCAATTTATGTGCCAGCCCTGAGTGTGCTGACGTTTGATTTGGAACTCAGTGCAGGCTTAAAAGTCAGAACAGTGAAAAATATCAATTTTATTTCACTGATAAATCTCTATAAACCACCAAAAAGCATATAATAAAATAAGTACTTGACTTGTTGTTAAAGAGACAATCAGACTTAGTAAAGAACTTGATTCTGACCAGCAACCTATGATTCCTATGTCAACTGATGACAACCCACTTCCTGTCACAAAATACAATATCTGACTTGGACACTACAAGTAAATCTTACACTGGTGAGTCTTTTGGTAGATGTCCACCAGCAGGCCAATCATCCTCTTTTTTCCCACTGGCTTCACCCCATACTTCTGTACCGCCTTCTGAAAAACGCAAACAGATGGAGCATACGTTATTCGTACCCTGATGGTAATATCTGCAAAAGTTATTGGTGGGTCACATGTCAAAGGCTCCTTATTAAGTATTAATAATTCCAAACACACAAATATCACTATACTTATTTGAAATGATAAAAGGTTTCTCTATTTATTTTTTGAAATAGACACATTTTGATTGCAAACTGAAAAATAACCTTAAAATCCGACCATAAATGAGAAAGATATGGACAAGACAAAAACAGGACGGAGAGAAAAATGTGACGAAGTGCATAATTTCTAAACAGCCCCCACTTCACTTTAGAAGCAGGGGTGTAAAAACATGTATGGTCATACTTTAAAAGTGAGAATTAAAAAATAATCCACCTACTTTGAGCACGGGTGTGGCCATGGTGTCATATTGAGGCATGGGTGTAAAGGGGGAGGGCGGCACCCAATCCTTGCCCCGCCTCTTGTCTGCGATCTGATTGGTTGATGGAGTCTTGAAAGGGCTCATCTGTAAAATCATATGACACTGGTAATGTTTCATGGAATTCTCACACTACCAAAATAGTACATATTAGGCCACAATAATTAATAATTTGTTTGATGTCACCTAACCGACTCATAAAAGTACCTGCAACCTGGCCAAAGTTTCACTAAAGAACTTAAGTCAAATCTCAATCTCAAACAACCTTTGGCTGCAATGCCAACAATTATAAAACATGATATGATATGTTATAATCATGAATTTTGTGTTACATAACATCTGTTCAATATTGATGCCTCAGTGGCCAAATGGTAAAATATCAAGAAATAATAACTCTTTTCTTTGTATCTTTTAGACTACATTTGTACAACATTTCTTTATTTTCAAAGTTTTAGACTTTATTTAACTTTAATGTTTTTAAATATATTTTACTTTTTGAAAATGTTTTATATTAGACTTCTTCAATAAAGCATCTTATAAACCTTTGAAGCATGAATGAGATAAAAATATTAAGC
The DNA here is from genome assembly GCF_026914265.1 of Mya arenaria. Taxonomy (NCBI): domain Eukaryota; kingdom Metazoa; phylum Mollusca; class Bivalvia; order Myida; family Myidae; genus Mya; species Mya arenaria. Next base: position 46,183,334 of record NC_069124.1, on the reverse strand, counting down.
TGAATAATGAATAACAAATGCTCGCATACATCTGCTGGAAATCAATATTTTAAAATTAAATTTTAACCAAAAAAAAACAAGAAACAGTAAAAAAAAACCTATAAATTCTTCAATGCACAGGGCGAAAACATTATATTTTTCCAAAAAATTAACTTCAATTATTTCTTTACAAAGTCCTTACAATTATGCAGTGTTCTTCCACTACCCACCTTCTTGTTCTCAACATTTGCAGGATCAGAGTTGGCTGCCTTCTCCTCTCTCCCCACTTCATTGTCAATCTTAAACACAAAGCTGTCATCCCCGTCCAGCAGGGCTTCTGTATCCGACTCCTCCACACCAGTAAGGTCCACTGTCTCAGTCTGCAGATCCAAATTATTGGACTGAAAGAAGAAGATCACAAGTTGAAGTAATCAGTCAACAATATGAATGTATATGTACTGTAGTCTTAATATTTATAAGTTTATGCAAATAAAGAATTAATTAGCTCAAATTTTTAATGCTTAACATTAATATGCTAGTATTTCAATCTAAGAATGGCATTAAAAACTTGAACCCCAAGAAATTGATGAAAATAAAAAAACTCGAGATGTAGGACCTTATGAAATCAAAATGACAAACAGTAAGAAGATCTACTAACATTTTTGTAACTACTAGTGTTGGGAATCGGTTGCAGTTTTACTATCGATGATCGGTTCCACTCAAGTAACCTATTATCGATAGTACAATCGGTTTTTAAAATACTAGATAGTACCAGAGTTGTAGTTTTATTCAGGTACAGTATTAAACTCTTAATCATTATATGCATATATACCTTATGTCTATGATTGAAGTTATTAAGTGTTGTTGTATAAAAAAAAGTTCATTTCCTTGCGCATTGTGGCTTTCATCAGCCATATTGTTAAAGATAACATCTGAACACAATATTTATTTAATTTTTTTTTTTTTTTTTTTTTTTTCGATAATCGATTATAACTAAATACTATCGATTGTCGCCAATTTCAGGCCCAACCAATCGATTTTCGATTATAATCGATCATCGGAACATCACTAGTAACTACATCATAATTCTATTTGATACTATGTTCAAAATTACTATGAGATTTCACATTAAGTAAAAGGTTCCTCCTTTGCATTGACAACACTTAATTTATGTTTTCAATGATTTTGGTAAAAAATTTAAAAGGGTCATGTATGGTAACTAACCATAGCTTGGGAGCAAGAAGGCAGAGGACTGGCAGGAGGCTCATACCCGGCACCACAATCATCAAAATCGTCCCATACATCTAGAATATGACCAGAGAATAGTTAGTACTTATTATGTAAACATGCCATGGTTAAGTATTTAGATAAAAATTGTTTGTTTTAAGTGAACACAATGTATTTTTACACAGTAAGCTCAAAGAGTCATATTTCACAAGTGACATACTCCAAGTGTTTCATTTACTTTACGTGTTCATAAGGTGAAATTTATTGCAATCTTACACTTAATCAGTGTAAGATTTTTCATGTATATGCCTAAATGAGATATGAAATGACAATAAAATGTTGTTGTTTTTCTTCAAAAAAGCATGCCACATTCCATGCTAACAAACAGTCAATTTGTAAATGATGTTGTTTACCGGTATATGGTGTCATAGCCCTGTGCATGCTGACTTTTGACTTGGACAAAAGAGCAAGCTAAAATTACAAGTAAAATATCGCTTTTTATTTCATTGGAATGTCTCAGGCTCCATATACCACTGGCAAGTATATAATAAAAAATGGATTTGCTGCTACTTCTGCAATACTTGCATTAACAGGTAATTTTAAGACTGTAATTTTAACTTATTTCTCCCTGATCTGAAGGGTTTAATTCTATGCAATAAATAATTTCACTGATGAATCATTACAATATCAAGTCAGAACACCATCAATAAAATTAAGACATAAATCTGACGATGCATCCCTTATCTCAACTATTAAACTTACCAATATTAGCCACTTCATCCTGAAACATATCTTCACCAACTTCTGCTACATCATGTATTTCATCAACATCTTCTTCACTGGAATGATTGTTGGTTGTCAGTACTTCACCAACTTCTGCAACATCTTGTACTTCATCAGCTCCTACTTCAATGGAATGCTTGTCTGTTGTCAGTAGCCTAATATCGCTGTTTTGAGATTCAAAGCTTTTGTTTGATTCATCTTCACAATCCTCAGTGTCCATGTATGAGTCTGACAAATCATGCACTTTTCTTGTACTATTTTGAGAACCTCCTTTGCTTCCAACCCTACTGTCTTTGCTGAAGGGATTTTTGCCATTAGGAGAACTTTCATCAGTTAAGGATGTTGTTTTTAACCCTTCATTCTTTAAATGATTTCTCAATGAATCAGAATTTCGATGTTCTGAATTACTATTGAGTTGACTAACTCTAGAATTAAATCTAGGGGAGACTTGTTGGCTGCTTTCTTCTAAATCATCAAAATTATCCCCAGTGATCTCAATATCATCTGATGTACCTGAATCTGATTTATTATCTACATCCATCGCATTTGATTTTTTTTCACTGGATTTTGACACCATTTCATCATTTTTTCCAACCATTAATTCATCAATCGTTGTATTCAGATTTTCCATATTTCTATCATCATAATTAGACTGAGGAGATATGTCGGTTGGAATGGTGCTAATTCTACTTTTCCATTTCGGAAAATTTGGTCCATCATCAACAGGCGTTGAGAAATGTAAAGAACTATGTGTGTCATCATTTCCAGATGCTATTGTGGAACGGGCACACCAGGAATAGCCATTTTTCTGTGGACTGACTGACGATTTCTTTGGAGTTGGGCTACAAAACAAATCAACACTAGATCTATTACAAGACTCATTCATAATTAATGGTGTTCCAACTTCTTTAGAAACTGGTGAGTCACAATCTCTGTTCTCATTTATGCAAGTATCAATTTTCATTCTCTTTGCTCCATCATACTGTTCGTCACTTTTTCTTTTACAACCTACGGAATCTCCTTGTGCATGTGTTTCTTTATTTTCAGCTTTTGAAGCTACTTCTGGTTCATCCTCTGCACTACCCATACTGCTGTTATAACCAATTGCTATTTCGTCATGATTTTCACCAACAGATTCAGTACATCTTTCACTCATTCTATCATCTTCTGACTGACTAGTTTCTTTAGGGAAATCTGTTTCAACATCATCAGTGTCATCTTCCCTTGTTGCATCGCACTCTTTGGCCATCCGCACCACTTTCTTAAACTGTGTACAAACAATATCGCGATAATCTTCCCTATCAAAGTCAGATTCAGATTCAACGCTGCTTTGTCCACTGGTATCCTTATTGATATGGCTCTTCACAACCAAACCATTTTCAACAGTTTCATTGTCATCATCCTCATCACTTTCTGATTCTCCCCAGATTGCTTTTAAGTCAATATTTGAGATACCAGTACCTAAATTTCCACCTACATTTTCTTCTTCCACATTCCTGAGATCAACATCATTCCCTGAGGTTTCTGTTTGTAACACAAGCCCTTTACAAGCTTCAGTTAACTGAGGTAGATTGAGTTCCACTGAAATATCTTCCAACTCTTCCTTAAGATGTGGGGCTATGGTAACTTCTCCTGAGTAGAGGAATTTCAGAAGAGAAACCAAAACACCTGATGACACCTTGAGATTTATCACAGAATTTTCTTCCTTCTGAAATAGTGAAATAAATGAAATAGTGCAATGTTTTATTTAAGGATCTTTGCCGTTACCGTAGAAATCAGTAGGCACATCACATATAGCAAGCAGACATTGATTTTTCCATCTAACTGACTTTGTTTTCAATTTTGTTCCTGGCAAATTTAAAATCACACAGATTTACAAAATAATAAAAACATATGACACTAATATAATTTCACTTTAAGACAAAGAAAATGTTTACAAATTTGTAATTTTAACTGTGAATATTTACATGTAGGTTTAAATTTCACACATTTTGGTATTCTGCAACACTCTGAGCCGCTCTCATAAAGCATCTTAGTAAAATATTTCAATTATTAAAGTGAAAAACGCTTTTTTTCAAAGTTGAATATATAAAGAAAACTGACAATGTGTTTACACCAATAGTTTAAAAATATGCAAGAAAAGGGTCCAAACAATAAATGCATATGAATAAATTTGGTGGGATTTTTTTAGGATATTTAAATAATGGTTGTTAAAATTTTGATTTGTTTTAACTAAGTTGAACAAAAAAAATCACTAAGAAGCTTGATGAATACAGCTCCAGATTGTTGCAGAATGCAAAAAATGTGAGATTTAATCATACTAAAATACTGCAGCAGTACAAATTAACACAGGCAAATGGAGACAAAGCATGAATCATGACATACTAGAATCAGAGGCCTGCAGCGAGCACCTAGGATAGCTCTATGTGCATGTACAGTCAGCCCTTCCGAAGAAGTGAGCCGGACATCACTGAACTCCTTGTTGTTGAAAAGCCTACCGATGTCAGAACAGACATGCCTCTGCAGATCCCGTTGGTCTTCTTCCTATTGTACAACAAAAATTTAATATTGATCAGTGATTGATCCTTCCAAGACCAAATTTGTGTAATGCACTAAAGAGTTGTCAATGTCATATGAATTTGCTTAACATGCATGTCTTTCAAAAGATAGTCAATAACGCGCCGATGCCTATTTTGAAAGAAAAAAATAACCATGATAATAAAAAAATGAACCAAATTACTCCAATACAAAAAGAGCAATAAGTGTATAGAACAGAGATTGACATTTATTTTAATTCAAAACTTTCAGTGAATAATAACACATTAGTATGACCATCAGCAAGCCAAACAGAGGAAGTTGACGGTACAGCTAGACAATGTATAACTGGCTTAAAGGGACTCTATCAAAGATTTGATATTGGTGACAACTGATGTTCTTTAATGTATCAATAAACACCAAACATCAACTGACTAACACTCATGTGAACAAATTTATGTTATTTTCGGCCAAACATAATTGAATTTTCAATAGCCTAACTAATGCTTTTGGCAACATTTTAAATCACATTTTCAATATCTGTTAACAATTGAACTCTTCTTCGAACTTGTTATGATGTTTTATTTGTTACAAGCATTTTGTTTACATTTCACATGAAATTATTATCATCTATGTCTGACCCTATAAAACATTAATGAGTTCCTTTAAACTAACTTAAACAAACCCACCTTAAGGCCCATGTTTTCCATACAGAAGCCACTAGCCTGGGAGAGGTCACAACAACCCACGTCTTCCAGGCCATCTTTACCCCCCTCAGACAGGCTGATGTGACCCACAGGTGTACCCACCACCCTTGTGTCTCCACCTCCGAGGGAGGCATCATTCTGTGTGAAGTCACCAGCCAGCTCAGCAAGGATCACAGCTGTCTGTGTGGAGGCTGTCATACTCTCCTCCTGGGATATCTCAGCCGTCATCTGAAAAAAACCTTAACTGTTTACTAGAGGTGGGCAGTTTATCGGTGGTAATCGATTGTCACCATGAGCTGGAAGTCAACCAACATTTAAGTAATGTTGTGACGGTATCGATTTTTCGAATACTGTTTAGATTTTGTTTTTTATTGTTTGATGACGATTTGACATAAATGTGCTTGTTGTTTGTTGAAAGAAGTTACAAAGCTACAAACAACATACATATTTTTCTTCTTAATTTTTTATTCTTAAGCCATGCTTAAGTGTGATTCTTTTTACTGCTACCTACAAGCTAGATGCGAAATGACACAAAATAATTTTGACTTATCTGATAAATAAGTTATATTGTCTATCCGATTAATCAATAATGAAAATCCAGCCAATTGCCCATCACATCTCTTTACGGCTTGAATAAATAGACAAGAACGTCTAACAAACCTGTGTATCCTTGGTGACAAAAGAGGCCTCCCTCCCTGGTATAGAAATGTGCCTGGGTATCCGCCCACCGCACCCTGACCTCGCAGTGATTGGTGGCATAATGGCTGCCACATAGAACTGGTTCTCACTCTGGTGGGGAGAGGATATATTGTCCCTTTCCCACAGGCAATCGTCTGGCCCAACCCTTGGGTGGTGGAGATTGGAAGGGTTTAGGTACTTTGTGTTCTGGTTCTCCATAGGGAAAGGCTGTCGGAAAATTATATTATATTAACTATAGAGATATGCTTTAGGTATCTGGCATAAAAGTCCTTACAAATGATACCATTAAGATTGATAAAGCTATATAAGAGCAAGCTTATTTGTGGCTTGGATCTCTTAAACATGATAATGTTAGATCCACAGTAAAAATCTGGAATTAAACGTGAAGAATTTATCTAGCACATACTCCTTTTTTTTTAGAGTTTAGCTAAGGTGATTCTTTTGGAACTAGTGTTAGAATAGAATATGAGCATTTAATAACGAACTGAGGTTAATATACATGTATCATCAAATATAGAATTGGCTTAACTTAAAATCAACAGTTTTACAAAGCACTTTTTCACCTCTCTAGCAAAATTCACACAAACCTGCAGCGTAAGAATGCCGCTGACCTTCTGTTGTATCCGTGACTGGCGGTACTCTTCGGAGGCTGTCAGCAACAGATACATGTCATCTTTACTGAAAGCACAAGTTTGGTGAGGGGTTATAAGTATCTATCATGTGTTTCCAGTACGGATAGAAAAATTCGCATGTGCGACGTTGTTTACAGACGTCATAAAGCGCAGTCATTTTAAATAACTTTTGACGTTGAATAGTTTCTCTAAAAATAACGTTTTTACGATTATTTATTTTCAATCTTAAAAGTCTTGCATATTTATATATTTAATTAAAATGGCATGATATACTTTTCATAAACCATACAATAAAAGACATAAGAAGTGGCGCATTGTTGCGCATGACTCATCTTATATGGGGGCGTAAGACAGGTTTTTTCAGCACTGGTCACATGACGGGAAACACACGTCAGGTATGCAAGAATATGTGTTGTGTCTCAAGTGCAATAAACATATGCCTTTCACAAGGTGCTTTATTCATTTTTTACTGTATCAGCTTTGAGAAATATAGGATCAACCCTCATATAATACCTCTTTTTCACATGATGATATATATAAAAAAAATACTGTATGAGCTTTGAGAAATATAAGTCCAGTGTGTGAACTTTTGGATCAACCCACATATACAATGAAATACCTCTTTTTCACATTGTTATTCATATTTTACTGTATAAGCTTTAAGAAATATAGGATCAACCCTCATTTTATAATACCTCTTTTTCACAAGGTGATATATATATTTTCTTTACTGTATGAGCTTTGAGAAATATAAGTCCAGTGTATGAACTTCTGGATCAACCCTAGTATAATACCTCTTTTTGCCTTTCCCTTTTCCTCCTCTACCCCTCCTTGGCGCCTCCACAGTTTGAGGGTCCGAGAGGGACGTTGATATTGCCATGGCAACCTGTACATCTTCTTCAAATTGGCTACAAAGTATCAAAAATAAATAGATGACATTATTAAGTGTAGCAAATCACTAGACTTTTTTTTATTTTAGTGTTGAAAACTAAGATACTGAGGCTTCAACAAAAGAGTTAGAGACTAAGTCATCCTTATATTTGTGTTGAATCCTTGTGGGTGTATGGTTTTGTTGTCAGTTTTCTAATTTTTCCTTGACTGTACAAGTTTCCGCACTAAAACCAGAATATATTTTTTTATGCTTAATGTGTATTTTTCTGCAATTTTGGTATCAAAGAGTAAAACAGTTACACGTGTTTTCAGATGCATTACTGGGGAAAACATGAACAAGTACCTTTAATTATGAACGTAGTGGGAAACATATCTGTTTTGTTCCAAATTGTCAAGGACGATGTTCAATAAGTAGCATGCATTATTAGAAAATAGCTCCACCCACTTGTTTTACCATTCTTATATAGGAGTTAGAAATGAATGCTTTTCTGTTTAAAAGCTTATTATTTGAATGTTTATATAAAACCTGTCTAATCCCATAATTATGTACTGTGTATTGTCTCAAAAATACACAATTCACCTTTTAGGTTCTTTTATAGCTTTTTTCTTTGGGCCAGCAGCCTTTGATATTTTTGACCTGAAAAAATGTACAGCATACAAATTATTAAGGTATCACACCCACAAATAATCAAATTTTGAATGCCATGTGACCCCATATTAATTTTAAAGAATTTTAAGTATTAAACAGAGAAAAGAAAATGTACTCTTTTTATTGAGAATAATATCCCAAAACATATATTTTGGCATTAAAAAATTGCAAAATAGGTATATTTTATTTCATCAGATTTCTGACAGTTTAAAATTTAAAATTCTAAATGTGTCCAAATGATAATCCTCTCATGAGATAATGAGAAACTACCGGTGAAATTCAGTCAAAGAAACATGTTTCAAGGGGTGAACATAGTCTAGTGGATATTGTACCTTTCACCTAAGAGGCTGTGGGTTCGAACCCTCACCAAGGGTACTTTCTCATGGCCTCTCAAAAAGGACAATAGAACTGGTTCCTAGGGTGAATCATATCAACTTTCAGCTTTCTTCGCAATCAAACTAAAACAAATTGGTATAAAAAAACAACAACATCATGCTAACTTGAACTTTACACTGAATGATAACACAAAAAGCGCCTTCAGCTACCTGATATTTGCTGGCATCACCCCTGCAGCCAGTAAGTTCTCACGCTCTGTTTCCTGATCGCGGACGAGTTTTAACATCTGTTCGGTCGACACACCCAGACTCACACTGCAACGCTTTAAGTGACTCTTCCGACTCTATAGGAAGACATTGTTTATATTGAAAGAATCATGTACCATTCTTGCATCTTTAACATTTACAGAACTTATCCCTACCCTGATAAGAATAAAGCACTAACATACAAGAAAATAAAGTGTAACTGCATGAATGAATCATTATTCATATCATACGAAAGACCAGTGGTAACATTTCAAAATCAATATTTTATGATTTCTTTTTCATAAATTCATGATTTCAACTTCACAAATTCACGATTTCATGATTTCAATCGCGAAATTGTGAAGTCGTGAAGTTGGAATCGTGAATTCGTGAAGTTAAGGAAATAATGAAATATTGAATTTGAAATGCTACCATACGAAAGACCGGTGCCAACATTTCAAATTCAATATTTCATGATTTCTTTTTCATAAATTTACGATTTCAACTTCACGAATTCACGATTTCACTCGTGAAATTGTGAAGTTGAAATCATGAATTCGTGAAGTTGAGGAAATCATGAAATATTGAATTTGAAATGCTACCACCGGTCTTTCGTAATATCACTAACGTTAACTATTTGGGTGGTCCATTTAGCGCAGTGGATAGCGCACTCAATTCTCACCAAGGCGACCCTGGTTCGATTACCGGCCTAAGTGGTTAGTGGTCACCAAGCCGGACAAGTTCGCTTTCTCTGGGTACTCCGGTTTCCCCCACAACACAAGACTACACTCTCAAGCAACATTGTGCCAACAAGAGTGATTTAGTATAAGTTATCATAACTTTCTTCACAATCGTTGTAAAATATATAATGCTTAAACTAACATTTACTAAAAAAGCTACATTTTAAATTTCATTTTTTGGGACTATGTTAACATAAAAAATTGTTATATTTTCATGTTGTAGCACATCACGCCTCTAAAGGCTCTACAGACAGACGTTACCCATACTAAAGACTATAGAAAGGCTGCTACTGGTAATTTTAATTAGAAAATTTGTTTATTTTCAAACAAATTGTGTTATTGGTATCATAAGACATTGCTAGTTTGGTTTACAAATAATACTTACCGGGTACATTGTACCTTATATAATATTTAATTACCTTAATGTAACACTTATAACACGTATATTTGATCTTACACTATTTTTTCTACCCTCGTCCATAAGATCACTTTTGTATACTTTGATACTGCAGGCATATTTATAAGTATACATTTTATATTTTCATATCGCATGTAGAAAGAATGTAACTGTTTTGTAAAAGTCATTTTGGGCAAAATTGTAAGATGGCACCTTTTCTGTACTAAGTGGGCAAAGAGTACCTGTTGTGTCTTGCAAGCCCGTCCACACATTGGGCAGTCAAGTATGGCAGTCTGGGCCTGCTCTAGGAGTTGCTTCCCCTCTTTCTCTGCCTGCTCAGATGCCTCTTGGCGATCAATACACCTATAGAATCAAACACACTACAATTTTATGCTGTCAGGACGTATTACAGCGAAAGTTTCCAAAAAATGCATTTAGCTATTTTTAGTCACCTAAGAAAGTGTTTGAATACAATATTAAATTTGGGGGCCTTTTTAAAGATAATCTTATAAAATATAACTTGAAATAAAAGTTTATATTTGTTATTTTGCTACAAATTTGTGTGAATTAAGCCAGTATTAGAAAACAAACACAAAGGGGAAAAAAAGAATGTTGTGATGTATATTTAGACTTGTGACAAGACGACTTACTTGTTGACATGCTGCAATTCTCCACTGTGAGGTCATACAGGTCAGGTCTTTATGTCACAAGATGACTTACTTGTTGACATGCTGCATTCTCCACTGTGAGTTCATATGGGTCAAGTCTTAGTGTCACAAGACGACTTACTTGTTGACATGCTGCATTCTCCACTGCGAGTTCATATAGGTCAGATCTTTATGTCACAAGATGACTTACTTGTTGACATGCTGCATTCTCCACTGTGAGGTCATACAGGTCAGGTCTTTATGTCACAAGATGACTTACTTGTTGACATGCTGCATTCTCCACTGTCAGTTCATATGGGTCAAGTCTTAGTGTCACAAGACGACTTACTTGTTGACATGCTGCATTCTCCACTGCGAGTTCATATAGGTCAGATCTTTATGTCACAAGATGACTTACTTGTTGACATGCTGCATTCTCCACTGTGAGTTCATACAGGTCAGGTCTTAGTGTCACAAGATGACTTACTTGTTGACATGCTGCATTCTCCACTGCGAGTTCATATAGGTCAGATCTTTATGTCACAAGATGACTTACTTGTTGACATGCTGCATTCTCCACTGCGAGTTCATATAGGTCAGATCTTTATGTCACAAGATGACTTACTTGTTGACATGCTGCATTCTCCACTGTGAGTTCATATAGGTCAGATCTTTATGTCACAAGATGACTTACTTGTTGACATGCTGCATTCTCCACTGTGAGTTCATATAGGTCAGATCTTTATGTCACAAGATGACTTACTTGTTGACATGCTGCATTCTCCACTGTGAGTTCATATAGGTCAGATCTTTATGTCACAAGATGACTTACTTGTTGACATGCTGCATTCTCCACTGTGAGTTCATATAGGTCAGATCTTTATGTCACAAGATGACTTACTTGTTGACATGCTGCATTCTCCACTGTGAGTTCATATAGGTCAGATCTTTATGTCACAAGATGACTTACTTGTTGACATGCTGCATTCTACACTGTGAGTTCATATAGGTCAGATCTTTATGTCACAAGATGACTTACTTGTTGACATGCTGCATTCTCCACTGTGAGTTCATATGGGTCAGGTCTTTATGTCACAAGATGACTTACTTGTTGACATGCTGCATTCTCCACTGTGAGTTCATATGGGTCAGGTCTTAGTGTCACAAGATGACTTACTTGTTGACATGCTGCATTCTCCACTGCGAGTTCATATAGGTCAGATCTTTATGTCACAAGATGACTTACTTGTTGACATGCTGCATTCTCCTCAGTGAGTTCATACAGGTCAGGTCTTTATGTCACAAGATGACTTACTTGTTGACATGCTGCATTCTCCCCTGTGAGTTCATACAGGTCAGGTCTTTATGTCACAAGATGACTTACTTGTTGACATGCTGCATTCTCCTCAGTGAGTTCATATGGGTCAGGTCTTTATGTCACAAGATGACTTACTTGTTGACATGCTGCATTTTCCACTGTGAGTTCATACAGGTCAGGTCTTTATGTCAGAAGACGACTTACTTGTTGACATGCTGCATTCTCCACTGTGAGTTCATACAGGTCAGGACTTTATGTCAGAAGACGACTTAGTTGTTGACATGCTGCATTCTCCACTGTGAGTTCATATGGGTCAGATCTTAGTGTCACAAGACGACTTACTTGTTGACATGCTGCATTCTCCTCAGTAAGTTCATATGGGTCAGGTCTTTATGTCACAAGACGACTTACTTGTTGACATGCTGCATTCTCCTCAGTGAGTTCATATGGGTCAGGTCTTTATGTCACAAGACGACTTACTTGTTGACATGCTGCATTCTCCACTGTGAGTTCATACAGGTCAGATCTTTATGTCACAAGACGACTTACTTGTTGACATGCTGCATTCTCCCCTGTGAGTTCATATGGGTCAGATCTTAGTGTCACAAGATGACTTACTTGTTGACATGCTGCATTCTCCACTGTGAGTTCATACAGGTCAGATCTTTATGTCACAAGACGACTTACTTGTTGACATGCTGCATTCTCCCCTGTGAGTTCATATGGGTCAGATCTTAGTGTCACAAGACGACTTACTTGTTGACATGCTGCATTCTCCTCAGTGAGTTCATACAGGTCAGATCTTTATGTCACAAGACAACTTACTTGTTGACATGCTGCATTCTCCTCAGTGAGTTCATATGGGTCAGGTCTTTATGTCACAAGACAACTTACTTGTTGACATGCTGCATTCTTCACTGTGAGTTCATACAGGTCAGATCTTTATGTCACAAGACGACTTACTTGTTGACATGCTGCATTCTCCTCAGTGAGTTCATACAGGTCAGGTCTTTATGTCACAAGACGACTTACTTGTTGACATGCTGCATTCTCCTCAGTGAGTTCATATGGGTCAGGTCTTTATGTCACAAGACAACTTACTTGTTGACATGCTGCATTCTCCACTGTGAGTTCATACAGGTCAGGTCTTTATGTCACAAGACAACTTACTTGTTGACATGCTGCATTCTCCACTGTGAGTTCATACAGGTCAGGTCTTTATGTCACAAGACGACTTACTTGTTGACATGCTGCATTCTCCTCAGTGAGTTCATACAGGTCAGGTCTTTATGTCACAAGATGACTTACTTGTTGACATGCTGCATTCTCCTCTGTGAGTTCATATGGGTCAGGTCTTTATGTCACAAGATGACTTACTTGTTGACATGCTGCATTCTCCACTGTGAGTTCATATGGGTCAGGTCTTTATGTCACAAGACGACTTACTTGTTGACATGCTGCATTCTCCTCTGTGAGTTCATACAGGTCAGGTCTTTATGTCACAAGACGACTTACTTGTTGACATGCTGCATTCTCCTCTGTGAGTTCATACAGGTCAGGTCTTTATGTCACAAGACGACTTACTTGTTGACATGCTGCATTCTCCTCTGTGAGTTCATACAGGTCAGGTCTTTATGGCACACCTGACAACTTATCTTCTCTCCAGTATCTGCAACATTTCAGTCTAAAAATGTAAATATCTGTATAATATCAAAAGACATAATTTATAAAACATTCTATAAGTAGTTAGGGCAAAGTCGTTCATTAGTATTCAACAATGCAAAGTTATGCTTTACATTATATTTGTTTCTTTTGCTGGATAATTGAAAACGGAGGCGCCCACAATGTTAATTATTATTGTGTTTTGTTAAAGGGACTGTGTCACAGATTGGCATCATCATGTTATCATAATTGTAAAAAAAAGTACCAAAATGTAAAAAAAAAATTGTGTCGGAGACTGGGTTCGAACCCGCCTCGCCAAAATTGAAGTCCAGTGTCTTACTCACTGAGCTACAAAGGCTTATACTAATCGGGTGACATTATTAAGCTATACACCTACCTCAGTAATATCACGTGATAACACTGACTAGCCAATCACGCATAAGGAATGAATTCCACCTGGTAGTCATACCCAGTAATCTTTTTTAATGGAAAAATACGAAATAACTGCTAAACTTAAATAAATTGTAAACTATGTGGTACTTCATTTAGAAAGTTTCAATGCATTGTACACATCAATGCCAAGTTTATGTCAGTTCGACAATTTTCTTTTGTTTTTCGCTATTTTATCATATGTGAGGCAGCCCCTTTAAATACTGATTTAATCTAGGCCAATGATGACAAACAGTCTTAAGTCTGAGTTCAGACCCATGTGGCAAAACTGCATTTTATTACTGGAATTGTACAATAATTCACAAATATTTTTGTAAAACAAATGGAAGAAAAAATGATTAATTTCTGAACAGATATTATGTACTATTTATTTAATGAATAGTTCTTTAATCCATTTGAAAAAAAATATGAAAAAAATGTTTCTCGAATGATTTTGTAAATAATATTACAATATAATGATGTGTAAATTTATTATTAATGAAAGAAGTTTAAAAAATGTACTATTCATCTTTTGTTATTACAACTCTTCTTATATAGTGTATGTTATGTTTGTTTTATGAACAAGTTTTTGTCTCATGTTTTATGATCTATGCCTAAATCAGGCCAATACCATAATGTATCCTTTGAAGCAATTCATATAAAAACCCTGGGCATGAATTTGATACAGTCAGATCACCATCATGATGTTCAATATTCATTTCAACTGTAAAAAGTTGTACTAATTAAATCATTAGTCAGGCTTGTTAAGAAATTACATTATCTACTGTTTGCAATTAAACTTGCAAAACATGCTATTCTTTCAGTTAAACAATGCATGATCACAATGCCATTTTGCACAGAAATTTGTACTGCCTCAATGGTAGCTTCAAACAATAAGTTTTGCATTTCACCACTCTGTTTTTACGAGCATAACATAATACTACAATTTGATTGGTCGGGTGAAGTGAAACCAATGTAAACGGTACAAGTATGAATGCTTTGTGCCCGCTTTAGTAGACTAGTTCCACATGTTACATGTTTATGCTAAATCTCTGATATCGAGCAACCAGCTATACATTTTGCTCTTCATTTGAAATTCACAGGTAGATTCAAATATAATAATGAAAAAAATTCTATAAATATTCATTGAAAATAATTTTAACAGAATCATTTATTACATACTTATTTTTATAAAAATAACAACCTGTCTCCTCTTCAATGTTGATAATTTCCACAGGTTTGCTATGCATCTGTGCAAACTTGGGTTGTGCGGCAAACTCGCTCGATTCATTCAAATCTTCTTCCTTGGGCAATGTATTCAGTACATGTGTTGATTTTGTAGTGGCCACTGTAGATAGCTTGTCCGAGTTCTTTTTCCTCAATGACAACTTTGGTTTTTCACCTTTCTTTTTCCGCTCCATTTTGTCAACCTGATGAACAGATCAGTACAAATTAACAATACAGTATTATAGAACATGCTCAGTAATAAGTAATACTACCTAACTTGAGCTTAATTGTTACGAAAGCTTATAGCTATAAATAGAATCATGGTAGACTGATACTGTGAATCCATTTTGAAATCTGGAAAGTACTTTCTGATGAATAAATCTTTAATGACATCACGGGTCATAGTAAGAAAAAAACAAGTCTGTTCCCTTTGCCAAGTTTTTAGAGAGACCAATGGGTTTAGGGACAGATATATCACCAATTTGGAAGTGACTTCTAACTGGGTTTTCTTCTACCCCAGTACTTTCTAACAAATGGCACAGAATCAAAGCATGGTTATACCATATCAAGACATGGTTCCCGGTATTAGTTTTCATTTTTATAGGCTTTAAAGGGACTAGACACCAGGTGATCCCAAATTGGCAAATACAGTATTTCCTCAAAACAAGCCTAGAATTATCAATAAGATCTAGTATTAAGCCAATAATACATCATTTTACCAGATCTGATGTGATACATCAGTAAGTAAGATACAATGCCTTTTAAACAACAATATCAATTTTATGAAAGTTTTTGACAATTTTCTTTTTTTCTTGCAATGGTATCATCTGATGTCTAGTCCCTTTAAAGCTAAAAGGTTTGTTATTGAACTATACTCACTCTAATGCCAAATCATATGGTTTACTCCCTTGCCAGATCCGGGGCACCTCATCAAATGTATAGTGGTTACCCTCAAACAATTCCATTTTTCTTATAAGAAACATAACGGTAACTTTTTATTAACCTAACCTAATGCTTAAAACACAAGTTAATTTATTGGCTTGCAAATTGGTCAATTCACTACATATAGAATATAAAGAGGATAATTGTTCGTTTCAGTGTAAGATCATAATATATTTCATGGAGTGAGCACCAAAAGCTATATTTCACAAGTGGCATAGCCAAGACTTTTGATGTTCATGAGGTGAAATATATCTTACACTGAAACAAACAATTTTTCTTTTTATTATATGACTGACAGTTTATTGTAGGTTTTCAGAAAAGTGCTCCAAATTGTATGTGAATGTAACGTCATTTTGGAAATGACCTCACTGAATTTGTGTCCCAGCCTTTGTGGGCGCTGATGTATGATTTTTAATTGAGAATGGGCTAAAATTTCAAAACACTGAAAAATAACAAAATGTTATTTCGCTGTTTGAAACAGTGAAATACAATTTTTATTTCATTGATAAAATTCTATAAATCACTAGAAAGCATATAATAAACATGTAATTTATATAATAAAAATTTATACCTCAACTTCCATTCCTTAAATGAACTGCCTTCCGGCAATTGCGATTATCATCCGATGAACGCAACATCTTCGGATATGTTCATCATCGCATAACAATATACATGTACATTGAAAATTATTTTTTTTGTTATTGTTTGAATTGTGTCAGCAGGCCCCCGAAAAAACTTAAATCAACATGTGTGTCAATGCCTGTAAAAAGGGGTACAAAGGTGCAAAAATGACATTTGCTCTTTTTGGTAGTTACTTATAGAGTACATCATTAGAAACAATTTGGCGAAAATTTGAGGTCAAAATCTTAAGTACTTTTGTTGTTATGACGATTTAAAGAAGCACAGGAGTCGATCAATTTATCGATGAAAGTGTCAAAAAGTGGCATATTTTTTTAGATAAAGAAATGAAACAACACATGTTTTTTATGTCTTTATATAATTTGTAGTTATATATCTTACACAAAATAACATATTATTGAACTGGTGACAAAATCTTGTAAAATTATGATTGAAGTTTTAAATGGCAATCAAAATGTTACCATGACAACCACAATACGATGCAATTCAATATTAAACGTAAAAGGGATCACACACGCCGCTCTTAAAAAGTACTCAAATAACCTGAGCATTGGCAGACACTTTACAAATATATTTAAAAAAAAATTATTCAAAATGTTTAAGACTTTTGTTGCTATGGTGATTTAAGTCCAAGTTGGTCAGTGTACAAAATATATTCTATTATCGAAATATGAAGAAAATGTACATCCATAAATAGGTATTTTCATGTATCTATGCATTTTGTAGCTATGCTTATTATACACATTATAATTTCACTAATGGACAATCCTGTAATAAAAAACAATAAATGTAACAAATATACACAGAAACATTGCCATGGCAACAAAAATACAAAGTAGTGTATTTATTGTCTCTGTACTTGTGTTTGAATCATTATTTCTTAAAATATTATAAGTTTACATAATGCAATATTGTATTTATATGTATAAAACATATTACTACACTAAGAAACAAGTTGTAACCATGGCAACCACAAGTATCAATTTTCAATACATTACATGTACAAATCAATTCTAGAAGAAAACTTAATGACAATAAAAATTGATGATATTAGCATAAAAAATATCACTGCATCATTTGTTAATTGTCAATGTTACTGTAATTTGATGAAAAAAGGATATTAGGGTTCTAGCAAGAGTTATGGAAGGTTTCTGCACCCTGTTCTTTTTTGAAAGCACCCGTCATGAAGAGTAAGATTGGCAACCTCCTGCCTTCATAGAATTAAAAGCTTAAGACAGTCAAATATTGATTTTGTTTTGATAACAACTTTATATTCACAAGATTATAAATACACACAGGCTTTAAATATTTGGCACTTGAAACCTAATAGTACTTCAATTAAACATTATACAATAGTCCTAACATTTTCTGTAACATTCAAAATGTTAAAATTCTTCACAGCTAAATGAAGGGTGTCCTATTGACACATGGAAACCTGTATCTTTTCTGTGGCTCCCTGTCTTTCTTTAACCTGGCTAAACCTCTAAGAGGTTTGTTTATATAGTAACAGTAAATGTATCTAATTCCTACAGATTTCTTATACTGAGAAATAATGTTATTACTTATTTCTGAATGTCAAACACTAGTCCAAACAAACAGCTCTAAAAAGTTAATTAACAGGTTGTACAGTTCAATGCTTTGG
Organism: Mya arenaria; assembly: GCF_026914265.1. Classification (NCBI taxonomy): domain Eukaryota; kingdom Metazoa; phylum Mollusca; class Bivalvia; order Myida; family Myidae; genus Mya; species Mya arenaria. The sequence goes on along the minus strand of NC_069124.1, from coordinate 46,165,008 downwards.
TTGAGACTGTCTATGGCACTCTGTCTTTTTCAATGTCTAATCTGCTGTATTCTCTGATCTTGTCATGTTAATACCACTGCCATTCAAGATCCATCCCCTTGATGCAGATTTTGGAAAGGAGTTCAGGGTACACAACTGCTCTGGTTTTCATCAAGGTAAACTACACCCTCACTGATGCAGCAAACCTGCACTGCACAAATCCAGGCATGTTTGCTGAAAGTATGGATTGATAGAAATTATGTCTAGTTCAGTCATATTTTGACATCACAAAAAAACACACCAAAAAACAAGCTTATATAGAGATCAAGATATCATGCCAGTGTTTTGACAATGGGAGGAGTTACTTGGCTAGTTAAAACAGTGTTTATTTTTGTTTAACATTGTTGAAAATTTAAAATGTAATATAAAAATAACATACTTATGAAATTTCACATATACATTCTTCCTCAGTCTGGCAACAGGTATGCAAAGATGTATTTTATCAATTTCAACAGTTATTTAACATAATAAAATTTAATATTAAATTTATACAACTGCAATGATATTTACCTGTCAAAACTCGACAGAAGCATCCTCGAAAAGCAGCAAATGAAGACAAAAAACGTAAATGTTTGAAAATTTCTTGTTTGTCAATTACTAACCGGAAATTACGTATATGCATAAGGGAGATAACCTTGTTGTTATTATACTCGTCGCTATCGGTAACATCGTTGTCGGAGAATATGTATATTTTATGGATGCAATTTAAACAATTGTTGTACGTTAAAATTTAGAAATCTAACAAAGAAATGGTGACTTATACCAAGTCAGTGAAATAAATCAACAAAACTTTAAACACGTTTTTCTCAAAATTGAAATTGCCGACTTTGTACCCCTTTCTACAGGCGTCGTCACATGTTAGAAAGTGTAAATTATGATATGTTGAATGTATTGTTGTCATTAGTGTTTCAATTTTACATTAATAAGTGATGGATTTTTTCCCGCGTTATTGTGACGTCATTTGAAAACTGTTTCCGGGTCGTTCTATTTACAGAAAATAAAGTTTTTTTGTTTGTTTTTTAATTTGAATGAAATAGTGAACTATTGGTGTAAATATAAGTAATAAATTGCGTAATTGATGTCATTATCGGGGTATGAACACAATAGGGCTGGTTAAAGTATGCATGGAGTCTTTAGACTCCACACACTTTAACCAGCCCAATTGCATTCATACCCCGATAATGACGTCGTGTTCTGAATGCTGCCGTTAACAGGTTTTAACATGATCAATGATACATTTATGAACGTTAGCCATGTATACAGACTTCCGTATTTAGCGACATGTACTGAATTTAAATTTATGATTGGTATATAATAATATACAATTGTTCACTTATCATTCGTACTGCATTTCGGGGGATGCGGTATTTGACTCATGGATATTATTTAATGCTTTAAGTATTCCATCAACATTACAGAAGCAAGAAAGGATCAACTCTGTCATGGATTTGTTTGTCCACATGTAAAATTTTCTTATTTTAATAATAAGTTTAACACTTCCATACAAATGATAACTGGACATTGATAACTGGACATGCATATGATTTTATTTTAGATTTTATTTATCCGAAATTTTATTTATCCGAAATTTTATTTATCCGAAATTAAATCTGGCTACCAACTTATAAAGACAATCACGCTTTTAAAATTCCTTACCACATAGGATCATTGCAAAGATTGTTTTACAATTATATGTTTAAAGCTTATTTCTTTACCTGTTAAATAAATCTAGAAAACTAAAATTATATGCAGCTCTAGATGGGCGCTGACATCTTTAAATGTGTAAAACACGGCGCAGTATTTATACAGTAAAACAAAGAAAAGAGTAAATGCATCCAACATAGGCAAAGAATGGTTTTCACATTTGCATACAACATAATGCGCCACTTTATTTTTGAATTTTGCTTTTAAAATTAAAACATACAGTAACTGATTGAGTGAGTAAACGATTTTTCACTTGACTAAACTCATAAACATAATAATTTATTGATTTAAACAATAAAATTTCAATGTCAATATTTTTGTTCGTTGTATGCGTTTCTCAACATCCTTCTTTGTGTATGTTGTATGCAAATGTGAAAATCCTTCTTTGTCTATGTTGTATACGTTACTCTATTTCTCTGTTGTATGCATTTCATACTGACCCGTAATATACGAAGAAACCGGATGCTGGCGCCGGTAGATCTTTTTCTGATTGGGATAAAAAATGCTTGGGGTCTAGGGATATAAATTTATTTGAGTGGGTTCAAGGGCTTGACAATTTGCAGAGAATCTTTCGAAAAAATTGGTGGCCCTAAAAAGGGCCGAAATGTTAAGCTGTATTAGTACAGCTTACTTGGCTTTGCCGCCTCTGCGCCTCTTTGGTGAGGCTCTGTGAGCGGCCTTGTGGCTAGCAGCGCGCTTTGTGCGACGGACAGACTTTTTTGCCTTCTTCGACTTCTTCGCCTTCTTCGCCTTCTTTGTCTTTTTGGTGGTCTTCTTGGTGGCCTTTTTGGTCTTCTTTGGTGCCTTCTTCCTGCGACCTCCCCTCTTGGCAGCTTTCTTGGCGGGTGCTTTCTTTATAACAAAACCGCTGGACCCGTGAGGATGGGACAAAGAGCCATGCTTAATGGCAGTGTGCAGAACACGACGGACGACAAACCTCAGGAAGTTTCCACTGAGTTTGCTGTGCGCACCGACGTACTTGCAGATTGCCTGTATAGAGGCTCCTTTCCTGGTTCCGTTGGCGGCTATGGCCCTGGCGACAAGCTTCAACACTTTTCCTGTTGAATTGTGACCCTTCTTGGACCTGCTACGCCTTCTCCTGGACCTGCTACGTTTCTTGGAAGCGGACCTCTTCCTGGACTTGCTGCGTTTCTTGGAAGCGGACCTCTTCTTGGACTTGCGGCGCTTCTTGGAAGCGGACCTCTTCTTGGACTTGCTGCGTTTCTTGGAAGCGGACCTCTTCCTGGACTTGCTGCGTTTCTTGGAAGCGGACCTCTTCCTGGACTTGCTGCGTTTCTTTGAAGCCGACCTCTTCTTGGACTTGCTGCGTTTCTTGGAAGCGGACCTCTTCCTGGACTTGCTTCGTTTCTTGGAAGCCGACCTCTTCCTGGACTTGCTTCGTTTCTTTGAAGCGGACCTCTTCCTGGACTTGCTGCGTTTCTTGGAAGCGGACCTCTTCTTGGACTTCCTGCGTTTCTTTGAAGCGGACCTCTTCTTGGACTTGCTGCGTTTCTTGGAAGCGGACCTCTTCCTGGACTTGCTGCGTTTCTTGGAAGCCGACCTCTTCCTGGACTTGCTGCGTTTCTTGGAAGCGGACCTCTTCTTGGACTTGCTGCGTTTCTTGGAAGCGGACCTCTTCCTGGACTTGCTGCGTTTCTTGGACGCGGACCTTTTCTTGGACTTGCTGCGCTTGGTTGATTTGCTGCGCTTCTTAGACGCAGACCTCTTCTTGGAGGCAGACCTCTTCTTTGCGGAGTTGTTACTGTTCTTAGAAGCGCTTCGCCTCCGGCGAGAGTGGCTTCCTTTCTTCATAGACTTGCTGCGTTTCTTGGAAGCGGACCTCTTCCTGGACTTGCTGCGTTTCTTGGAAGCGGACCTCTTCCTGGACTTGCTGCGTTTCTTGGAAGCGGACCTCTTCCTGGATTTGCGTTTCTTGGAAGCGGACCTCTTCCTGGACTTGCTGCGTTTCTTGGAAGCGGACCTCTTCTTGGACTTGCTGCGTTTCTTGGACGCGGACCTCTTCTTAGATTTGCTGCGTTTCTTCGAAGCGGCCCTCTTCGCTTTCTTTACGCGCTTAGCAGAAGTCTTGCGCCTCCTCTTAGAACCCTTCGCCGACTTGCTCCTGGACCTGCTGCGCTTCTTGGGAGCTGCTGCAGGCTTGGGAGACTTGCTCCTAGAAGGAGTCTTCCGCTTTGGGGAAGCGGCCTTAGCTCCCGGTGACTTACTCCTCGACTTAGAGCGGGAGCGAGATCGCGATCGAGATTTGCTAGCGTTGCTGCCTGGCATGATGAAAAAAGTAAAAAAATATCGTGAAATGACGTGAAATGTTTATATATGACGTGCACGGACCGGTGAGAGAACATAATTTTGACGTCACAATATAATATTTGGCGTAACTCTCCTAAAGGAACTTGTGTTTGTCAACGACTGAGAGGAACGCTTGAACTTCACGTAAAGTAAAAAAAGAGTAAATTACCCGATAAGTTATACGGCGTTTAAAAAAAAATATTTGTACAAATAAATGTTATACTACCCTTTTAAACCGTTTTTAAAAGACGTAATGGTTAAAGATTGTTAGTTTAAATAATGTACTTTGATGCGACGCATATTTTGTGGAAGTACATACAATAATCTTTAATAATTTTTAGTGGTCTACAAAATCAATTGTGCAAACTACTTACTAACTGGACAAGCCACTGTTGATATCTACCTTTTCACCTGTTTTAAATCAATAACGACTGACTGCTCATTAACTAAAATAAAGGCATTCGAAAATATGAAAAATACTGCCTTCTTATTTGACAAAAGCAATTATTGATCACTAATGTTATTTTAAAAAACAACACTATCACAATAAAAGATCATATAAACGTTAAAAATTAGTTTTGGGGGAGTGAAACCGTTTGGTTCTGAGTAAAATGTCGTACAAATTAAACATATAAGATGGATGTACTTATTCGTGTGATGCCATAGCTTATAATTAATGACATGTTTATTTCTTCGATAAATCAAACATCATATATTACATTTGCATTCTAAAATTATATAATATGTTTTCGTTATACAAGCTGTGCCTTTTGGTATTTTTTTCATGCAGAAGAAGCAGCATAAATGAAATAAATTTTGCAATATTGTAACATATTTTAAGATTTTTTTCAAGGATATTATATGTATGAACCAAATGCACAATAACCGTTTGGGGTGGCGAGGGTCTTCTTTCTTTAAAATAAGAAGAAATTGAGAGAACATGTCTGCCGAACACATACACCTACTTGTGTGTGTTTTTTTTTCGCTAAGTATTTTTTTAGGTCTTACGATTTGGCATTTTCAACTAACATTCTTGCATAGTCATTCTTACAGTTGTAGGTGCTGATATTGTCAGGAAAATGGCCGGGCAGAGATTAGGATGATTACCTGTAGGTAAGGATTGACCCAATCATAGGAGCAAACCATGCCTTAGTACGCTACTGTGTCTGTTAATTTAGCAAGATCTCAGTAGTATTTTAAATTTTAAGCTGCACTCTCACAGATATACCGTTTTTACAACTTTTTTTTATTTTTCGTCTTGGAACGAGCCTATTTTTGCGAAAATGCATGGTCTTTTGTCAGCCATCTTTTATTATTGGTTTGCAGATATTTACTAAAAATTGCTCTTTCCAAGACAAAAAAAGAAAAAAAAGTTTTAAAAACGGTATATCTGTGAGAGTGCAGCTTTAAATTGCATGATGAATTATAAATACCTCCTTTGAGCATTATTTTCCGAATATTTTTCATGCTGTAATTCCCATGTGTGTGTGTGTGTGTGTGTGTGTGTGTGTGTGCGTGTGCGTGTGCGTGTGCGTGTGCGTGTGTCCGGGTGCGATACCCTAGCTCTTTTTCGAAGAGACCCCTTGGTTCTTTTACGTGCTCGGTGTAAAGCACCGATACACGGGGTACAACTTTCCTGGGTCAAACCAGTACTGAGTACACCACTTTTCCAAGCGCTACCCTTTAAATGCCTAGCGCCAGGCAAGGGAGCTACTTGTACCAATTTTTAACGTCTTTTGGTATGACGCGAACCCACGACCTCCCGCCATTCACGTTATTAATGCTACTCACAATTGTGTTGTTTAAAATGTATACGAATGTCCTCTTGAAAGAACTATACCATTTTACAGTGGTATGTCAACTTGAGGAACCGTGCAAGTGCGGACTGGCCCTTCAACCGGGCAAACTTTAAAGTTGATGTTGTCATTGTATTCTGTACTCTGACCATCTCTGTGCCAAGGGCCTATTTTGGGCCTATTTTGTGCACTACGTTGAGTGCCACGGGCCTATTTTGGGCCGATTTTGGTTGAGTCATAAAAGTTGCAAATATCATATAGACGGCAACAATTACCAAGGAAACTGTCAGTGTATATTAAGTTGTTTATCGTCCGTTACGTCATATCCGCCCTGTCTAACCGCTCCAAAACGCACGCGACGTCATTTTGTTTCCCGCGTTTTTGTCATAACTATTTTTTTGGTCTTGCTTACAAAGTACATTTAAACATATTATATTAAGTACATGTTATGCTACATATCAATATAAATATATACTGTTCGATGTCATTTCAGGCACTTATAAAGCACAAATACGCACATGGTAATTTCTTCGTAATAATAATAATAATAATAATAATAATAATAATAATAATGATGATAATTTCAAGTAGATCATGTAATTAATTAATGATGAATTTAATTAATAATTATTCAACTACTCTCGCGCTCTCATGCTTAGAACTACGTCAGCACTATCCATACGTCATTGCACGTGTAAAGGAATACTTTCCAACATGGCTGCACCCTGGTGCCGTTGTTTTCCGCCGGAGAATGTTGAAACATTATCTTTCATGAAGAAACAGGACCTGGTCATTTAACATGGGAAGAAGAGACACCTATTGATATGTGTAGTCTTCTCTTTAGAGCAGATTTGATTCGAGAAGTAACACTCCAGACGAATAAGTAACAGTGTGTGTATACCACGTTATAAATTACGTCATAAATGCTACGTCGGGAGGCAATAGTTTGATTAAAATTAAGATTTAAATCAAAGAGAACTTTTCTTTTACTACACCATTTTAAATGAAACAAAGGGCAGTCTATGCCGCTTAAAGAGCCCTGCCTTCGTTTTATTACCGAAGTTTAATAAAGTGTTTAGTTTCATCAAACACTTCGACAAACCTGTTTCCAAAATCATGTTTAACAGTATTCCGTCACACGGCCGTATTGTGAAAAGGTTTGTCGAAGTGTCTTAAGACACTAAACTCGCAATTAAACCCTGGTAAAAGACCAAATGTCGGGTTCCGTAAGCGGCGTAGACTGCGCAATGTTTCATTTAAAATGGTGAAGAAATAGGAAAGTTATCTTTGTTCAAAGTATTTATTCGAAGCAAAATATTGCCTCCCGACGTGGCATTTATGACGCAATTTATCACGTGGTATATACACACTGAGTAAGTGATCACATACAATAATACCCTTTGATCAGGTAAACCTCAACAGAACCAGGGCAATGTAAACAGTAAATTAATCTAATTAATACAATTAAATGATGAGACATCCAATCAATACAGAAGCTTTATCAATAATTTGTGTTGATTGAGATGTTATGAGTGCCGATGTTGTCATTGCGAATGCTGCTGCTGTTGATGTTCATGATGAATTGAATTTTAGGTACGCTAGGTCAATAATAAGGCCTAAAAAATATACATTTGGTTCGGGTTACCCGACCCTACCAGTAGTCAGTTTAAAAAAATGAAAAACTAAAACTAAAAATAAAAATCGTATTTTTTTAAATTGCTTTTCAATATGTAGTTTAAACCTTAAATGCTTATACAGAAGATAACTTCAACACCATTCTCCAATGATGAAAATGATATTCTTATATAAAGCCTAATTAAAAAAAAAAGCCTACCTACCCTACCTATTTTTGAAAAGGATGTAACCTAACCAAACAATTGTTTTTTTTAGGCCTAAGGGCGGCAGTGGTAAGGCGCATCTCGCGTGTACGGTCCTAGGTTCCTGCTACATGTACTGAGATGAAGGCATTTCTTGCGATCGTGCTAAACATGGGCCTGTTAAGGAAATCGAGCATTGCTAGCTACTTGTCAAAGAGACACTCATAGGCGACACCATTGTTTGCAACTGTTATGTCAAGAAAAAAATATCAAAACATTTTGGGATTTTTCCACGTGGAAGACAATGATAGGATTCCGACTAGAGAAAGCCCTTATTATAGGTAATGTTGAAATATTTCTATCATAATATTGGAAACACTTTTAATTGCTATCTAAAACATGAATAGCAGGGATACTAAATTTATTATTGTACAGTCAGTTAAAACAATATTTGATCACAATTACAAAGAAAAACAAAGTTACCCTTGTTGGCACGATGTTTCGCGACAGCATGGTTTATATTTTTTGCAAAATCAGTGTAAGAAGCCATAAGTCTTACTTAATATTTAATGCTCGTTTCGAGACAGAACTTAGAAATAAACTTTTTATACTTAACGTTATGTCTTGTTTAACAAGACATTGTTGGCATTTATATACGCTAATGAGAACTATACAAATCAGTCAGGTTGTCGAAGTATATTGCATGAACTTGTTCTTATATCGGAAACTCTGAGAAGAAACAGACCAATGCCAAAAATGGTAAAAAAATGCAACACCTGCCCCAGTGACCACAGTGTATGCCAGGCAGCCCGCCCGCCCGACCCTGTTTTCGTGGCCGCATTCCGAGAACACGGAAGACGGAAGCCGGTGCGGCTTCTGACTACAGCAGTGACGGCCAGTGAGGTTAACGGCAAGCCAGCTGTGGTCCGGCATTACAATACACACATGAGCGGCGTAGATCAGGGTGACATGCTCATGTTCGACAATGTTACAAAGTTGAATAATGGTTTATTACTTGAGTTTCAGGTGTGGAAAAAACTGAACATAGTATTTCGAATGGCACTGAATGCTTATACACTGTATCAGCAAACAGTTCCGAGACCAGTATACAGGCAGCGTTGAAGAACTTGCGCATACACGCCCAAGAGGTCCACCATCGCCGACATTGTGACGTGCAGCAGAACAGAGTGCGAACTCGGCGAGTGGTGCTTCTTGGTGGGTAAATCAAACGTTATCATGATTCGCCATTACATATAAGAATGTGTATACGATATAGACTAACTAAACAGTCAGTACAAAAAAAAACTACAGTACGTAAACAATTCACTTTAAATTTGAAACCAGGGGATAGTAAAACTATGTATGTAAAGCAGATTATGTATATATCAAATGTTCGATATAATTTCAGACCGGAAACGACATGCGTGTTGTGTATGCAGCAATAGGAGGGCGGACAGGCGGCGGTCGCGCTTTGTATGTGGCACATGTAGACGGGGTTGCCACAAACAGTGTTTTCTTATGCATGTTTGCCAAGAAGTGACCGCTCATTCGTTCGTTCGTTCGTTCGTTCGTTCGTTCTTCATAAATAAATGCCCTTATTAAATTGTTGAACACGTCACCCTTTGTTGTTGACAAGTAACTAATCAGTATAATTTATGGCGTTTCTAGTGGTCTATATATATATATATGAATGGGGATGGGAATATGATCATTCTGGCCCAAAAAAGTCATTTTGAGATATTGTAATCTTTGTGATGCCAAGTATTTCTATAACAGAAGTCCAAACTTTCGAGTTAAAATTCACAAAACGTAAAAAATAAAGTACTATTCGTAAAAGAGGTGTAGAAATCAAAATGAACAGAATGTCTGGTCAAATGTGTTTATTTGGAATGAAATATCCATGACAGATGAGTACCATGTCTAGAGTGATTAACATGTAACATATAGCATAGCATAAAAAGATTGGGATGACCAAAGCGTTGTCTCACAAAATACAGTAGTAATACATGACCCTGAGGTAAAGACGGAATAAGGCTACAAACAACCAATTTACATAGTTCCAAAGGCAATGATTTTTCCATTTTTTACACTGAAAACTATCAGTTTTTGCAATACAGTGTCAAATTATGTTAAGCTCTATGCAAAAAGGCCACCAGTTTCTTCTCTTTTATTCAACTTAAATAAAATATTGATACTTGAACACAAGCACTCTTTTTTCTATATTCACATCCAGATCTTGGGCAACGGTGGGAGATGGGGTCAACGGGTGCAGATTATTGTGGTCTTGAGCCATCGACTACATCACTGATACTAACTGAGGTGACTATATAATGAGTTCATTATACATCGAAAGAGGTAAACCAATTGACTCAACACTGATTATACAGTGCTCTATAAGTTCGTTCGACTGATTGCACATATCAGGGATATTGGAAAGACTTCAAGCAGATTCGCTAAAAATCATATCAATAACTTATAATTCCAAGAATGGCGTTGTGTGAATTATTTAAATGGTGTTTTCTGCGTCATATGACAATTATATTTCAAATCCCATCTTGCAGGCTTCATGAGCTGTATTTAGTCCCCCATATGTCCACGCTTTTCGCATTGGGTAGAACGTTGATAAGTGTAATTTATTGTATGTTTTTCCATGCTTTGGTAGACACAATTACTTTCGAAATGATATCCCAAATAAGATTTATCACAATTAATACAATTGTTTTAATATACCAAAAACAATAAATAAATGTCGAAAAGAATAGTTCTTATGATGGATAACGATTTTAATTGGAAAGAAAGGTGCAGAAAACACGGTCTCTCTACCTTACGAGACTACAGTAGATCACAGTAAATCTTTTAGCACTCACCAATTTATTTATTTTGGCGTTTTCACCTATTAAAGCTGCACCCTCAAAGATTTACCATTTGTACAACTTTTTTTTTTGCGTAAATATCTGTAAACCAGTGATAATAAATTGGTGACAAAAAAACAGATCGCAGTTTTTCATATTTCCAGTCGAACATTAATGTTTAAGAAAAATGCACAAAACTACAATTTTGAGCATAAAAATCTGCGATCTAAGTTTTTGTCTTAACTGGTTTCCATGGTTTTTAGTAAAAATTAGCTCGTTTCAAGACAAAAAAAAAGTTGTCAAAACGTTCAATCTGTGAGAGTGCAGCTTTAGATGAACGGTTACAATCTTGTTATCAGTTACTAGTTTCCATAAATGCATTATTTAGTAAGTCGTTAAAGGTTTATCAGTCAAAATTTATGATGGTTATACATGTGTATTTTGAATAAGAGTGCCACTACAAGGTCCATGTCGGCTTTCTTAAAACGAGTTAACTTTCCTTGCTAGATAGTGGTTGCACGCAAACATCTCTCCTTTAGGGTAACCAAACACATTTGGACCTTACTCAATATCTTTACTGGGTATTCAAAAAAACTGAAATATTAGTTCAAAGAATTAAACATAACGAAACATTAATTTTAATATTTATTGAGTTCAAACAAAAATCAATATAGTTTGATACAATACAATACAATACTGTAAATATATAAGTATTGCCCCATGCAAACATGTGTTTGTCTTTTGTGCGCAGGGACGTTTAGACTAACACATGTTTGCATGGGGCAATACTTATATATTTATTTTGGCACATGTTAGAGAAGTGTGGCACACACAAACGCATACAAACAATTTTCTTTTAAAGCAAATTCTCTACAGAAATACTTTAACAACACTGAAAAGCTCGAACATATTGTTTCATTCTGTCTAAATGTTGCCGAACCTTCGACACATGCCCTGATCAAACCTGTATACTACCAGTCGTTCAAAAAATAATTTCAAAGTTTCAAAGAGTCTTAATTGTGCCTCTTAATGCTTACTAACGGTGATACAGATTTGATCATATATCCTTCATAGGAATGACAGCCGCCCACGAAAAACACCCGGTGGATGAAACGTGTTACCGTAGCGATGCACACAGGGCTTAAAGGCCTAGTTTAAACTTTCTATAAAGCATCCTCCCCCCTTAAAAAACCGTGTATTTGAACACAACCTCTGTTAGTTGATCTTAATATTTATTGCCTTATTGTCTTATCAGATCTTACTCCAATCTGAGTATCCTGCAGTGCAGTTTTCGATGTTTCATTATTAAAATGGACCCTAAATGGCCCTGAGCCAATAAACGAATATACAAGAAATTGGCCCCTACTGCGACACCAGTGCAATTAGCAGGAGCTACACAGCAGGGAATTATCATGCAAAACATTCCTAAAACTAGGCCTTTAATTTAAACAGATAACCCCTAATTCATTCCTCAGAATATAGGAACTACGGTATCTACCCGGACACACATGCATGTATAAACACATATCAAATATATGTATACAAACATCCTTTTTTCGAATTTGAATGAAATCGATGTTCGGTGTTAGAAGTCAAGACTAGAACTGATTTGCCCGCCAATATAACCGACTACCCTAGCTCGAATACCACGTGACCTTCATGCTCAAATGACCCGCGCATTTGCGCCCATAACACGTTAAGATACTCGTTCTGCCCTATGCTTCGTAACAGCCAACTATCAATTCCAATTAGGTTTTAAGTTGTTAAGTCGGGTCTCATTTGCTAAATAACTTGATAAAAACAATGTTTAATATCATAAATAAGGGTGTATACAGCATGAAGTTGAATGACAACATAATAATTTACACCTGTTTCTTAAAGAACTCGCGCAATAACTTACTGTTAAACTGACAATGGAAGAATGTCACATCACAATTAGAAGGTTACACTATTGTATGACTGAACCATCAACACTAGAATGTCACATCAACACCTTAATGTCACATCAATATAAGAATGTCACATCAATATACTAATGTCACATCAACACCTTAATGTCACATCAATATAAGAATGTCCCATCAATATGCTAATGTCACATAAACATTGAAATGTCACATCAATTTAAGAATTCACATAACATTAAAATGTAACATTAACATAAGAACGTCAAATCAACTTATATAAAATATTTCAGTCACTTCAGTATAAGAATGTAACATAACCATTATAGTGTCACATCAATATAAGCTGGTCACATAAATGTAAAAGTCTTATCGATCAGCACAAGGCCTAAAAATAGAGCGTCAATGTATTGAATATTTCATTTTCCATTGTGTTTCCCGTGAAAAGGCCTGATCCAATTTAGGAACCAAACCATTGTGTCATCAGTGAGGTGTTATCCATTGTGTCATCACTAAGTTGTCACACAGGGCCAAAAGTGCTTAAAGGAAGACAGGTATGTGCGGCCTTCGGGCTGAAATTGTATAAAACCAACTAACTATTAATCATGTTTAGGTATCTTGATGACAAAATCATTATCATAACAAGATCAGCATCATCCACAACAGCACCACAATCATCGTTTTAACCATCATCATTATAATTATATAATTAAAGTTTATATCTTTGTTGTACGAATGCAATTCGCACGAACTAGAGTGATATTTCCATTAATTATTATCTTTATTTAAGTTCTAAAATCCAAACAGGCAATGTTTCGTACCATTGCAAATGCCACTGATGAAGCATCGTTCAGGTTGCAAGAGGTATCACTTCGAGTTGCAAGGTGGGACACTTCCGGTTCCCGGGCCACTGAAATATTGAACCACTTATGTGTCAAGTGATGGTTAATTTAAAAATCATCATCATGATTGAAAATAAAGTTGATCAAGGGTAATAATTTGTATTTAGGATAATATGGAATTATGTAATTTTATTGTTAGATTGCCGAGTACAACTGTTAAGAATGAAATCCATTCAATGAACGTTATTTCATATCTTAGTAAAACCCCAAAAGTTATAAGTCGATAACATGGAGGAATGTAACGTTATTGTTTGATGGCCATAAACAGTTGTATCAAGTCAACTGAATGAAGAGTATAAAAGTTATTTGTGAAAATCAGAATTTCTCTTAAACAAAACAAGAAAACACTGTACCCAAAACATTAACCCAAATGTTGATCTATAGTCTATCAGGGGTCATAAGTTGTATTTAGTATGCTATTGAGGTATGTAATCTAATTCAGTGATGGTTCTGAACAACGCTGTAAAGTATAAACACTGACAACAATGATTATACGATAAGTATAGCCCTCCTAACTCTTCGAAAGGTCAAGCTAGAATCTATATGATTATATTGCAAGACCGAATTGACAATCAATAACATTAGTATCCCCTGTACAGTGATTGTAATCATTTTTTCATCAGTATTACAATTGACCATGTATAACCGAATCATTGTAATATCATTTATATCAAACTCAGTTTTATACACATTGCTCACCTGCTCCGGTCCAAGTACCAAACGTTAAACGTCATCCAAAGCTTAATGCATAGAACTTCGATTCCAAACCGGATGGTGGGAAACACACTGAAAAACTGAACGAACGTAGTCACTTATATAAAAGAACACAACGTTAAATATGTAATTAAATCAAATTACATCATCAAATAAACACATGCTAACCATTTGAATTAAAGAGCTAGTAAATAAATATCAAACTAAGCCCCTTCAATGTGCAATATTAAATTAATATATAAAAACACGAGAATACGAAGAAGGCATTTTCTGCTACCCGGGTTAAGTTAAAGAAATATTGGGAAAGGATGCTGGCACCTTTTAGCATTTTCACTATCAGATTACTAAAACCAACAGAAAATTTCTTCAATTTTCGTGTATTTGGAAAAAGGGATTCATTCATTAGAAGAATCATTGATAAGAACCTTTAAAAGAATTGCCAATATATTTTAATTAATTAATCATAATACTAAGATATATAAAGTGACCAACTTAGTGAAAACATTCTTTAAAGATGAATTGTTTAACATAAAACAAGAACGCTGAGCAAAATAATGCAGACAAAAACTGATACAAAATATTGAGCAAAATAATACATATCTTTGTTGATGAAGTTGTCCACATAACCTTACGCAAACCTGACTCCAACTGTAGCCGCATTACGCCTCTTCGCCAACTCCAATGCATAGGGTATCTCTTCCGGTTGGATGGTTGGCCACCTCAGGTACCGTGGACGCTGTAACATGACTATTTATAGGAAAAACCGATGCAATAAAATATTTCAGTTAGTAGTTTATATAATAAGCAAGTATCATAATATATAATAATAATAAAAAACAATTGTTAAACATGTGAGCTATATACTTATAAACTTATATAATTTGAAATTAATTAAACAATTTTTTACATATACACTAAATAATCAGTTTTATATTGTTGTGCACTCTCATTTCACGGGCTTTTTCTACCAGTTATTTTATTAACCATGTTTAGACTTATACAAATGAAGCCCCTCCAATGTGAAACATTTTATTTAAATATATTATATTTCAACATACACGAAAAAGAAATAAACATTTTCTGCTACTCGAGTTCGGTAAAAGAAATCTTGGGAAAGGATGCTGGCACCTTTTAGCATTTTCACTGTAAGATTTCTAAAACCAACAGAAAACGCCTTTTCAATTTCGTGTATTTGGAAAAAAAGAATCATTAATTTGAAGAATAATTGATATGTTTAATAAGAACCTTTAGAAATGTTGTCCATATAGTTTAGTTAATTCACCATAAGGCTATGAAATATAAAGTGACATACTTAGTGAAAAAAATCTTTTAAGATGAATTGTTTAAAAAGAAAGTGCTGAGCCAAACAGTGCAAACTAAATCTTAAATAAAATGTGAGCAAAATAATACATATCTTTGATGATGAAGTTGTCCACATAACCTTACGCAAACCTGACTCCAACTGTAGCCGCATTACGCCTCTTCGCCAACTCCTCTGCAAAGGGCATCTCTTCCGGTTGGATAGTTTGGCCACTTCAGGTACCGTGGACGCTGTAACATTGATATTTATAAGAAAAATCGATTCGGTAAATTATTTCAATAAGTAGTTTATATATAAAATAAGCAAGTATCATTATTTAATAAACAATTGCTAAACATTGAATTAAAGTAGTTATAAACTAATATCATTCGAAATCAATTAAATCATGTTAATTCAACAAATATATGCATATGAATAAACTCTGTTTTATAGTGGTGTGCACTCTCATTTCATGAGCCTTTCCTACAGGTTTATTATAAACCACGTTTAGACTAATATAAATGAAGCCCCGCCAATGTGATTTTTTTATTTTAAAGTATTATATTTTGACATACACGAAAAAGAATTGAACATTTTCTGCGACTTGGGTTTGGTTAAAGAAATCTTGGGAAAGGATGCTGGCACCTTTTAGCATTTTCACTGTAAGATTTCTAAAACCAATAGAAAATGCCTTTTCAAATTTCATGTATTTAGAAAAAAAGAATATTAATTCAAAGAATCATTGATATGTTTAATAAAATAATTGATTTAATAAGAACCTTTAAAAATGTTGTCCATATACTTTAACTAATTTATCATAAGGCTATGAAATATAAAGTGACCAACTTAGTGAAAACATTCTTTTAACTTAATGATGGATTCTTTTAACTTTAGGCTGGACAATTTAAAAAAACAATGCTGATCCTAATAGTGCATGCATAAACTTATACAAAAATGAAGAAAATAATACATATCTTTGTTGATGAAGTTGTCCACATAACCTTACGCAAACCTGACTCCAACTGTAGCCGCATTACGCCTCTTCGCCAACTCCACTACAAAGGGCATCTCTTCCGGTTGGATGGTTTGGCTACTTCAGGTACCGTGGACGCTGTAACATTGATATTTATAAGAAAAATCGATTCGGTAAATTATTTCAATAAGTAGTTTATATATAAAATAAGCAAGTATCATAATTAAATAAACAATTGTTAAAGATGTGAATTAAAGTAGTAATAAACTAATATCATTAGAAATCAATTAAATTATGTTAATTCAACAAATATATGCATATGAATAAAATCTGTTTTATAGTGGTTTGCACTCTCATTTCATGAGCCTTTCCTACAGGTTTATTATAAACCACGATTAGGCTAATACAAATGAAGCCCCGCCGATGTGAATGTTTTTATTTTAAAGTATTATATTTTGACATACATGAAAAAGAAATAAACATTTTCTGCTACTTGGGTTTGGTTAAAGAAATCTTGGGAAAGGATGCTGGCACCTTTTAGCATTTTCACTGTAAGATTTCTAAAACCAACAGAAAATGCCTTTTCAAATTTCATGTATTTAGAAAAAAAGAATATTAATTCGAAGAATCATTAATATGTTTAATAAAATAATTGATTTAATAAGAACCTTTAAAAATGTTGTCCATATACTTTAACTAATTCATCATAAGGCTATGAAATATAAAGTGACCAACTTAGTGAAAACATTCTTTTAACGTAATGATGGATTTTTTTAACTTTAGGCTGGACAATTTAAAAAAACAAAACAATGCTGATCCTAATAGTGCATACATAAACTTATACAAAAATAAGAAAAAAAATACATATTTTTGTTGATGAAGTTGTCCACATAACCTTACGCAAACCTGACTCCAACTGTAGCCGCAGTACGCCTCTTCGCCAACTCCACTGCAAAGGGCATCTCTTCCGGTTGGATGGTTTGGCTACTTCAGGTACCGTGGACGCTGTAACATTGATATTTATAAGAAAAATCGATTCGGTAAATTATTTCAATAAGTAGTTTATATATAAAATAAGCAAGTATCATAATTAAATAAACAATTGTTAAACATGTGAATTAAAGTAGTAATAAACTAATATCATTAGAAATCAATTAAATTATGTTAATTCAACAAATATATGCATATGAATAAAATCTGTTTTATAGTGGTTTGCACTCTCATTTCATGAGCCTTTCCTACAGGTTTATTATAAACCACGATTAGGCTAATACAAATGAAGCCCCGCCGATGTGAATGTTTTTATTTTAAAGTATTATATTTTGACATACATGAAAAAGAAATAAACATTTTCTGCTACTTGGGTTTGGTTAAAGAAATCTTGGGAAAGGATGCTGGCACCTTTTAGCATTTTCACTGTAAGATTTCTAAAACCAACAGAAAATGCCTTTTCAAATTTCATGTATTTAGAAAAAAAGAATATTAATTCAAAGAATCATTAATATGTTTAATAAAATAATTGATTTAATAAGAACCTTTAAAAATGTTGTCCATATACTTTAACTAATTCATCATAAGGCTATGAAATATAAAGTGACCAACTTAGTGAAAACATTTATTTAACTTAATGATGGATTATATTAATTTTAGACTGGACAATTTATAAAAACAATGCTGATCCTAATAGTGCATACATAAACTTATACAAAAATAAGGAAAATAATACATATCTTTGTTGATGAAGTTGTCCACATAACCTTACGCAAACCTGACTCCAATTGTAGCCGCATTACGCCTCTTCGCCAACTCTACTGCAAAGGGCATCTCTTCCGGTTGGATGGTTTGGCTACTTCAGGTACCGTGGACGCTGTAACATTGATATTTATAAGAAAAATCGATTCGGTAAATTATTTCAATAAGTAGTTTATATATAAAATAAGCAAGTATCATAATTAAATAAACAATTGTTAAACATGTGAATTAAAGTAGTTATAAACTAATATCATTAGAAATCAATTAAATCATGTTAATTCAGCAAATATATGCATAAAATCTGTTTTATAGTGGTTTGCACTCTCATTTCATTAGCCTTTCCTACAGGTTTATTATAAACCACGTTTAGACTAATACAAATGAAGCCCCGCCAATGTGATTTTTTTTTATTTTAAAGTATTATATTTTGACATACATGAAAAAGAAATAAACATTTTCTGCTACTTGGGTTTGGTTAAAGAAATCTTGGGAAAGGATGCCGGCACCTTTTAGCATTTTCACTGTAAGATTTCTAAAACCAACAGAAAATGCCTTTTCAAATTTCATGTATTTAGAAAAAAAAAGAATATTAATTCGAAGAATCATTGATATGTTTAATAAAATAATTGGTTTAATAAGAACCTTTAAAAATGTTGTCCATATACTTTAACTAATTCATCATAAGGCTATGAAATATAAAGTGACCAACTTAGTGAAAACATTCTTTTAACTTAATGATGGATTCTTTTAACTTTAGGCTGGACAATTTAAAAAAAACAATGCTGATCCTAATAGTGCATACATAAACTTATACAAAAATGAAGAAAATAATACATATCTTTGTTGATGAAGTTGTCCACATAACCTTACGCAAACCTGACTCCAACTGTAGCCGCATTACGCCTTTTATCCAACTCCACTGCAAAGGGCATCTCTTCCGGCTGGATGGTTTGGCTACTTCAGGTACCGTGGACGCTGTAACATTGATATTTATAAGAAAAATCGATTCGGTAAATTATTTCAATAAGTAGTTTATATATAAAATAAGCAAGTATCATGATTAAATAAACAATTGTTAAACATGTGAATTAAAGTAGTAATAAACTAATATCATTAGAAATCAATTAAATCATGTTAATTCAACAAATATATGCATATGAATAAAATCTGTTTTATAGTGGTGTGCACTCTCATTTCATGAGCCTTTCCTACAGGTTTATTATAAACCACGATTAGACTAATATAAATGAAGCCCCGCCAAAGTGAATTTTTTATTTTAAAGTACTAGTATTATATTTTGACATACATAAAAAAGAAATAAACATTTTCTGCTACTTGGGTTTGGTTAAAGAAATCTTGGGAAAGGATGCTGGCACCTTTTAGCATTTTCACTGTAAGATTTCTAAAACCAACAGAAAATGCCTTTTCAAATTTCATGTATTTAGAAAAAAAGAATATTAATTCGAAGAATCATTGATATGTTTAATAAAATAATTGGTTTAATAAGAACCTTTAAAAATGTTGTCCATATACTTTAACTAATTCATCATAAGGCTATGAAATATAAAGTGACCAACTTAGTGAAAACATTTATTTAACTTAATGATGGATTATATTAATTTTAGACTGGACAATTTATAAAAACAATGCTGATCCTAATAGTGCATACATAAACTTATACAAAAATAAGGAAAATAATACATATCTTTGTTGATGAAGTTGTCCACATAACCTTACGCAAACCTGACTCCAATTGTAGCCGCATTACGCCTCTTCGCCAACTCTACTGCAAAGGGCATCTCTTCCGGTTGGATGGTTTGGCTACTTCAGGTACCGTGGACGCTGTAACATTGATATTTATAAGAAAAATCGATTCGGTAAATTATTTCAATAAGTAGTTTATATATAAAATAAGCAAGTATCATAATTAAATAAACAATTGTTAAACATGTGAATTAAAGTAGTTATAAACTAATATCATTAGAAATCAATTAAATCATGTTAATTCAGCAAATATATGCATAAAATCTGTTTTATAGTGGTTTGCACTCTCATTTCATGAGCCTTTCCTACAGGTTTATTATAAACCACGTTTAGACTAATACAAATGAAGCCCCGCCAATGTGATTTTTTTTTATTTTAAAGTATTATATTTTGACATACATGAAAAAGAAATAAACATTTTCTGCTACTTGGGTTTGGTTAAAGAAATCTTGGGAAAGGATGCTGGCACCTTTTAGCATTTTCACTGTAAGATTTCTAAAACCAACAGAAAATGCCTTTTCAAATTTCATGTATTTAGAAAAAAAGAATATTAATTCGAAGAATCATTAATATGTTTAATAAAATAATTGATTTAATAAGAACCTTTAAAAATGTTGTCCATATACTTTAACTAATTCATCATAAGGCTATGAAATATAAAGTGACCAACTTAGTGAAAACATTCTTTTAACTTAATGATGGATTCTTTTAACTTTAGGCTGGACAATTTAAAAAAAAACAATGCTGATCCTAATAGTGCATACATAAACTTATACAAAAATAAAGAAAATAATACATATCTTTGTTGAAGTTGTCCACATAACCTTACGCAAACCTGACTCCAACTTTAGCCGCATTACGCCTCTTCGCCAACTCCACTACAAAGGGCATCTCTTCCGGTTGGATGGTTTGGCCACTTCAGGTACCGTGGACGCTGTAACATTGATATTTATAAGAAAAATCGATTCGGTAAATTATTTCAATAAGTAGTTTATATATAAAATAAGCAAGTATCATAATTAAATAAACAATTGTTAAACATGTGAATTAAAGTAGTAATAAACTAATATCATTAGAAATCAATTAAATCATGTTAATTCAACAAATATATGCATATGAATAAAATCTGTTTTATAGTGGTGTGCACTCTCATTTCATGAGCCTTTCCTACAGTTTATTATAAACCACGATTAGGCTGATACAAATGAAGCCCCGCCAATGTGAATTTTTTATTTTAAAGTACTAGTATTATATTTTGACATACATAAAAAAGAAATAAACATTTTCTGCTACTTGGGTTTGGTTAAAGAAATCTTGGGAAAGGATGCTGGCACCTTTTAGCATTTTCACTGTAAGATTTCTAAAACCAACAGAAAATGCCTTTTCAAATTTCATGTATTTAGAAAAAAAGAATATTAATTCGAAGAATCATTAATATGTTTAATAAAATAATTGGTTTAATAAGAACCTTTAAAAATGTTGTCCATATACTTTAACTAATTCATCATAAGGCTATGAAATATAAAGTGACCAACTTAGTGAAAACATTCTTTTAACTTAATGATGGATTTTTTTAACTTTAGGCTGGACAATTTATAAAAACAATGCTGATCCTAATAGTGCATACATAAACTTATACAAAAATAAGGAAAATAATACATATCTTTGTTGATGAAGTTGTCCACATAACCTTACGCAAACCTGACTCCAATTGTAGCCGCATTACGCCTCTTCGCCAACTCTACTGCAAAGGGCATCTCTTCCGGTTGGATGATTTGGCTACTTCAGGTACCGTGGACGCTGTAACATTGATATTTATAAGAAAAATCGATTCGGTAAATTATTTCAATAAGTAGTTTATATATAAAATAAGCAAGTATCATAATTAAATAAACAATTGTTAAACATGTGAATTAAAGTAGTTATAAACTAATATCATTAGAAATCAATTAAATCATGTTAATTCAGCAAATATATGCATAAAATCTGTTTTATAGTGGTTTGCACTCTCATTTCATTAGCCTTTCCTACAGGTTTATTATAAACCACGTTTAGACTAATACAAATGAAGCCCCTCCAATGTGAAACATTTTATTTAAATATATTATATTTTAACATACACGAAAAAGAAATAAACATTTTCTGCTACTCGAGTTCGGTAAAAGAAATCTTGGGAAAGGATGCTGGCACCTTTTAGCATTTTCACTGTAAGATTTCTAAAACCAACAGAAAATGCCTTTTCAATTTCGTGTATTTGGAAAAAAAATCATTAATTTGAAGAATAATTGATGTGTTTAATAAGAACCTTTAGAAATGTGGTCCATATACTTTAGTTAATTCACCATAAGGCTATGAAATATAAAGTGACATACTTAGTGAAAACATTGTTTTAAGATGAATTGTTTAAAAAGAAAGTGCTGAGCCAAACAGTGCAAACTAAATCTTAAATAAAATGTGAGCAAAATAATACATATCTTTGTTGATGAAGTTGTCCACATAACCTTACGCAAACCTGACTCCAACTGTAGCCGCATTACGCCTCTTCGCCAACTCCTCTGCAAAGGGCATCTCTTCCGGTTGGATGGTTTGGTCACTTCAGGTACCGTGGACGCTGTAACATTGATATTTATAAGAAAAATCGATTCGGTAAATTATTTCAATAAGTAGTTTATATATAAAATAAGCAAGTATCATAATTAAATAAACAATTGTTAAACATGTGAATTAAAGTAGTAATAAACTAATATCATTAGAAATCAATTAAATCATGTTAATTCAACAAATATAAGCATATGAACAAAATCTGTTTTATAGTGTTTTGCACTCTCATTTCATGAGCCTTTCCTACAGGATTATTATAAACCACGTTTAGACTAATACAAATGAAGCCCCGCCAATGTGAATTTTTTTTTTATTTTAAAGTATTATATTTTTGACATACACGAAAATGAAAACCCATTTACTGCTACTTGGGTTTGGTTAAAGAAATCTTGGGAAAGTATGCTGGCAACTTTTAGCATTTTCACTGTAAGATTTCTAAAACCAACAGAAAATGCCTTTTCAAATTTCATGTATTTAGAAAAAAAAGAATATTAATTCGAAGAATCATTGATATGTCTAATAAAATAATTGGTTTAATACGAACCTTTAAAAATGTTGTCCATATACTTTAACTAATTCATCATAAGGCTATGAGATATAAAGTGACATACTTAGTGAAAACATTCTTTTAACTTAATGATGGATTCTTTTAACTTTAGGCTGGATAATTTAAAAAATAAAACAATGCTGATCCTAATAGTGCATACATAAACTTATACAAAAATGAGCAAAATAATACATATCTTTGTTGATGAAGTTGTCCACATAACCTTACGCAAACCTGACTCCAACTGTTGCCGCACAACGCCTCTTCGTCAACTCCACTGCAAAGGGCATCTCCTCCGATTTGATGGTTAGCCACCTCTGGTACCGTGGACGCTGTAACATTGAACAGATGCAGTAACTTTTTCAATAGTAACAAACAAATATAATTTACAATTAAATAAATGAGCTTTCTATCCATATGAACATTGTGAATGGTGACATGTTCACAAAGTTGTAAGGTAAATAAGGTGAGGCCAATGTTGTTGATTAAATAAGTGTTTAGGTCTTAAGAATTAGTACATGAAGTACAATGCAAAGGAATCTGAACAAGTGAGTTTGTGGATTAATTAAATACATCTAAAACGTAAGTGTTTTTTTTCCAGAATGCTTTTTTACAAAACGCGGAAATAAAGGGTCCTATATTCAACCAAAGAAATAAAATTAACACATCCAAATTACAAGTGCATTTCTTACATCAATGCAAATGTACAGATCGTAATGGATGATCAAGATACCAAAAAAGTATAAAACAATGTGCAAATTCTATGTGATACACTGCTCACCTGGTACAGCCCAGTCATCATCAATGAGTTGTCGCCCATAGCCATCTGGTGACCTCGCCAACTCAGCTGAAAGGGGCATCACTTCCGGTTGGATAATTGGACACTTCCGGTACCATAGACGCTGAAAGTGTTGAACCACTTATTCAATAAAATGTTTACTAAAACAAAGAGTATATCTTGATGTATTTCTTCAAGAGAAAAAGCCTGTTTGCAATTCTTGTAAGACTTTTTCTCTCAAAGAATTATTGATTTCATTATGAACATAAGAGTAATTAATTCATGTTTTCGCATTTTATTGTAGTTCGTAAATGATAATCTTTTGAAATATAAAGTGACCTATTAGAGAAAACAGTTTAAACTTGACATTTCATGGGAAATGGTCCTACTAGTGCAGATAGTGTCATTACTAAAATGTAAAAAGAGAATCGTTCGACAGAAAAATGAATATAAAGCTGACATTCTTGTAAATATTTCGCTATTTAGCTGAGATATGGTACCCTTTGAATGACCCGATGTCCTGAACGATTTGTATCACAACCAGCAAGTAAAAGAAATTCGAGCAGTTCCGCATAATCCAACACAATAATCCAACACAATAATGAATCTAATCACAACCCAAAAGAAATACCTGGAAAGAGACAAGATTTTCCTCATGGTAGCCACTAGAAGAATTTCTTTTTTGTTTGCTTTCCTTCTTCAACTGACCAAGGTACAGCTTACACAGGTATTAATATGCAAGGTTGACCACATATGACTCCGTTCACTCAAACCTAATTGTACACATGTCCAGGGGCTAGAATACATTGTTTGAATACATAATCCTTCCACAGTCTCTTTTGTTCGGATATTTAAATTTTAGAGTAGTTGCTGTCCTGGCACTGATTAGATGAATCATGTTTATATGACGTGTACTGTCCTGGTTTGGCGAATTTAAAGTATGCATTTATTTATTTAAAACAGGTCACACTTTTTTATTGGCCAATCAACATTTTGCCTTTGGCCGATTACACAAAATAAATATTGATATGGCCAAGACACAAACATGCATGAGCAAAAAACCTCATCGCATCTGATATAAAGTATTAAATTTAACTAAGCTAGGCCAGTTTGATTTCATTCCATGTTTTCTACGAATATCACTCTAAGTGGAACAACAGTAGGAACTGAAATTCTGACTCAAAATAATTCTGTAGACATAATTTTACATTTACGTTCTGCCCTTATTTTGCCGAAGACCTGTGATCTTCATCGTCTCGAGAGAGGTCTAAGTAATAGATATACATGTAGTATGAGTTTTCACCACGAAATAACGAACAAATGAGTTACTGTATCTAACTTATACGACGATAAGTGTATTGCATATATTAGTGAGGAAATAAATGCTTTAATGAATAAATACAGATTCATAAATTGACAAATAAGATAATCATTACATTATTATTATAGCCTTTCTAAAACAACGCAATGGCTAGTGGGATTTCTCGAAATTCTCGTGCACGATCCGCTTACAAGTGTAAAAAGAGCTCTGCTTTGGGTATGTATATATATAGTCGTATAAAATGCAGAATTCAATGATGCGTGTTACATCGATACCTTATATTTACAGACTATCTTTGCAATAAAGGTAATAAATAATTTGTAAAAATTCGAACAGTGCCAATATAACCATTTTTAGTGAAGGCCATGCAAATAAAAAAGATTGGCATGATAACGATATCAATACTTGCCTTTGGCCATT
Organism: Mya arenaria; assembly: GCF_026914265.1. Lineage (NCBI taxonomy): Eukaryota > Metazoa > Mollusca > Bivalvia > Myida > Myidae > Mya > Mya arenaria. The sequence continues at coordinate 46,139,517 of NC_069124.1, read as the reverse complement.
ATAGCTAGAAAGTACAATTAGCTATCATTTTATATTCCTAATATACATATACTAAAAAGGAAAAGAATCATCTGTCAGAACAAAATGTCTGATTTTGTTTTGACTTTTTACGATTCATGTTACGTTTTACGGTACGGTTATCTTAGGCTATCTTTATGAATACACTACGATACTGAAGATTGCAGCAAGATGCACCACACGCATACAATTTAGAAACCAAGAGTGTCCATCCTTGCTTATTTCTTTAGCAAAGTTTCGGACATCGTCGTATGTGGCAACGGCGTATCCAAACGGCATTTAGCGCGTGTAGTTCTAAACGTAATGGCAAGCCTTAAAGACAGTGCCATAAATCGTCGAGATGGTCATTCTCTAAGTCATGATTTTCGGGACGAACTTTAACGAAATCGTGAGAGTAAGAGCTGTAACACACAAATAACACCTTTTTATTGACTGATTACTGATAAATATTAACAATACGAATAATGACAATGTTTAAGTCATTTTCATGGTTTCTGCTTGTAAGCTGGTTGAAGGTTGCCTTTACTGGAAGCAATTTGCATCAATTCACATACGAGTCTAGTAGTAGATTAATAAACAAAATTCGTGGGGTGAATGCGAAAAGGTTCTAAGTGACATTAAATAAAGAAGCAGATAGAACCTTTTCGCTTTCTGTAACCTGTATAGACTATGTTTATCTTTAAAAAAACATGTTTATAAAATAAAAATATGGTAATTTTTAAAACTTTCAAATGTTTTCATCTTAAGACCATCAAAAGCATACATTTAACAAAAGAGAAACGGAAACTATTTAACCTTTACTAAGCGTATGTCATACTTATATGTGTGTTTCCTAATTTGCGACGTCATTTGGTAATTTCAGCGTTGGCAGTGAAAGGGCTAATCCGTTGTACCCATGCATTACTGTAAACAATAATTTATATGCTTTTTTTATTTCCAGGTCACCAGCTCATTGTAATGTTTTAATTTGTTATGTGTGTTTTGTTATGCATGTCGGTAAATTGAGCTAATGTTTCTTATTATCATTTACCCGACTTTAGTAAATTAAGATTCTTGTATCTTGAATGTTTGGGTGTCGTGGTGGGGGGGGGGATGTACCTTCCCCATCTTTCCGGTCCACCCCAACTGCGGCCCCAATGTTTAAAACCTTTAAGCTAAAATCTAGTACATGCATCTGTCGTTGTTATTTACATTAAACGGTTATGTAATTTGCACAATAAGCATGATCCCTGAAACTTGTATTGCCGGGTAATACACGTATTTTCCGTATATGACGTCACTCTGCGCGAAAACAAAGCGAAACAAAAACCGCCAAGTCTGTAAATATTTATCAACAAAATGAGTCTTTGGGTGGATAAACATCGACCTAATTCGTTACATAAGCTCGATTTCCATAAAGAACAAGCTCAACATTTGAAGAAATTGGTAGGTTAACTCATATTTTGGTTAATCCGATTTGTAACTATTATCATTTTCGTACCTAAATCTATCCTTACATGTATGGTAGGGGTCAGTAGGGCTGATATTGCCCATATACGCACAATGTTGGGCTAAGGACGGGGCCAGACTAAAATCCTCGTAGTATTAACAGTTTCCCCGAATGTATCACACCGCCAGGTAACCCTTGGATACAGTGCCATTGGTCCCCTTGCTCGTTTTTAAGGCATCCGCACCATAACAGTGTCTGAATATGGGCCAAATTGGCACGGGGGGTCGAGTTCATGTCCCTATCCCGCATAGCCTGCCTAAAATCCTAGGGTATTCACATGTGCCATCACCTAGGGCCAGGTCTCGGCTACACAGTGACATAGGTCCCTATGGTCCCCTTGCTCGTTTCTGCGAGAACGAGCCTTACATGTATGGTAGGGGTCAGTAGGGCTGATATTGCCCATATACGCACAATGTTGGGCTAAGGACGGGGCCAGACTAAAATCCTCGTAGTATTAACAGTTTCCCCGAATGTATCACACCGCCAGGTAACCCTTGGATACAGTGCCATTGGTCCCCTTGCTCGTTTTTAAGGCATCCGCACCATAACAGTGTCTGAATATGGGCCAAATTGGCACGGGGGGTCGAGTTCATGTCCCTATCCCGCATAGCCTGCCTAAAATCCTAGGGTATTCACATGTGCCATCACCTAGGGCCAGGTCTCGGCTACACAGTGACATAGGTCCCTATGGTCCCCTTGCTCGTTTCTGCGAGAACGAGCCTTACATGTATGGTAGGGGTCAGTAGGGCTGATATTGCCCATATACGCACAATGTTGGGCTAAGGACGGGGCCAGACTAAAATCCTCGTAGTATTAACAGTTTCCCCGAATGTATCACACCGCCAGGTAACCCTTGGATACAGTGCCATTGGTCCCCTTGCTCGTTTTTAAGGCATCCGCACCATAACAGTGTCTGAATATGGGCCAAATTGGCACGGGGGGTCGAGTTCATGTCCCTATCCCGCATAGCCTGCCTAAAATCCTAGGGTATTCACATGTGCCATCACCTAGGGCCAGGTCTCGGCTACACAGTGACATAGGTCCCTATGGTCCCCTTGCTCGTTTCTGCGAGAACGAGCCTTACATGTATGGTAGGGGTCAGTAGGGCTGATATTGCCCATATACGCACAATGTTGGGCTAAGGACGGGGCCAGACTAAAATCCTCGTAGTATTAACAGTTTCCCCGAATGTATCACACCGCCAGGTAACCCTTGGATACAGTGCCATTGGTCCCCTTGCTCGTTTTTAAGGCATCCGCACCATAACAGTGTCTGAATATGGGCCAAATTGGCACGGGGGGTCGAGTTCATGTCCCTATCCCGCATAGCCTGCCTAAAATCCTAGGGTATTCACATGTGCCATCACCTAGGGCCAGGTCTCGGCTACACAGTGACATAGGTCCCTATGGTCCCCTTGCTCGTTTCTGCGAGAACGAGCCTTACATGTATGGTAGGGGTCAGTAGGGCTGATATTGCCCATATACGCACAATGTTGGGCTAAGGACGGGGCCAGACTAAAATCCTCGTAGTATTAACAGTTTCCCCGAATGTATCACACCGCCAGGTAACCCTTGGATACAGTGCCATTGGTCCCCTTGCTCGTTTTTAAGGCATCCGCACCATAACAGTGTCTGAATATGGGCCAAATTGGCACGGGGGGTCGAGTTCATGTCCCTATCCCGCATAGCCTGCCTAAAATCCTAGGGTATTCACATGTGCCATCACCTAGGGCCAGGTCTCGGCTACACAGTGACATAGGTCCCTATGGTCCCCTTGCTCGTTTCTGCGAGAACGAGCCTTACATGTATGGTAGGGGTCAGTAGGGCTGATATTGCCCATATACGCACAATGTTGGGCTAAGGACGGGGCCAGACTAAAATCCTCGTAGTATTAACAGTTTCCCCGAATGTATCACACCGCCAGGTAACCCTTGGATACAGTGCCATTGGTCCCCTTGCTCGTTTTTAAGGCATCCGCACCATAACAGTGTCTGAATATGGGCCAAATTGGCACGGGGGGTCGAGTTCATGTCCCTATCCCGCATAGCCTGCCTAAAATCCTAGGGTATTCACATGTGCCATCACCTAGGGCCAGGTCTCGGCTACACAGTGACATAGGTCCCTATGGTCCCCTTGCTCGTTTCTGCGAGAACGAGCCTTACATGTTTCTTCGAGATTAATGCTCTTATTGTATTGATTTTGATGGTGATACGGTGCTAGCACCGCATCCCCGCGGTGATATGGTGATACGGTGCTACGGTGCTAACTTCACGCACATCGACGTTTTACATTGCCCTGTATTTGTCGCATTGTCTGTCATAAAAACCCACTTCTCTCAAACTATAATGTGAAAACACGACCGAGTAGCACTTTGTTGATTTCTCCCAATTAAACATTGTCACGTTTCAACCCATCGATATGGCAAAGTCTTTCGTTTGTCGTCTTTCAACAAAAAATCGTCCCTTTATTCGTTCTTATAATTTAATATATCTGGTCATATATGTTTTTCACAGAGAACCGGACAATAAAAGGAACAAAAGTGAAGTTATTTCGATTCACTCACTGTTTGAAACGGTGAAATGTATCATTATTTAATCCAGCGTTATTTTGTAATTAACCACCCTAAAGCATGAAATAAACTTATTTTCAAAATGACTGATTGTACACTTATATTGTATCCGTAACACAGGTATCAGAGTAAAACATTACCTAAAATTGACCTTACAGATAATTGGCTTATTTGTCGGAGAAATGATTCCAATTTGAACTGCCAGGAACCAGTAGGTCTTTTTGTAAAATAACATGCATTTTTTTATGCCAAACATTTCAGCATAAATAAAAAACGACACAGTCTTATTTTTACAACACGTTCTAGTCATGCTAATTGTTTTTTTAATCAAGAATTGTACCAGATTGGGAATGACTCACAACGTCTTTACTTTTACAACGAAGTATTGCTTTCATTTCTATGTCTGTTGTCACAACTATGGAACATTAGCAGTATATTTTCTTTTGTGCGTCTTAACCATGTTTCAAAGCATATTTTTTACAATTAATTTGATATCAAACGGGCCTATGCAACCCACATGTGCAAGATAGTTTACAATTTAAAAAAAAACATCACTAATATAATCGAAACCATTTATCGACCGAACGACCCACATTCAATATACATGAGTCGTGGGAGGGGAAATACAGACTGATCTAATTCTGACCCTATATAAATTTGATATAACTAAAGATATTAACGTACTTACGAAATGATCAACCGTGGACCTTTAACACCCATGATACATTTTCCCCATACTTTCTTTTCAGCCAGTCTCCTGCCTCTAATTCAGCAAGTCCAACGTCACCCGCCATTGACTTCGAAAGTCAACTATAATTGTGAACCAGATCAGGGCATGAACCTGCAGTACGAATCCCCTGGGTACTTAGCTCAGATTCAATGGCATGCTTTTTGATCGGCTTTCCCTTCTGAACTCGCCAGGGGAGCCACAATGTCAGGTAACATGCTGTGGATTTCCTATTTCTGTCGCTCTTGGTGACATCGTCCCAACATCAGTCCAAGCCAATATTACTGCTGGCCAATAAGTGGAATTGACTACCTATCCGATATAAAACCTTTCAATTGCATAACCCTTTCCGACAAGGGCAAACAGACTCTTCAGTCCATGTCTTCGAGCAAAATCTCATAAATTGAGTGAAGGACTGATGTCTTAATTAAATAAACAAGTATTATTGTGTTCGCCCATGCTGAAAAAAAGTATTATCCTCTTGAAATATTTGAATATCATAAGAGTCTCAGCAAGACAGGTAAGTGAAACTACGCCAAGTAGCTATGTTGAGCTGACTATGAATTGTTTGTTTTATATGTCTCACCCGATCCAACTTATGTACCCAGAGTATAATGCTACAGCTATAGCTTAAATAAAAATGCTCACAATTTTAGGTTCTATCGCGTTGTCCAATATAACGTGACATCAGGACCTGCAAATGTTTTATCATAAACATGATATTTAGCGTTTATTTGGTTCGTCCCTTACAATCCATTTCAGTTCGATGCATCGGGTATTCTATTATCCAAAATACAATTGCTTGGCAGAGCTTTGTGCAGGTAGTAATGATCTCGGACTTAATAACTTAATAACAATTGATACAATCAGGTTGGGTTACGGGGATAAGGCTTGAGCAGGTCGAACACAAACTTGAAGTAACTGTACCATCTACAAAATGGTATAGTGGACTATGCGGCTAATGACAGAGGCCGTGTATTTTCCAAGGATACACTGTGTCGGACATTGATAAACTTTCATAGTTTAAAAACCAGGTTATCATTCACAAGGCATTTGGTTTTTAGGCTTGTATAGAAAAAAAATGGATTTCGCTCTAAATTATTCACATGTTCAAAATACTATTGTTAACCAACAGCCTGTTACAATATGAAAATGTGACTCTTCTTTAAAGATGAGTGCAGTTTCAAACGGCGTTTCTTGGCGAGTTCGGAACATATGCCAGCCTTTGCGACGAAACAATTGATGTTGCCTGCCCTCTCTAGACAACTAAACCAGTCGATACAACTAAACCAGTCGATACAACTAAACCAGTCGATACAACTAAACCAGTCGATACAACTAAACCAGTCGATACAACTAAACCAGTCGATACAACTAAACCAGTCGATACAACTAAACCAGTCGATACAACTAAACCAATCGATACAACTAAACCAATCGATACAACTAAACCAGTCGATACAACTAAACCAGTCGATACAACTAAACCAGTCGATACAACTAAACCAGTCGATACAACTAAACCAGTCGATACAATACAATCTCTTTCTTTACTAGCTTCATTGTTCATGATTGTGCTCAGACAAACAACTTCACGCATACCTTGATCTAGACCAACGGATAAAATATGTTCTATGCAACTTGTTTGACATTATGTAGGTTGAAAAAGCAATTTCGAATGAATGAGTGAAAGAGAAATGTTTTTAATTTTGCAGCTGTGTTGTGACTTACAACATGTGGAGTTATTAGTGTGATGATATTTAAATACAACACCCATACTAAACAATATGTATTTTATCATTTTGTGGAAGTTCGTGCTATATTACAAACATTGAATGAGTTTAGAAACCCTCCTAACTAAGTCTAGTTATTTTGTTTGAGGTCGCCGAGCCGGACGAGTATTTTTCTCTTTTTCTATTGGTCTCTCATAACATAAGACAGTTTTTCGAAACATTTATTATTAACTTAATTATCTATAATGGTGAAAAGCTTGAGTAAAAACCGTTAGTAAATAAATAAATACACGATTCTAAACTAAAGTGATATGTTGTAAATTTACATGTTCGTACAGTTAAACCGGGATACAATTTCATTTATGTTCCAATCACATTATTTTAAGAGCGAAACATACACAATTAATAACAATTTAATCTCATTAACACAGTACGAAACACCAATTTTCACTTGCACACAACTCAAAATGATCAAGTATCACCTGCTTCCATTCACAATTTGACTCAAAACTAGAGTCCTTCCATGAAGGCAGGAGACCAAAGGAACACGTATGTCCAGTAGCAGATGTTGAAAATGATGAACAAAAGCGGGAATAAAACACGGGAAATTTTGTCCACCGCGCGTGCCCTTTCGATCCCCGCCAGCGACTTCAAACATATCAGGTACGACTTGGTGCATTCTGATCCTTTGTTGGATAGCTGAAAAAGTTATTTCAAAGTAAAAATCATCTGCTTAAAGGACAAAATACACCGGCTTTAACATACATATAAATTAAATCCGAATATCATCAACAGTTTATATGTTCAAATTGCCAGCTTAAGAAGGATGTTTTCAACAGTTACAAAAAAACCCGCACATTCACAGCCAAATAGTTCCTATACTCTTTTCTTGGTTATTAGATAACGTAAGTAGATTCATTTATCGGGCCATTGCGTCGTATTTTTAAAAATGACTTACCTCTTTTTAACTCTGAAATTTAGGTCGGTTATATTTAATGTATGATATTTTGAATAAACTTACCCAATCTGTCGCTGTGGCTCCCTTGGAATAAATTCGATAATAAGAAATGCTAGAACTATATTTCTACATGGAACATTTATTGATGCCGGAAAGACGTTTTATATCAGTGAACATCTTCGAGTATTAAATAAGAAATAAGTTACAAGGCAGCAACATTAAGAAAACAATCGCTTACATGTTCCTTTGTGTCACATGTAGATTCAGAAGAAGTTTGAGACTCGTTTTCCTTCTCGTTTTCATTTATATCACCATTCATGTTGTTGTGAACGGCTTGGACCAGCTCGTGTACAGGCTTTGAGTACGACATCTGACGTCGGGTAGAGACGCGGCTTTGAACGTTAACATACGCGAACTCCACAAGACCTAGGAACACGAAAGCTAAGCACGCAGCCATCCATACATCGATAGCCTAAAGAAAAGAAAAAAAACTGCAAAATAAGACATTTAGCTTTGACCATTATGGTACGGAAACATTTGGGCGTTATTCGGGCACTTGTCGGTAACTGATACTATTCGAAACTTATTGAATTTGATAGACAGCATATTTGGATGACACAAAACTAGCACTAAGTTAAATGAGTATAAGTATGATTCGATGAAAAAAAGAATAATATATATCATCTGACCTTGACATAGGAGACGGCAGGCAGATTTTCACGCGCCCCAGAACTCTGCGTTGTCATGGTGAGTACAGTAAGAAGAGCCAATGAGACGCGACCGGGAACGGAAGTGCAGTCGAGCCAAAAGTTGACCCAGGAGAGGATCACAATCAGGATACTAGGTACGAAGATCTGGATGAGATAGAAGGAGTAGTCCCGCTCCAAGATGAACTTAACACCGATACATGGGTACTTTACTGCAGGAAGATTAGGCTGTGTTAATGTTGTACGGATTTCAAGGGTTTAATACAAAATGTATGATAGATTTAGACAATCCACATGAGATCTGACCACTCACTCAACCGAAAACCAAACTAGACTTTTCAAGAAGACCTATTATTTATAAATTATATAACATGAAATTCAGAACCATTAAGAGAAGTTTGATTTTTTTTCAAAACGCAAACTGAAATACAGCTAGATGATATAAGCAACTCGCGAATGCGTAATGGAATAGCCGATATATTACATATTGAATAGATCAAATTTTACTTCACAATTGATACACAAATTTATACACAAACATGTAGTCAGATAACCATGGCTGTATTTAAAAGGAAACAGTTCAAACTCGTTCGTCAAATGTCGCCAGGTCTGGGAAAACACTTATAATATGTCACAACCTAACCTAAGAATGCAAACAATTATTTGACCATAAAAAAGCCTACTTATAAACAATTATACAATTTAAAATATCATAAAAAACAGAAAACACTTGAAATACTACAAAAGAAACACACACTAAAGCAAATGTAACATTTGAATCATTAAATGAAATATCCATGCTTACAAAAACTATTTTCTTTACAACCAAACATGCAATTTGCCAAGTGCCAAAGCCCCGTAGATACGTGTTTGTTTTGAACAAAAGCTATAAGTATCTTCCATGGCCGAGAGTGTAAGATAGGTTCATTCCGACCCGAGCGTTTGGTGTTTTGCGGAAACGAGGTTTACAGAGTCTCCGCAAAACACCCTGCGCTAGGGTCGGAATGAACCAATCTTACACGAGCAGCTTTCGTAGATGATTTTTCTCCCACCTCAGTTAAACAAAATTAAGTAAAAATGTATTTTTTGCTGGAACACTTCTGTGTTTAGTGAAAATAATTGCGTATGGATATGCGATAATTCCTGGTTGTCATGGATATGCGCGCAGTTATTCAGATTATGTTAATAGTCAAATCGGTCTTAAGGAGTTCTAAGGAGAGTGAAGCATTATTACTTGAAAGGTGCTTGAAAACTGTTTTATGGTGACATTTGAAGCGAGAAATAATTAGTTAGCGTTCTAAATATTGCCACAAGACAAGATTTCCATGATGCTACAGACGCCATTATTCAACAAGGGAGGTAATTACAATGTGGTGACCATTAAAAAGGAGTTCCATACGGGCATTTTATCTTCGCCCGTGGGCAAGATAAGATTTTCTAGCATGGTTAAATTACTGGATCTACTTATCTGAGGTGGGAGAAAATTCGGTCTCCCAACCCTTGTTACTTAATTGTTACTACTAAATAAGGCGTTATTGTTTCAGGTCTCTAAAAACAATAAAAGTATGTTTCTTGATTATTTTCTGTTTCTTTTCCTTGAAAGAATATGCTAAAACATCAGCATCCCGGATATTGTTATGCAAAAAACACTTCATCTTTAACTTTTAAAAGAAAAAAAATATTTCTAGGGGCAATAAAAATGTCTATAGTCGGGGGCAAGAAAAATACAGATGGTCAGTTAACCTGAAACAAACCTTATTATTTATTAAGCTAAAGACTTAATAAGAGAATGAACAGTGGTTCCCAGTCAGTTATAAATGCTACATTATAAACGTTAAATCTGCTTATATTTATAACAGAAAATGCTAAAAAAGCGGGTTTTATACTTGGGTCGCACAGAAGGTCTCACAGACGGGCAGCATACAAAATGGAATTATACCAACTTTTCAACGTACTTCCAAAGTACTCGCGATCACAGTTATAAGTTGAAATTGACGTCAAATTGAACTGGGGAAGCTTGATGTTTTTCGACATGGTCATCGGAGGATCGTCCCATATGAATTTGAGTTTGGTAGTGTCGAATCCATCTGTAACATTTAAATAACAGATACCTGCAATTTTAATATGTTATCTTGGACTCGATCTTACGCACCGTAAAGGTTTAAATATCTTCAAACATATTGTTGTATAAATTTGTATTTAATATGAACTATGTACAATTCGAAATGAAACATTCTGTCTAATATCCCTACATATTTAAATTCAGATCTCCCTATTTACTAAGATCTTTCATTAAAACTAGGCCCAGATACTATATACAGATAGTTCTTATCAAGAGACACCAGACACGCCTTAGTGATTCAATTTAGTTTGTTGGGCAATTAATTTTTCCGACTAAAACACACAGATTCTGCTCTTAAGATCAAGAATAACTAAGGCTCATAAAATGAAACACCAAATTTGTCGCTTTGGAAGAAGAGGAGTGAAAACTTATACAACAGTCACTAATGTCGTGATTGTTTTCAAAACTTCCTTAACAGGCTTGGGATGATAATTATCAATGTGACAAATAAATACAGCTGAGAACATGCAATGGAGATTGATTAAATTGTACTTAATGAAGAAGAAATTTTATTCAAGGAAATATAACACACAATATACATTTGAAATAGGCCAACATGACCCGTGATCAAATTCATCGAATACAATAGCTTACGTATACAAATTCAAAATTCATATTCAAATAGAGGACAAGTAAACAAGTATAATTGTATCAAATAAATAGCAGCTGTACCTGAGAGTTTGATATACATATCATAAATACATAAATGACCTTAACAAAATACAATAATACAACATGCATATGATATGTATTAAATTTGAAGTTTAATTATTTTACAAAAGATACTACTTGTGCGTTATATTCTTAGAAGTACAAACGTGTCTAACTTAAATGAATATGTCCCATTCCCACCCCCACTAAAAGAGCGAAAACGAAATATTAGGAGGGTTTACAGGGTAAAGCTATGTCGATCTTAGTATTGTTTTGCTTACCAAATTAATGCATTGTGATTTCAAAGAAAATGTTATACAGCTGAAAGCACACATAGTTTCTACTCATTAGAAATCTATACGTGAACATACGTTTTCCTTATTTCAAATGCATTAAATATATATACAGCTAAATTTTTTAAGATGTTTGCATTTTCAGACTTTAGCAACGAAACTGCCTTAAACATGCTCGGTCTCTCCCTATAATATTTCTTAATGTATTTGCATCGTATGACGTTGTACAAAAGACATTCAAATAACAGGTGGTACTCATCTTCTAACTTATTGCATGCTCTACATAAGCGATCATTTCTAGGAATATTTGTCCATCTTCCAGTCTCAACCGAGAGCCGGTGTGATGATAATCGTAATTTAGTTAATGCTATTTTATATTTATTAATGTTTACATTCTTCAAATATGACTGAAACTCAAAATTTGCAAACACTTTATAGAACGACGCTCTAGTTGAGTTTTCTAGTCTGCTGTACCAATTTTGGATAAAGATATCCTTTACTCGACGCTGAAAAATACTGATAAATGTTTTTGTGTTCCCCACCCCTTGGGCAATCCAGACTTCATGAAAACCATAATTGCACAACATATTTTTAACATTTACTGCCCAATTAATTTTTCTTGGGTTATTTTCAATTTCATTTAACATCGTTTTATACATAACCTTTGAATACTTTCTGTCACAGCAATCTACTATCTTGAACCAGTATTTTAAAATGTACGTCAATCGCATAGAAAACAAATCTATTCTTCCTAATTCACCATGTACGAAATCATTTTGTGTCGAAGTTTTAACCCCTAATAAGTTCTTACAAAACATTGTATGAATTCTTTCTATATTGTTGGCACTGGAAAATCCCCAGACCTCACAACCATAAAATAAGATGGGCTTAACTAATTTATCAAATAGATCTAACACATGTTCAGTTGATATGTTGGCAAAACTCTGAAGATACCTTTTTAGTTTAAAAATAGCCTTATTTGCCTGACCTGATAGTGTTTTATAACATTCCATAAAAGAGCCCCCAGATGTGAAAACAATACCTAAATAACAATATCTTGATACAACATCTATTTCTGAGTCACCATAATGGAATTTCAAATTTTGAGGTAGTCTACCGCCTTTCCTAAATACAACAACTTTAGTCTTATCCTTATTTACAGATAGCTTCCATCTGTTACAGTAGTCATGTAAAATGTTTAAATTACGTTGCATTTCCTCACTTGTTTTGGCAAATATTACAATATCATCTGCATACATCAATAGAAATAACTTGATTGTATCAATATCTATTCCTTTGGCTCCATTCAAAAATAATTCATCTTCTAAGTCATTTAGGTACATAGAAAAAGGGTTTATCTATAAGGTCATTTAGTTTCTAAACAACTTCATATTCATTAGAGACTTACAACTTTCAAGTTCAAATTCGCACTCCTGTGTGTCGAAGGGGTACTTCCGTAGATCCATTGCGCAGAAAAATGCACCAGTTACCCTAAATAGAATAACAACCATATTAATGCTATTAATCAACCGCTTGATATAAATAATCAGAAAAAGACATTGTTATGGAAATCAACACATGTTGTTAACTCGCTTATTGATTCCACTACTAAAATAAACTATATTAAATATTCAGACAATTATTCAGTTTGAGTAGCTAGTGGTTTGGTAGCAAGATAAGTTAAAGATAAAAGCAAATATGTTTACATTTTAAGACAATACAAAATAGCTGACAACTTAGGACATGTCTAGATTTTTGTATATGTCAGGACGCTTAATCGAGGGCTTACACAGAATAATTCTAATCAAAGCTATGTATGAAAGTCTGAATCACAACCTTGCACTATACTGTATGATGCCATTGGGATAGATATGGACCATTTGGTTGCGAACGGTAACCTCGTGGAAGTCTGAGTATTTCTCTGTGGCAATGAACATATCCGGTTGCCATATGGCGCCAAACATGGACGGGTCCAACTCGATTCTGGTAAGATTGAGCGTATCGTTGTAAACCAGTCTGCTGTCCTTCCAGCGTTCTCGAAGAAACAGGCTCATGGAGTATTCCTCAATGAGAAAATATCTATTAGGTTAGTTAATTAAATCATGTTTTAGCCCAACGGTGAATTCAACTCAAAGCTGTTATAAATCCCTTTTCAATCCATTTCCTAGGTTTGAAACCAGTATAGGTCAGTAGGTGTCCTGTTTCAGAGGCCATGAGAAGGTATTCCTGACAGGGATCGAAACCAAAACCTCTTCGTTGAAGGTGGACCTTTACCACTAACTACTCTAATCATCAACATTTCTGTTATTGGTTTATAATATCTACAAATGAGACGTGAAAAATCCGATTCTATCAATAGTGATGTGTCTAAAAATTCGCGTGTTTGAAAGGTTAGATTCTGTCTATAGTGATGTGTCTAAAGATTAGCGTGTTTGATAGGTTAGATTCTGTCTATAGTGATGTGTCTAAAAATTCGCGTGTTTGAAAGGTTAGATTCTGTCTATAGTGATGTGTCTAAAGATTAGCGTGTTTGATAGGTTAGATTCTATCAATAGTGATGTGTCTAAAAATTCGTGTGTTTGAAAGGTTAGATTCTGTCTATAGTGATGTGTCTAAAGATTAGCGTGTTTGATAGGTTAGATTCTATATATAGTGATGTGTCTAAAGATTCGCATGTTTGATAGGTTACCTGCCTTATCATTAAAACAGTTCCTAAGAATAACTCTGATAAGTTATTGAGAAATCGACAGATGCAGCCAACGTTAATGGAATTAATTGTCATTTCTAAAGATGAATCAAAACCATACGATATCGAACTGAAGTTCTCGAATAATTAATTTTCAATTATATGAAAATATTTCTGATGTGCGATGTGATACAGTCGGGGACAAATCTTTACAGACACGAGACAGAATACAACGGAATTAAACATACCAGTTGATTTATAGGCTTTTTATGCTTTTTTGCAGAAACTGTTTACATTACATTCATTTTACTTTTGTATAATTCTTATCCTCATAGAAGTCTGATTGCTATTGGTGATAGAACTATTTAAATCAAAGATGCTGACCATGTCTATTTCGCTGACGGCAAACATGTTTACTATAAACATGTTCACTGTGACTTCGACCTGGCGCTCCCATGACGCTGAAAAACAAAAATAAACATTTAAAGTCGAAGCAAAAGAGTAATGTTTGCAAGTTTACCAAAAAAGCTCGTTCCATTTTTGCTAAAATTGTTGATGTCATTAATGCCCCGAGTTTTATATAAAACGGAAACAACCAACTATCAACTATATACTCTTTCCAGCTTTTACCAACTCCCAAAAATAATTATCATGATGTCAACTATTTGTTGTGATTTTAGGATTTCTGAATAAAGCATGAACAATTATCAATTTCATGATCCTTTAAACGAAATGATCATTTCTACACGTCAACTTTAGAAAACTTGTGAAAAAGTGTGATTACCACTTGCTTGTTTTGCATACAAGTTTATCACCACAAGTGCTGTGTTATAAATGCATTTCAATGTCGTCACCGCCTGCGACTGATATGACTAATGAACATGTTCATGGAATATAATTACATAGTTCGGTCCCGTTTACACACTTTAAATACCCCCGATGATGCTGGAACTAGCTCATTTGAACGATTAAAATCTGATCCTAAAACTGTGAATCTAGTGTCAAAAATATCGGCAACAATGAATTGACAATCAATCATCTCCATTTTCAAATTAAAGACATTCCCTATGGAATCGCTCTTAAAGAGATGAGCTGAATAACTATCTAAATTAAAATAAGCTTTTAAAATAAACTTTTTAAAACTTATTGCATTAAAGATGCACTCTCACATACGATTGGCCACAATTAATTATTTTGTTTTTGTAATATTACGAAAAGGATGAATAAATGTCGAAAACAACGGTTCTTATGAAGGATACCGAGTTTAATTTGAAATAAATGTGCATAAAACACTGTACTTCTACTTTATGAGACCATAGTAGATCACAGTAAATCTTTTTGCATTCACCAATCATTTAATATTTTTGCATTTTTAGCTATTAATTTCACGGTTACAATCTTGTTATCAGTAGTTAATATTTTTCATAAATGCATTATTCAGTAAGTAGTTATAGGTTTATCACTAAAACATTATGTTTGATATACATGTGTATGTATTCATTTTGAATAAAAGTGTCACTTTAAGCTAGTTTGTAAATTGTTCTGTTATTTGATAGATATACATACGCTTGTCGTATCGTGGAGGTAACTTCTTGTCATAGTTGGCTTTGTCGAATAGTTTGTCTAAAATGGCGGACCTGTATGAAAAAAAGAAAATATGTTATTAATTCAACATATTAACAACTTGTCTGAAACCCTTACAATATATTTCTGCTCGTCACCGTTTAAAAAAAGAATATATATCTGAAATAATATAAGAAGGTAGTCCTTCTCGGATCCCTTTGCTTTTTTTGGAACGAGAACGTCATTGAAAAGCCACCATCGAGAATCTTTTACTAAAACAAGGGCAATAAATTTCTTCATTGTACATGCTTTATTCCAACAACGGACAGGAACCGTCGTAATGAATATACCTGAAAGAAACGCAAATACAGGTAAGTCTAATCTTTGAATAATTTACTCAAACGAGGCCAAGGAAAGACCTCTTCGTAAGTAATTTAATTAACCTAGCCTCTTTAAGAGTATGCTTTGTGATGAACTCACCCAAGGCTAATTAAATCCTTGTTTGTAAGTAATTTACTTAAAAGAGGACTATGCAAAATATTCCTACAGAATGTGGCATTCAAATACCTGAAAAGATTTCAGCGGGCATTTTGACTATAAATAAAAAAAAATCAAATTATTTAACAAGGGCCAATAACTATTTATGATTGTTAAACACTCTTCACGATGATTTGTTTCATATGATTTATTTCATATGTTTTGCATTTTGGCTATGAATGTTATATCATTTAATGCCGAATAAATGTTATGTTACGTATGTTAAAAATGGTCAAACATCTGTCGAACCGTACAGCTACTTGTGTGTGTTCTTCGCAAGCTTTTGTTTAGGTTTTACGATTTGGGATTATCAATTAACATTCTTACACAGTGGTAGGTGCCTATATTGTCAGGGCACTGACTGGGCAGGGATTTTGATGGTAACCTGTAGGTAGGGATTGACCCAATCATAGGAGCAACCATGCCTTTGCACGCTACGTTTCTGATAATATCAGCAACATGTAGTAGTATATAAAATTACATGATAAATGAAACACCTCCTCTAAGCAATACTTTCCAAAGATTTTTTCTAGCAAGCTAAAATAATTATAATATTTTTACCAACTACACATCACTCTACCATGCTCTAATTCCCATTTTCATAATGCTAATTACGATATTGCTGTTTAAAATGTATACGATTATGTTTAAGTTATACTCTTGAAAGAACTTACAATTTTCAGTGGAATGATTTTCTTTTTGTAATTGCATGCATGAATATGATATGAAACGGCTTTTGTAAATAGTTGTTCAAATAGTGTACCTATTTAAAACTGGGTGCTTTTATTTCCAGGTCACCAGGACATTGATTTGATATGTTATGTATATTAGTATATTAGTTATTCATGTCGCAAAATTGCTCAATAAGCCTTTGTTTCTTGTTATCATAGACCCGAATTTAAATAAAGTTTATTGTATCTTGTGTCTAGCCTTCTTCGTTTTTTTTCAAACCAGGCTAATTACAATCCTTTTTGTGCTGAAAAGAGGACCATAAAAAAGTCTTCTTGGCAAGAGATTTATTACCTTAACGAGGTTATTTAAATCTCTGTTATGGAAATAGCTCGATGACAATGTGAAACCTGAGAAATATTAATTGCTGTTTTAATTAAGTGAGGAAATCCCCATTGTTAATATATAGACCTAAATTTTGGCTAGAATATCTAAAAACAGAATGGTATATACATGTTTATTTTATATAGCTGGATTTTGAAGACAGCTGATCTCGGGTTCATTTTCTGTGCACAAACCAGAACTGTGTCCTTTTTTGAGAGAACGCTAACCTAAAGGGGAACGAACACACAATTTATTGGGTGATGGGCGAACACATACCATTTCTACCTTTTAAAATTGAAAACAATAATTTAGAAAATACAACTGAAACTTAAAGAATAACACAAGTAGCAATTATAACATGAGAAGCTTACAAAGATATGATTTTGATTTTGATCTAACATTGCACATTTCTGCGTTGTGCAACCAAAACAACACAACCACGAAATATTTGCATTTATGTTAAACTGTCTTTAGGTAAATGTCGGCTTTGAAAAAGAATAGAAGTAAAACATTACTTTTACTTTTGTCATCCAAGTAATCAAATTAATTCAGATTGTTATTTTCCATTAGTTGCTGTATAACTAATTATTAATATTATTGTCTGTATGTGCCTAGGGAGGGTTTGTAGTCTTATAATCAGCTGTATCGCATTGTTCGACGGCAATTGTAATCAAAGTAGGCCGGTTGACACGAATGTAACTGGGGAAATTCTGAATGCGAATTTGGTCTCATTTTAATGATGACATATTACATTAATTAATGTCATCGTAAACATGAGACACAATTCGCATAAGCAAGGTTCAAATATAATTCCATCATCGCAAGAGAAAGTTTTTACATGCAATTGTTTTTGCAGAGTTTCCTTTTCCACGGAATTGTATGTTATATGTATTATCATTTCGTTGAAGAAGTTGTCATTTTGAGCACTCAAAATATCAACTTCGTGTGTCCCGAGATGAAATATAATATAAATCGTAAATGCAAACTATGTAATACTGGTATGGTAGAATCTGAATACCACTTTTTACTATGCTGTCCTTTTCATTACGACATACGTTAACATTATAATATTTCAAGATCATGGAATACGCTGAATATTTGTGTAAAGCTTATGTTATCAAATATTGATATCAATTTACGATGTTTGGCTATATTCATATACACTGCTATTTTTAGGCGTTCTGTCTCCATTGATACAGTTGGTTCTAAGTTTAATACCTTCAAGTATTTTGTTGTATCTGGACATATCAAATTGTAATTGGTACTATTAAAACCTTTGTATTTTGTGTACATCTCATATAGTATGTTTAATGTTACTGTTCATGGCCAAAGGCTTTTGTATTGCCGATATTGCCAATCAAACTTGAATATAATCATTAAACCATTCATTTTTTTTTATTCTTCAAAATCCCTTAAACCCCCCCCCCCATTTAATTCTTTATAATCTCAAACGTTCGAAAAACATGTAATATAACGTCATTTTGGAAACGGCCATTTAAATTCACCATAGCCGAATGAGCGCTGACGTCATTTTTTGATGGCGAAACAGGTTAAAAAATTTAACAGTGAAATCAGAATGTTTTATAATGTTTAAACACGTGAGTGCTAATTTTCTATAAACCTATAAGAGGCCCATTTATATGATTTCCAATGATTTATTTATGAAATTTGAAATTGTTTTTCGCTGGTTCAAACAGATATATAACAATAGAGATTGTTTGTATTATATCTATGTATTAGCTCCAGCTTTCCTCTGCACTGCATTTTTTAAATTCACTTAAAAGACGGTGTGAAAGAATTTGCTAAGAATGAAATAATTTGCAAAGTTGCCTTTCCGAATCCTCCCAAACTGGAGTAACGCCGTCAAAAATGACTCTTTCTTTTATTACGTTCAACACAATACATATGAATAAAGGAAGACATTACATATTATAGTATCATATAATCATAATATAAAAAACAACAACTAATAAACCAGGTTTTGGGGATCAGATGCTATAGTATACTAAATTTGAATATTAAAAGACAAAATGATGACCACAGGTACAACTCACTTCACACATACATGCACAGGTACAACTCACTTCACACATACATGACCGCTCGACCATGACGACCAGACGCCAGTCAACAATCAATTGATCACCATGTCCGTGAAGTTGGCAGTCTGGCTGTCTGGCATTGATCACAACTATAAATGTATTTTTATGCTTTACTATGTTTCTCTGTTTGTGCCTTTTTCAGCTTTTCATCAATTGTGGAATAATATTCTTAGTTACCTTTCAGCGCAAAGGGTATGTCAAACAAAATAGTAGTGAAATTAAAAACTAGCAACAATGGAACTTTTTATGGTTTTTGATGGAAACATATGACTGTTATACTTGTGCTAGCATATTTAGATACCAGGCGATAAAACAGCGGACAATAGGTCAGAAAAATCATAGTGAGAACAATGCTTGTAAAAGGACAGCTAAATCACAATGCCAGCAATGGTCACTGATAAATGAGAACAGCTAAATATTCCAAAAAAAAACGGTGAAGTACATTAAACCATTTTTATTAATTATGTAAACTTGGTTTCTATGTGTTCACGTCTATCAATTTAAGAACAGTATAATTATTAATTGCCCTTTGAAACTTCTGTATGCCTGTATTTATACCTCGTTTGCACATCAAAAGGAAGTCATTAAAGATGGAATCTATATTTAAGCTGTAAAACGTAAACTATTGAATATGTATGATATGTTACTGTTTTTGAAGTTTTTTCAGACCTTGACCGCTCATGCGTCATGGCTATTTAAAGCTTACAGCAATAAGTGTTATTTGAAACTATTTTTATATTTCATTAGTGTATATTTAGAGGTCCTTATTCAAGTTCCTGCTATGATGAACTGTTTTACATCCTGTATAGGCGATATGGGTTTTGATGTTTTATTCTTTTCAGATATCAAACATTGTTTTAACTTTAATGATTAATTCCATACGCCCTTAAACTATATATTTGTCTCATTTAATGTTTTTTAAAGAAAAAACCATCACATATAAAGCTTTATTTATAAAGACCATTTCGAACTCATTTATATGTTTATGTCCTAAATGCCAAAAAAAAACAACGCTTTTAGGTCAGCAAACTTTGCTTTAGATAACGCAAACATATAATCATATATCACTGACAATTTGAAATTTACCGAAAGTAATTTATAGAGAACCAATGAGAGTATTTTCTTTAAAGAAAAACACGTAACAGGGAGAGTAAGTTATAATGATTAACATCTTTATTCTATATATTCACTAATTTGAGAAAAAAATATTTTATTCCGACCGCTTTTAAAATTTAAAAACAAAATTGTTCTTATTCATATTTATTTTGCTCGCTTTCTCCCATTATTTCGTCAACAAAAATATAAGGTGGAACCTTTAACAGCAAAACACGAACATAAAACTCACATGGTGACGTAAGACGATGCAGTTGTGACCATAAATAAAGTCAGTACAAATATTCCAAATATAAATGTTTTAAACATAGTTTATTATTCAACATTGAATATTCTTCTCAATGATTTAAATACTTTACGCAGACCGATATAAAATTCTGAAGTAAGAAGTGTCTTATCGGATATTTAACTAGTGTAAGTTGGGTCCTCTATATAATATAGATATTAAACTCACTGAACATCGAGTAATCGATAATTATGGAAATTTATTATTGAAATATTTTTTTTAGATTTCTCAAAAATATGCTTGTTTAAATTTTAATAAAAATATAGAGAGCATTATTCAACTTTAAGTGAATATGTAAATTTAAAATTGAAATAAAAAAATCTAAACGTTTCTTAAAATATGCTTGTATAATTTTTAATAAAATATACAGAGCATTATTAAACTTTAAGTGAATATGTAAATTTCAAATTGAAAAAAAAATCTAAACGTTTCTTAAAAGTATGTTTGTATAAATTTTAAGAAGTTAAAATAAAAATAAACATTCGAAAAAAAAAGTGATCAATACTTAAGTTAATAAAATGGATATAAAGGGCATAACTACATGATAGATGGCCATGATTTGACGGGATATATAGATAGATGGCCATGATTTGACGGAGAACAATTTTCTAAAACAGAATAAAATACCATATTGACCTGTCTATTTATGGACCGGAAACAGATTATCATATTCCGCTACAGTTTGTCATTTAATGAAACAGTGATTAACTCATAAGCTGTCAAATATGCAGTAAATATTGACCGCAAAATCATTATTGACCTCGTCTATTGCCTTGGTCAATGATTTTTTTTGTCAATATAAAAGCATACTTCCCAGCTTATTAGTAAATTTTTGTTTATGATTCAACTTTCGTGAAACACATATGTGCAATGCTTTGAATATGAATGGTAAGAATCATGCCTTTAACAAACAAATAAGGAACATTTTAAATACATGGCATTTGATAGGTACAATGTTTAAAACAATCATAAATTATATGATTTACCAAAGTTAATGTTTAAAAAAAACCCGCAAATGTATGAACGAGTGCTTCCTTTACAAACATCTTGTATTTAAAATGGACTGTTACTCTATGTCAGGAAATTCAAAAAAGACTTATAAATGTACATGATGTAAACACAATCGTGCCCTATAAAGAGCAAATCTGTATAACATAACATAAGATAATATAAACACAGGGAACTAACACATTGATGGAAATAAAACATAGACATGTATGTAGAAGTACACAGTGGCCTTGCAGCTATAGAGTAGTTAAAATTAAGAACAACCAATTCTGACATACAATAGTGCTATGAAACCAAAAGGGACAAGCCCAGTAGTAAAAAAACCCAAACTTAACACATTTAAGAGGTACAAGGTAAGAGTTCAAACGATGAGGAACTAGATACACTGACATACAATTTCATAAAATGAGTAATAACTTGAAGCCTTTCAGACCTCCTTGTCCACTGCAACAATAATTACATTTGTAGAAAGAAATAAAAAAACACACAATGAAATCAAATTAATCCTGTATTCTACTTACATTGTAAAATTGGAAGATGCATCTGAAAGACTCACTAACGTCAACACTATCCATGATATCAAAACCTGGAATATTGTACCTGGTCGCATCATATATTTCAACATTAGACCGCATAAATACACGTTTTAAGAATCCATATTGTTTTAAGTCGGTTAGTGAGTCAATAAAATAACTAATATTTTAAGCATAGTTCAAACAATATTAACCAACGTATCTTCTTCACCTGTTTTATTACTATTCATCCAATTAATCCGGGTTCATGCCACAGATATCTGCTTCAATATTGCTGCCCATGTGCCAGTAAATCTATTCATGTAACAATTGATCCCATATCCAATTAGTCCATTATATTTATTCTATACCAATAATCAAAAGTGCATCAGTGCTACAAACGTTTTTGTTTCTTGGACTTATTCATACATTGGGTTTTTATTGTATATACCTTAGTTAATCAATCATTTCACAAAACTCACAAATTTGACTATTAAAGATGCACTCTTACTGCCAACTAATATTTACCATGATTAATACAATTGTTTTGATATACAAAAAAAGGATGAATTAATGTCGAAAACAATGGTTCCTATGAAGGAAACCGAGTTTAATTTGAAAGAAAGGTGCAGAAAACACGATATTTCTACCTTATTCGACTATAGTAGATAGTAAATCGTTGAGCATTCACCAATCATTTAATATTTAAGCGTTTTCAGGTATCAAAAACACGGTTACAATTAATATTTTCAATAAATGTATTATTTAGTAAGTAGTTAAAGTTTTATCACTCAAAATTTATGTTTGTTACACATGTGTATGTATTGATTTTGAATAAGAGGGTCAAGCAATAAAAAGCAAGTACTGTTTATACCCTTTGTGCATATAAAGTAAGCGACTCTTGTCTCAAGTTCTTAACTCAGGCAATACATAATCATGAGTTAAGCTCAAACGCCTTTATGAATAGGTAAATAGTAAGTTCAGTCATAAATGCAAAAATAGTGATATTAAATATATTTGAATAGGTAAAAAATGTTCTCATCCAAGCTCAATGCACGAACGGATATGGATTCAAGGGCAAAATTGATCTAAATTGGACCTTAAAACGATGTAGCTAATCGGATTACTTGTTATTAAGAACTGATCGATAGAGTGAATGAAGTCAATGATGTGTGACCATAAGATTAACTTAAGTTGAATATTGAATACCAATCAAGCTTAATTCAGGCAATATATGACAAAAAGTGAGCTGAAACGATTCAACGAATAAGTGAAAATTGAATTCAATCATCATTGAAAAATTATTATACAATTACAGCTGCACTCTCACAAATTGAACGTTTTGACAACCTTTTTAATTTTGTCTTGAAACGAGCCGATATTTGCGAAAATCCATGGAAACCAGTTAAACAAGACTGCTATCATAATCTACGAAAATAATTCTTTAAACCATAATGTTGCCACTGGCCAACAAAACAAAAAAAATATTACCCTTTTGTCCCCAGACAGCAGAAAAACTATGCACATTATTGGTAAACATTTATATCATGCATCTTTGTTACGATCGAAAGCCTAATTAAGTTAAGAATTTGATACTATGATATGTAGCATACTTCTCTATTGACTATGTCTTTGCTCTTCACGATGATTTGTTTCATATGATTTATTTCATATGTTTTGCAATTTGGCTATGAATGTAATATCATTGAATGCTGAATAAATGTTATGTTATGTTATATATACTGAGACGAATCAGAATCAAACACAAACAACAACAACACCAAAACAGACATATTAACAAGTGCCACATAAGTCAACACGTATAGTTTTCATATCTAATTGAACTATACATTATACATTCTTCTGCTATATGATTGTCTGATTGTCACTCTTGAAAGCTTTGACGTTCCCTTTTTGCTCAACACTACTTGAGCAAGTTTTGTCTAGATCATAACTATTATAAACATTCCATGGAACATATAAATCTGTAAGATTTGGCAATTCGAAGTATAAGAAATAATATTTGCACTGTAAGTGACGAAATCTCCTTTGACAAAATACGCTAGAATTAATGAAAACGGATTGATTTATACTAGATTATTTTAGCTGGATTGTGAAGTCAGCGAATCAATTTCGGTCCCCTTCTGATCATAGAACAGTACTGTGTCCCTTTTAAGAGTTTAAAGGAACGTTACTCTGGTAGGGATTGAGCCTATTTGGTGAGAGGCAGACACCTATACAAATATACCACTTCCTCCTTTAAAGATGCAGTTGAAACTTTTCGAACTTTGTTTGTTTTTACATTGCACTCATCTCTAAGTAAAAATGCATTTAAGCTTAATTGCGCTTATCAAATATCGGCTTCGAGAAAAAAACAACAGACGTTTAGTTTTAGTTTTATTAACAAAACCATCATTGTAATCAAATTAATTCAGATTGTTTATTTCCATTAGTTGTTGTGGAACTCATTCTTAGTATTGTTGTCTGTAAGTGCATAGGGAGGGTTTGTAATCTTACAATCAGCTGTATTCTAATGTTCGACGGCAATCGCAATCAGCGGAGACTGGTTGGCACGAATGTATCTAGGGAATTTAGGATGCGAATTGTGTCTTGTTCAATGAGGACATTAATGTTAGAACATAAGTCCATCATTTCAAAACACAGCTCAAAAACTAAAATTGCATCAACATATCACACATATTCAGTATTTAACGTTCTACAAGTGTACTATAGCTGATTTGCTTTAATTTACAATTTTTAAAATCTTCCTTTTCATGCGAATACGAGGTATAAATGCAGTCATACAGTCGTTTCAGAAGGTAATTAGTCCGTTAAATAGAACAATACTGTTCTTAAAGTGATTGACGTGGAAATTACAACCAATATCATATACTTAAGAACAAAATGATTTAAGGTACTGCCAATATTTTTTGTTTGCAGCTGATCTTATTGATAAGTGAACAGTGCTGGCCCTGTAATTAAGTTGTGTTTTAAAATTATTGACAAGTCCTTTACAATCATTGTTTTCACTACGATAATCCAGGTGTTATAGTCCGCTGATTCATGGTATACAATTAAAATTAAAAAAGTATGCAAGCACAAGTATAACAGTCATATTTTTCCATTATAAACATTAAAGGCTTCACCTTGCCTTCCGTGCAGTATTGATTCTCACTACTACTTTGTTTATCAACATTAAAATTTTACCGTTTGGGATGAAAGGTAACGAAGAAGACCATATACTTATAGGAACGACATAGGAACGATGGCAGTGTTCATCGGTATGTAATTATTTTACGCAAAAATCACTACTATACCCTGGTACCGCTTTGGACGGGGTTGTTAGGGGTTGACAGTGTAACCCCTCTATCAATAAACAGTATATTTCAGTAATAAAATGCTTATCTTAACTACAAGAACGAATCCAACTTATAAAAGGTTCACTATGTATAAGGCGTGTTCTTGGCATTACGATCAATGACTTACAGACACTCAACGAGATACTAAACACCACAAGACAACATGTATTAACTAGTTTATATAAATATCACACAAAAATAGGGCGACCGCGTGGATTGTTCACCCTTTCAGACTTTATTGAGACCGTATGGTAAGTTCTTTTTTGATAAAATTCCCGTTATTTTTTTAATCTGAAAGCTTGTGTTGGGTATCTTGAACTGATATTGTAAATTTGTATGAGTTTTGTTCACTTGTTCCTAGTACAACAGTTTTTTGGTAGACACAACATTTTTATTGGAGCGTTTTGAGTGACAAAATATCAAAATGTTAACAATATCACCACAATTGCGTGACGTTTTAATATACACCATTATATTAGTCTGTGAAAACATACCTTTAAAGAATCAATAATTAGTCGGTTATCAAGTCATTATATTAGGTAGTATTTTAAGCATCGTATATACAGTTTTAATGAAAAAAAATCTCTTTCGACCACTCTCTTTCGAAACAAAATAGTGTTTTTATTTTTATTTAGCACTCTCTATCCCTCCCACTTTTTCGGTTAATTAGTGTGACCTAAAACAGTAAAACATGAACATAAAACTCACAAGGTGTAGTTAGACGATGCGGCTGTGACCAGCGTCAGTAATACTATTCCAAATAGTATTGTTTTTAACATCATTAGTAATTCAACATTAAACATTCTCCTCTCAAGTTTAACTCCTCTCAAGTTAAAATATTTTCCTGAGACCGATATTGATTTCTAAACTGTGAAGTTTCTCATCGGATGACAATGAGTATGCCCGTCAGAAGTTGAAGAGTTTATAGAAACAAAAGATAAGTCTTCAGTCGATTAATCTAACGCTTGTATACTATCGAATTATTGTTCCGTTTCAATACAAGTTGTAAAATTCTTGCAAAATACTATACCCGTGAACTCTCTGAAAGCAATAAGTGAAAGACATTTTTGACCAGTCACAAATTCTCCATACATTCAGACAATGAATATAGAATCGGGCCTTATTAAGCAAACCAGTACTAATAACGTAAAAAACACCGTTTCTTATGTAGCAATATTTTTAGAAGTGCAAAGTGACTATTTTATAATTCAAACATATTTAAAGAAAACATTTTACATATGAAAGGAACACTTCTTTTTTATGAACACATATTTCAAGTATGGACACTGGGAATACGCTTTTAAAATAGATAGCTCTTATATGGGACTAATGCTGAGCTAAACTATTCATGGTTTCAATACTTTAGTATGTATTACGAAAATTTACGTTAGAAAAGGTACCAATATTCAATGCCGATGCTCCGAAGGTCGTCAACTTTCGTCATGGCGGTTTTGGGCATTGGTGACTTTCCATGAACAGTTTTATGCAAAGCATAAGTTGAAAACATTGTCCGAATATAGAAAAAAAATGTTTTGGTTTTTATATGAGTCCTTCACTTCGAATAATGGTTGGCTTCGCCTCGGATCTCATTAAGAAACTGATATCAGGAACTAATCTTCAAGACTGTTACTGTCCGACATCAGAAGCAAGGCGCTAAGAGAGTTGATATTATAATGTTGTAATAACTGAAAGTTTGTTCAAACGAGTCCAATATGGTAAAGCTCCTTATTCCCAAGGCTCATTTTATCTCTCACCAAATAACGTCTCAGGAATCTGCTTAAGATATTTGGCATATTCATAAATTGATCATTATATTAAACATATCCCAAACCATTTTGGGTTAATGAAAGAAGGTACCAAAGGACATTCAAACATAGATTTTGGTGCCTTCTGGCATTTTCCAACTATTGTATTAGCTATTCTGGGCACTTAAAACTGAGTAAACTAAACAATAATTGGCTAAGGTCACCTTTTCCAAAATGTTTTATCGCAATATAAAGGCGTTCTTTACGTTTGGTTAGAAAACATCGCGCTTGGTACATCAGCATACAACAATGAAATAAACGATGCAATGTGAACGTAAGTTTATGTCCAGTCAATTTAGATATTTTGTTTTAAACAATTTCAAGTAATTTATGAGTATCGTAATCAACATTATTTTCGTCCTCTTGTGAATTGCATGTTGTCGGGAAAGTATTTAATGCTTTTACATGCGTATGTTTGAATTGAAACAAAATAAACCACTTTAGGCTCCAATTAACATTAAATCAATATCGCATTTCGCTAATATTATATTTGCCTTTCCCAAATCATTATTACATTAATGTCGTTTCAAATAAAAAGTGACTGAAAAACATCATCCACTAAAAGGATAAAGTCAGTCTTGTTATGCTTTTACTTAAATTTAGAATAGGATTTTTGTAAATTTGCGAATTCAAGCATGAACTATCATTAGTAACAAAACGTTTTAAAGTACCCAGTTATTGTTTCAACATCATTCATGGGTCGTATTCAATATTGATCTTAAATGGATCAGAGATTGGAGTAGAAATCGGATTGGGTTGTATAAATAACAAAATAATAAAGTAAATGGAGACAATGATGAATCATTAGATTGACTCAAGTTGCATGTTGTTTACAACCCCAGAACTCTTTTTCACCGGCTAAAATATCTTCTTCAGACCGTTCTAATAAGACCATTTTTATCGCATCCTTTATGTGCCCAACATATGCTCTACGGTTACTCTTTTTTGTTAGAAGTTTTATTCAAGGTTTTAAAGAAAAAATAAAAACGTCATATTCTTTTATAATAACATTATATCTAAGCATTGGCCTTTAAAAACAGAATATGTATCATTGGTAGGAAACTAAATATAGACTGGACATAACTCGTGTTTAATTGAGGTTTTAAAATAATTTCTGTCTTCACTGAAATTCGAATATTCGCTAGGTAAGCATGTTGAAATGTTGTTTTTTGTAATGCTTAAACAAAGATTTTGTGACCAGAATGTTAAAACATGGTTTGATATTGTAAATTTACAGATCAAATTAGAATATAACGTTAAGTTTTTAAGGGAAATTAAAATTAAAATATATTTTGAACCAATAAAAGAGTATCATTAAACTGCTTTAAGATTGAGTGTCATTAGAAATAGAAAACGGAAGGTACAACAATATTGTGTGACAGAAATATGTAATACCAACATTATTTAATCAGAATATCAATTCTAGTACATTTGTCCCGTCTAAACCTAACAATCTACGAGAGCTAAAAAAAACCTACGACGTAAATCATGGTAATATCGATGGGTTTATATCAATGGTAGCAATCTGAAGTTCTGTTCTGTGTTCTGTTTTGTTCTACCTGGTTACATAAGTAGCAAAAATAGTCGCATATTGACGACAGTCTTAGGCAGACTTGCATCACTATGTCCACGAAAAAAGCAATGAAGAAACGATATGAAACATTTTTACTTTACTTACATTGTAGAATTGGAAGACGCATCGGAGAAACTCACTAATGCCAACACTGTCCACGATATCAAGAGTTGGAATTCCGTAATGTGCCCCATTATTCACCTCGACATTAGTGTTTGTTTTTTTAAAAATCCGATTTTATTTTAAGTCGGTTAGAATGCAAGTCGTTGTAATAACTAGTGAATTAATATTTGTTTCAATCATTATAAAGCTATGAACCGTATCTTCTTTACATGCAGATTTATAATTCCCCAAATTATAACAGTGTTTTTCTGCAGATACAGTCGTCAATATTGATGCCTTCTACCCTGGAACACAGAACTTGTAACAACTGATTCCAACCTATACCAATAATCAAAGGTTCATCCGTTTTGTTTCACTGACTTATTTGAACTATGTCAGATCTTGTTTTGACATCGTATATAGTATATCAATCTTTCCAAGTGTCGCAGAAAACGGACGACTGGATATAAAGTATACATTAACTTAAATCCCATGTACATAAAATGTGACTAGTTCTTGAAGAATGAACAAGCTTAATAGCCCAACAAGGATACGTAAGTATTTAATAAAGTAATAACATTTAATCCATTCCCATCTTTGATAAGACGTGGTATTGAATATCAATGAACTGCACAAATGGTTTGAAAGCGAAGCATATTATTCGATTTAAATGCAAGTATATAATTTTACCAAAGCATCAATGACATTACATGTTGACACTTCTTATATTGATAATTGCCTAATACAATTCATTGATGGAAACTATTCGGTGCCAATTACCTAAATATATTTTTTAGAAGAATAAAAACCATGGACGAAATGAAAATGGAATTGAATATCAACGTTTAGAATAATGCACCATAAACAGTTTGAATTGATTCTATGAATGTGAATACATAAGACTCATCTGCATTTTAGCATCATAACATTAATGAACACCTAAATCTACGTTTTTGTTCAGTAGTTGCTCTCAGTCTGCTCTAATGGATATTATCCTCCTTGGGTGATGGTTTGAATTCGTTGTTTTTTTCGTCGACACACTCGGTACATTTTTCCATTAGAATTACATTGAAGTGCAGAGATTAATGTACTTTTTTAAACTTTGAATATTTAACTAAGCATTAATGGGGGGGGGGGGACTTTATCAACAAGGGACACACACAAAACACAACCTTGTAAATTTCATGGAAAACATGATGTTGAGACAACTGTAGTGCAATTTGAACGAATAAAAATGAGTAACAAGAACCAAAAACAAGCATGCTTAATTTGAAAACCAAATAAGTACACTTTACACATTGATATTGAACTGAAATATTAGATACAATTTGTTCATGTCAATCAAAATTAAATGCAGTCTTTCAATTATTATATCAACAGGGGACATACAGAATACACGCAATTGTAAAATGCAATGAAAACGTGATGATGAGATATCAGTGCTGATTTAAATTGAACGAAATTGAATCAGTAACAAGAACCAACAAAAAGCGTTTTAATTTGAAAAAAAGAGTTCACTTAACGCATTGTGTTGAATTGAAATATTAGATACAAATTGTTCATGTCAATCAGTTTTAATAGATATCTTTAAATAGATGTAAGTTCCTTTGAATGCGCTAATTCTTAACCGGAGGATCTCTTCGTAGATTGAATATCAAAAAGAAGTTCATAAAGAAAACTAAATGATAAAATATTGTTAATTATATAAGACGAAAAGACATCCGTAATTGAAAGTTATATCAACATAAACTCTGATTGTTAAATTGCCTAAACATGAGCATGTCATATTGCTATTATAATAGACGCTGATCATATGCAATCATTTATCACGACATTATTTCCGTTCTAAAGGGGTATGTTGTGTATTTTTTTGAAATATTCGAATGATATACAATTTCAGTATTTGATGCTTTTTAATATGAAATTCTATGATCACACAGTTTTAAACCATTTAAAAATATTTTGCCACAGGTGCTCTGAATTGTATTCCTCCGTCTGCAGATATCGTTTGGATCTCTTATCATTGAAGTTCTTGGGGTTTACCTATAAGTTTATTATTATTTGCGTTATCATTAAGTTTCCTCAAGTTAATGCATACTTTGATAAGATTTACCTTTTACATCTATTCTTTATTTAGGATTGTTATAATAAGAGTGAGGTTTGTGCACGTAAACTGGTTAAAACCCCTAGTAAATTTACATTTTACTGACCGTTCCAAGACGGTACCTAACAATCCTTGATAAACATACCCAGTTTTTTTATATGTAGTAGGCATGCTTTTTGTGGAGTTTTGTGCTGTTTTTCCATGTTTTTTTTGTGATTTTTTGTTTTGTGTTTTATGTCTTTGGCGTTTACCCAGTGCCATTAAACCGGTATTATGTTTAAATTTTTTGCTACTAAGCTTGTTTCTGTAGTTTTTCACATAAGTTTTGAGATGATTTTTCTATCCGAATTGATTGATGAATCGCTTGATGTATTATGTTGATATCCTTATTGAAACATACATAGGCCTACTGAAGGTAGCATTATCATAATAGCATTATTTTATTAAGTATGATAATTCATACTTTGACGATACTCTAAGACAAAGCAACGGCGCTTAAAACTGTCTGTTCGTTCAGCTTATTCTGGTGGAATGGCGAAATGTTTCTTCAATAGTCCTTGTCTGGGTTACCATTATTGGCGGCGTTATAACAAATTGAAACAATCAGTAGTCTTAACTGCATATTTTCCACCCTTCGCGAACATCAGAAAGGTGAATGTAAACTTAAATTCGTAAGGCTTTGTTTGTTTGTTCCACATCGTCGCCATTATCATGAAGATGTTTCCTTATGGTGAGGACAGATTACATGATTTAATTTTACAGTCAAGTGAATCAATTTGGACCGGTACGAATGCTAAGACACATGACAAACACAAACGAAAAAGAACTCCTTTTTATACATAGCTTATGGCAGGTTCAATGCTTGAAACAAGAAGTATGTGATTTAGTAAAAACGAATAAAAACATATATATATATATTTAACTGAACACTTCGTTTACAAACACCTTGTATTTACATGGGAATACCACTCTGCATGAGGAATAAGAAAGCAATTGAAGAAGGATTAATTCAGTTAGATAATGAATCGTGCCTTATTGAGCAAGCCAGTATCAATTACTTCAACACAGAGATCTAATAAAGCAATATATGTAGAAGTACAAAATGAATATTTTCTAAACCAAAAAAAATAGAGAAAAACAATTTTATTATATGAACGGAAAACATTTTACTTATAAAAAGACAAACATACTGACAAAACAAACCGACAACACGTATTTCAAGTATGGACATTAGGGTTTAGAGTTAAATTCGCTCTTACAAATAGTGAATTCTGACATGGTACAAATGCTGAGCTTCAATATGCATGGTTTCACTCGTATAACGGAAATAAACGTCAGTCAAAGTACCAATGTTCACTCTTAATGCTCCTACGGTCGTCAACTTTTGCAACGCCTGTCTTGGACATGAGTGACTTTCAATCAACATTCGTATGCAAAACATACACTTAACAACAATGTCCGATATAGAAAAACATGTTTGGGATTTTGCTTTAAGGTCTTTACTTTCAACCAAGGTTGGCATAGGCTCGAAACTCATTCAGAACTCTTTTAAACTGGTTTTAGAAATTAATCTTCAAAACTGTTCTTGTCCGACACCAGAAAAATGGCACAAAGAGAGTTGAGATTATGATATTTTCATAGCAGTGATATTCTCGGATTGTTCAAATGAGTCAATATGGCTGTGTTTTCATCGCCTATTTAGGACCATTGTTTCTTTTACCAAATGACGTCTCAGGCATCGCCTTTAAATATTTGGCTTTTTCAAAAAGTGATCAATGTAAAAGAAATATATTAAACCGTTGATAATGTTTCGGAAAACTGCCAGAATGTAACAACGGCATTATAATATAGGTTTTGGTATATTTTAACACTATCCCACGAGTGCATACGAGTTAATCCGGGCACTTAACATTTAATTGATATCAATGACCAAGGTCTTCTTTTCCAACGATTACCGAAATGTTCAAAGCGTCCTTCACATTTGCTCAAATAACATCGCGCTTGGTACATCGGCATACAACAATGAAATTAACAATGCAATGTGAACGTTAGTTTATATCCGGGAAATGCAGATAGTTTGTCTAATCCTATGTCTAATGGTCTATAAGTATCGTTCTTAACACTATCTTCGTCCGCTTGTGAATGGCATGCTGTCGGGAAAGTAGTTAATGCTTTTACAAACCACTTCATATGCGTATGTTTTCATTAAAATAAAATAAAGCACCTAAGGCTCCAATTAACATTAACTCAATATTAAATTGCGCAAAGACTATATTTGACAATATAACATTAATATCATTTGATATACGAGAAAAGGTAACTGAAATACATCATCCACTAACAGGAAAAGTTAGTGTTTCAATGCTTTTACTAAATTTTTAGAATAGAATTTTGCAACTTTTAGAATTCAAGCATGATATGTCATTAGTAACATACTTTTTAAAGTACCCTGTTATTGTTTCAGCATCATCCATAACTCCATTTCACCAACTTAAAAATCTTCTTAAGACCGTTTCAAGTAAGACGATTCATATCGCATCCTTTACGTGCCAAACATATCCACTATATTTTCTCTTTTTGACAGAAGTTTAATATAAAAAGGGTTATTAGAACTGCGTTTTGGTCCGGGATGATGTATTCGACTCGAGTCGATTTTTGTAGATTCGGACTTCACGAAGCGCAAGCCGAGTGAAATCAAAACCTGCAAAAATCCTCGAGAGTCGAATACGACATTCCGGATCAAAACACAGTACTAATAACCCTATAATTATATACATTACTGGTTAGATCACTTAAAAGCCATATGTTTTCAAAACAAAATGTCATTTTAACGATGTACTTATTTGTTTTATGACGTCATTTTAACATCGCGCAACGATAATTGTTATGACGTGACGTCACAAGAGTGGAATACGGCCCTATTGCACTGGAGTGGAATACGGTCTTCCGTATTTTGCGATATGTATTGCGTGTGGATTTATGATGGGTATATAATATAAGGTTTTATAGAAAAAAATAACAAAGTCGTTGAATTTTCTTACAATAACAAACTATCGAAGCATTGACACTTTTCTTTTAAGGTGTACATTTTTAGAAAAAACATACTAGTTGTCTGTGAAGTAATGAGTCTGATCTCACGTCTCGATATCGCATACGTCATATTCAAGCTGTCGCTCATCGATTTTTTTGTCGATTCCACACTCTAACATACCCACAGGTAAAAAACGGAATAGTGTCATTACAAATAATAAATATAATAGATGAAACTTAATATGAACTGGACGTTACTCGTGTTCGAATGAGTTTAAATAGTTTCCATCTTTCCTGGAACGCAAGTATTCGCTAAAAGGCATGTTGAAGAATGTATTTACAATGAATCAATTTTTTTGACAACGTGCATATGTTCCTTTTGATCTCATTCGGGAGAACAAACTCCAAACATATCATTGATTTAATAATGAAAAGTGAATATGAAAGGGAATAGTTTAACTTTGACATGAATCACGAGAAACAAAAAGTACACAAAACAAAAGCATACTTCTACTTCAAATATTAAGGGCTTTGTTTACAAACTTATTGTTTACAAAATCGTATCGAGTTCTTACATAAGGATATTAACATAATATATAATATAAGAAATGCGAATGCAATTGAAGAATGTCTCAGACTTTTAGACAATGACTAAACAATCGTGATGAAGTAAGTTTACTTCTTTCAAAATGTCAGAACTGTATCAATAACCTGAGACAGTAATATAAAAAGGGCAATGAAACAAATATGTTGAGCATACAAAATTGTACAGTATTGTTTGTCTAACTAATAAAACATATTTACCATTTCTATGTTATTCTTTGTTCTAGTTCTAAAACAAATACTTCGTGATCAGAATGTTCAAACAAGGTTTGATATTGTTAATTTTCTGAGCAAATTAGAATATAAAGTTAAGTTTAAAAGGGAAGTTAAAATTAAAGATATATATTGAAATATTAAAAAAGTATTATTAAACAGCTTTTAGATTAATATCGAGCGTATTTTCGTAAGAAGTTGAAACCAGAAGAAACAACATTGTGAGAGATAAGATATTATTTTGGATATGTAACACCAATATGATTGAATCGGAGCATCACTTCTTGTACCCTTTGTCCCCTTTTACTGGCCCACAACCTGAATCGCATTTTTAGTACTGTTATGTCTATTACTAATGGTCGGAGTTTAAGAAAGGTTTTCACATATGTATTCAACGCTTTGACAAAACAAACAGTGACTCTTGCTGTCATAGCTGCTTGAATTGATGAAATGAATTGCATTTTTTGTTTGAGATATTTTGGACAAGTTTGGATAGCTTCGTTTGGAAGTCCGTATAACTTCGCCGATCGCACTTCGACATCGATGCAGCCTTCGGTTTGAAATATAAACAAACGATATTTTAAGGAGGGAATGAGGTAATAGCCCCATACGGAGGCAGCGAAATTTACACAAAAACCCGGTTGGACAAATATTATTATTATTATTATTATTATTATTATTATTACACAATCAAAGTATGACAGATTTGTAAGATATTACAACTTTTTAATACACCCTGTTGACTTCCATTTTCTATAAAATGACATTAAATGTGATATGTCTACGTAAAACCGTGGGCTTTATTTAAATGGTTGCTGCAATCTGCAAAACTAAATCTAGTTGTAAATTATGTTTTTTTTGTATTGAAATCTATGATAATCTGGCTAAGCAAGCAACCAAAAATGAGTCGCATTCCAGACGACGGTCGTAGGCAGACCTTAATTGTGTCCACTCAAACACAATTTCAATTTTGAAGAAAGCAATGAAAAAATTGTATGAAAAATTTTCAGTTTACTTACACTGAAGAACTGGAAGCCACATCAGAAAGACTCACTAAAGCCAACACTGTCCACGATATTAAGAGTTGGAATTCCATAACGTGCCCCATTAACCACTTCGACATATATGTCAGCGAAATAGTTTATATAGAAAAAAATCCGTTTTTATTTTAAGTTGATTAGCATGAACGTCATTGTAATAACTAGTTGTCTTTTCAAATATTATAAAGCTATTAACCGTATCTTCATAACATGTATAATTATATGTAATTCCTCCAAATATGGCAAGGTCTTTCTGCAGCTACCAGTCGCCAATATTGATGCCTACTGCCCAGTAACACTGCAACACTTCCCTTTTAACAACTGATTCAAACTTTTACCAATAAACAAAAGGTCATAAGTTCTTCCAACGTTTTTGTTTCATTGACTTATTTGAACTATGTCAGATCTTGTTTTGACATCGTATTCAGTCAATCATTTTTCCAAGTGTTTTAGAAAACGGACAACTGGATATAAAGTACACATTTACTTAAATCTTGGGAGTTAAAAGTGACTACGTCTTGAATAATGAGTTAGCTAAATAGCTTAACAAGGATACGTAAGTATTCAATAAATTAATAACATTTAATCCAACCGCGTAGTGGATAAGAATTGGTATTGAATGTCAATCAATGAACTGTACAAACGGATTGTAGGCAAAACATATTATTCTGACATTCAATTGTAATGCAAGTATATAAAATTACCAAAGCACCAAAGACTTTACATGTTGACACCTCTTATATCGATAATTGCCGACTACTAATACAATTCATTGATGGAAACTATTCGATGCCAATTACCTAAATAATATACTGTTTTAAAAGAGGAATAAAAGCATAAAGGAATTGAAAAAGAGAACATATTTTTTTCAGAATAATGCAACCATTTTAAACGGTATATAACTGATATTATAAATTCAACGTGAATATATAAGACATATTTGTAGTTTAGGGTCAAAACATTATTGAATACGTTCATTGGTTCTGTTGAAAATTTGCGCTCAGTCCGTCAATATTGATATTTTCAGTCCTTGAGTGATGGTTTAAGTAACTTGTTTTCAGCGTCAGCACGCTCGGTACACAGTCCTTTAGCAGTGCAGAGAGTGATGCGTTATTTCTAAACTTTGAATGTTTAACTAAACATTATTTAGAGTGTAATTGTGTTAAATGTAATGGAGGGAAAAGCTCTGCAGTCAGATGATTATTTTATCAACAAGGGCCATACAAAACATACACTATTCCATGGAAAACGTGATGTAGATATATCAGTGCTGATTTGTAACATTGATATTTAACTGAAATATAAGATACAATTTGTTCATGTTAATCAGTTTTAATAGATATCTTTAAACAGGTGTTAGCTCATTTGAATGCGCTATTTCTTAACAAAAGGATCCCTTCGTAGATTGAATATCAAAAAGAAGTCCATAAAGAAATTTAAATGGCTAGAAATTGTTAATGACATTAGAGGAAAGAACATCCGTAATTAAAAGTTATTCCAACAAAAACTTTGATTGTTAAAACGCCTAAATATGAGAATGACATATTGCTTTCATAATAGACGCTTATCTTGTGCAATCATTTAACACGATATTTTTTGGGTTATAAAAGGGTTATACAATATATGTGTATAGTGTTAATATTTGAAATATTCGAATGATATGCAATTTTACTATTTGAGCTGATTTAATTTGCACCTTCCAAAATCGGTGATGAATCGTTTAATGTATAGAGTTCGTCTCCCTTTTAAAACAAGCCTCGGCTAACTGGAGGTAACATTTTATGAGGGCATACTTTTATTTAGTATGATAATTCATATTTTGACTAAAGTTTAAAACAAAGCAACGGTACCTATGTGTGCTTGAAACTGGCTGAATGTTCAGCTGATTCTACTGGATTGACGAAATATTTTTGCAATGATTCTTGTCTGTGGGCATCATTATTGGCGGCGATATAACAAATAAAAAAACAATAGTGTAAACTGCATATTTCCATCAATCTCAGCGTACCGAATATAAATCTAAAAAATACAGACTCTGTTTGTTTGTTCCACATCGTTGCAACTATCATGAATAAGCATTATAATGGTGAAGACAGCTTAGATGAATTGATTAAAGTCCAGAGGATCATCTAGAACGTAAGACTAAGATGTTCATAGTTTATTATATTGTTTAAAATGAGATGCATCACTTGTTTCATTAGCTGAATGGGTTTATGCATATTCTGAGGAATGATGGAAACAGTGACATGTGCATTCTAGTGATATATGTTTGTCTGATTTGTTTTATCCTGTAGTTTGCATTGTATTAATGTTCTGAAACTTTCAGGATTCATAGATGACAATGTAACGTTATACACAATCCAAGATTGTAACGCTTTGACAAGTGTTTTTTTTTTTATTTCTCTTTCAGCAAGTCTTGCCTAGAACGTAGCTAGGACACTGACATAGCAAAAATGGGAAACCATCGGACATTGTTAAAACGTTGTAATTCTATAGTTTTTTCGTAGTGTCGTTATCTAGTTTGTGCGTGTCGCGTTGATTAGTCTGTGCAGGTTGTCATTGTTAAGTGTGAGATAAAAGTTGGGCCGGTTTAATATGTTTCAATACATCCCTTTGTCGCAAATGTCATAACGAAATGGATACAGTTCCTATAAAATAGAAAATGGCCAAACAATTACGCTGAAAGAAACAACCATTTACAGGAATGATATTTCTGCTATACTGTATATGTAAATATTCTTTTGTTAACCTTATATACAGAGGATTGTACTAAATTATTTGTGTCGTCAAGTGCAGAGAGAAATGGAGAAACTTTCTATCAAAACAGACAAAAGGCCAAATGATTATGTTGAAAGAAACAACCATAATCAGGGATGAGAATCCTGTTCTTTTGTTAAACTTATAGACAAAGAATTGCACTAGATTATATATGAAGCTATGTTCAGTGCTCAATTGGAGGAGTGAAATAAATATCTCACTGACGCAAACTCATGTTTCACTATATATGTAATGTCTTGTGTAAAGTTTACATATCAATGTTTGGATATGGAAGTTCCAAAAACACAGCTTCTTCGATAAATTCATAAAACATACAACGTTAACTGTCATTTGAAATTACAATTCTTCAAACTCTAGTGTAAATCGTATGAATAATAAAATGTTAATGGAAGCTACAAGAACCAGTCAAGCGATTAAAGGCATTCTAAACTCCTTCTCACATTTTTCTCGAAAACAACCTCGTATGTATGACGGTACATCAGTAGAAGTAGTTCGTAAATTTCTGAATTGTATCATTAATTAAATGTAGATTTTTAGCCTGTATTTATTGATCTAAATATAAATTGATTACCCAGTGAAGTGTATAATTGCAAACATAATTAAAATTCTCAAGAGTTAAGTTATTCAGTTAAACTGCTAAATGAAATTACTACGCGATCTACTTGAAGCGGACTTAAACATACCGATTTCTGAGTATGTAAACCGGCAGAGGAGCTCCGAATGGTTTAAAGGTTAAGTATGGGATTGTTTCATGGCACAAAGGTCAATGTCTTACAGAAGCTCAACGACAAACACAAAGCCACAAGACAACATAAACATTTACAAACAAACTTCCTGTTCATAAAAAGTGGACTTGAACACATGGAAAGTTCATAATTTCAGGCAAAAATTAGAATAATCATATCATATGGTAATGTTCTAATTTGATAACCTTTTTTTCATTTAAAGCGTGTTGTGATGAATATGTAAGTGCCCAGTTTTGTATGTATCTCATTCAACTTGTTCTTGACACTAGTTCCTGAAGAGCTGAGCTTTTGAATCGGTAGAAGATACTAACATAATTATTCAATAAAATAGAATGACAAAAAATCATTTTCATTTCGCCATCTATCTCCAACTTTTTCGGTCTGGTATGACCTAAAACAGTAAAACATAAAACTCACACGGTGATGGTAGACGATGCAGTCGTGACCATAGACAGCGAAAGTATAAATAATCCACATGGTATTGTTTTGAACATCATTCCAAATTCCATATCGAATAATGCCTTTACCGATTTGAATATTTTCCAGGGACCAATATAAATTTCTGAACTCACAAAAAAAATTTCCGCATCTTTCAAAGGCTTTAAATATGCTATTTAACTGTCTGAAGCTGCAGGTTTATACACTACGGAGTTTGTTTCTGTATCTTTTTGCATACATATTTATAAAGGCATAACAATACGTTGTGAAGCGATTACACTTGTAATGCATACTGTTACATTCATTCAAGCTTTGTTCCTTTTTAATAATATATTAGAAATTCTTAGATAAAACTATAATTATGAACAATTTTAAGCATTTTTCTGATAAAAGTCTACAATTCTACCTATTAACCGATTATAACATAAAAAAATCGTTCTCACATAATAACATGGAAATGTCATGTTTTAATGTCATAAGTATTAGAGTTGTTGTTCGTTAAGGATAATTTTCGATTTCAATTACTTATACATGATAATGAAAGAACATGATGTACAAAAATGGTGTACTCTAGTGATTGCTGTACGCATTTTGTTCAACCATATTCATTGATATTGACATCAAAAATTTAGGTGGAGGAAAGGAAGATGTGGGAGTGGTAGAGACGGGTGAGGGTGCACCTTGTGAAGTTGTGTAATTAATATAATACGGATATTACTTTATCGAGTCTCTCAATTCTCTGTTCACTGAACATCAAGTAATCGCTAATGGTGCAAAAACAAGAATGAAATGAAAATTATTTCTCAACGTGTTTTTGTTAACATTCAAATATGATGGATTGTGATAATTTAAGTTTTTTTCAGAAAAATTAAATGGATATTAAGAGTATGGTTTATTATTTCCTCAGAAAGTTATGAAGAATCATTTAAAACTATTAATTTACCAAGTTGTGCATTTGTGATGTTTGTCTTGAATGCAATTTTACTTTTAATAATTCTGATTATGCTAACAGTTCAGCACCAACCAAGTTATTTTCTATTTACAGTCATTTTGGTGTGTTAACATAATCCCAAATCTTAAACATATGAAATTATCATATTTTATAGTTAACACTATACACCATTTGGCCAGGTTAACTGTTAAGTCATCATCCATGAAACAATTGACTGGTTTTTTTTTTACAATTTTACACCTCAACATTAGTCTGCGAATAGGTGCGCTTTAACAATATATCATTTTAAAGTCGGTTAGCAACCGTATCGTATCGTTTTAATAAGTATAAAGGTAGGGACCTTAATATCTTCTTCACTTGTTTAATTACAATTATTCCAATAACGTCAGGCCTTTGCTAAAGATCCAGTCGAAAATACGGATGCCCGTTGCCAGTAACTCTTTCCTTATAAGAGAGGTATGCGTTGTTTCTAAACCTTGATGTTCAACTGAACATTATCTCAATGTTTTAGACAAGTGAACAAATACATTTTGTTTATTGTATGCCTATTAATTTTCGTTTCCAATTCTAACAGTGTACTTGTTTACACACCGAGCTCGATTTAATATACAGCTCACCTTCCTGCATAGAATTTGTTTCAAGGGACTCGATCATGTTTTTTTAAACGTATTTTTTCTGTATGACGAAATACAGTATGGCAAATCATTATAAGTGTCAATAGTAACAAGTATCAAGATATTGAAAAACTGAACCCTACAAAAAATGTTCTTTTTGCTCAATAATTGTTTTTGAAGTCCACGATTTTAAATAGCGCTAGTAATGCTTTTCAACTAAGGCTTAGAAGTTAAGTTATCAGAGTCCTTGTATGCGTGAGGTGTTGTTATCAGTTCTCTCACTTATCATTGACTGTACCAGCGTTGGTTCGCTTCCCACAAAACCAGAAAATTTGTTTATATTTGATGTGTATTTTTTGCTGCGATTTCGGTATCAAAGAGTCAAAAAGTTATAAAATTAGTGTTTCCGTATGCATTACTGGGGTTCCAAAACATGCGTGGGTTCCCTTTAAAGGCACCATTAAACAAAACATAGTTATACCAAAATGAGACATACAAAAGACACATGCAAACATGATGTTAACACTGCATTTTGAACTTATTCTAATGAGAAAGAAAAAGCCAGAAAAATGAAACGTCTAACGTTGTGAAATGTACCCTTAACACATCAATACTGAATGGAATTTAAATGAGATCTAATTTGTTCATGTCAATCGAATTCAATTAACTCTTTTGAAATTTGATTTTTTCGTTAATCTTCGTTTGAATGCGCAATTCCCCTTTATCAAAGGAGTTATGTCTAGCTTACACATCAAAAGATTTTAAGTAATAAATCAAAATGGCAACAAATTAATAATATTGAATAAAAGAACACGTAATAAAAGATGTAAACAGAAACTCTTGGGCCGTATCACTGCATCGGATTTTCAAACTCAATCACTTTAAAAAAAACACAAAAAAAACTATCTTATAATTCCAGACTAAAAATTATAATACCAAAATTGTGAAAAAATATAATTATAATTTAATATGCACTACAGTACAAAGTGTATATATATATATAAACAAATCAATACTTTTTTACATTTTTGGTATCATCATTTTTAGTTTGGATTTTTTTTTTATTATTTCTAAAAAACAAAATCTTAGTTTGAAAATCCGGTGCCAGTGAGTCATGTATATTTCTTAAATAAATATATTGAGACTTAGATAATTGTAAATTGGTTGGTAAAAAAACAACCTAAAATGTATTGGTAAGATATGTTGTCTTATTGTTTTTACCTAAGTCTGTGAAAATGGTTTATTTGCCTAAAAAGGAGTGAATGTGAACACAGTGTTGTCATAGCATATCTTAGCTTGTCTTGTCCAACCAACATTCAAGGTGGAAAAGGTTACACGCGTATGCGAGCTGAACAATTCCACTATTTGAATATGTTTTGACTTTACTAATTACAAGATGAATCGTTTGACATTTTATGTCTGGTTCCCCTTTCAACCAAATGCAAGCCTACCAGGTAAAATTCATAATGGTGCCATACTTTTATAAGCTATATTTATGATCATGTTCGCGATATGATTACTTTAAGTCGGTTATCAATAAGACAAATGCAAGTTGAAACCGTCAAATTTGAATAGCGTTAAATTGCGTGAAAAGGTTGTGAACATGACATGAAGGTTAATTCATAATGGTGGCATACTTATAATAATTAAAATGACTATGATAATGATTGTATTGGGAAGAAGTTCAACATTTCATGTGGCGACTGACTGATTGTTTAGCTTTTTTCTGATGGACTGCACAAGTGCTTTCACATTGCATTGATTATCGCATGTGTTCACTATGAGCATGCCAATATCATCTTCTCTTGAAATTACATTCAGATCAAATGCTTAAGTGCAATCTCACGTTCATTAACCAAACAAAAGAAAAAAATATCTAAGCTGCATATTGTCTCCAGAAATTGATATCATCTTCTATAGTTATAATAGGAATGTCATTAGTTGTATCGGCATTCCCGACATAAGGCCACAAATGTTTTACAGGAACACTGACTCTTTGGACGGACGCGACGATATACATGTACCTCAATTGATATATACTCTTTATAATAAATTAAAAACATATTTTTTAAATGAAAATGGAACTATCAGTTAAAACGAGAACGGTTGATTACGGATGAGTATTTTAGAGCTTAAATCATTATCAGTTTTTAAAAATGATGTGGATATTAAAACCTTTACTTTGTTGACCGATACTTGCACGTGGTTATTACATATTTCGCTTCGGAATCCAACTTGCAATATGTATTTTTCGCATGAGCAGCTAAATTTACAACGTTACGTCATTGGGAAATATTTTAACCTCATTAAAAACACATGCACATTTCTATAGAACGACTAAGATGGGTAAGATGTGAAATATTCTGATAAGCTCAGACAGATTCCTTTAGTAATCATGGCACAAATGTGATTCTTTATGTAAGGTCAAAAATGTGAAAAGTGATATAAAAGTAATTATGTAATGTGTTAGAAAAAACGGTCAATAGATAGGGGACAGTTTCTATAGAAGTTGTCTGGGACAAAACGCACATGTATAGGAAAGCCAATAACTTTGATTTTAATGATCGTTTAGTAATGCCCTTTTTCG
The DNA here is from genome assembly GCF_026914265.1 of Mya arenaria. NCBI lineage: Eukaryota > Metazoa > Mollusca > Bivalvia > Myida > Myidae > Mya > Mya arenaria. The sequence goes on along the minus strand of NC_069124.1, from coordinate 46,095,447 downwards.
ATAATAAAAACTCGTACACAAACCTGAACCATGGCCATAATTAGAAAAACTGTTCAATATATTAAAATGAAGCTTGGTACACATGCTGCCAAATAATGTTTTAAAATAATGTATAGTATGGACCATAACTCTGACCTAAGTTACTGTCGAGTCATGCCAATTTTCGACAAACGAGACGAACTTTAGTAACTGAGAAGAATTTGTATTTGACTAGATGACCTTGAATGAACAAATGGTTCTTTCACAAACATAAAGCCACTGACAACTTATCTGAACCACACAAACTGATTGGCACTGACATAGCATATCTCGTATCAAAATAATGAGGTCACTATATCGAATATACAAAATTCTATAGAATACGAAGAATGCACTATACATTTAGACTATGACCATACAATCATCCTTAATGACAGACAGACAGAAATATTTTTACCACGGGTACATAGTACATTGCCAATAAACATATACATATTTCTTGAAATATACCAATTACATGCAGCAAGACTATGATGATATGTATATACATAATTAAAAATAGTAAACATTCAATAAAAAAGAGAAAAAAATAAAATCTCACACACAAAAAACTCACAAAAACACCAAACAAAACACAGAAAGAAAAAAAACAACAAAAGAGTAATAATTGTTTGTTAGTTAAATGGTAACAAGAATGTATCATTCAAAATATCTAACCAAATTTTCAAATTTATATGAAAATCCTTAAAACAACTATAAAATGCTTCTGTTATAGAAAAACCGAGGCTTAATGAGGTTTGTCTTTTAAACTGTCAGAGTTGTATCATGACTTACGGATGGAGAAATTTACAAATCAAACACAATATTAAAATTTATCATATACCCATCATAAATCCACACGCAATACATATCACAAAATACGGTAGTCCGTATTCCACTCCAGTGCAATACGGCCGTATTCCACTCTTGTGACGTCACGTCATAATAAGTATCACTGCGCGATGTTAAAATGACGTCATAAAACAAAATAGTGCGTCGTTAAAATGACGTTTATTATAAAAGCATGTGGCTTTTAAGTGATCTGACCAGCATGTTATATAATAATAACAGTAAAAATGTCGTATTTGACTCTCGTGGACTTCAGTGCAGATTTTGATTTCACTCGGCTCACGCTTTGTGAAATCCGAATCTGCAAAAATCCAATCAAGTCGAATACAACTTCCCGGATCAAAACGCAGTACGCATAACCCTATTATATCTAGTACATTTTGCCTTAGTAATGCGTTTCTTAAATATGAACCATTACTTTAAGCACGCGTGAACCTATGAAGTTTCTGGCATTTCTGAGGAAAAACCTCTTCAGAGAATACGAGTGCACCAAAGAAAAACATAGTAGAAGCTATGCAGATACCATTCAGGCATTGGTTCTCTGATAGAAAATCGACAAAAAAAAACCGAACCAAGAAAAAAAAATGGAATGACACATTTACTACCCTTCTGATTATTACTTACAGTGTATAGTTGGAAGACGCATCTGCAAGACTCACTGACACCAACACTATCGATGATATCAAGAGTTGGAAGGCTGTTCCGTGTCGCATCATTTATCTTAATATAAGTCCGCGAAAACACACCTTGCGTACAAATGCGTAATTATTTTAAGATGGTTATCAAGTCAGTTTAATAACGTATATTTTAAGTACCTTTCATACAGTTTAAATTCTTATAAAGCTTGGAATCGTATCTACTTTACCATATTAAATACAATCCCTCAAATTATGTAAGACTCTTGCTACAGCTACCGTCGTCAATATTGATAACACTGGACGGTAACACTGTGCTTGTGACAACTAGTTCTCACCTAAACAAATAGACAAACTTCCATCAGTATTGCAACCATTTTTGCTTCTCTGATTTAATGTTGTATAGCATACTTAGTGTTCATACCGTATACAGGTAATTAATTATTTCACGTATTTCACAAAATGGAACAGTTTACAAAATGAAGTAATAGTTATATCCCGTAACCGAGTTATATTTCCAATTCTGAACATAAATTTTGTATACTAATGAATAAGCTAAATAGTTAAAATGAATAGATAAACACCTGATTAAACCTTAGCGTTAACATATTGTTTTCTCATCTTAAAATAGATAAGCTGAAATGCTATTCTTGCATATTCTTTTTAAAATTATATAAATTTATCGGGCATAACTTAGCTTTCATATCGACACTCTAATATTGACAATTGATTGCTCGTAATATAATTAATTGGTGATTGCTACTTCGGTCCTAATTAATGACATCTATTCATGTGTAAAAGAGGCAGACAATTATTATATAATTTAACATGGTAATATAAGCGTTCAGAATAATTCAACCATTATGAACCGTATGGATTTGATTACATATACGAGAATAAATTAGGTCCATTTGTATTTAATTATCAATAGATTAATGAATACATCATTTACGTTTGTGTCGACTGTATGCTCCCACTCTGTCCAATTCAATATTTCAGTACTTGAGCACGGACATTATGTTTTCTATAAGGCAACTTTAATGGTACACTGAACATTCAATCGCATTTTGGAAGAAAAAATAAAAATGTATATACATTTTATTCAAATCTATTTATGGCAGATCTTTGTTAACAAGACGAATTTGCAATACATCAAAGACGCGGCTGAATAGGTTAAGATGCCAATCTTTATTTTTATCATAATCCGGGTTAGGGTAAACGTGTGTTTAAACGTTCTTAATAGTGATTGAAATAAGCGACAATCTAGTATAATGTGGAAAATGTTCCATACATATAAGGTCGATGTGAGGTGCGTACTCGCCTAAAGTCTGCCTTTTTCAGTTTCAAAATATTAGCATATGTAACGCTGTCATATAAGGCAGATAAATGCAGAGAATGTGATTACAAGGGAAGTTACTATAATTATGCAGATAAGAGTCGCGTACTCGAGTCGTCTGTACTATAACTTACGCAGAGCACTATACTGGAACACTGTGGTTTTTGGACTAGGGCACTTGTGGCCTAGTTCATAGCCGTAACCGCGATGTCTGCATTTTCTAGCCGCATCTGGGGGTTCACTGACGTAATGTATTCATACGCTGTATTTTGATTGGATTGCCGTTAGCGAATTTGAATAATCAAAGTAGTACCAGAACTGATTACAATGAAAACATCCAATAACAATAGTTCTCCTAACAAGACAAGCTAATTGTATGTTCTTTTAATGAAGCACAAGAAATGGGTACGTAGCGAGTGAGTTAATCGGGTTAACTACATGAATGTTCTTGCATACGGTCAGATTAAATGCGATAAGAATATGAACATATTGGAAAAGTACGCGTCGACATTTTCCGTTCAAAGCTCTTTATTGATAGACTGGTAGCCGCTTTCTCTTTTATCCGAAAAGCGACCAGTATCAGCTAACCATGGTGCCCGTCGCGCATTCGAAATGTCTTGTGGGTCCGTAAACCGAATCAAGCGTGCGGTCTAAGTAGTAAACAGCCAGGATATAAATAAAAAAAAAATTAAAAGTATTGTTATCCTTTGTATAGAATGTTGGTATTAATTTATTAACAGGGCTGTTCTTTTTTTCGACATAATTTGCATGTTTGCGTGACATTTTCTTTTTAAATACAAAGTTTATTATTTAACTAATCATTGCATGGCACTCAGCACTTTTTAAATACAGCATGATTTTTGGTATTGATTGTTTAAATACTATTAATGTAAAATAAAAACCATATGCCGCGTATCTGTAAAACGTTATAACTTGTGTTCTTGAGGAAAAGTAAATTCGGGTACCAGTCTACTGTATTGACTCATTTACTCTGATCAGAGCGGCCGAATGATTCACACATGTACATGTTATCATTACTTCCGGATGCTGATGATGTGAATTGTATACGTGTTATATTGAAGAAATTTATCAATAAAGTCGCCATTGAATGATAACCACCATCAAACGGATTTATTGTCATCTTACCGTGGATAGCATGTTTAATTTGACACGTAGAATTTCAAGCAGTACAAGTTCGTTTGATAAAATCATGTGATTTCAATTTTGCAAAATGGAGATAAAGAAATATCAAATATGCGCATACTTATTTATTACGTTTCATTCTAAATGAAGCCAAATGTATGAATATGCGCACAGCATCTGGCTTATGAATATGATGAGTGTTTACCTATGTGCATAGAAATGTCCTGGAGCCATTCTCAGTGTAAGTACATTTTGTTCAATGACATTGTGTGATAAACCATCGGCATTTGCCTGCTCACTTTTGATTTCTACTCTTATCATGCACCAGTCAATTGTTACCACCCCCCTCGGGGTATACTAGGGAAAAGGGCAGTGTTTTCACCTTTCAGGTGTCCTCGCAGTGCCTGATGATTGCGGTGGTTTTGTCTTCCCGCAAAATATAGCGGGGAATTACCCTTACCTAAGATCCTTGGGATGCGAGGTTATTTGGCAGGGATTTTACCACCAGTTCGTTCCCGCAGGGTAGGGCAGGGATTTTATAGGGGATTGGTTGGACTGAAAGTCAAAGTATTCCCCAGACCTGGAGGAGGGGGGTGGTGCGGGCGTGGTTACATTTGACTGGTGCATAAAGGCCTTTTTCTGAAGACGCTTTGTGCTCACTTTTTGTTTCCTAGCCAAGAATGAAAATCAGTAATCACCCAATGTTGTGGCATAGTGAAGTAATGTAGATTTAACCTCACAACAGTCTTTCTCAAATGCTGTCCAGGCTTTTTTTATGCTTAAGAATAACTTAGCTGGCGATGTCAGACCAGAAATCGTCTTGGCATGAGATTGGATTACTATGGATCAGTATGCACCAGTCAATTGTAACCAGGGCCCCAACATCCGGGGGTAAACCGGGGAAATGGGCCGTGTTTTTACCTTTCAGGTGGCCCCGCAGTATCGGGTCTTCGTGGAAAATACAGTGCGGATGTGGCTTAAACTAATGTCCCTTGGGTACTGGGGGGTTTGGTGGGGACTTTGCCATCAGATCATCCCTGCAGGGCGGGGATTTTAGCTTGGGTTGGCTGAACCGAAAGTAAAAGTCCCCGCTATTCCCTGGACCGGGGGGGGGGGGGGTGCATGGTTACAATTGACTGATGCATAAGCTTGCGTGTACAGTCCCTTTAATAAACAAAAAGTGAAGCTAATGTTATATTAAATTTGAGACAAACAAAAGGAAGACAGTACAAAGTTCAAAAAGTGTGACCAATTTGAGAATACCCGGTACCTTTCGTAATTTATAAATTTTCATGCGATTCAGACAATTTAAATGCTAGAAATCACAAAAAAAACCATTCCCTTGAATTATTCCTGTCATAGTTTAAACTCATAATCAAATTTTAATGCACAGCATTTGAAATAATTTTAAACTGATGAAAAACTGTTATTTTTAAAAAGCACAATACATTGTTTATCTTTTATGTGACCTAACATTAATATAACAATTTATTCAGATAATAATTTAGAGACTTTTCTTGCACTTGAATGTGAACAAGTATGCTTGAGATTTAACACTAAGAAAAACAAATTTCAAAGAATGAAATAAAATGAAGCACAAAATATACAAAAATTGAAACTTTTTAGACTTTCAAAACTTTAACATTTATACTAAATACGGTTACATAAAATGATGAATACATTTGTAGGATTTGATATCCCACTAAATGTAACCGTCGGCTTCTTTCATTCTAAACTCTCTCTCAGTGATAAGGAATAAATTTTATTCACTGCAGTTGTTTTCTAACGCTATGAAAATAAGAACAATGGAAACAATGCATTTACTACTGTTGATCAGTGCAGATTGTGGGAGGTCATGGTTGATTTCACTGAACCACCAATAAGCCCTGCCGAAATTGGATTCTTATTGGTCAGTCAGGTGTTTTTGGTAGGCATGATTAGTATGAATCTTAATTTTAACCATCATTTATGAATGTTTACAAAATCATTGAATATTGAAATAACAAGCGAAATGTTAGTTTGAATGATGAAAGCTATGAAATATGTAAAGTATTCAAAAAGAGACCATTTTGCAGCTTGTGTAAGTATCGAGAAAATTATTAAGTAAAATTATTTATTTTTTATCTGGAAAATGTTGAAATCTCATGTTTAAGCTTGATTGGTATGTTATTGCAATATGTTTTATTCATTGCAATATTAATGTAAAACATTTTTATGTTGACTTAAGTTTGTAGATAAAAACTAATGGTATAGGTGATATGAGAATGATCTCTTAAGTCTTTAAAATCCATTTTGGTATTGTGAGTTTTTTGCTACAGTCTTGATCAGTTTAGCTTTTGAAGATTTTCAAAGTAACTGCAAAACAAGTCCAGTTGTCTAGACTATGTCAAACCCTTACCAGATAAAATTTCTAGTGTTTTCAAATTACTACCTTGGCAATGGTTTTATCATAACATAGGATATTAATGCTAATGGTTTTAAAGAAAATGCTAGTGTTTTTGTATTCGGAATGATATATCATAAGTGGCACTAAATTGAACATAATTTATAGTTCTCATTTATAAAACACATAGCCTCAAGTACATGTTGATCTAAGATTTAAGGCTTGGATGGAGTCAGGTCAAGAAAATTGCATGTAACATTGTTAATACATTGTACTTTCCAAAGCAAGAACTGTTTGTTTATTCAAGTAAATAAAGCAATCCCCACACCAAGGAAATGTAGTATTGCTTAACCAGCTCAATTGACATCATGAGTTGGACATTAAATTGCTGCAATTAAAGGCAAATCTAGATATTAGAATTATTCAAACGCTGATTTAGCAACCTTATTATAGTTTAATATATGAACTACTTTTGCGAAATGAAAGCTTTTTTAGATTTACAAGGACGGGTAAAAGTATTTGTAGTAAAGTAAATGTACTGCAACACCTGATACATGTTACATAGGAATCCTACAAATTCTAGGCACTCCAAATGTTACAGTTCTATTCAATTCGCAGTGCCTCAATGAAAGCTTCTTTATTCTACATTCAACATCTTTCTGTATGACCAATGACCAGGAGAATCATGAACCTACAACCTTTTGCAACTACTGAGATAGTGAGCTATCAGGACAGTGACAGAGGACAATACACGAATGGCCAACTGTTGCATTTATTGATGTCTTTTACAAATAATATCCAAAGTATGGCCTTGTGGTTTAAAGCTCCCCTGAAAAAGAGGTGACAGGTTTTCTATATAGGATATAATTACATCATTGAAAATCTTCTCTGAAACTGCAAATAACAGACCTTTGATATAAAATGACTTAATCAAATTAAAGAAGTATGTGTACTTTGGTTAACATACGCCAACCACGTAAATTAATTTGTTTAGGTCTGATTTAACGACATGGAGATTTTCAAAAGAACTATGACTTTATCTGATTAAACACTTTAGCCCGCACCCCCCTCCTCCCTCTACCCACACTTTTAAAATTTCCTTTGCAGCTTGCATGCAGTTTTAGTCTAAAGTTTAAGCTAGCCCATTAAACAGTGACCCCTTGTGATGTGAAACGATTTGTGTAATGCTTAGAACATGGTTATCAACATTCCCCTAAATGAAGCCCTAGTCCATCAGTGCTTTCAGCACTTTGATTATTGTTAGTATTACGACAATTATGCACTTGAATATGTAGCGAATGCAAGCGCAGTGCTTTAAATTGACAAAAGGAAATAGCCACTGCGTCTGACCGGCGACTAGACACATTGTAAAGGAGGCGAATAATTTTGTTGATTCTCGTTAAAGCCGTCTGACTGTCTTTTCTAATAATGTTTAGTTTAAATCGGTGTTTTATCTGCTGACGGACATTGATATGTTTTTAACAACACAGTTTAAGAGAAGTTGCAAGAAATATGTTTTTACTAAGTATCCACTTTTCTCCACCCGACTGTGTCAGAATAAGTACATCTAAATTTAAATACTTTTTCATTAAAAAGTTATTATCGCGCCAAGTGTTTTTTTTAAATGTAATTTGTTATTTGTTAAATTCATATACTTCTTTACGAATATTGGTTCAAGTGTCACATATAAAAACACTGGAACTTTTTAGACTACGAAATGAAAGATTAAGTGTTCCCAAAGTGTATTGCTATAAGTAGGCGTAGTTAACACACAAACAACGTCTGAAAAAAAATCATAGTTGCAAAGCATAATTTTTAGGGATTAAACAGAGTAAGAACCATATGCTTTGAGGATTACGGGTCGAGTTTGTATGAGTTTATTTAAACTGATCGGACGGGAACAAAGACTTTGCTTTATGACAAATTACAGTACCTTAATTACCGTTAATTCCCACTTCCAGTGTGTGTAAACCACGTGATAAACTTATCACGTGGTATACACACATTGGTATACACTCTTGTCTACGCATAATGATTTTTTTGGAAATGATGCGTATATTTTCAACTTTGTGCATTCTTAAATTCAAACATAGACCGTTTTGATTATTTTGAAATTTAATATTGATTAATCAGCAAACTATCAATTATTTGATTGCATTTACAAAATATCGCACTTAAATCTTAAGGGCATCACTTAATCCGCCTCAGAGAGGTTGGTGTAAGTGTAAGTTTGTATAATTCAGAAGAATGCAATTACATATAATGCATAACAGGCATTTCTACTCCATTAAAATACACAAAATTAATTATTAGTTCAGTTTAGCAGAGTATTTAATGGACTTGTGTACCATTGTTAAGTGCATTTAACTAGGAAGCACTTAAATAACAAACCAATAGTATACGCTGTACAATCGCTGTTCAATAGAATTAATCCCCGAGGTAAGACAAAAGAATATGAAATGAAATACCAGCCTGTGTTTGAAATATCATAAAAAAGTGACAGTGAGTTATAACTTATACCTGACAGAATTTCAAACATCTTAGAATTTCGCTGTATATACTGGATTTAAAATGGGCACACCGGTTTCGACACCTAAGAAGCAAAATGGTAGGCATTTTATTTCGCAATTGCTATTCAAACAATCGTCTTCCAATAAGGATAAATGAGCATTTGATTAGTTGAAATTAATCCGTTTTGGTAAATGAAATGTTTTTCGTAGCTACCTCAAAACGCCATCAGTATTTCCCTACATAACCTGTTGTTTTGTTCTTTTAGATGGCCAAGTGCCTGGACAACAGAACCGTCAACTTGCTCAAACTGTAAGATATTTTAATGCGTATTCATTTCACTCATTTCTGTTATATGAATGTGAAAAATAATGTTATATATAGAATTAAATCATTATAAAATCTCAAGAGAATATCGTGTGTGTATATATTGTGAAACTGTACTGGAAGATGGATATCACTTCATGCTATGATGCCCTTCATATTCTGATATTCGAACGAGATATTTACCTATGTATTATTGTCAATATCCAGCTCTTGAAAAGTGTTATGCTTTGATGTCAAACGACAATGTGAATCTAATTCGAAAAGTTGCCATGTATCTTTACTACCCTCTTAAAGAGAGGGATAAATACCTAGAAATGTGTAAATAGATATTCCCTAGCTATGCACTGTTAACCATAAAACGTCAACATTGTTTAAATTGACTGTGCTGTTTGTCGGTATATATCATAACTTCATGCATTATGTTTAATTCATGTTGTATATTGTGTATTTGGGCTAGAAGCCATACAATGCAAATAAAATGAATTGAAAAAAAAGAAGAAATCATACATTCACTGTGTTGAACTTAAAGGGACACCATACAGGTTGATGCGAAAACGTATTTTTATTTAAAAATGCATAACACTTTAATGATTAAAAAACATATGATTTGTGTACAAATAAAAACAAATCAGCTTTTTGAGTGCATTTTGAATGGAAAATTTGTGGCTGTCACGTAGCTATTAATTAAAAAAGCAACACTATTTATAAAGGCTTATCTTTGATTTCTGTAGACAAATCATGCACTTTTGTTGTTTTTTACATTAAAGACAAAGGAGTTAAACATAATCATGCATTAGAATTTTTTTTTGCATCAACCGATATTTTGTGCCCTTATTGTACTGTCAATGAACAGAATAAATCGAACTGAGATTATTATTTAGTTTGTGTATCAAAAGTATTGCTCTCCCAGAATTACAAGGTGATGGCATCACCAGAAGTCATTTAAAAAAAAAAAAACATGTAACTATCCATCCTCGGCACCCCAGCGTATCATAACCTATATGATATCCTGGGAAAATCAGCTGGTGAAATTCAGCCGCTTGATTAGTTGAATGTGACGCACTTCATGCGGTGCGAAAATGGGCGAGAAGTTACGAATGTTATCTCGGTTTGAAATAATTAAATGAGATCACGGCTTACAAATCGTTTTAAGCAGGATATTGTTAAATATGCCGATAGCTTTTCAAAAAGGAGATTCTTTCCTTGTTGTTATCGGCTATTTCATTGGTCGGAAAATACTTATGCGTATTCAAGATTTACGAAGTTTCCCTAGCCATTTGCCCAAGGTTATGATACGCTGGGGTGTCTAGGATAGTAACTATCTGGAATATATAATCGCAGGTGAAGAGTGAGAGTACAAAGAAGGAACGGGCTATGATATGCGCAGCAATAGATTTTGGAACAACTTACTCAGGTTATGCCTTCTCGTTTGCCCACAGTCCCCTTGAAATCAAGGCAAACTACTGGCCAGATGGATCAATCAAGGTAAGGTCTGTTTTATTGGAATGGTTACATCTTATTGTTTTCGCAATCATACATTATATCATCGTGAAATAATGGTACTGCACGTATTATTACAATGTTAAGGGACTTTTAGTTAATACCCCCTTACTTTATTCTTAAAGCTATTTAAAATGCAATGTTAGTTGCTAATTCAGAAATTTTAAAAGTAATATCTTGATAAGTTGCTTTGATTAAAATCGACAGCAATGCACTTCTTGAATGATTTGCATCAATGTTTTCTGTATGGTGTACATTTATGATTCACTGCTAATATTAAGAAATAATGGAATGTCATGAAAACTAAAATGTATAATTTATGAAACATTATATAGGCCAATTGTTCAGAACTTGGTTAAAGTAACACTGCACTGGAAATTAAATAGAAACACTTGTGATCTGTGTTTCTAACATGATTAGAGATTACTGTTTCATCTTTACTTGCAAGAATAAGAACACATAATATAAAATATTTTAATCATTAAAAGTTAACAACTATGGCGTTTAACAGCGTTGTTAATTTTAACAAAGTTTTGAACAATCGACCTTAACTTAACTACTTAAAAGGTTCTGACAAATCCGTCCATTGTGGTACACCCAGCGACCATATACGGCGATTTACTTTATTATAATTAAACTATTAGTTAGATTATAAATATTTACTACTTATTTTAAGACACCGACAGTCATTTTGTTGGATCCTGATGGTCGTTTCCACTCGTTTGGCAAAGAAGCCATGGACAAATACAGCTCCCTGCTCCACGCAAAGGAACATAAACAATGGTTCTACTTCGATCGGATCAAAATGGTACTCTATGAAAAGGGAACGGTGAGATATTTACAGTAAAAATGTTTTAACTTGTGTTGGGTCTGATTTCGATTAACCAATATATGTTATATCTTAATGTAAATACATACAAATCGACAGTACAGATGAAGAAGGAAAACGTTAAATAAGCAATAATGAGACAGTTTTATGAGATGTAGGCCTAATATATTCGAATGGGAATATGCTAAATTCAGCGTTTTTCTAATTAACATGTTTGTTTCCAAGTAAACATATGTTTTTGTAGCTAACATCTTAATACATTGGATATAGCCAGGCCATTGTTTTCCTGAATAAAACCGGCCACAACAATATTAGAAGTAATATTTTTCAAAAAGAGAAAATTGCAATAATTTGTATATTTCAAGCCCCTTAATTTGGATGTAACAATTGAGGACAAGGAGGGGAAACAAATGAAAGCTATTGACATTTTCACAATGGCAATAGAATACTTTGTGCACCAGCTTGTCGCAACGGTAACGGACAAGAACCGGCTTGATGGTCTAAACTTCACACCGAGTAAAGATATCCACTGGATGGTCACAGTACCTGCTATATGGAACGACAAGTCAAAACTTTTTATGAGGAATGCTGCTGTTAAGGTATAATCAAACAGTTGATATGTAAATATTTGGCCTTGCATTTGGTTTTCTTAATATTGACGTAGCTTTTTGGCCAAAGTACAGTCCTCCAAACGCATCAAGAATCACTGATCATAATATATCTATGTAAACCATCTATATAGGCGTGTTACTATTTCACATGCGAATTGTTCGATATATGGTTTATAATGTTTAGTTTAAACAAATTTATTTTACAACGATTGTGAAACAAGTTATTACAAAATTATATTAATCACACTCGTTGGCACGATTTTACGCGAGAGTGTGGTCTTGTGTTGTGGGGTAGACCGGAGATCCCGGAGAAAACCCACTTGTCCGGCTTGGTGAGCACATACCAAACTCACCCGGAATCGCACCCGGGTCGCCTAGGTGAGAAGCGACTACGCTCACCGGACAACCTAATTAGTTTATAATGTGTTACTAGTAAGTAGTATTGACGCAAGAAAATAAACGAGACAAAGATTGAGCTGCCGCGTGAATGCAAATGAACACAATTAGACAGCGGATCGATTGTTAAAAACTTTGTTGATCTTAAAGGCGTAGTTTAAGGAATGTTTGGCATGATAATCCCCTGCTGTGCATTTCCTGCTAATTGTACTGTTGCCACATTAGGGGCCAATTTCCTGTGTATTCGTTTATTGGCTCAGGGCCATTAAGGGTCCATTTCTTTAATAAAACATCCCAAACTGCACAGAAGGATACTCAGATATGAGATCTGATCAGAGAATTAGGCAAGATTAAGATCAATAAACAGAGGTTGTGTACAGATACGCGTTCATTTTCTCTTTTTTTTTTTGGGGGGGGGGAGGAGGGTCACTTATAGAAGGCTTAAACTAAACCTTTGAGGTAAGACCGGTACTCTCTTGAAATTCGAATTCGAATAATATTTTAAATAGGCCGGGATACCAGATGACATGTTGACTCTTGCCCTTGAGCCGGAAGCTGCTTCCCTGTACAGCAGAAACAACATTTCTGATGCACGATTCGTTGGATTCAGATATATTTTACTTGATGCAGGAGGTAAACTTAAATATCGATTGTTTTGTCGAAGACATTATTTCAACAAATCCGAACTATTTCTATAAGATATGTTTATTGAATTAACGCTTAATTAATTATGATGTAAATAAGTGTTGTCAAGTGACTTGTTTTTTTGTTATTTGTTTATTTGTAAGTATTTTGGCCTTTGCTGTTTGTGAAACTTAAGAACTGCACACAGTTAAAGGTACCAGAGGGATGTGAAATGTGGATTTTGTAAAACTGGCAACCATTAATTAATTAGATATACTTGAAGTTTTTATGAGCGGTAAAAGAGTATGTAAACCATATACCGAGAAAAGAATATGTAAACAACATACCGAAAAGATTGTTAATATCTTGAATGAGGTGTCAGTCATTTACTTCGCATATATTTCAAATGATGTCGGCTATAGGGTCACATGGCACCAACATTTAGTACTGTCACCGAAGGTACGATCAAAGCTAAAGCTTAATTGTACATAGGATACACTCTCTCTCTCTCTCTCTCTCTCTCTCTCTCTCTCTCTCTCTCTCTCTCTCTCTCTCCCCCCCTCTCTCTCTCTCTCTCTTTCTTTCTCTCTCTCTTTGTGCGATGTGTAAACGTGCTTACATCATGTAAAGAAAGATTGTTACGGATTTTTATATATTAATATTTCCTTTATCCAGGTGGCACGGTTGATATCACTGTACATGAACTAAATGAGGACAATTCCCTAACTGAACTTTACCCTCCAACTGGCGGAGATTTTGGTGGTACAGATGTAGACAATCGCTTCTTGCAGCTGTTAAATGATATTTTTGGAATCAGTTTGATGCAAAAATTCAAATTGGATTGTCTTGAGGAGTTTATTGAAATGATGTCTGAATTTGAAATTGCAAAACGAAGGTTTAATGGAACTGGAAAACTCATCATGAAATTTCCAGCTTCATTGATAGAAATGTACGAATTCGAGAGCATCAACACTTGTCAACACGCTCTTGAAGCAGCATCACTTAATGAAAGCATTGAAATAAAATTTGGCCGAATTTACATCAATGCAAATGTTGTGAAAAAAATGTTTCAGTATTCGGTCAATGAAATAAGTAATGCCATAAGGAACACACTTAATAAGGTGGAAAATATTCAGAAAGTTGTACTGGCAGGTGGTTTTTCCGAGTCGCAACACCTTCAACTGGTGCTCACTGAAACGTACGGTTTCAAACTTCTGGAAGTATCGTCAGAACCTTCAGGAGCGGTGTTAAAAGGGGCAGTACTGTTTGGACACACACCTGGTTGTATAGTTGCCCGCGTTTGTCCCCGAACATATGGAGTTGCTCGAATGGTAAAGTTTAGACCTGAAAAGCCATATTCTAATCCGCCAGACAAGAAAATAACCATCGACGGGAAAGACTATTGCGACGGCATTTTTGACATTCATATTCAGAAAGGTACAAAGGTGGCTGTGACGGAAAGGAGTGACATAAAGGAACACGTTTACTTTCGACCGTCTCTTTTTGTATCCAATATCATTGTAGAGGTTTTCGCAAGCGATTCATTAGACCCTAAATATGTCGACGAACCGGATTGTGAGAAAATAGGTGAAGCCGTAATTGAAATGGATCCGATGGTAAAGATGCGTTCCAAGATTATGGTGAAGCTGGTGTTCGGTGGAACTGAATTAGAACTTGTTGTGAGGGACGAAGTGAGAGGGGAGACAATAAAAACATTTTTTAGGCTGACTTAACGTTCTGTGTTTCTCGATGAGTGTATGTTACGCCTTGACAAGGCAGCCCACAGTTAATGAGATGGCTGCTTGTGAGATTGTCTTTTCACTGTATTGTTTATAACGTTAATGTTTTTAAATAGTTATACGAGCTTGCCATTATGACCTAAGTGACATGCAATGAATAAAGAAGTACTTTTTGTGAATTTACAGAATTAATAATGTCCGAGTTCAACCGTCAATTCTAGTATTCAACTAACTTAGATACATTGATTACAGTGTATTAAACTTAGTTGATTAGTAGTTTTATGTTGACTCGTTTATACTGTTAGATATTGTTTCATTTCATTTAACCACTGGTCAAAAAACCTTTACTAGCCCTACACCTTCAATAGTATAAAAGCTCTTTTAGCATTGAAATATTATATATCATAATGTTGTATACGAATTCATTAAAATTAAGATCAAATAAAGTAACTGCAGTAGCTTAATGCATAATGTATTTTGGTGATGTTTTTTTAATATAAGTAATATCTAATCAATTACCTATCAATTGATGCAAACATTATGTACGGGAACGAGGCACCAATATATTTCATTATTGTTAATGTAGCTATTTGAGAACTAGCTTAGATGCAGGTCGGATACCTTCTAGTGTCATATGCGTAGCACCAAATCCATACAAACAATGTTTAAGGGGAAAACCAATCGAATAAAAACCACATGAAGGTATGTGGATGAGAATTTTGTTGTCACTCACATCTGCCCTTAAGGTACTTTTAACAAGATCGGTAAAATGTGGGAATAATGCTATTTTTGAGATCGATTCGACTGCATATGTAAATCAATTCAGCATACATATCAGTCTGACGTTTTTAATGGTAATAAAAAGCTGTTCATTGAATAATGTCTAGATTTTAACAAATACAAACACCATGAAAATAAAGGAAAAATCGTTTCTGGTTTTTTTAGATATGTATAATTGAAACAAAAACAGTTATTGTAATATATCATATAATATAGTATCGTATTGTATAGTATAGTAAAGTATCATACAGTATTCACCTATAGCCTTAAATCGTGTTTTGAAAGTTTCTTAAATAATAGAATCACTACAGACGATACACGGAACATGCTTTCCTACTTGATATTTCTAATTAAAAGATATTTATTTCACTGTTTAAAACACTTTGCGTAGATAACGATATTAGAACAACTTAAACACCGCATTACTAATTTTTCTACTCTTCTCATCACGAACAACTAGTTCTAATTCTGTGCCACCAAATATGAGTTTAACCCATATTCTTGATCCCATGTCCCCTGTTGGGTCAATATCAACAACTGCCAGACCTATTTGTCGACAGCCTGGCTCATCGACAAATTCAGGATCAGGTTTATCACTAGCGTACACTTCTATAGATGTTTGTGACATTTCGTGCAATGGTCTGTAGTATTTATGTTCTGTTGCCAAATGTTTGTTTTCCACTGACACTTTTGTTCCCTTTGAGATGTGTATATTGAAAACGTTATCGCAATATTCGATACCACCAATAGTCACTTTCTTAGTAGGAGGATGAAACGATTTGAAGTTCACCATTCTTGCGATGCCATAGGTGTAAGGGCATACCCGAGTAGATATAGTGGTCGGTTTCTGTCCGAATCGTACTGCCCCACGCAACACAGCCCCAGATGGTTCCTTTGGAAAATCAACGAGGTCATTGAATTTTTCTCGCATTACCATTTCCAGATATGGTGATTCTGAAAATCCACCAACCAAGATAATCTTTTCAATTTTTTCCACTTTCTGCATAATTCCTAAAGTGGCTTCACAAATATTCTTCAAGGCGTCATCAAATAGCTGACGCGCTATATCTTCAGCAATGTATATTTTTCCTAATTTGAACTGCACTTTGTTTTTGAATGGCGTTTTCAATATAGTCTCCTCTATCGTGCTACCAGTGATGTCTGAGAATAACTCTGTCAGAGTCACTGGTTGATGAAGAATCATTTTTCCAGTTCCATTGAACATTTTCTTTTTCCTTTCCAAATCCAACATTAATTCCCAATAGTCTTGCATGTACTCTTGCTTAAAGCGTTTTAAAACTGTTTCACCAAATATTCTACTCAT
Source organism: Mya arenaria (assembly GCF_026914265.1). NCBI lineage: Eukaryota > Metazoa > Mollusca > Bivalvia > Myida > Myidae > Mya > Mya arenaria. The sequence goes on along the minus strand of NC_069124.1, from coordinate 46,078,445 downwards.
CAGCTCATCGAATTTGATATCCACCTTTGTACCACCGAAGTCCCCGCCAGTTGGCGGGTGTAGCTCTGTGAGATTTCCGTCGTCGGCAACTTCATGTGCAGTTATATCAGCTGTCCCTCCTGAGAAGATAAAATAAAGATTCCATTTATGTTCCATGGATTACGTACACGGCGTTTTTGCGCCTAGAACATTCTATCAAATCATACATTTTTCCCAATTTGTCATTCAATGTTTGGATTATATTTCCATTCAAACGTACATTATGATATGTGCTCAAATTGATAGAGTCACGTGCAAGTGATGACTGCATCCGACCCTGTGGAAGCATGAATTGATAAAGGTAAACTTGCAAGTGTAACAATGGTTCAAGGTTGCATCAATCAATGAACGGATACACTACCTCCTAGATCGAGCACCATGTATCGGTAGCCGACGTACTTCGCCGCTTCTCCCAACAAGTCTCGGCAGTCCAGAGACGCTGCTTCCGGTTCCAAAGCAAGACTTAACATATCTTCAGGGATTCCAGCCTAACCAAAAAATCGATAGAAAACAAGGTTGACTTTTAAATCACTATATTATGATATCCAATCGCAAATTAGTACATTTATTTCTATCAGAACTTAGTAACAATCACGAGGTAACTGAGACCAAGTTAAGAACTAATATTTTGGTTGAAAACAAATATCTAGCGCAGAATCTTGAAACTAACCTAACACATCTACTTTCTTATTTACTTAAATAGGGCTTTAAATAATTCGTAAAAAATGTAAAAAAAGAATATCTGGTGAAAAAGTTCATTGAGTAAGTAAGAGGAAACAAAGGTTTTAGTTTGCACTAACATTTACAGCAGCTGTCCTCATGAAGACCTTTGCTCTGTCGCTCCAGATAGCTGGAACTGTCAGAATCCAGTGGATGTCCTTGTCCTTGTTTATACTAATGCCTCTCATTCTCTCTGAATCATTCACTGGGTTGAGAAGATGATCTGTTATGTAACTGATTGAGGCGGAGAATATTTCTATGGCAGACTTGGTCTTACCCGTTATATCTTCGGTAAGAAGATCTAAACTCAATGTCTGCAAACACAAGAAAATATAGACAACTCATTTCGGAGTTGAGATAAAGATGTTTGTCATTTAAATACATCAACCATTACAGATTTAATGATCGGGCGGGTTTTAATTGATTTTGGAATGAAAAAGTAGTTAACGGAAATACGGTGGCAAAAGAAAAAAGTTGTTTTTTTTTTAAAAAAACCCACAACTATGAAGTATTAATATCCTTGGGTCACGTGGCAAAATATCGCAGACAATAATAACTCGTCGTGCAATAATCAGCCTATGTTTCCTGGTCAAGATTGAAATCTTACCGAGCCTTTCTCATAGAGTTTCATCTTGAATCTCTCAAACAGGTACCATTCTTTGTGCTCCTGCTTATCCAGTAATTCCTTGTACTTGTCCATTGCGACCATCCCAAATGAATGAAAGTTCCCACTTGGTTCAAGCAGAACAACGGTCGGCGTCTGAAAATAGTCTCAACATCATGACTAATAATCAAGCTGTCTAATGGGTTTGACTACAGCAGATAAATTGTGATACAGAAGGAACACTTATGTAATAGACTGATAATATACATAAAATCTGAATGTCAGTATATCAACTGCACCACGACCTGAATGATCAGTATATCAGCTGCACCTCAAGCTAGATTAGCAGTACATCTGCTTCAAAACAACCTAAATTATGGATAAGTGCACAATCTTGTGGTGCAGAAGATATATTGAGAACTCAGGTTGTGGTGCAGCATATATACTGAGAACTCAGGGGTTTTCCTGCAGGTGATATATTGATCATTAATGATGTGATGGAGACAGGATATGATGCAGCCGATACACTGAGAATTCAGGATGTGGTGCATCGGGTAAACTGAGAATTCAGGATGTGATTCAGCGGATATACTGAGAATTCAGGACGTGATTCAGCGGATAAACTGAGAATTCAGGATGTGGTGTAACGGATACACTGAGAATTCAGGATGTGATTCAGAGGATATACTGAGAATTCAGGATGTGATGCAGCCGATATACTGAGAATTCAGGATGTGATGCAGCCGATACACTGAGAATTCAGGATGTGATGCAGCCGATACACTGAGAATTCAGGTTATAGTGGAGTTGATTTAGTGATAATTCAGGTTGTGGTGCAACATATTTATTGATAACTCAGTTTGTGTTTCGGCAGTTTTACTGATTATTCATTTGTAATGCAGTTGCTATACTGATATTGCAGGCAGTTGAGCAAATGACATCCTGATAATTCAGTGCGCGTGGTTCAATAAAAAGAGTAAAGTCTGTTAAATTTAAAAAGTTGCGCCATTTAATTTTGTCGTGTATTAGGTCGTCGTTTATAGTTTTTGTAATATAAATATGTATTCATAAGTATTGTATTATATTAATTGCTTTATTGGCAAAGGAAAACTGCCAATTCTATATTAGTTTTAACTTGATTGAGGTAAGTGATATTCGATACTAGGAAGAGGAAGACAAATTAAGGTAATCAATGCCAAATATCTTTCCAACCCAATGAATGCAGTCAAATACATTATACAAGTACATGTTTATAAACTGCTCTGTTCAACAATTTCAAATATTTACACCTCAACTTTCATTCCTTAAATAAACTGCCTTTCGGCAATTGCGTTTATCAATCGATGAACGCAACATCTTCGGATATGTTCGGATCGCAACTCATCACATAACAATATACATGAGAACTATCGATCTTGTTATTGTTCGTATTGTGTCAGTAGGTCCCGTAGAATATATATCAACATTTGAGAAAGAGTTGATTTATTATATTTTAAATATATTGCTGGCATAAGTGTTTCATTTTTTCATTTAAAAGTGATTTCAAGTGGCTGATCTTTTCCCGCGTTATTGTGACGTCATTTGAAAAAAGGTTCCCGGTTATAGTCGGGTCGTTCTATTTACAGAATGGGTAAGAAAGGATTCCTGAAAGGTTTTCTTAAATTAAATGAAACATTTTTTAACAATTCTTGAATGAAATAATAAACTTTTGGTGTAAATATAAGGAATGAATTGCATTCCTTAAATGACCATCGATTTAAATGAACAATTTCTGATGTCATACAACTATGAGTAAGGAAGAACAGACACAAAAATGACATGGTTTTCAATGGAGACGAGTTACTCAGATCATATGTCATCTTCGGATTCCTCCAATACACACTACGCTATGCTTCATTGTGTACCGTGGACTATTCGGCAAGGAAAATCTCGTAATCATAAATAATTAATGAGGCATTTTCATTGGTTCCGCTACGTACCAGATGCTTTAAGGTTAAAACAATATATTGTCGGAGTTAAACCGGTTCCGCCTTCTCAGTACAATAATATTTGGTAGTAGTAAAGACCACACGGTCACGGAGTCTTCTGGCACTGTCGAGTTATTGAATAATATTTTTGAATGTAACATGCGAATTCATTGTAAGAAGAGTTGTCTCTCCTGCCTCATGCATATTCATTAAAACGAGATTTTGTAAGTCAATTGTCCCACGGTATGTTTGGAGTGCAACGGAAGAAAGTACCGTGGTTGCCGACTATGATCATTTGTAATTTAACACAACAATGAACATGGGCTGCACAACCGATATAAGCGAATGAAAATAATGTTTCTATTACCTTAGTCATCTGTCCTGGTGGCCAGTAGTGGGTGTGTATTTTGTCCGCGCTATTGTAGAAGGAGAATGCATACCCAGAGTATGTGGTACCAAAGTCAATAGCAGCACATATCAGTGCATTATCCTTCTTAGTCCCTTGATTAGGGTTCGCCCTCTGTAATATAATTAGATGCTGACTTAAAAGTCCAGGGCTGGTATTCAATATTCAACTTAAAGTTAATGCTATGGTCATACAGTTATTATTTACAAGTAATCCGATTAGCTACATCGTTCTTAGATTCAATTAAGACAAATAGTAAATACCAGCCCTGTCTCCAATATGATCAAATTCTTACGTCATGTGTTCAGTCTTAACTTATTTTACAAAATGAAAGCATAGAATTATTACACGGTACATATAAGTTTGTTGCCAGCTAAATAATCGATTACTCATCTGGTGTCATAATTTGTATACAGGATCGGGTTTTTGTAAGGGCCTAGTTTAATCCTTCTATAATCCCCCCCTCAACCCCCCAAAACCGTGTATTGTACACAACCTCTGTGTATTGATCTTATTGCCTAATTGTCTTATCATATCTCCGATCTGAGTATTCTGCAGTGCAGTTTCGGAGGTTTTATTATTAAAATGGACCCTAAATGGCCCTGAGCCAATTAACAGATAAACAGAAAATTGGCCCCTACTGTGACATCAGTTCAATTAGCAGGAGATGCACAGCAGGGGATTGTTATGCCAAAAATTCCTTAAACTAGGCCTTGAAGCTTATAAATTAGGAATTTCAATGTTTGTTTAGATGAATTTAACTTACTTTTGAACAAAGCTATCTTTCTTGTCGAGAGATTTCTTATCAGCTAGTTGGATAATTAAAAGTGTTTAGAGCGCTTTATTTAACCTCGAATATATTTGTGCATGCCTAAATAAATACAAAATGGAAGGCCACACTTCAAGAAAAGTCCTTGGCAAGTATTCCTAAAATTTCCCCGGTCACTTCCTTAATTTAAGTATCTCACTGCTCATATAATACAAAAAACTAAATTATTTCTGAAATACAATATTTTCACTGATCTTATTGAAACATATACATTCGCTAATGAAAAAGAATCATTACAGCCGAACCCGGTTGGCTCAAACTCGCTTTGCTCGAATACCTTGTTGGCTCGAACTGGATGTAAAGAACCGATTGCTTTAGACTAAAGGCAAGCATTTCCGCTTGGCTCGAATTTTCCGAGGCTCGAGGTATTTTCACCGGTCCCTTGTGAGTTCGAGCCAACAAGGTTCGACTGTAATACATTTCCTTTAATTTGACAACAAAAGGTTCAAGCAACGTATTTAAGTTACGAAAGGACTGCTTTATGAATACTGCCCCTGGTATTATCACTAACAGCATGGACTGCTTCAGACACCATACCTGTGTTACTCGAGTACGGCCGTTGGTAACAGCCAATCGCCTGCCCGATACCTCGCCATCTACAATTACAACATCGATATATCGATTGTGCACTATTAAACTAGTTTTATTTTTTATGTGATACTTTTTTGATATGGTTATACAAATACATATAATGAAGACAAAGCATATAACGATGTCACCCTCAACAAAAGGGTTAGCGCCAACTAGCTATATATTTTTACAAGTATTGTTTAATATCACATTACACAATGACAGCATTCTAACAATCAACAAAAATTGAAATGACAAACTGTTTTTATTTCCATTCAAAACGATTTAGAGGTCATTTTTATATTTTGTCCAATGAGTAGGCAGTATTTCTTAGCTTTTCCAATATACACTTGTTTTAGTAATTCATCAGTCACTCGTTATTGATTTCAATCATGTGAAGCGGAAAATACAAAACAGTGGTCGCCCAGTAAGTGGGTAGTTATCGCAATGTGAAGTAGACCACCAACAAGCTTGTAAGTATATATGTGCGTCGAATCACATTGTTTATTTTTGTAAGTACATTCTTACAATATTTAACCATTGCTAGATGCAGTTTTAAAACCGTGAACAGATACTGTTTAAAGTAAAAAAAAACAACAATGTATTTGAAAATCACTTTTTTGAAGAATGAGACTATACGTCTGTTACCATACTTATAATCATTTTAAAAACCGCGGTAAATTCTATTTTTAATTTGGTGGAGAATCTCTTCGTTTATTTGTTTGATACATTCTTAACTAGATAATTAACAATAAAACTACAAATGGGTGAAATACTTAAGATGAAATAGATAAGTTCATATATACTTCGAGTAATATCATACATTCCGAAAAAGATACGTACATGTTTCTCCTGTAAAAGCAGCTGATGCACCGCTTCCCATTTTAAAACACCACACTTTGGTTAACTTTCCATTTAAGCTTTGTCTTAAGTTTTAAATCGATTAAACTCCGTGATCGATACAATACCAATCTTGACGATATGTTCATACTTCTTTCATTGTACTTCCTTGTTAACTTTGAACGAATGCCAACTCTTCTTTCAAAATAAAGACAGTATCACTTGCGGGTCAAGGGGGGAGGGGGGAGGGCGGGGTGCTCCGTCATCTCCCCTCCCCTTTATTGTCCAAGTTACTTCTTATGGCAATATCGAAGCAAAAAGGGTAATTAAATACGCTCAAATACACCATTTTGGACTTTGGAATTGTTCACATGTTTTTTTGGAGGAAGTACCCCCAATCTCCCCTGCCAACTCATTAAACTATATTAATAATATATTATTCAGTTCTGAGGGAGGGGTGCATGGCAAAATGTGCGACCCAAAGTGACGCCCCCTATATCTTCAATTCCTGGACCCGCCCCTGAATATCCAAAAAGATAAGATCATAATGAAGTATTGAGCATAAAAACGAAGTAATATGCTTTACTTTGTCATTCATGAAACTTGCTAAGAGGATAGAAGGCCAGTTGGAAAGAATGCAAGATATATATCCATTAAGTGTGACAAAAATTGTGGTTTTTAAACTAGAGGACAAAAGAAACGCCTCATGTATATATTGTAATAAAACATATAATATGTCACAAAACAATCGTGGAAATCGAAAACATATCCCCATAATGCACCAGTCAATTGTAACCACGCCCCCCCCCCAAAAAAAAAAAGGTCCGGGGTATACCGGGGATAGCTGGGGAAAATAGCCTTCCGCGTGGCCCCGCAGTGCCGGGTTAATGCGGTGGTTTTGTCTTCGCTAAAATATAGCGGGAAACGGGCCTAAGCTAGGTTCCCTGGGGTGCGGGGGCATTTGGCGGGATTTTACCATCTGTTTGTCCCCACAGGGCGGGGATTTTACCCGGGGTATGCTGAACCGTAAGTCAAAGTCCCCGCTATTCCTTGGACCTGGGGTGTGAGGGAGGGAGCGTGGTTATAAATGACTGGTGCATAACTTGTCCTTTTCTAAACATACAGGTGGATTTCCTTTTGCATTTTCTTACCGCTTCATTGGTTATTTGTGCACGTGCAAATCGGGGTTCGAGCCCGTGATAATCGAAAACTCCTCAAAGAATGTGTTGTTTAAGCACTTACTGTGTTTTATGAACAATTTACAGTAGAATACACGACAAAATTATCAAAAGTTACCGAAATTAAAAATGCCACGTTTAAATTTTGAAAATCGGATTAGGATTTTAGGCCAACTCGATGCTGGTGTTTCTCAGTCTATTTTCACAACTCGGTTAAATGTGAGTAGATCTGCTATTTTGCGTCTTTGAGACGATTTAGGGATACTAGAACGGTAAATGACCGACCTCGCTCAGGTGCGCCTAGGCTAACCACTTCGCATCAAGACGTATACATACGTCGACGGCATTTACGCGAACGCATTTTGACGGCACAAGCAACCGCTGTCGGGATCGTCGGAACTCGTGGTAGGCCGATACATCGAAGAACTGTGTCTAGACGTCTCAGAGACTATCAAATTCGCTGACATCGCCCTAACCGGACCCATTCTTTCCGAACGTCATCGAAGAGCAAGGCGCCACTGGGCTCAGAATCATCTTCGAAGGCGTGGTTGGAAGAATTTTGTGTTTAGTGATGAATCACGCTTTAACTTGTTTCACACTGATGTGATGGCCGAGCGCGAGTATATCGTCGTGTTGGGTAACGATTCAACAGGAACCTCATTCTGGAAATCGATCGATACGGAAGGGGCGGGGGACTGTAATGGTGTAGGGTGCCATAAACCATAGTTTACGGTCAGAACTCATTGTACATAAGGGAAATGTGACTAGCAGAAGATATATTGACGTAGTATTGCAGCCTGTTGTTATGCCAAAGATGCGACGTCAACGTCAACGTCTCACTTTTCAGCACGACAACGCCCGTCCGTATACGGCAAGAATCACAATGGACGTCTTACCTACAAAAACATTAATACACTAGAATGACCCTCAAAGTCACCGGATTTAAACCCTATTAAACATTTGGGATGAATTAGGACGTCATTCACGACGACGTCACCCAGCACCACGCACACGTAATGGACTTGCCAACGCATTGATATAGGAATAGGCTCTTATTTCGCGGCAAGTGGTGCGACGTTTTTGTCGATCACTGCCATCCAAATTAAGATAATGTCTCCAAAAAGGGGAAGGACATACTCATTATTAAAGTTCATGCGAAAACTTGACCCCTCTTCCGTTTCGACGTCTTTTATCAACCAACTTTCATTGTGTGTATACCACGTGATGAATTACGTCATATATGCTACGTCGGGAAGGCAACATTTTGTTTAAAATAAAGACTTAAATCAAAGATAACTTTTCTTTTACTACACCATTTTAGATAAATCAAAGGGCAGTCTATGCCGCTTAAAGAGCCCCGCCTTCGTTTTATTGCCGAAGTTTGATAAGGTGATTAGTTTCATCAAACACTTCGATAAACTTGTTTCCAAATTAATGTTTTGACAGTGCTCCGTCAGACGGCCGTATTGTGAAAAGGTTTGTCGAAGTGTTTTAGTAAACCAAACTCTCAATCAAACTCTGGTAAAATACCGAAGGCGGGGCTCCTTAAGAGGCGTAGACTGCGCTATGTTTCAGTTAAAATGGTGAAGAAATAGTGAAGTTATCTTTGTTTTAAGTCTTCATTCGAAGCAAAATATTGCCTTCCGACGTAGCATTTATGACGCAATTTATCACGTGGTATACACACACTGACTTTGCTGTTTAGCCAAATCGAATAAATTGTGTATGTACCCGTTGGTATTTTTTCTTTCCTATGAAATTGGAATTATTAAAATATACAACTAACAATGTTTCAGTTTTCACTTTGTACTATATTTCTAAAGGCATTTCTTTTGTCCTCGAGTTAACTTAAACGAAATAAGTGGAAATACCGCTTTTTTATCAGGTCCTGCAATTACTCGAGAAGTATGCAAGCTAAGTTCATACAACTTGGTATGTGGGTAGAGAGCCTTAGGAAATATTTCAAGTTATTCATTTATTTGCTATCTCATAAAAATTGTGGATATACCTCTGTTTGAATAACTCGAGAAGTATGCAAGCTAGGTTCATGAAAGTTGCATGTGGACATATGAGTTATTTGTTTACTTTTGAGACAAAAATGTGGTTGCTTTGTCAAATTATGCATTCCGCTTTACATTTGACATTCAATGATAGGTCTAACCGACATTCGCGACATTTTAATGCAATGCTCTGAGAAACGTTAAAAATTTTCGCGCCATTCACGACAGTTGACACACTGATAACTTTCTAAACAATTTTCCACATTAACAAACCCTTATAACAACACCCACATCATAAAACAATCAAACCATCAACAAAATTCATAGCATTTACAATATAAGCAACATTCAAAACGTTCAACACGACAATCACAACAGCCGCGACATTCACGCTATGCGCATCAGGTGCAATCTTATCTACAGTCACGACATCCACGACGTTCGCGACATCCACAACATCCACGACATTCCCGACATCCACGACATTCGCGACATTCCCGACATTTGCGACATCCACGACATTCCCGACATCCACGACATTCGCAACATCCAAGACATTCGCGACATCCACGACATTCGCGACATTTGCGCCATCCACGACATTTGCGACCTCCACGACATTCGCGACATCCACGACATTCCCGACATCCACGATATTCGCGACATCCAAGACATTCGCGACATCCACGACATTCGCGACATCCACGACATTTGCGAGAGCGACGACATTTGCGACATCCACGACATTCGCGACATCCATGATATTCCCGACATACACGACATTCGCGACATACACGACATTCGAGACATACACAGCATTCGCGACATACACGACATTCGCGACATACACGACATTCACATCATCCAAAAACGTTCATGACATTCACACCATTCACGCAGAAGCCTGGAGGGTAGAGCCCGCTGGTCATCCTCCGCATTGCCAGTGTACGTCGTCAGCGTCCTGTGGCGCATCTAAACACTGCCCATATAGCGATTGATGAACATGTGCGACCAGCAGCTTACTTACCTACTTACTTACTTGCCTGCCTGCCTGCCTGCCTGCCTGCTTGCCTGCCTGCCTGAATAGTTAAATAGATAAATATATGAATAATAATTCATTAATTAAAAATGATTGCAGAGCACGCATCGTTTTCTCTTATTAAGCTATACCAGATATTTAATACCGTTGAATTACCTATTCATCAAAAAGTAAAATTGTCTGATGTTTTAGTAGGCTCTATTCTGAATTTTTGCTCGGAAATATGGGGAATGAATCCCGCAACGGATATAGAAATGATTCATGTGAGGTTTTTGCGTTATATTTTGGGAGCTAAAAAATCGACGAATCTCAGTGCTTTGTACGGTGAATTAGAAAGGGTTCCTCTTTCTATTTACAGAAAAGTTAATTTAATTAAATATTGGAATAAGGTTATTTCACTTAAGGACAACAGTCTCGCTAAACGCACATATAAGCTTCTACGAAGGGACGATTTCGACAATAAGACATACAAAAATAAAAATTGGGCTTCTCAAGTTAAAACTATTTTGAACGAGTACGGCTTCTCCGATATTTGGATAAATGAGTCTATAGATATTTACACACTAGAAGTAATTAAGAGGAGAATAATGGATACGTATTGCCAAAGCTGGTATTCTGAGATAAATAATTCGCCTAGACTAAGAACGTATGCTATTTTTAAGCACACTTTTATACGAGAAAAATATTTAGATGTAATTCATGAATACAAATTCCGACGTGCTTTAGCAAGATTTAGAATTTCCTCTCACAGATTGGGTATTGAGATTGGCAGGTATACCAACACGCCATTAAATGACCGAGTATGTACACTATGCAACATGAATCAGATAGAATCAGAATATCATTTTCTACTTGTCTGCCCAAAATATAGAGACCTAATAGTTAAATTTTTTAAACCATACTACTGTCACTGGCCTAATATTAACAAATTTGAAAATATTATGAATAGTAATCATAGAACAACAATATACAATTTGTCAAAATTTATTTTCTTTGCTACTCAGCGTAGACACTCTTTATTAAATAAACGTCTTTTTATATTTATGATAATGCCTACAAATGTTTACTGTTAATGTTACTAACATTTATTCAATTGTCGCAGGATGTTACATCTTTCCTGTTTGTTTATACTCTTGAAAATTTTCAATGTACATGTACATGTACTTTTCTCCATTCACTGTTTGTTTTTGCTAAAAACGTTGTATAATGTTTTCATGCAATAAACATATACATACATAAAAAAAATTAAAAAAAATAAAAATAAATAAATTAATTAATTAATTAATTAATTAATTAATTATTATTCATATATTTATCTATTTATCTATCTATTTATTTATTTATTTATTTATTTATTTATTTATTTATTTATTTATTTATTTATTTATTTATTTATTTATTTATTTATTTATTTATTTATTTAAAATTATCAAAATCATATACTTTCAGTTATACGATGTTTATTTACACTGTCGTGTTTGTTTTTTTTTTCAATATTTAAACAATGTCTAATAACGTTATAATATGTGCTATCAGCAGCTTGCTTGTTTATCAAAATCACACACGTACTGATATTCCAAATCTATTCACCTGCCGATTTTTTTCTATATTTAAACCATATCTAATAACGTTATCAAGATTTGTTTTGATACTAAATATATTGAAAAATATTCACTGTTATGTCATCTTCATCGTGTATGGCTGTAAGAACGTGAACAATACGAGTATTCACTCGGAACCTTTCGGTCATTTTCCATCGAAAACAACATCAGATGTATGCCGGTACATCAGTAGAAGTAGTTCGTATTTTTTTAATAATAGTAATAATTTAAATTGAATGTAGTGTTTTAACGTGTATTATGTATATCTAGGTCTAAATTGATTGTCAGTGATGTGGGTTTTTTAAGCGTAGAGGCATTATGTTAAACTGCCAAATTTAAACTGAATTACAACACGATCTTCTTGCTGATTAGTTAAATGTTTTAAGATTTCTGACATTGTAAGCCGTCCATATTCATCCGAGGTTGCTTTCGATGGAAAATGACCGGGGTGTTCCGAATGTACGAGTACAAAGTAACTTTCTAAGTTGAACACTTGCAGACCGACTATTAATATTTCGATATAAATGTTGTTATTACAGTGTTTATCATCAGTTTATATTTTACTTTCAGGTTCGTGTTTGAAGCTCCTACAAAAAACATTGTTTGTCTGGCCGTCCGACAACATACCTGAATATTAATGACAAGATTTTTCGTCACAAAATTAATTCAGCTAATATGAAGTATTGTTCATGTTCATATGTTTGTACACATTCAATTATTATATATATATTATAAAGAGATATTCGAAATTCTTTGCTCTCGTTTATAACTATGCAATTAATCATAACGTCCTTCATGACGGCCTTCATGGGCCTAGGGTAAAGCATTAGTTATGACGTCATTCATCGAACTGCTTGAATATCGACTATCATTCACAATAGGCCTTACGTGATTATCTGTTGCAACATCATTGACATGGCTTGCGGCGTGACTATCGACTGTGTCATTATTCTTAATAAGTCTGACTTCACCATCTGATTGGAAATATATACCTGTGCTTACATTAATATCGACTATGACGTGACCATCTGATTGGTCACCATTATCTGTGCTTGCATGACTATGTCATCATTTACAATACCTCTGACCTGACCATCTGGTTGGACATCCATTACCTGTGCTTGCATGACTAGGTCGTCATTCACAATAGGTCTGACGTGACCATCTGAGTAGACACCGTTACCTGGGTTTGCATCAATGGCGGCTATGTCATCATTTACAATAGGTCTGACCTGACCATCTGGTTGGACATTCATTACCTGTGCTTGCATGACTGTGTCGTCATTAACAATAGGTCTGACGTGACCATCTGGTTGTACATCATTACCTGTGCTGACATGACTATCGGCTATGTCATCATTCACAATAGGTCTGACCTGACCATCTGGTTGGACATCCATTACCTGTGTTTGCATGACTATCTTGTCATTAACAATAGGTCTGACGTGACCATCTGGTTGGACATCAATACCTGTGCTGACATGACTATCGACTATGTCGGCATTCACAATAGGTCTGAGTTGACCATCTGGTTGGACATCATTACCTGTGCTGACATGACTATCGAGTATGTCATAATTCACAATAGGTCTGACTTTACCATCTGGTTGGACTTTATTACCTGAGCTTGCATGACTATGTCTTCATTCGCAATAGGTCGGACTTAACCATCTGGTTGCACATCCATTACTTGTGCTTGCATGACTATGTCATATTTCAAATTAGGGCTGACGTGACCATCTGGTTGTACATCATTACCTGTGCTTCCATGACTATGTCGTCATTCACATTAGGTCTTACCTGGCCATCTGGTTGGACACCATTACCTGTGCTTCCATGACTATGTCGTCATTCACATTAGGTCTTACCTGACCATCTGGTTGGACACCATTACCTGTGCTAACATGACTATCGACTATGTCATAATTCACAATAGGTCTAACGTGACCATCTGGTTGGACATCATTACCTGTGCTAACATGACTATCGACTATGTCATCATTCACAATAGGTCTTACCTGACCATCTGGTTGTACACCATTACCTGTGCTTCCATGACTATGTCGTCATTCACATTAGGTCTTACCTGACCATCTGGTTGGACACCATTACCTGTGCTAACATGACTATCGACTATGTCATAATTCACAATAGGTCTAACGTGACCATCTGGTTGGACATCATTACCTGTGCTAACATGACTATCGACTATGTCATCATTCACAATAGGTCTTACCTGACCATCTGGTTGGACATCATTACCTGTGCTAACATGACTATGTCGTCATTCACAATATGTTTGACCTGACCCTCTGGTTGGATTTCATTACCTGTGCTTGCATGACTATGTTGTCATTCACAATAGGTCGGACTTAACCATCTGGTTGGACACCATTACCTGGGTTTGCATGACTATGTCGTCATTCACAATACGTCTGACTTGGCCATCTGGTTGGACTTCATTACCTGTGCTTGCATGACTATGTCGTCATTCACATTACGTCTGACATGACCATCTGGTTGGACTTTATTACATGTGCTTGCATGACTATGTCGTCATTCACAATAGGTCTGACTTGACTATCTGGTTGGACTTCATTACCTGTGCTTGCATGACTATGTCGTCATTAACAATAGGTCTGAGTTGACTATCTGGTCGGACATCATTACCTGTGCTAACATGCCAATCGACTATGTCGTCATTAACAATAGGTCTGACTTGACCATCTGGTTGGACATCATTACCTGTGTTTGCATGACTATGTCGTCACTCACAATAAGTCTGACTTGACCATCTGGTTGGACATTATTATCTCGGTTTGCATGACTATCGACTATTCGTCATTCATTTTTGGGGGTCGATTTTTTGTCATACAAACGCCGATTGACGCTCTAGACGCGCATTGGGTGCACAATAACAGCCTTGGCGACTCCGTACAATCGTGCGTCGTTCTATGCGACCCCGTCGCGTTCACTGGAGATGCCACTACGATGCGGCGAGGCTTGCGATTCCACTGGGGGCAGATCGGCGTACCGGATACTTTAAAAGCCATGGGAACGTGGCACAAGTATGACAGGGGTTGAATGTTGTACCGAAAAATCGACTGGTCCCAAAACACTTTCATACTATTATGTGTTATTCATATCCTAAAATCTCTAACCAAAGAACGGTTTTCGGAAATATTTTACCTTTAACATTAAGCAAATAAATGAAAACAAGCTCAAAGTAATCACTTTTATCTGATATATAAATAGACAGACACATTGATCCAGACAGCCATCGACGAAGCAATATATAAACACTGAAGTTTTCTCATAATCCCGATCTAAATATAGAATGCCATTCTAGTAATAAATTCAATGTTTTTTTTTCAGGTGTTATTCTTAGTTTGTTTGTTTTTTACCTTCTTCGTTTGCGAAAAACGCATCTTAGAAATAAATCGTCCTTAAATTAAACACATGTTGACTTATGAGCAATTTAATATGATCTGACATCAACAGACAGGAAGTCAGATACACCGACGCAAATCATATTCAATGGCTCACTAGTCAATATTTGTATAATGTACATGGACACGCCATATATATTCATTGTTGACATAATTTTCTTAAAGTTTTGAGTGCACGTATAAAATTACTTTTGCAAAAGAAAGTACAACACTCTTTAGAATATGTAGTTTACACATATGTAAACATTCAGAATCCAAAGAACAATGCACACTACGTAATGAGTTTAAATCTAATTTCGTATACGTGCACATCCTGTTTATTTTTCTCATTATGAATAGATTTCAATATGACAACTGGGTCGAATACGATACGCTATTAATACTGCCTTTATAGAGACGAACAAAGACGAACACGGAGTTGAATACCTCGTTTAGAACTGTGAGTCAGTTAAACTTGATCAAGACGGTGTTATGATTATTGTGGAAGGTCGGACATGTTATGTTAATTTGGAAGTGACTACTCAGTGTAAAATGTTTTTTATTTTTATTTTAAGCACATGCCAGTGAATCAAAGCACGGTAATACTATCTCGGACCATTGGATACTTTCCATCATTTTTGTGATTTAAAAAAACGTGCTGAATATAGTGGATCTCCTTTTTTACTTTTCCATCGCATTATTTGTGCTCCTACGCCGGATGTGGACTCTAGATGAATACTTAGTGGCTACGTTCAACCACTTTTATCTTTCATATAGGAGTAACTTTTTTAATGTTTATTACCCAAGTCGACCTTTCTTCCCCATACATGATGTAAGAAATTGCCTATTACTAGAAATCAGTATTATTTCGCGTGGAAATTGGTCAATTTACAATGGTGATCACTTACCTGTAACTACTGTTCATGAGGCATGTTGACAAGAGACTAGACACCAGAGGGTCCCAAAATCAGGAAATAAAGTATTTCATCAAAACAAGCATAGACTTCAATACGAACAAGTAAGAGGTCGATACATATTATGATAATAATAATTTTATACGATTAAAAGGATATTTTGTCGCTGTCTCGGCTGAGTCTACCCGTTTAAAAATAGCGAATTATAGGTTCCAAGTTTATATTGTGTATATTTAGCATGTGAAAGTCAATTGATTAGTACAGATACATCATGATACCGATGTTGTTTTTTTAATTTTCTGGAGTTTACGTGGAAGACAAACCCAGTAAATTTTGAATTGAAAAAATATGCAAAAACTGCGAAAAATACATGTGTCGTGAGCCCCCAGTCAGTAAGAAATGCGTTGTACACAACGATATCAATTTTATATTAGGTTTTGACAATTTTTTCCTTTTTTTTCTTTCAATGGTATCATCTGGTGTCTAGTTCCTTTCAGTTTACCCAAGGTAGAATGCATCATTTTAAATTATGCAAAATCTGCATAAAGGACAATATGGAACAAAAGGTTTTTACTTCCTTTTTCCATTGAATTCTCACATGCTTATTTGGCAGGGCTTTATTCCTTATTCTATTGAATGCTCACCTTTTGTAACTGACTTTTGTTGCCATAGACGATAGGTAGATGTATGCCTATTCAGGAAAAATGCCCTCGGTTGACCCCTTCTTATTCTATATAAATCGGCCATTTTGGAAAATGAGGGATTTTCGGGTTCGTTCGAGCGTAACGGTATGGTATTTTATCAAAGCGGTGTGCAATAATTGCGAGTTATTACGTACGGCATGGGTGGTAATTTCATTTCTGCCTATAATCAGCTAATGATCACATCCAAAATCGGTTAAACCAGTTGTATACTGGTTGAAAATTGATAGTATATCAACCGCGTGCATTTTTCCTGTATAGGCATACCTGACTACTGACGATATCATTGATGGGTATTTCAATGTCAGACTTACAACATCTAAGGCAGACTATGCACATGAAGACAATAACGGTATATTGGGGACGGTCTGCCTTGAATCGCCCAAGATGACTTTGTGAGTTTTTAGTGAACATCTCGCAGTTTAAGGGTTCCGATGGATAGCTGAGTGTCTGTCGAGGACCATCTTAGGAAGACGCAAAAGAAAACTGACATTGCGCATATCAAGAACACTTAATACGTGTAATAGGAACGTTTAAAGGGACAGCATACATTATGGAGATCTCGTAGTTTAATGGTTTCGATGGATTATTGAGTGTTTGTCGAGGACCATCTTAGGAAGACGCAATAAAAAACTGGCTTTGAGATTATCAAGAACACTTTATACGTGCAATTGGAACGTTTAAAGGGACAGCACCCACTATGGAGATTGGAATGTCGACACTGGAATACCTTAAGAAGACATTAGATGATGAGATGGGTCCCGATGACGTTGCACAGGTAACCGAACTTTAAATGTAAATAGTTCCGTTACCTGCTTTTTAGTATAATACATCTGCATAAAGTTATATAGATAATTTGTCATTATCAATAAAAATTCCTTTATCTTGTTCTTTAACTTTAATAGCTAAGTCATTCGTAAACAGGTTAAAAAGTAAAGGCGATAAACTTCAGCCTTGTCATAAACCAGATTTTACATATTAAAACCATTTTTTAAACATCCCATTAATCCTAACAGTGAAGAGTACATTCACATATAAAAAATTAAGAGCAGTTAAAATTTTGCCACTAACACCGCCCGCCAGATTCATGATTTTTTTGCATACAATGCTACGGTTTAAACAATCATACTCTTTCCTGATATCAATAAAAGCACAGAGACAACATGTATATCTTTTTAAAACAATGACATCATTACATACAACTTCCATAGGTATAGTTTTTCTTTTGGACTGAGATATTCCTATCTTACCAATGATCTTCAGAATTCGCTACTATTACTGTTACAATCTGCAGCTAAATCATTCTGATAAAATGAAATCCAATATGCACGCTTAGAGAGCTGAGCTTCGTGTAGAAATGAAGACATCTTTTTACCGTCTTTGACTATTAGTTTCGTTACATCTTAACCAAGCTCTTTCTACATCGCAAGCTAGATAATTCTCAGTCAACCAAACCTTACCAACCTTTCCCTTTTTTACACAATACATATTTGAGTTTGGTTTTGTGAGAGGGTTTTGAAAACATTTCATCTTTCAGTTTAGAACGTAAATCATTATAGGCTAAATCAACATAATTTTGACATCGATAACTTTTTCTAATCCAAACATAATACTATTTATTGCAGTCTTGATACAATCATCAAACATATCATTTGGATTAATATTTAATATCAAACTTCCATGAAATCACATATTAATCAGGTAAGGATGACGGTACAAAGACATATTTAAGTGCAATTTGAGAAATCAGAACAGAACTCTTTATCATATTATAATCAGAGAATGAGTCTAAATTATCTTGATGAATAATGCAATGTTCCATACCAGAGGAACCTTTTACATATATTGATGTAAAAATCATAGTGAATGTAGTTTTGTCCATTTAAACACACACACATATTACTATAAATAAGAAAAGAGAGCAAGTTGTCACCATACATATTGGTACTAAAATCAACAACATTTCGGTCAATTACATCATGAACCCCAGACATAAAATCATCAATATCGCCAATACGACTATTTCAGTCACCACGTAGTAACAGAGGTCCTTTGTTTTAAAAAGTATATATATTGTATAGTGTCAACCAATTCAGGACATCAACTTGTCTAGACGAACTGTTCGGGGGTAAATAACAAACACATGTATAAAACACATTCTCAGTATAATGTATTTTTATCTTTGAATTCTAACCATAAAATATCTTCATGACTATAATCTTTTATTTCAACATAAAACTCATTTAAAAAAATTCTTTTATTAAAAATCCTACACCACAAGACCCTGGTTTAGCATTTACAAGGATATATTTTCTATTTTATCATACCATATTAAAACCAGCTAGTCCATTTTACATATGCATATTTTCATATTAATTCTATAGTGAATTGATTGGTTTACACACTTATTTCTAGTGTTTCACGATCTGCAAACCACATATGGGATGTAAATTCGAAAGAAAGTACGATTCTGAACGAAAAACGGAAAATGATTTAACGTTAGCACTAAGTTCTGATGAAGTTGCGCATTCAAACGTTGAAGGACAATCATGGCCATAAATTGTAAACAAAGGTCACGCTTGTTCATGAAGATTTTTTTAAATCACAAAACATACAGCTTCAAACCCTATCCTGATAAAAAGTTTGGTATGAAGAAAAAGGAAGTTTATTCGAAAGAAGTATACAACACAATGCATATATGAAATAGGCCTATGAGACCGTTGAACAAATGGCTTATATATGCATGTTTGGCGGAACAATTTTATAAATAGGTTTGTTAATGCCAGTGTTAACAAATATATCTATGTATAATGTACTAGATATTAATTATAAATTCTTTCTTTACTATATATATATGAACGTTATAACTCGAGCTTGTACAAACATATTCGAATAAGAACACATAGCCGATGATCTAATTCATGAGATAAATATGTTTGTAAGTAAAATTATCTTTGGTGAACAAATAAATGATAAAACAAATATACACATCATAAGACAACAACTTTATCTTAACTCAGTATATTAATCTGATAATGATACTGCATTTATAACTATAGTCATAATCACACACACACACGCACACACGCACGCACGCACGCACGCGCGCGCGCGCGCACACACACACACACACACACACACACACAATGTCATAGTATGTAGAGATATTACCATACTTTTATCTACTGTCATGTATGACTTAAATCAATAAGACATGCTATAACGAGAAGTCACTTCTAAATTGCTGTAATTATCCGAACATATATTATATCGTAAAAACACGACTAATTGTAATCTGATAATGATTTAGAGTTAAACTTCATAGATGTACGGTTCGAACAATAACGTGACACTAATAGTTCTTTCTTAGACGCAGATGCAGATGCGTTCTTTCTGACTCTATTTTTTCATAAATATGCATATATACTTTCATAGAAATTACCATTTTTGGAAGTAGGATTTATATATTTATTATAATTTTAATATTGTTTTTTGGAGAGGAAAAATTGCGGAAACTATGTCCAATCTTCATTTACAAAACGACACAGCGGTATCTGTGAACACTGTTAGACATATACAGAAAAAATGTCATCAATCTCAATATTACTTACAGATGCTTCGCTTGATGCAAAGCAAATTAGGGAAAGCTTATGCAAAGATGTTGGCTGATTCAAAACTCCCTAGTGAGTTGCTCGGGTTCCTGGAGAACAACAAGCCCGAGGATGAAGTGTTGTCTATCGCTTTTCACGTGCTTAAAACAATGAACTACCACGTGGAAGACAAGAACATTGCTGAATATATTGCTTCCTGCCAGAGCACTAGAACAAAATGTCATGGTCGGCCAGGGGTTTCGGTTTTGGGTAGAGAAGAGGACATTGCGCATGTTTTGGCGTTGCTTCAGGATAACAGAGGTTATATCTTCATAACAGATTATAAATTTAAATACTAAACGTCATTCTGATGCCGACACTATACAAGGGTTGATAAAAAAGTCCGTGACAAGTGGTGTTAATACATTAAATATGAGACTGAGTTTTGAAACCCAGACTCGGAAAAACAGCATTTCAAATGTGTTGTAAATATGCTATTACAGGAGGAAAGATGTTTTCTTACGAATGCTGTTTACTACAATCAAACACACACCATTAGTATATATATTTATATATATTTAAACATTAAAACTTTTACAATTTCAACTCAAGAATCTAGTGAAACTCGGGCCCAAGACGTTAACAAATATTGACATTGGCGAACTTAAAATATATAATGAACGAGTACAATATAAGGCAATGAGCATATTATACTGTCTTGAATAGTTTGCGGACCTTGATGTACCTCCTTGAAGTCCTTTTTTAAACCCACATGCTATTCAATATTGCCACACTGTGTAATTATGTATTGCAGGTGTTTTGATCTATGGACCGGGTGGGTTTGGAAAAACGACATTTGCAAACGAACTATGTGCAAGATTGGCTTATCCGAGAAACGTTGATACATTTGTTGTGGAAATGAGGTATATTCAGTTGACCATTCGCAACGAGATGAAATAAATGTTGTCATACTTATAATTAACCTTAATTTAAGCTGGAAACCTCTTTGCATTATAGTGACCAACCAGCTCACAAACATTGAACGGACCGAAGCCGAAGGAAAAGCTCTATTCAATGTTTGAGGGCTTACTGGTCGATCACTTTAATGTCAAGAGGTCCTGAGTGGGCTATACTATTTTATTTACATCATACCGCACTTTATCACTTGAAATTAAAATTGGAGGTTTTTACTACACGGAAAGACATCATATTCTATAATACAAGCGAATTTTTATTCAAACGACAGTCTTAGAATAGTAATCTTGAAATACTTGTCTTGAAAAGTCTACTCAGCGGTTACACATAACTAGTCCTCTGAGGGTCTTATAAAAAAGAAACGACCGGTTTCTACTATTTTATAAAGCCCGCTTAACTACAAGTTGAAATACTACTATTTAAAGGCCCTTTATCTATTATATAAGTAAAGAATGAACATAATTATGTAAGGTATCATATAACATTAGAGTCAGATCAAAATTAGGGCGTTTCCTTGTAAATATTATCAGTATTTGTTTTCTTTTTTTTATCAACAGACAATCAAAATCTATCATCGACCTTTATAAAGGGATTCTAGAAAGCATACACAATATTGCATTTGATGGGGATGCAATGGAGCTACAAAACGAAGTTTTGTTCAGGCTGAAACAGCTAAAGAATGGTATGATAACAAATGTTTCTTTATTCTGACAATTTTTTAAGACTCACTTTCGATGAAAAAGCCAAATAATAATGCGTAGATATTATGTTTTGTTGTAGAATCTTTCTTTCATCTGGATAACATGGAACATTTGTATGAAGCTATGCCGAATGAGCTGAGAGAAGTTCTTGGAAGACTGGAGGAAGTCAATCATAAGGTACAACAAAATACCACATTTAAGAGAACCTTCGGATAGAAATAAATGGAACGAAATACATTGTATTTCTTAAAATAAATGAAAATAATAATAATAATAATAATAATAATAATAATAATAATAATGATAGAAAAATTTAAACTTGCAATTATTTTTTTTATTATCTAAACGTATATTACTGTCTGAATGTCGTGCATGGAGAATATAATTTTACTCTTATTTCTGTCCAGTTTCAAATAAATGTATAAGTCCTGAGACGGTTTGTTAACAATAAATATGGTTATCACATGTGCAGTTATCAAAAGTTATAAATAGGCCAGTAAATTACGATTGCTGCATATGACATATCATACATTTTTGAAACAAAAAAGGAATCCTCGTTATTCTATGATGAATGTAAAATGCATTGTTAATATTGTTTATGCGTATTTTTCACAATGTTTGCATATACGAAATAAACGTCAATCATTTGTTTTAATAGTTTTAAATCCACTTAGTACTTAATTGTATCATCATTGTATTTTTGTCAGAGTTGAAGACCACATTGAAAGAAAAGTACTTATACCTTATTGAATGATCTTTACGACATGAAATGTAATAAAGCTAGTTAACTTATTATACAATACCAGTTGTATGCAAACTACTCGTTGATATGTAGTGATTTCATTCTATATTTCAGGTTAAATGGATTGCTACCTCACGAGAAATGTTTGTAGTTGGTGGTGCGACCAAAATGAAAGAATTCGAGTTAAAAGCACTGAATAATAATGCTGCAGCTAAATTACTGACACAGTGCTGTGGACCAGTAAGTTTATAACAAACTGTTATCCAATACGTGTATCAATAAAATTGATGTCTGCAATTATCAAGAATTAAAGAAAGATATAAATATTTGTATTACTTATCGACCCCAATAGATCTTAAAAAACACATTTTACTGGGGATACAATTTACCATTTCATAAACTTATAAGTTATGCTTGTTCAAAAGTGTTAAAAGTGTTACAACAAAAGTATGTACTATTATTTTTATAGGTTCGTCTGAATGAGGAAATCATTCAATGCTTGCTTAAGAAGTGTTCCAATATCCCTCTTGCAATTGTCTTGATGGGCAACACCTTGAGCAATTTCTGCGATTCTTCAGATCCTGAATCAGAATGGCAATTAAAGAGTAGCTTTCTTGAACATTATGTGTTTCCATCGGTCGCACAGGGAATGTATGGCTGTTTACAGTACGCTTTTGACCGAATTGATCCTTCAGACCAAACAATGGTGGCAAAACTTTCATTTCTTGGAACAGTCACATTTGATGTAGAATGTGTATCGTATATACTTGATATACCTATGAATGGACAAAACGGTGCTTTGATGTTAATGATGTCCTTGACAACTAAACACATTGTTCAAAGAGCATCTACGAAGTGTGGCCAACATTCCTTCCATGAGAAGTTCGCAAATTTCTGTTATTCTTTTCACCCTTTTATAGCTCAATACATAAGCCAAAGTGAATGTGTATCAACAGAGGAATTGTCGGAGGCAATACAACGGTTCTTTTCCTACGTCCTAAGCAAAGTGGAACCATTAAAGGCTTTTCAAGATCTAGATTATGCGAAAGTTTGCAACGCCATTCAACAGAATCGGGACACATTCTACCTTGTATCCAAAGTTTTCGCAGAGATTGATACTGTTGCGCTCACCGAAAGTGTAAACAATTTCTTTGGAAAGGCCTTTGAAACATCGGTTTACAGTTTTGCTGAGAGACAGTCTCTATTTGACCGCATAGCAGACTCGTGTGAACAGAAAAACAACTTGTATTCATGTTGTTTTTGGAAACTCGAAAAGATTAACGGCCTCATGACATCTAAAGACCCAGACGACAACCACCTTGCAGCAGAACTTGATCATGTTGAAAGTTTTGTCAAAACAATACCTGATCACACTGCAAAGTTGCAACTAAGCGCAAAACTGTTTTATTTACGAGGGCGCGCACTACGAAAACGGCAATTACCGGATACACAATATAACAAGAGTGAGGTGTTGTGCAACTTTGAAAAATCCGTTGATCTGTATACCCAGTTGTCTTCACCTGACAATAGTTATGAAATAGAATTGTCACTGAATTTTAATGCTATTGGGAATGTTTATTTTGACCTGAAAGATGTTGATAACGCTTACAAGATGCACGCCAAAGCTGCAAAAACTATCAGGGAGTACACGCAAAATGGCATGCACCCGAACCTGACGGTTTACGAATTTAACATGGGTACAGTTGCTTTACAAAAGGCTGAATACCTCTTGGGCCAGAACAAAGAAATCAGCGGAGAAGCAATGACGTACTATTTGGAAGCTCTTGAATGCTTTAACTTTTCAATGTCACTCGACAAAAATATCGGCAAGGACAGAGTGCAACTATATGGAGATAAGTTGTCATACCGTGCAAAGTTGTATGAAAGGTTGTCCAAATTCGACGATGCCTTACGAGATAGGGACGAAGCATTGACGCTATATAGATTTCTTTCAGAAAATGATAAATCAAACAATATTAAAGAGTGTTTTCTTGAAGCATTAATCAAGAAAGGAGGAACACATTTAAAGCATAGCAAAACTTTCAAAAGAGGAAACGGTTAGTAAACAACACAACTTTTTAAAAATTATTTATGTGTTATATTCTTCTGTTTCACTCCAAAATCAGTCGTGAGCAGACAAACAATATTGTGAAATAATATAAATTTGAAATTTTGAATTTAACATCATGTAGAAATATTAACAACTCACAATACATTTGCAGATGATTTCAAAGCAGCAGTATATGCGGCAATGCAATGTTTTCGAGAAGTAGAAGAAATCGTTAGAGATGGAGGTGGGAGAAAACTCAAGGAAGAACTTAAAATGGATTTTATTGCGAAATACCGTTCAACTGCTCAACTATATAAATCTTCATCTCCAAACGAAATTGAGGCATTTTGTATGGTAATGATATTGGACTTTTTATATAACATTATATTGTAAGAACAGGATTTGTAATTTTGAGTAAACTCATTTCCCTGAAGCACAATTGTATTTTTTCAAGAAACTTTTTTCAACTGAGATAGATATGAAAAATTATATAGTTTTGAAATTTTATTAATGGATTTATACTTAACGGATGAAGTATGCATAAGGATATTATCTCCCGATTTACTTCATCATTCCGTTAGAAAAAGCGCTCAAACGAGTTTCCATCGCCACGTAATTGAAGCGCCATATACAATAAACCAGGTCACACAGTTTCGTCGATTTTTATCCGGTGTATCTAAATTATATCGAAAAATACACGCACGAACGTGCTTGAAATGTCATAGGGCTAAGATACTTCCACCGGGCAACTACGCTTAAATGATAATCAGCAATCTGTCAAAATAATGAAAGTTAAAAAAAAAAAAACTGCATATCTATAAAACAATGGAAACTACAATGCCTTAAATGTTAACAGCGTTCTGTTTAGAAGCACAATGATCAATGCCATAAAGGCCTAACAGATCTTTAATTAATAACAAGGCTTCGCTTGACTTATCTGCAATTCCAACACTGAGTGGCTTTTGATTTCCTTTGGAAAGACCCATAAAGAACATACATACCTTAAGGAGACCTGCTTGAGTGTGCTTCCACTATCCTACAGTATGTAGTATATACATATGTATTGTTATTGTCTTGTATATAGTGTCTTTATACTGGTACAAAGATCAAGCAATTTATTTTCCTTAAAACAATGGATCGTAGCTGAAATTTTCGTGATGTTCGTGAATGACTGCATAGTGTCTTTCAGAATTTCGCACTGTTCCTACGGTTGGATTCATTCGTTTGCATGCTATTTCTATATGCGGTTGTTGAGTTCTTGAAATTTCTTTATCAGTTTAGGTTTTATTTTTATTCTTCATTGTTTACAAGTCGATGTGGCTCCGACGAGGTGACTTGTTTTAATGGTAATTGATACGAATTATTTAAGAACCCCAGTGAACTCGTGTTCGAATGAACTCGTGTTTCACTGACAGTTCCAAGGCAGTTTTCCCTTCATTCATTTGTCAATACTTGTTTAATTTGTTTGTGGTGTTTGGGTCGTTTTTTTCGGTGTCGTTTGGCCTCTTACCGTATACCTATAAACAATGTTAATACAGTCGAAACTCGATGGCTCGATATTCTAGGGACCGGCCAAAATACTTCGAGCCTCGAGAATATCGAGTCAAGCGGGATTGCTTACAGAATGTTATTTTTTCATTTGTTACATAAAGTCTTATTTTATAGTAATTTAGGGATGGATAACAATTAGAGACAGAACTTAAAGTGATGGCATGTTTAATCAAACTGTTAAACCATTAAAATTCGATAATAATTATAATATCAGTCAAGCAATATTAATCGATAAGCGCCTTGTGCTAAATGAAGCCAATCAAACAAATCAAGGTGTGAGATTCTTAACTGAACTCGCGAAAATGACATCGACCCAAGCAATCAAATCAAAGTGTAAAATTCTTGTTTGGGACCGCGAAAACGACTTCGAGCGTGGAGAAATATCGACCCTCAAGATATCGAGCCATCCGATTGAAATTTATATGAACAAAGAGTAATTAAAAATCGGTCCTTTTAATTTGCTTCGAGCCAACGAGGATATCGAGCCATGAGATATCGAGCCAACGAGTTTCGACTGTATTTGATTTAAGGGCTTTCCCTTGTAGCTTTCATTGCGTTATTGAATGTTGAATTTGACTTGTTGGTAAAGGCCCCAGTTGATATTTCTAGTCCTTTGTTTGCAAGTAAATCAAATCAAAAATCCACCGAGTGAATTGCGAATCAAGGGCAATTTCTATTATCTGTAAATCAACTTTACACATCAATGGAATGCCGTCTGTCGCTGTCAGCCATTTGACCTACTAATCACATTGAACTATTAACCATTTCTTCGCAAATCATTTATACATGAAAAGTTTGTATAAATTTGATTTCATCTGGCCAATTTGAATGCGTTATATTAGAATAAGCTCCCTACAACGACGCGGTACCGGATGCAACTCTATGGATGATTGTACTTACCTGTTCGAGTCCGCCTATGAGGTGCACACTTGCTTTGTTATCGTGCTTTGTTTGACTGATTGACTAGCACATTTTGCTTAAGTATTATAAAAAAAAATTGGTTAAGCTTGTACTGAATGACTCTTAAAGCCTAACGCCACACAATAGATGGCCATCCGCACGAAAATAAATCATTTAAAGAAAATCTACGTATATTTTTCAAATTTTACTCATAAAAAGCATCATCACTGCTCTCACTATCTGAGTCAATGTTGCTTCTGAATGTTGCAAAGGGACAAATCGTTAGCTACTTCATTCATCATTCGTGTAATTTCATTCTTCCTTGCATAACGACAGATTGTAATTGTCACCCCGCGGTTGCAATTTTTTATCTGGATAAAAGCAAACCGTGTCAATCCCTTAAGGATTGTTGCGTTGCTCTCGGTCACTGTTCAAGTAGTGTTGGTGTTTAGTGGTTTCTGCCTTACCAAGTCAACAATTTCTATGACAATAAAACGTTACTGAGGTTTTGAGCCAAGACTCACTTAGCGTTCTTTAACACCCTTCTTGCTCGCGAGGTTCGAAAACATTTCCATTTCAAAACATCATAACCATCATCATACTTCTCATTTTTGTCCGTTTCAAAATAAGTCAAACAGCCTTTCGCCAAATTATATTTTCTAGCTCGTCGTTAATCATACTGATCTGAATAAGAAACAATTCACAAGATAAATACCCTAAAAGCTTATAAAAAACCTATTCTCAAAAAACTTTACATACCGTGAATAAAACTTGGTCACTTTATCCAGGGGACGATGGTCAGGTAACGAGTATTGTTAATATTAATCATGAGCTAATATCCTTATGCATATTTTACGACCAAATATAAATAACGAATTGAACATGTTAAATTGTACAATTTTTTGTTTGTTTTAGAGATATGAAGCAAACGAAATGTCAGATTCCGACTCTTCGACAGAAACCGAAAGTAGTCTTGAGGAAATTACAGCAACATCGCCAAGCCCATCTTTACATTTTGAAAATATGGACACGGATGACTGTGTCCAAGGATTAAACAAACGGCGACGGTCTTCCTCTGGTGAAAGTGATTTTATGTAGATTGAAGAAAATCTTTTATGATGTAAAATGTGTATTTTGCATGAATTGGGAAGTAAACGTTACTTATACGTTATGTAATAAGTGTAAGGTTATAGCCATAATCATGCTTACAATTTTCATAACATTTTCCAGAGACATTTTTTTGGAGTATGTAAAGACCAGTAAAACGCAGTTTAATTTGGATCAGAGAGTTGCTTACCTAACTGGAAACTATCTAGACTAGCACAAATATGAGATTTATTATGATATTGCTGAAGGGCAAACTGGTCAAACCCCACTGTTTAGCATGACGTGCTAACACATAAGTGTATATAAAAATATTTCATAGGCTTGTTCAATGTTTTCTTTCCTTTTCAAAATTCACACAAGACGCCAATGCTGCAACGCCGCATTAAAGCCGGATTTTTTATTTGACGATGCAATTTTGCAAACCTAGGATTTGAGCTAGTGACCTAGTATTTTTAACCAAAAAGACCCATATATATACTTATCGGAGATATCGTTCATAAAAATAACCTGATCAACAGAAACTATTCCATTTTATGTGAGGAAAAATTAACATTTTATAAATACATCAGCTTTTCCAATAAGATCTGTCCCAGAGACCTTGTTTTTGACCCAAGATGACACATTTTTTTATCCAAGATTTCATGTACACAAATATTTTTAAAATTAATTAAAATTTAATTTTTTGAAAATTATGGGTAGATATGAATTTCATGATTAGGATGTATGTTTATAAAATAGCAATTGAATTTAGTTGTTGACTGATATTGATAGGTTTGGTTAGCATAGATTTTTTTATAACATCGGGAAAATATTTCCTAAAATTTGACCTAGTGACCTAGTTTTTGATCTGAGGTGACCCATATTCACAAATGTTTAAGACAACATGTAGACAATATTCTGACCAAGTTTCATTAAGATTTGACAAAACTTAATGAATTTTTACGACTGTGGAATTCTTTCTCCTAAGATTTGACCTTGTGGCCTAGAATTTGACCCGGGATGACCAATATAAAAAAAAAGCAAGATATAATGCAGACAAGCATTCTGACCATGTTTCTTTAAGATTTGATAAAAATTGTTGAATTTATTACCGTGAAATATTTCTTCTAAAGATTTGACCTAGTGACTTAGTTTTTGACCCGATATGAATCATATTCATAGTTATTCAAGATAACATGCCGAGAAATAGTCTGACCAAGTTTGATAACCATTGAATGAAAACTCTTGATTTTATTACATAAAATGAAAACTTTAACGCAGAATCGTTAACGCCCGCCCGCCCGGTTTTCGCCATTCTATAACCCGTAGTTTTTCGATGAAAAATCCGGCCAAAAATGAACTTACGCCTTATGATCTGCTTTTTGTTCGCTATTTATCGCAATATTTGATACTTCCTCTAGCCTAGATATATAACCTCTAGAGAAAAACAGGACAAGATATTTGAAAATGAGGAAGATATTATTGCAGTGTTTCCATTGTGATAGTTTCATGAACGCAAACGAAATCATCAGGCCACTAAATGAAACTGAGCAGATACTTAGATAAACAGGGGCTGCAAACGACGATTTTCAAAAATATGTCTATTATTACGTACTTTTATAAAGAAAAAGTATTTTAGAGAGTAAAATGAAATGTTGATACATACTTCTTGTTAAACCATATAAAACCAGTGTCCAGTGTTCACAAGTTGTGTCATTGTTTTATGTTAACTATAAAATATTTAATTATTCACCACGAATATGTCAAAGTTTACAGGTAGTCACTTCCGGTCACTTCCGGTAGTAAACAATATTGTATCAATTCTGATTGGTTGCTTTATTTTGCGATAGTTTTTGTGCAAATATTTCTTTGTTTAGATAGATCTTTTTTTGTCGTGCCTGACAGTTGTCTTTTGAAATAAGTTGTAAATAAGCCTACTCCCCCCAACCCTAGTTTTATATTGCAGTGTACTGTGTTTGATGTATGTTGTTAAAGCTACATAAATGTTGTTTAACTTCATCTGCATGTGTTGTGCTATGCTTACTGTTTGTTTGCATGTGTTAGTTAATATTAATCATGATTAGACATCATTTTAGTTGTAGTTACACAGTTGTATCAGCTGTTACATTGGTTGTAATTCCTGTGGACATATGTGTTATCTGTGAATTGCGGATTTATATGTTTCTGGTTATTTAATAATAACATTTTTAATTATATTGATTTTATGGCACGACAAGTGAGCAATACATATTGACTATCATTATGGTGTTGTTTATTCTTTTTCCTTTTATTAACTGTTGAGAGAGTTAGCGCACTCATGTTACATAGAAGAGCCGAGAATAATTTATTTGAGTCATGTATCGTCAAATATATATATATATATATATATATATATATATATATATATATATATATATATATATATATATATATGTGTGTGTGTGTGTGTGTGTGTGTGTAAATCTGACTATATGATATAGGTGTTTGGACTAAAGGCCTACTATGCAAACATATTGAATATATTATTTATTGTCATGTAACGCAAAATTGTGTCTGACGTATACAATGTTTTTGGAGGAAATAGGCGAACATGTGAAAAAACAGCAATAATATTTTCGTTGAAATTGGCTTCATCGCTTTCCCTTTTTGGGGTGATATAATAGAAACATTATGCAATTTATTGGGAAAGCATGCAGCTTTGCACGAATGCTTGTAAATTGTGCATGAGTATAGATTCGGAGAAAACGAGTGTCAGTTGATATAATTCAATATGGCCGCAAATTGCATATCAAATTAGACTGGCTGGCTTGTAAAATAAACAAGCTAAACTGAAACTGTAATGGCGATATTTGGAATTGAAATATTTTTATCATTATTTTAACAGACCTTATGATTTAATAGAGATGCAAGCTATCAAAATTCTCTTGTGATTAGCTATATGTTTTGAATTTAAATCTAGACCAACCATCTCATTGAGTTATGGGTGCGGTAGATGCATGTACCATTAACTACCTTTCTGGGCAGACTTACTATGTTCCAACACATCTTTTTATTTAACTTTCGTACATTTTGATACATTTGTACTCAGTGAATTCTCTTCTATCATATTAGATCAGAACACGTAAATTTGACATGGTTATATAATGCTATGTGCCTGATAAACAGGCGACAACTACATGGCTTTATTTGTTAAATCTTTAATGATGATATTAAATGCTAAAATGATCTCCAGGGTAGGTAAGTTAAGTGAATACAAAGCAATACCCTATTTAACAGACCATGTTTAACAACACAATTTAGATGGCGGTCATATTTTTATCTCTATATAACATGTCACATATTTGAAGGGTGACAGCATTAATAAATTACTAGTATCAAAACACTTTATTGTACATTAAAAGGCAAGTTTGCATTTACCTGTGAAAGGTCCATAAGTTACGAAATGAAAGATATCTAGTTAAAAAACTTCATGACAGTTTGTATTTAGAAAAAAATGGGTTTATCACCGTTTCTTGTTGTGCTTTATTGTTTTTGAAAAACATATTAAGAGGGTCGGCGGCGTTTTATTAGGTAGGGTCGGGTTACCCAAAACAAATCAAGATTATTAGGCCTTAGAAATGAAAAAAAGTATGTAAAGATTAAAAAGAATATAAGTGATAAATAATGATACCGTTTAAATATATATTATATATGAATATAACTAGATTGGAATGAGAGCAACCATGTTTAGGCTCATTTGCACATAAATTGATTGATTAGTTGTAATAATTCCGGGAACCTCTGGATCTTGAAACGAGATCGTTTGCGCTCGTCAACAGAATGCATAATTATATCTTGCATAAAAATATGACATAAAATATAACATAAATATAAACAAAGTGTGTTCTATCTCACAAATACCTTTTGTAAAACAAAGGTTTAAAAGATGAAAATGGTGATTTATCCATCTTTTACATTTTGGCATGAGTTTGATATATTGTACGATAAAAAAATTACAAAGTTTCAATAAATGTTTGTAATTTAAACCCGATTCTTTGGACAAGAAAGACTACACGTAGGCAAACTATGAAAGCTGGTAAAGATGCGGCCACTCCGAAAAAGGATGTTACCGATCTCTCAAATTCATGAACACTTGCTAAAACCCCGCTACCTTTTATAATAAATACATTAATTTTCATCAGTGTTTTTTTACTTCCTTTTTTCAAAAGAAAACAAAATTATTTATATTTCCATCGTTTAAGCTTGATATTCTATTTTCAAACGCTACAATATGGCTTTTGCGTTTCGGAAATTAGCGTGGTCTATTTTATTTTAATATATTTACACCTGATTGTACGTCAAAACCGAGAGTTCTGCTGTTACATGCTAAACGAATGAAAAAATATAGTACGAACATTCAGAGCAACAGCTGTTTTTGGTATGTTTGGAGTGCTCACGGCTATTCCTGCAGGACTCAATGGCAAGTACAAGTTGTCAGTATATATAAGGCATATACCACAAGCGATGACAGATTCTTTTTGGTTGACCATACAGGCAGATGGTAAGTGTTTTACGATTAATTTAAATTGTTATAACAAGTTGGTTTGGATGTTCAAGTGTTATTATGTGGTTTGAAAGTACATATTCAATTAACGATCAAATGGGCTCAGGAATATTTCTTCAAGTGACACTCATTATCAAAATTAATACATACACATGTATATCAAACATAAATTGTGGGTGATAAACCTTTCAATAATGCATTTATGGAAAATATTTATTACTGATAACAAGATTGTAGCCGTGTATTTAATAGCTGAAAACGCAAAAATATTAAATGAAAGTTGAGTGCTAAAATATTTACTCTGAATTTTTATCGTCTCATAAGGTATTAATATCATGTTTTCTGCAACTTTCTTTCAAATAAAGCTCGTTATCCTTTATAAGAACCTTTGTTTTCGACATTTGTTCAGCATTTTTGGTATATTTAAACAATTTCATTGTGGTAAATCTTACTTGTAAGTAAGAGTGCTTTTTTGCACTGACAATGTTTTGGGTTATTTTTTTAGCTTTATCGAAATTAGAATCATGTGTGTATAATCTTGATTTATTTGCAAACATGATGATTCTGAAATAGTTTGGTGATAGTTTTCAAATGTAATATGTGTCAGATCAGTGAAGACTAATGTTACTCTCAAAATCACACTAAACATATGCATGCTATTTATAAAGGCATTGTTGTAAAACATTCCATCAAGTAAACTCCTACAGTTTATGGTTATGTCGTTTTTTCAACTTCTATGCCAAGTCCTTTAAAATTCATGACATTTGAACAATCGGAAAACTCACAGTAAACAATGGAACACCATTTTCCTCGTAAGCGTTTGTAATTTAGGAAAAAGACTACGCTATAAATTAATAACAGTCTTAGTATTTTAATTGAGATATAGAAATAAATCATTCGCTTGAAGTATATATCATACTTTGCATTTTCTGTACGTTTCGAAATAATATAGATTATCAAAATCAGAGTCAGCATTAACTTTGTGTGCGATTAGTGTAAGAGCGTACGGTTAGCTTGGATTCATTACACAAATGATTTTTTTTTTTAATCTGACAAAGAAAAAGGAATTGTTTATTTTATTTTAATATGGCTTTCGACATGTAGTTGTTTTTATATGAACAGACGTTAGTCTGTTACCGTATGAACTTTATGAATTTTTGTGATTTAAAGCAGCCCATAATTTAACGAAGACTCTGTTAAAAAGCACACGGAGCAAGTCCTTACAAGCACTTAAAAACAAAGTCACAAAACAGCATAACAGACTAAAGTAATTTCAACATATCTTAATCTAAAGGCTAGGGCTTCCACCTTGAAACGGTGAGCAAAACCTTTGTTCAATTTGTTCATGAAATTTCTACCTCATATTGGCCAATACGTTAACAAAACGAATCATTGACAAGACAATTTCAATGTGTATGTAACCTGTAATTGTTTTCAAGTATTTTCTGTGTGTCCTTCGCTGTTTGAATCTCGGCATTTCATTATCATTGTATGTCTATAGTTGTGTGTCCGTTAGACCGTGTTCATTGGATTCATAATAAACAGCTCATGGCTTCTTCTAAATAGAATTGATAGAAATAACATAAGACATAAAACATAAGTAATCCGGTTTAACCCTGTCTGTCACAAGATTACTGACCATTCCGATGAAGTTAACCCTATATTCCTTCAAAGCTTTCTTTTTTAATATTTGTTTATGTTGTTTTTTTGGCTCTAGTTGAGTATCTCTTTAAAACAAAGGTTAGAGTTGCATCATCAAATGAAAATTGAGCACAAAGCCTAGTGGCGACAAAAGGAGTACACATTCACAAGGCTATGGTCGAACAGACACTAAACGAGAGTTACACAACTTACATACAACACAGAAAAAACACTTGTTTGGCTGCTGAGATTGTCCATGTAGTTTTCTTAGTAGTACTTATCTTTCTGGAGTTGTTCCTAGTATAATTTACAACGAATTAGTTTCTGCTTGAATTTCAGGCGAAAATGAACGGACATTACATTATTATTGCACTGTGTCTTCATGCAGCTCTGACTTGTAAGTAATGCTTTCACAACGTTTTGTTAAATACCTTGAATGTCATTTCCAAATACAGAATAATAAAAAATATTTCAAAACTAAAATTCATGCATTCTATTGTTTAATTTAAAAGAAACCGATGTACAAATAATTTTCATTTTATCGTGCCAATGACCGTTATAACGTTACATTTTGAAGCCTGGTCATCACATATAATTATGAAATCAGTTATAAGGGTATTTCTCAATGATTACCAACATGTTCAATTAATGACCTAAATAAATATTAAAATATTAGATTATTCCAGTTTATAATGTTGATCTTATTTCAACTGAACTCGGACGTTAAATATCCTTTTTGCTATCATTCAAAGCCATAAAAGCTTGTTTTAATAGTGTTTCCGGTATTTTGTACATGTTTCTTCTCGTCTCATAAAACCCAATCAAATGATACCACAATGCTATGGGTAAACCTGGAATCCAAAGTTCACTTCATTTTATATCGAATACCTTAAGTGGCGAATAATCCAATGCTAACACACAAAGATACCTATTTCAGACGTAAACGGCCGTTACTGTAAATGTCCAAAGATTTACCGCCCAGTGTGTGGGATGGATAGTGTGACATACCCAAACGATTGTGAGAGAAAATGTCGGTATGAAATCATTATTTTTATTAACCGAGCAGATATTTATCGGTGTACATGAGTGAACACTTATGGAATAATGACTATATCAAATCTAATTAAGCAATTACAATATCAATTTACAACAGTTAAAGAAGCTGCTAATAAGACTTTGGGGCCATATTTATCAACTAGCATAGGTCTCAGGCCTTTCAAGATAATATGGCCCCCTTTATAAAACATACTATTACGTTACGTTCTACTAATAAAAATTACTAATACACAAAGTGTGTTTTAAATTATGGTTATTTATAGATAAAGGTTGACAAACCTTGCCTAATGGTCCTGTTATGTTACTGAACGTCATGACGAACTGTTGGACAATGACTGATGTTCTAATGTACGCCTTCGGTATGAACAAGCAGTCAGTTGGAGAATTTCCAACTCTATGTATTGAAAACTCGATTGTACGCCAGTATGTGGTAGTGAAGATGTCACATATGGCACTGTCTACCTATAATGCGATAATGCGAATGATACCATTTATTAAAGATTATTTGATATTCAGTAAATAGTATTGTTATACATGTTTGGCTTTAAAATGAAGTGCTGTATAACAGGTATTGCTGATAAATGTTCAGCTATTCGTTCATAATTTAAAGCTAATAAAAATAATCAAATACATGTATCATAAGGTAAATTGATAAATGCAATTTATATCAATCAAATACTTTTTTCTAGCGGCATAAGCAAGCAGTCAAATGGTCAATGCCCTACCCCATGTATCTGCACGCTCGACTATACGCCCGTGTGTGGAAACGACGATGTAACATATGGCAACGACTGCCAAAGGGAATGCAAGTACGGTTTGCGGTTGACATACTTGAATTATTTAAACACAAAAAACAGGAATACCTATAGAGGGCACTATTTTGTAATGGTTGTGTTGAATATAGCCTTTCTTTTTAAAATGATTTACGATTGTTAATATTCACGATAATGAAACGCTTTGACGGTCACAATATGTGTTGTTGCTATATATATATTTCTAAATGTAAATGTATTATTAGGTTTAACTCATTTTACTTTAATAATCAAACTTAAAAAAGGATATTAATTGTGTACAGATAAAACAAATATAAGCCCTGTGTAGAGTGGGGGTTTCAATCAATAAAAAAAATGCCACAATCGACATTTTGCCCTTTTAATAACTTATAGATAACACACGGTTAACATAAGTATGAATCAATGAATCCTTTGTTAACAGACGTTAAGAATGAACTAGTTGGATTTGTATTTAATTTCGGGAATTGCTAACGTGAATGTTAGTATGCATAGTTCTTTCGGTGTCTTGACAGAGGCGTTGCCAAAAAGCATGACGGAGAATGCGCCCCTGCATGTGCTTGTCCTTTCAACTACGACCCTGTATGTGGGAATGATGGCGTCACGTACCCGAATAGCTGTGCTATGGAATGCGCGTACGTATTCATGGAATTGTCCCAGTCTATCATGAAGGAAGATGTTCAAGTATTTTGTATTAAATCAAAACATCCAATTGGCAATGTTATATCAGTAATTACCTTACTGAGGAGACATGGTATTGTTGATATTTTTTAATCTATTCGCTCGTTAGTTCAAGCTCAAAAACAAAATGTTAAATACAATGAACGATAAAATAAATTGATTCATACACATTATATTGACAAAATATGTTTTGCAGCGGCGTAAGCAAGCAGTCAAATGGTCAATGCCCTACCCCATGTATCTGTACGCTCGACTATACGCCCGTGTGTGGAAACGACGATGTTACATATGGCAACGACTGCCAAAGGCAATGCAAGTACGATTTGTTGCTGACAAACTTGAACTATTTCAATACAAAGAACATGAATAACTATAGAGGCCACTAACTTGTCATGGTGGTCTTGTTTATCTCCTCCCTTTCCAGAATGATTCATTATTGTTAACAGTAACGATAACATAAGCTTTAAGGGGCACAGCACACGTTGTTGCTAAAATAGTTTGTTATGTAAAGGTAGAGTAAAGTAAAAGACCGAATGTGGTGCTCTGTGAGCGGCATAGACTGCGCTAAGTTTCTTTTAAAATGGTGGAGAAATGGGAAAATTATCTTCGTGTAATGTCTTCATTCGAAGCAAAATGTTGCCTTCCGACGTAGCATTTATGACGCAATTCTAAATGTGAATACATTATTATGTTAAACTCATTTGAGTTTAATGATCTAACCAAAACATGGATATTATATGCGTACATAAAAAGAAATCTGTTATAGTTTGGGTTTCAATCAATAGCTATACGACCCAAGTTGAAAAAGCGCCAAATGATCGTTTATAATTTATATTTGTACACATGTTATATGTATTTTTTTTTGTTTTGATAATTAAAGTCAAATGAGTTTAATATAATTAGAACAAAAAAGAAGAAACGCCTCAATCAACATTGTTACGCTTTAATTCATGATGGATAACACACAATTATAATATTAAGTATAATCAGTGAATCCTTTGTAAACAGACGTTGAGAATGAACGAGATAGATTTGTATTTGATTTTATCAGGAATTGTTAATGTAGATGTTATTATGCATAGTTTATTCGGTCTCTTGACAGAGGTGTTGCCAAAAAGCATGACGGAGAATGCGCCCCTGCCTGTGCTTGTCCTTTCAACTACGACCCTGTATGTGGAAATGATGGCGTCACGTATCCAAATAGCTGTGCTATGGAATGCGCGTACGTATGCATTGTATTATCACAGTCTACCATCAACGCAGATGTTCAAGTATTATGTATTAGAACCAAACATTGTATTTGCAATGCTTTATTCAGTAATTACCTTACTACGGAGTTGTGGTATTGCTGATAAATGTTCTACTATTCGTTTGTAAGTTTAAGCTCAAAAACTTAAGGCTAAATTCAATGAACGATGAGGTTAATTGATTCATACAATTCATAGTGATTATATATTTTTGTAGCGGCATAAGTAAGCAGTCAAATGGTCAATGCCCTACCCCATGTATCTGTACGCTCGATTATACGCCCGTGTGTGGAAACGACGATGTGACATATGGCAACGACTGCCAAAGGCTATGCAAGTATGATTTGTTACTGAGATATTTGATAGATTTCAATACAAAGAACAGGAACAAATTTAGAGAGCACCAATATGTTATGTTGTTGTTGTTTATCTAATTCCTTTCCAGAATGATTCATTATTGTTCACAAGAACAATAACATAGGCTTAAAGGGGCACAACACACATTGTTGCTAAAATAGTTTGTTATGTTCTAAAATTAAATGCACAATAAGTTAAACTCATTATACTTTAGGGAACTAACTAAAAAAAATGATATGATTCGTGAAATGTCTTCATTCGAAGCAAAATATTGCCTTCCGACGTAGCATTTATGACGCAGTTTATTACGTGGTATACACACACTATCCATAGGCTTTTAGGGGCACAAAATGTGTTGTTTCTAGTAATATTTTGTTATTTTCTAAATGTGAATACATTATTATGTTTAACTCATTTGAGTTTAATGATCAACCCAAAACATGGATGTGATATGCGTACAGAAAACGAAATTTGTTATAGTGTGGGTTTCAGTCAATAGCTATACGGCCCAAGTTGAAAAGGCGCCAAATGATCGTTTATAATTTATATTTGTACACATGTTATATGTATTTTTTTGTTTTGATCATTAAAATCAAATGATTTTAATATTATAAGAACAAAAAAGAAGAAACGCCTCAATCAACATTGTTACGTTTTAATTCATAATAGATAACACACAATTATCATAAAAAGTATAATCAGTGAATCCTTTGTAAACAAACGTTGAGAATGAACGAGATAGATTTGTATTTGATTTTATCAGGCATTGTTAATGTAGATGTTATTATGCATAGTTTATTCGGTCTCTTGACAGAGGTGTTGCCAAAAAGCATGACGGAGAATGCGCCCCTGCCTGTGCTTGTCCTTTCAACTACGACCCTGTATGTGGAAATGATGGCGTCACGTATCCAAATAGCTGTGCTATGGAATGCGCGTACGTATGCATTGTACTATCACAGTCTACCATCAAGGCAGATGTTAAAGTATCATGTATTAGAACCGAACATTTCATTTGCAATGCTTTATTCAGTAATTACCTTACTAAGGAGTCTGGGTATTTCTGATAAATGTTCAGCTATACATTTGTTAGTTAAAGCTTAAACACTTAGGGCTAAATTCAATGAACGATGATGTCAATTGATTCATACAATTTATAGTGATCATATACTTTTTGTAGCGGCATAAGCAAGCAGTCAAATGGCAAATGCCCTACCCCATGTATCTGTACGCTCGACTATACGCCCGTGTGTGGAAACGACGATGTGACATATGGCAACGACTGCCAAAGGCAATGCAAGTATGATATTTTACTGATATATTCGAATGATTTCAATACAAAGAACAGGAATTATTTTCGAGAGCACCAACATGTAATAGTGTTGTTTATCTCCTTCCTTTCCAGAATGATTCATTATTTTAACAGTAACGATAGCATAGGCTTAAAGGGGCACAACAGACGTTGTTGTTAAAATGTTTGTTATGTTCTAAATATAAATGCACAAAATTTTTAACTAATTAGACTTTAATGATCAACCTAGAAAAAAATTATATGATTTGTGTACAGAAAAAATGTATGCCGTTATAAATATTGGGTTTCAGTCAATAGCGATGCTGCTAATAAGTCCCCAGTTGAATCTTATCTGTACACAAGTCATATGCACTTTTGTTTTGATCATAGAACTCAAATGAGTTTAATAATAGTAACAAATGCCTCAATCTACAGTGTGCCCCTTTAATAACTGATAAATAACACACGGTTTTTATAAGAATAAATCAAGGAATCATTTGTAAACAGACGTTGTGTATGAACTAGATGGATTTGTATTGGATTTTATCGGGCATTGCTAATCTGAATGTTATTATGCATAAATCTTTCGGTCTCTTGACAGAGGCGTTGCTAAAAAGCATGACGGAGAATGCGCCCCTGGCTGTGCTTGTCCTTTTAACTACGACCCTTTATGTGGGAATGATGGCGTCACGTATCCGAATAGCTGTGCTATGGAATGCGCGTACGTATGCATGGAATTGTTCCTGTCCTACATTTAGGAAAATGTTCAAGTATCATGTATTACATATAGCAACGACTGTCAAAGGCGATGCAAGTACGATTTGTTCCTGTCATATTCGAATGATTTCAATACAAAGTACAGGAATGACTATAGAGAGCACCAACATGTTATGGTGTTGATCGCCTTCTTTCCAGAACAATTTATTATTGTTAACAGCAACGTTAACATTGGGTTTTAGAGGCACAACATGCGTTGTTGCTAAAATAGTTCGTTATTTCCTAAATTTAAATGTACAATAAGTTTAACTCAGTTGACTTTAATGGTCAAACTAAAACATTGATATGATTTGTGTACAGATAAAAATGTGTGCCTTCATAAATTGTGGGGTTCAATCAATAATTCTGCGGCTAAAGAGGCCTTGGTTGAAAAGCGCCGTTTTTTTATCTGACACAAGTCATGTGTTCTTTTTGTTTTGATCATACATTGAGTTTAATATAGTAATAATAAAAAACAACGAACGTCTAAAAATTGTGTGTGCCCCTTTAATTACTCATAGATAACACACGGTTTACATAAGAATGAATCATTGAATCCTTTGTAAACAGACGTTGAGTATGAACTAGAAGGATTTGTATTTGATTTTATCGGGCATTGTTAATGTGAATGTAATAATGCATAGCTTTTTCGGTCTGTTGACAGAGGGGTTGCCAAAAAGCATGACGGAGAATGCGTCCCTGGCTGTGCTTGTCCTTTTAACTACGACCCTGTATGTGGGAATGATGACGTCACGTACCCGAATAGCTGCCTTATGGAATGCGCGTACGTATCAATGAACCATATTTATGCATTAACAAACAGAATCGATTATATTATGATCGTTTTGTGTCATATATAAAAGAAAATCAAACATTATTTGTCAGTTCTGGTAGATTGATATAACTGTGTGTAGCATGCGTTCAATGGGAGACTTTTGGAATGGATTTTGGGATTTTACTTTTTTTTGGTATATGCTTGGTAAGTTAAAACTGTTATCATTGTTCCTGAGATTGTAATGGTTCATAAACTTGGATATTGTAGGTTAAGGGGTAAGTAAATTCTTAGATGTGGGATGTACGGATCAAAGGAAACCATATCGATATAATGAATATGGTTTCTGGCACCCCATTTAACCAATACCGGACCATCTTCTAACCCCGTAATCAATATTTCACGTTGACATTCTGTTAAATGTTTTTTGTTCATTTGAATCGGAAATAGACGTCATTTTGGAAATATGTGATAAACTGACCCAATATGTAAATATACTGTTCCTGTACCAATGGCGTTGTGTCTTTATGTTGAAGGCGTGCTATACACACATTTTAATAGACAATAAATGGTTAGTATTAATCATATAAAAATATAAAAAAATATAGTTAAATACTATACAATTTCTCTTTTTTGGCAAATTTGAAGAGGAGTGGCCCAGAAGCATGTTGGCGATTGTGCCCCAGGGTGGATGAAGGGTTGGACAGCTGAAACCATCAAAGTTTAATGACGACGATGAAACAAATACTGTCGACTTATTGGCAAAATTATTAGCTTGTCATTGTATTTTTCATGAAATATTGAATATTGATTAAAGTTATATTCTCGTTGGATGAAAATTCAATAAACGATCTTAAACTGTAAAAATTATTTTCCTTTTGCCCATATTAAGGCGTAGCGTTCCCACATTTGTAAACACTATTTACCTAAATTTGATTTACAAGTGATATATATTGGTATCATGTAAATTTATACGAGCTATTTTCTGATCATCTTATCAACGACCATAGCACAAAATATCAAGAGTTCAGTTAAATATTCATTGAATGTCGCACATAATATTGAATTATGTACTTGGAAATTCAAATCAACTTTGCTTCAAATAACATACAAAAACATAGCCTTTAAAAAGATAGTATAAATAGCCATATCGATTCGAAAAAAGCAAGTGTACAATTGGTGCAATAATAAGATGGCTCAATAGTTGTAACTTTCCTTCAGTGTAATTTAGACACTCAAATGTTTATCAAAAGGAATATTTGATTTTTTTCCATAT
The DNA here is from genome assembly GCF_026914265.1 of Mya arenaria. Taxonomy (NCBI): domain Eukaryota; kingdom Metazoa; phylum Mollusca; class Bivalvia; order Myida; family Myidae; genus Mya; species Mya arenaria. Next base: position 46,035,606 of record NC_069124.1, on the reverse strand, counting down.
TTCAATTCACTCCGTATTTTTTATATCTGGAAAGAAATTATGTTTTTTTCAAGTAAAAAGAAGAAAATTGTTTGTTTCAGTGTAAGATCGAAATATATTTCACCGAATGAGCATCAAACTCTTTACTGGTGAAATATTACATTTTCAAATGCTACAATATGGCTTTTGCCTTTCGGAAATTAGCGTGACCAATATGTTTTGATAAATACACCTGATATTACTTGTCAAAGCCGAGAGTACTGCTGTTACATTCCAAAGGGGTGAAAAATTTACTACGAACATTAAGCGCAACAGCTGTTTTTTGGAAAATGTGCTCAAGGCTAGTCCTGCATGAACTCAATGGCAAGTGCAAGTTGTCAATGTATATAAGGCCGATTCCACAAGCGATGCCAGATTCTTTGCTGTACATGCCCACGGTAAGTTGTTGCGGTATGTTTAAATTATAAAAAATAAATTTGGATATTCAAGTGTTACTATATGATTTGTGCATATTCAATTTATGATCAAATACGGTCAGGAATATTTCTTAACGCACTGCCAATGATTTGGGTTATTATTGTTAGCTTTATCGAAATTAGAATCATGCGTCTGTGATCATAATTTCTTTCAATCATGAAGATTTTGAAATAGTTAGGTGATGGTTTTAATATTTAATATGTGTGAACGTGTAATTCAAGAAACAGATTACGATATAAATAAGAGGGACTGTCTTTGTATTTAAAAGGTGACATAGAAATAAAAAAAATACATTTAATTATATCATACTTGTCATATATTGTACGTTTAGAAATAAAATTAAAAACAAAGTCAGCAATAACTGGGTGTGCTTTTAGTGTAAGAGTTCACGGTTAGCTTGGATTAATTACACATATTAATCATTCCTTAACCTGACCAAAAACGGCATTTCTTGTTTTATTTTAATATAACTTTCGACATGTAGTCTATTTCGTATGACAAGATGCAAGTACTATGTTACCGTATAAGCTTTATGAAATTTCAGTATTAGCAGCCCAAAGTTTAACGAAGACCCTGTTTAAAGGCACACGGTGCAGTTATAACAATCACTAACAAACAAAAGTCACAAAATAGCATAAACAGACTACAGTAAATTCAACATATTTTTATTCTAAAGATTGTGGCTTCCACCTTGAAGCGGTCAGCAAAGCCTTTGTTCACTACAGATTTAAACTAGACTATGATAATTCTACCTCACATGATTCAATACGTTAACAACACGAATCACTGACAACACCATTTCAACGTGTATGTAACCTGTGGTTGTGTTCAAGCCCTTTTGTATGTCCGTCGCTGTTTGAATCTCGGCGTGTGTTTATCGTTGTATGCCTCTAGTTTTGTGTCCGTCAGATGGTGTTCATTGGAAACAAGTAAAACAGCTGATGGCTTGTTTGCTAACATCTTAATAGATCTTAAACCTGTCTGTCACAAGATAACTCCTATATTCACTGACCGTTCCGATGCAGTAAACCCGATATTCCTTTTAAAGTTTTCTTTTAAATATTGTTTTGATTTTTCTTCTGTTCGTTTGGCTTCCGTTTAGTAAATATTAAAAACAAAGGTTACAGTTACATAATCAAATGAAAATCGAGCCCAAAGCCTAGTAGCGACATATTAAACAAAACAGGCGTACCAGACACATGGCTAAGGTCGAAGAGACACTGAACGAGAGAAACACATCTTTAATACAACACAGAAAAACTACTTGTTTGGCTGTTGAAATTGTCCATGTTTCCTTAGTACAGATTCTGAATAAACGGTGTACTTGAATTATTAAACACTAAAATACTGACTACAAAGCATTTACCCGAAAACTTTGTGTTCCTCCTGCCATTTGTCATATTGATAGTATGCCAGAGTATCTTAACGACGTTAAAACCAAATTTGGTGATATGGACTATGAAATGTAACCCATCCGAAGTGCTTTTTCAACTTGTAAGGTTAGTTACATTGACAACATCCTAGTTTGGACGACGGAAGATTAAATAAATGGGATTGAACTGAAAATCTGTTTATCCATAACATAACGGTGGTAAAATATTGGGTGGGGGGGGGAGAGAACTCTCATGGCTTTTATACTATGAGTATGATTCATTTTTAAAAAGCATTGGGAAATTATGAAAAAAAATGAACATTTAAAATTTATATTTTAGGCACAAACTGTTTGCAACACAGAATGTCTATATTTAGTATATAAAAAGGATCTCGCACATTATTTGTGTTTATTTTGGTATGTCGCTATTCTAGCATATCAAAACCACATCTTTGTTTAAGCTGTACTTGTTTATGTATCAATTGTATGAAGTATTGCAATGTAACTGTATGGAATATAACCTCACTCTTTTTTTTTATTTTTGCATCAACTATCAGATAAACCGACACCATTTGATGAAATGTATGATCTAATTATTTAATTCTAAGTTATTCATATTATATGTTCAATATGCACTGTAACTTAATAACTTAAAGTGATTTGCTTTCATCTTTTCTGTCGCAAAATTAACCATTTATGTGACCTGAAGGAAATAATATTTAATTCTTTCATGTTTTTTTTAATAAAATATGGGGCTTTAACAGTGAAATAACAACAGTGAAAATATCAATTTTCATTCATTAAATGGCAGCGTAGTTATTTGGTTATGTATTCATGCCCCACTTAAAATAAAAGTGTTCGTTATTTTTTGGAACATATGTGCACTTATAAATCTTGATTACTGTAAGATTTGCACTTAAAACGAACGAATAATAAACTATAAGAATGAATAGCAGAAAACTATTTCTCAACAAATTGGAAATAGAGAAGTTGACAGCTATAATTCTGCGCGAGGGGCGCCCATGGGTAGCGGCATAAATAACACCCTATTAAAAAAGGGGTAATTAAGAAATATAGTAAAGAAATAATAAAACACCGAAAATAAGCATAAAAGAAACAGAAAATTTGTAAATTTCAGTGTGAGATCGTATTTAATTTCACTCGTGGCTTTACATTTTATATTTATTTACTAGACTTTTGTTAACCAATGCATTTGAAACAATAAGACGTGTGCTTTCCCTGAGATACATACATTAATTTTTACAATAATGGAGATATATTAATTTTTTGTACACCATTATAAAACTTGGAACAAGTTAAAAAAAAATCCATGACATACAAACATATATGGAACAATTAAAGTAAGAACATAATTCTGGATATAACGGGTTTGTGAAAAAAGGTACATTTAATATTCAACACTCGCCCGACGACAGTCACGAACCTTACATTATGTCACTATCTGTGTCACAGCCGATAAAAGAATCGTGTTACAAAAAAATATTTCTCGTGCAAATTAGTCCAGTGACCACTCTGGTATAAAACAATCTTAATTATGGGATGTACCTAATTTCATCATGTTTGCGAAAATACTAAGTGCACCGGCTTATTGAGAGCGCGCAATTAAAATTTATGTTCCTAGAGTTGTTCCTAGTGTAATTTGAGACGAATTTATTTCTTCTTGAATTTAAGGCGAAAATGAACGGACGTTACATGAGTATTGCCTTGTGTTTTCATGCAGCTCTGACTTGTAATTGATGCTTTCACAACATTTTACTGTTTGTTTATTATTTTGAATGGAATTTGCGAATATAGATTAATAAACAATAATTCAAAACAGAAAAGCATCCATTCTATAAGTTAACTTTAAGGAATTCGATGTGCAAATAAGGAATTTTATTTTATCGTGCAAATGCCCGTTTGAATGTTAAATTTTGACGCCTGGTGACCACATATAATTATGGGATCATTTATATAAGGGTATTTCTCATTGATTACATATATGTTGAATAAATGACCGAAATAAATTATTCCAGTTTTTAATTGTGTTCTTATTCAAACAGAAATCGGACGTTAAATATCCTTTTTTTGCTATTATTAAAAAGCCAAAAAAGTTTCTTTGTAATAGTGGTTTATGTCTTTTGTACATATTTCTTCTTCTTTACTAAAACCTTAAAATGATGCCACAATGCTATGGAATAAACCTTGGATCCAAATTCTACTTCATTGTATATCGGACACCTTAAGTAGCGAATAATCCAATGCTAACATACCTATTTTAGCCGTACAAGGCCATTACTGTAAATGTCCAAGGATTTACCGCCCAGTGAGTTGGGTGGATAGTGTTACATACCTAAACGATTGTGAGAGGAGCTGTTATGAAATTAATGTTCTTATTTACCGGGAAGAAATTTAACTAATAAATTCATTTTGAAATGCAATGAAAATCGAACAGGTTTAGTACTGTCGGGTGGACATGCGTATTTGTGAACACGTGCGAAAGAATACTGTATCAAATATGATTTAGCAATTACTTTATGAAATAAGTTTGAGAACAGAAGCTGCTGATAAGGCTTTGGTGCCGTCTTAATCAACGAGCATACGATAAATATAGTGAAATCGAGACTTTCAAGATAAGATTTAAAATTGCCCCTTTTATAAAACATACTAATAAGTGCTGACAAAACATCGCTTTTTTCTAAAATATATTCTAAATACTCAAAACATGTTTCAGTTATGTTTATTTATAGATAGAGTATGGCATATATTCCTAATGGTCCTGTTATGTTACTGAACGTCATGATGAACTGTTGTACAATGATTGATGTTCTAAATATATTTGCCTCGAGGAGAATGTCCAGCTCCATGTATAAAACACTCGATTATACGCCAAAATGTTGTAGTGACGATGTTACATATGTCAACGTCTGCCTATGGCAATGCAAGTGCTACCTTTAATTGGTTATTAAGGTTATTTGATACTCATAAAATATTATTGTATTAAATGTTTGGCTTGAAAATATTTACACCTCATCTTCCATTCCTTAAATGAACTGCCTTTCGGCAATTGCGGTAATCATCCGATGAACGCAACATCTTCGGATATGTTCGGATCGCAATTCATCGAATAACAATATACATGAGAATTGTTCGGACTCCACACACTTAGACCAGCCCAATTGCGTTCATACCCCATAATGACATCAACCCCGCAATTAATTCCTTAAATGAAAGCATTCACAAGCTCTGGTAACTTTCTCATAGATGTTATTTAATAATATTATCCCAGTCTACCATGAACGCAGCTGTTCAAGTATTAGGTTTTAAATCCAAACATCACATGGCAATGTTAAGTCAATAACTACCTTACAAAGGAGACGCGGTATTGCTAATATTTGTTCAGCTATTCGTTCATTAGTTTAACCTCAAAAAAGATAAAGTTAAATACAATGTACCATAAGGTAAATTGATTAATACAGTATATATCGTTCAAATACTTTATCTAGCGGCACTATCAAGCAGTCAAATTGTCAATGCCCTGCCCCATGTATCTGTAAGACTATACGCCCGTGTGTGGAAATGATTATGTTACATATGGCAACGACTGCCAAAGGCAATGCAAGTACGTTATACTAAAATATTGTTGAATAATGCAAGACAAGTATGCTGTAGAACAAAGCATATTATGATATTGTTACTGGGCACGACAGTCACAATCTAAATACAAAATATTCTATCAATATGGATAAATGATTTGTATTCAATAAATGATGATTGAAAGCAAGCATGTGATTCTAGGAATAATAAAATGGTGGACTTCACCTAATTAAACATTGTACATTTTATAATTGATTTACACGTTATCTTGGTCATTGACAGAGGAGTAGTCAAGAAGCATAATGGTGAGTGCAGCCCCAACTGTGCATGTCATTATAACTAGTACCCTGTATGTGGAAGAGACGGCATCACCCAAATAGCTGCGCTATGGAATGCGCATACGTATGAATATACCATATTTATAAATACCGAACAGATGCGATTATATTATGATCATTTTATGTTTTTTTATTATGTTATTTTTAACATAATTGGTCTGTCCTGGTAGAGTGATAGTATTGCGTGAAACATGTGTTAAATAAAAGGCCCCAATTTCACGAAACCTCTTAAGTCCCCTTATGACAGGATTAAGATATCCCCACTAATTGTCTTTCTACATTCTGATTTTTTATATACTCCTTTAAAAGTTTTAATACTATCGTTACGATAATCACAATCATTTTTCATTTATAAAAATATCACTATAAGTATGTATTTTGGCTTATTGAAATAAGCTACTTAAGCCTGTTAAGCTGAAGAGGTTTCGAGAAATTGGGGCCAGGAGACTATTGGAAAGGAGTTTGGGTTGAATACTATATTTTGTTATATGCTCTGGTTACTCAGAATTATGAGAACTGACACGGTTATTCACAAATTGAAGGGCTATTTTGCTACACATGGAATACCCTCAAAAGTCATTAGTGACAATGCAGGACAATATTGTAGTCAGGAATTTGACAAATTTGCTAGAGAATGGGATTTTGAATATGATACGTCATCGCCGTTACACTCACAAGGCAACGGTGTTGCTGAAAGATGTATTCAAACAATCAAAAAGATTTTCACAAAATCTCTACAAGATAACAAAGATCCGTATCTTGCAGTTCTCGAATACAGAAATGCACCGCTTTCATGTGGCAAATCACCAGTACAATTACTAATGAGTAGGGAGACTAGGTCTATTTTGCCAGTAACACGCAAACACCTTGAGCCGAAAGTTCAAAATAGGCAAGAAATCAAAAGCAAAATGTCAAAATCAAAAATCAAATCAAGGACATGGTTTGATAAATCTGCCAAGCCACTCACACAATTGTCACAAGGAGAAACAATTAGAATCAAACAAGGTGAACGCTGGAAACATGCAATTGTTAGGAAACAAGTGCATGACAGATCATACATTGTTGAAACTAATGATGGTGGTGTCTATAGACGAAACAGAAATCATTTGTTGAAGACAAATGAAAAACCATTTCAAATCATAGATACACATCCATGCAATGGCAACGACATTCGTCTAACTGATCAATCACAAAATGACAGTGACAGAAACATACAAAATCAATCAGAGCGAAACTTTTCTCATGATAACACTCAGTCGCAACAACAACAACCATCAGCACCAACTGATGTTGCTGGTAATACTGATCAAAATTCTAACATGTACGTCACTAGATCAGGAAGACAGGTCAAAGTACCTCAAAGGTTGGATCTTTGAACTGATTTAAGATGTGTTTTGTGTTATGTTGTATATATATTTGTGATACTTCAATATATTTCAAATGTAAAACATTTCTTCAATATTCTGTGCTGTGAAGGAAATTCATAATCGCCTATATCCTGTAACCGTGTGAAAGTGATATTTGTGGATAATATTTCTACAATGTTAATTGGATATATCAACAGCTATCTGCGGTATGAAAACAATACACTTTCAGATGACATTTTGGGGAGGATTCAAGTGTCCTTACCTGAACTGTAAACGTTTAGTTAGAAGAAATTCTCATTAATTTCCAGATACACTCTGCTGGAACAATTAATCTGTCAAGAAGATTTTCTGCTCAGCTGAAAATAATGATAACGCTAGGGTGTTGACCAAATTACTTTAGATTAAATGTGTTCTTCATAATTTACTAATTCTTTTTAAAAGAAGAGAGATGTTGCATTCTAAATCTAATGTATCTAAGGGACACAACTCTTTATATACTACAGCATATTTCTCTATTGTAGTTATTCATACTGAATACTATGTTTCATATATAGCTATGCCTGTAGTATTGTATTTCACTTGATGCTTGGGTATGAATGAATAAACATGTAACTCCATTTGAGATCTTATGAATCTAACCCATTCCGCAGGTTGTTGTAAGAACTTAACCAACAACGCAACACTTATCATTGGTCGTGAAATTGGTATGGTCCATGAACTCGAATAGTATAAGTAACGGGGTAAGTAGGTGATCCGAAATGGTATATACGGGCAAAGGAAACCATTTCCATATTATGAATAAGGTTTCCTGCACCCCATATCGGATCAACTACAAACCCGGTCATGTATATGTCACATCGACAACCTGTTTAAATTGATAAACGTATGGTAAATGTTTCTGCTTTTTATCATTTGAATCGGAAAGCAGACGTCATTTTGGTACGATAAAATTAAGTGACCCAAGATGAAAATATAATGTCCCTGGACCAATGGCGTTGCGTCATTCATGTCGGGGATGTTCTATATATATATATATATATATATATATATATATATATATATATATTCATATTTTTTTTCAAACTGACTATTAAAACGGTAAGGTAACGGCGCCTATTCCGTAGGCAGGGTCGGGTAACTCGAACCAAATGTATTTTTTAGGCCTTATGAAACTAGCTTATTGTATAAAAAACATCAATTTACATAACCTATTCTTAGATAATGACCGGTACTTATCGGTTACAGTTTGAGGCCACTCAAAATGTTATTTTGGATTTTGTTGCCTGTGAACATAATTGTAATAAAGTAAATTCAAGCTTATCGCGCCTACAGCCTTTCACCGTTTCAGCGCTTTAATTGATATACATCATCGAAGAGTTTACTTCCCAGCATATGCAACTGACAAGCATATGATGGACGATAAAAGAATCAGTGTGATAAAGAATATGAAGCATCCAATATCTAGCAAATGAATCACATCTTTCCATGTGTAATCACGAAACTCCGCGTCAGCTGGCTCCACGGTGGAGAACCCACGTGACTTATTTGGTAAAGTGCACGGCAACAAATGTCAACAAGTCTCGATTCAGGTAAGGTTTTTAAAGATAACTTTCTTAATATTTGGAGAATTTTTATGAAATAAAGACCATAAACCCCGCATTTAAGAGCTCTATCCACGGTAATAAAGAACTTTCCCTAATATCCAAAAGTTTTCCTGAAAATCTTGACCAACTGATTTCTCAGAGTTGAAATCTAAGACAAAGTACACGGCTTTTGACAAATTTATCGCTTTACTTCATGTTAGCCGTAAATAATTCATACACAAATCTTATTTTAAGCACATTTTATGTATTTTATAGTTTTCAGCGTGTATTGTTTAACTTTTAGTTATTTCAAAGGTAAAAATGAACTCAAACCAAATTGATAAAGTACACGGACATTCTAGGATGATAAAGTACACGGTCATTTTAGTTTATTTTTGAAAGCAGAGTGCGGTTTACAAACTAATCGTTATATAAGCATTTTTATTCGTGAAGTCAGAATGTATAGTGTTAGTTTTTATTTAAGTTGTATCAATAAATTTTGCATTATAAGGCACACCTAAATAACTAAATATTTAGCAATCATATTTAATGAGGAGTTGAAAGATAGTCTATGGGATAATTTAAGAGAAAGTCTGCCATTGTAAGTTCGATTTCTTTTAAATATGCAGATCAATACAGAATTATACATACATTTCTTCAAAAATCACATAGTTTTACTTATAAATTATAATCTGGACTGACGGCGATTCAAACGTCTCTGTAGTTAGCGGCCCGTTTGTGGGGATTATAAATTTCATGAATGTTCCTATTTTGATGTGATCTGAAACAATAAAATAGGCACATCACAATTAGTTTATATATATTTCCACATTTAAAGCATACTGTTCATACCTTTCAGGTAACGCTGAATCTTTTATTTGGTTCAGTCTGAACAAATATTATCTGATCTACATCAGTAAAATTGCGGTCGTTCGAACAATACAGACAGGAACTCATTGTAACGTTGGAGGCTCGGAGTTAGATGGGAAACAGCAAGGAGGAATGAGAGCACACTATATTAGCAACTTACAGGCTAGGACTAAGACTTGAACATCTAGATAAAAGCTGAGCATGGAACATTAGAATGTTCTAGACTAAAGGCTGAAATGTGATTACAAAACAATTGTGTTTCAAAGCTTGCTAAATTATATAAGATACATGCAGTTAAGAGTTTATAGGACACCAATGGGAAAATGACAACAATGCATCTCTAAACCATGTGAAAATGTTTTAAGCTCAACCCGTTTTCATAATAATTTTACACAGCATTTTTTCAGTACTGTAAGACAAACGAACAGTTTGAAAGAGCACCATTTGGTAATAGTACGTTTTGCTATTTATCTTAATAAAATGTCAAACTCATCAAAACGTTATTTTAACTCGGCAACATACTGGAATGCACTTCTAACTAGACCATTGTAATCTTCCAATGTGTCCTGATTAGGTGTGTTTCGCCTTAACGTGCCTGCTGAGTCCAGATTTGAACTTGAATGCTGAGCGACACTGTAGACATTTGTGACGTGTCATTTCCTTGTGTCTAGAAGAAATCTGGTCACTGAGATTGGTCGTGTCACCCAATTTGAACCCACACACATCACAGGTTAGCTTCAATTGGCCGCTTTCGCATCTTTCGTGTATCTTCAAGTCTTGCAAGATCAGTTTTGCCACAATATTTGCAAACGTGCAACTTTGTCTCGCCGTGATTGCTGCACCTATAAAAAGACATGTACTGTCACAAGTTAGCGAGAAATGCTGGCAATGGAAGTACTTGAATATAATTTAAAAAAACAAAACAAAAACACTATATATTACTGCCACGCAATGAGTGTTTGATCATGTAATCAGCATCATAAAACTAAACTATCCTGTCCACTGAAACACGGACCACATTATAATTTGAAAAACGCAACCCCTAAAAACGTTAAAAACACAGTCAGACGACGGCAACTCTTAACCCCTACACGAGGGGAGTCATAATAAAAGCATAACTGTTAGTATATTCTTATTTCTCTGCGAAAAAATAAAGCTAAAGACTAACCTGTGTCTGCGTAAACACTTTACCGCAAAAACGATGGCAATTGACCAGAATGCCTTCTATCGTGGTCTACTAGATGTTGTTGTTTTTTATTTAGAAATGCCATTCCGCATTCTTTGCATAAAGTCGGAGTCTTCATATTCTGAAATGAAACAAATGTCACAAAATCATAAGTCTATCAAATCAGCTAGCAATCAAAGACATTAAAAGTACAAGAACACTTTTCTTTCTCAAAATTGACAAAATGAAGAGTTATAAAGTAGTTATGTGTTACTGCTTACCATGTATAATGAATACCAACACGTTTTACATATACGATACGAAAAAGAAGTGGAACACCCTTTACAAAAACGTCAAGCCCTTTATATGTCAATTGCGAATATATTGTTATAATACGGGACTGAATTTTAGTGTGATAACACATGTTTCCATGATTCATGAAAATGAGCCCATCATTAAGGCGAATCCGTCGGTCTGTTAAAACGCGTTCATTCTTCCATTGCCACTCCATTACAATGCGTCTTTTCAAACATGGAGCAATGTTCAATAATGAATTTGAAGAATAGAAGTAATAAATAAATTTATAATAACTCGTTTAAGCCCCAGTCAGTGAAATAATGAGTATACACACTGAAGGTTGTGTACTTTATCAAACCTAAAATGCCCGTGTACTTTATCAATTTGGTTTTAGTTCATTTTTGCCTTTAAAATAACTATAAGAAGTGCAACAATACACGCTGAAAACTTTAAAATACATAAAATTTGCTTAAAATAAGATTTGTGTATGTATATAATTATTTACGGCTAACATTAAGTAAAGCGATAGATTTGTCAAAAGCCGTGTACTTTGCCTTAGATTTCAACTCTGAGAAATCAGTTGGTCAAGATTTTCAGGAAAACTTTAGAATATTAGAGAAAGTTCTTTATTACCGTGGATAGAGCTCTTAAATGCGGGGTTTATGGTCTTTATTTCACAAAAATTCTCTAAATATTAAGAAAGTTATCTTTAAAAACCTTACCTGAATCGAGACTTGTTGACATTTGTTGCCGTGTACTTTACCAAATAAGTCACGTGGGTTCTCCACCGTGTGGCTCGTAATCGACTGACTTCTTCGGAACATCTCCGCTCTCGGCATCAAATGGGTGGACCTCGGAAGTAGGTGCTCGCCTTTTGCAAGTCTTGCAAGTGAGCAACAATCTTGTGCGGTTCATCCCTTTGTGAAGCCACTTTGGAATCGGATCACTCAAGATGCTAAGTCGTATCGATAGGTTTGCTATAACGGTTATTAATACGCTTGCCGTCGTTTGAATAATTAGATACACGGAGAAAACAGCAACTGTATCCGAATTAGCTGGAAGTGTTGTGGAAACGATCGTTAGAAAGACGGCCAGAGCTAGAAACATGGTGACGGCAAAGCCAGATCGCTCCCCACTCTCAACCGGAAGAACGAACACGCAGGTATTCAGCAGTGCGCACGCGATGATTGGAAACACGATGGTTTGAATAATAAAGAGTGGTTTCCTCTTCATTGTGATCGAAAAAATAACATTTGGCCCATATGCATCAGCATCCGTCTCCCAGGAAACTTCAGTTACATCCCAGCTTGAACTTCTTTCGAATTCATCAAGATTAACACCCGGTCCCCTAGACGTCACGTTTAGCTGGAATAAAAAGTATAAAAAAAACAGTTGTCGCAGTATGTAATTGCTGGACAAAAACGCCCCCGAAACGAGTGCCCGTTTCCACTTACACTTCCAAAAAGTCCCAAGGTCGGTAAGTCGGGATCTTTATTGTTTTAGTAAGGTTATGTCTGAAAATCATTTTAATATTGATAAGAAAAAACGTTTTGCAAGGCCATCATCCTTTTTTCTGACCCGGGACATACACAAGATGGCCAACTTCATTTGACCTTGGTAGGGACATACACAAGATGGCTGACCTCATTTGGCCTTGGTAGAGGCATACAAAAGATGGCCGACTTCAATTGACCTTGCTAAGGGCATAAACAAGATGGCCGACTTCATTTGACATTGCTAGGGACATACACAGGATGGCCGACCTCATTTGGCCTTGGTAGAGGCATACAAAAGATGGCCGACTTCATTTGACCTTGCTAAAGGCATACACAATATGGCAGACTTCATTTGACCCTGCTAAGGGCATAAACAAGATGGCCGACTTCATTTGACATTGCTAGGGCCATACACAGGATGGCCGACTTCATTTGACCTTGGTAGAGGCATACAAAAGATGGCCGACTTCATTTGACCTTGCTAAAGGCATAAACAAGATGGCCGACTTCATTTGACCTTGCTAAGGGCATACACAAGATAGCCGACTTCATTTGACCTTGCTAAAGGCATACACAAGATGACAGTCTTCATTTGACCTTGCTAAGGGCATAAACAAGATGGCCGACTTCATTTGACCTTGCTAAGGGCATACACAAGACAGCCGACTTCATTGGACCTTGCTTAGGGACTTACACAAGATGACCGACTTTATTTGACCTTGCTAAGGGCATTCACAAGATGGCCGACTTCTTGGACCTTGCTAATGCCATTCACAAGACTTCAGCTCCGAGTTAAAATATCAAAGGTAGCAGCCAGTCGGAATAAGGTGAGCATTTTTGCAATTTTGTCGGGGTACATTTACTGCACTTTTCAGTTAAAAAAATACTGCTATTCGACCAAAATAAGGTAAAATTAAAAGAACAGTCGATAAAGAAATCGTCTGAAATTTTCGGGCAACCGAAAACAAACAAAATCTGGTTTCTCCCAATCAATATGTCAATGTGACGTAATGATTATATAATAATGTAACCAAACTATTTTTTGTTTCCAGTTAGTAGTCCCTGTACATATATTTCAATTTTGTACAAGAAACAATAAAGGAGACCACCTACAACCAAGAATGGTCAAAATATACCCTACGCATTAACAGCTCGATACATATTCCCGTTGATTGGTTGTTATACAGGGTTTAGAATCACGTGACTTTAAAGGGGTTCTCACATGGGTTACGACGGGTCACAACCGATGTAAACAAACAAGTAATTAACTTTCATTTCTAAAAAATACAATTTCGACGGAAATATACGAACTTATTTCTTAGCCTATAAAATACATTGTTTTTTCTGCTTCTACACGTGTGAAATAGTTTAGACTTACTTGTAGTTCAATGATGCAATCCGTGGCCAGAATTTCAGCGTTGCGTCGTTCTACAAATTTTGGTTCGTGGTGACCCATGTGAGAACCCCTTTCAAGTCACGTGATTCCTCACCTGTTACAGCAAGTAAATGATGCTTACCTCGTACTGTGTGTAGCTGTAGGCCTCGAACTTTAATTTGCATGTTTGTTCATCAAACGGGAAGTAGGTTATATCTAAGGGACATGTTGACTCGAAAACCTACGAAAAAGAGTTTGTTTTTGATGATTAATTCCTCATAAAAATATATAGTTGAATATAGCGTCCTTACATAACTAAGATTAGGTGCTTTGAATTTAATAAAATTTTGTAGATTCGTGTTATCTTTAAAACTATTCTTGGCTTGCTAGGAATGTTCCAGCGTGTGACGTCTCTTTCTTTCAAATTTTACGTAACTTAAGTAATCATTTGGATGAAGTTTTTAGAAAATATATGTTGTTTTTATTTTTAATAATGTTTTCTTTGTTTGTTCCCAGTTTTAGTACAATGATGCGTTTCATTATGAAACTCTATGATCACACAGTTTTAAACCTTTTTTTTTGCTAAGGCAGACTGGGTGATGTCCATAGTTTCAAACAATAACTGCATCATATGTTTGAAACGATGTTGCATTAAATACTCTTAATTGCATTCCTTCGTCTGCAAATTTAGTTGAGATCCCTAGACATAGAAGTACTTGGGGTTTACATAGTTTTTATATCGAATATAAGTATATATGTACCGTGTTGTTTTTGGAGTTTTGTTTATGTTATGTGTTGTTGTTTCATGTTTCTGATTGTTTGATTTGTGTTTTATGTCTTTGGTGTTTACCCTGTGCCCCATTAAACGGGGTTTATGTTTAAACTTTCGGCTATTGAGCTTGTTTCTGTAGTTTTTCATATAAATATTTGAAATAAACCGTTAGAAAAAAAATATAGTGATGATGAACCATATAACCATTGTCATTATTCCAAACAGTATGATTTGTATTCGTGTAGGTTCTGGTGGTGAGTTTAAAAAGAAGTGTACAAGAAGCAAGAATAAGGGGTTTCTTAAAGTTTACAAGGGCTGATCCAGGATTTGACTTAGGGTCGTAATATTTTTACTTGCGCCCATCCCTCCGATACGAATTTGATTTGGTTTGAAGTGTTGAGGAGGACGGATTACTCCCCAAAGAAAAAATAAACATTTCTAGTCTGATATGGTGCATTTGGGCGTATTTTATTACTTTATTTCTCCTGTATTGAAATTCAAAGCAAACTTGGACGATTTTAGGGGGAAGAGGCGGGTGTGCCCCGTACTCGCTAGTGGTTTTAATATTTTAAATAGTGTTTGAATGACAATTGTTATCTATATCCTAGAATGTATAGCTGTGAACGAGCTTTTCTTTCTTTCTTTCTTTCTTTCTTTCTTTCTTTCTTTCTTTCTTTCTTTCTTTCTTTCTTTCTTTCTTTCATTTTGATTTGTTTAAACTGCGGACAATCCAGGAATACCTGCTCTGGATCAAGCGTACATTTACCTGAAATGGGAACCAATACACAGTTCCGTCCGAGCAGCTTTCTACCAACAGCTTATCGTCTCCAATCTGTTTGTAGTCTTCAAAAGAATTCGTCAAGGCCAAATCGGGATGCCAAATATCTTCCTGAAAGACATATATTCGCTATCAACATCAATGATGGTAACAAGGTTTAATTGGAATGCTAAATATATTTTTGAAAGACAACGAGTCGCTAGAAACATCAATAATGGTTATGTTAATTCAGAGCACATGCTCCAATCGGAATGCCAAATGTATTTTTGAAAGACAACGAGTCGCTGATGTTTATCGACCTGATATAAATTAAGTAAACAAGGTCAAATTGGGATCTCCGTGGCCTTGTGGTTAAGCGTCCGCCTACGGAGCGGGAGGTCGTGGGTTCGATCCCGGGCCGCGTCATACCGAAAGACGTTAAAAGCTGGTACAAGTAGCTCCCTTGCCTGGCGCTTGGCATTTAAAGGGTAGTGCTTGGGAAAGTGATGTACTCAGTACTGGTTCTACCCAGGAAAGTTGTATCCCGTGTATCGGTGCTTTACACTGAGCACGTTAAAGAACCAAGAGGTCTCTTCGCAAAGAGCTAGGGTATCGCACCCGGATTTCTTGTATCTCACTCTGTTTCTTCAAGTCTTCCAATGTCTGGATTTGACTGCGAATTGCTGTCACTTCTATCTCATGTCACTTATGGCATTCAAACACAATTTAAGTCGTGATGGCGTCACGGCGGGGTCAAGCCATAATGCAGCCAATGGGCGCGGGCAGACCTTGATAAACTCAAATAAACAAACAAATTGGGATGCCAAACATCTCTTTGAAATTCAAAGATTTGCTATCAACATCAATGATGTTTAGTTTTATTTTGCACTCGGGGCCAAATGGTAACCGCAATTGCCGAAATGCAGTTCATTTAAGGAATGGAAGTTGAAGTAATAAATTGCGGGATTGATGCACTTATCGGGATATGAACACAATTGGGCTGGTCAAAGTACGCGTACACGTGGTGTCTTTCCACACACTTTAACCGACCCAACTGCGTTCATACCCCGATAATGGCATCACTCCCGCAATTCATTCCTAAAGTAAAGAAAAATGAAGTTAACGACGTCAAAATTGAGGTTAACGACCGTGTTAACTATAAATAAAGTTCTGAAAAATCGACACAATTATGAATTGAAAATTTAAAAAATTATCTTGCCTTTACTTTTAGTCATACTTAATGATTCACATTTCAAGAATTTTCCCCAATTTAAAAAAAACAACAACAAAACATTCACACAAAAAATCACTCTTCAATTAATAATTTCTATATTTCACAATATTTGGAATAAAATTCACTTTCTTAAACCTAATGACGATGACAACGTCATCAGTGTTAAGTTTAAAACCGTTACTGCACTGGAACTTTAATGGATTTTATTATGACCTGCAGGGTTGCTAACACGATTTGAGACAACTGTTTCACATGTTTTTGTTGCTTTTTCTTCATAACATGAACACATCATAAAATAGTTCACCTTTAAAGTTAACAACCATGTTTATAACACCGTTGTAAACGTAAACAAAGTTCTGAATAATATATCCATTGATTTACAGGCCTGTGGCCATTGCATGTAATCCAAGCCCTTGTAATCTGAGGCATTCCAAACAAGAAATTCATCTGTCCAATTCGATAATATGTATCCTGTTGTTCGAAAGGTTTCAGACACATCGTTCACCTCGTTTATCGCCAGTAGGTAGAACTCCACAAAAACAGCTGGGAAATTAATATACATGTAAGTTATAATTGCAGTAAAATATGGTAAGAATGAATTGAAGCACGTTAGTGGTCGAAATTATACTGTGCCAAATGCGACAGCAGCGTTTTTTTCCAAATCCGATTTTACATTGACTTTGGTCAATGAGCAGTCCAGTCAGCCGTTGTAGGTTTTCATCAGAAAAAAAATATAATTACAACCACTAAAACATTTCGCGAAAATTAAGTGGTTAAAAAAACAATTCGCGAACGTTATCATGTTATCTCATGAAAGAAATATGTCACCATATTATGCACCAGTCAATTGTAACCACGCCCCCCCCCCCAAGTCCGGGGGTATACCGGGGATAGCCGAGGAAATGGGCCGTGTTTTTACCTTCCAGGTTGCCACGCAGTGCCGGGTGACTGCGGTGGTTTTGTCTTCACGAAAAATATTGCGGGAAATTGGCCTTATCTAGGGTCCCTGGGGTGCGAGGGCATTTTGCGGGGGTTTTACCAGCAGGTCGTCCCCGCATGGCGGAGATTTTGTCCGGGCTTGGCTGGACCGAAAGTCAAAGTCCCCGCTATTCCCCGGACCCGGGGGGGCGTGGTTACAAATGACTGGTGCATTATACAAACTATAACTAAACATACTCATTGGTGTTTGGTAAGTGCTACTTGGTCTGACGCGATAATTGTATGCGCCGGTAACAAAAAGGTCGTCGTAGAGTTGCTTAGCATCTGTGCCGTTGGCTAAAATGCCGCCATTGTGACTTGCGTTGCTGCTTTGGGGGATGAGCAGGAGGCACACGAGAGCTAAAATGGGATAGATGCTCATCTTTCAAATATCTGAAATGAATAAAACAAGTATTTCATTAAAGAAAAGACACTGAATAAAGGCTGTATAGACATTGAGCAAATGCATACATATATAAAAGACATTGAACAAAGGCATAAATAGACAAAAAAAGACATTGAACAAAGCCATCAATAGACAAAAAAAACATCGAACAAATACATAAATTGACAAAAAAGGTATTGAACATAGGCATCAATAGACAAAAGAAATGTATTGAACAAAGGCATAAATAGACAAAAAAGATATTGAACAAAGGCATTAATAGACAAAAAACTTTGAGCAAAGGCATAAATAGATAAAAAAGACATTGAGCTAAAGGCATAAATAGACAAAAAATATTGTACAAAGGCATCAATAGACCAAAAAGACATTGAACAAAGGCTTAAATAAACAAAAAAAAAGACATTGAACAAAGGCATCAATATACCAAAAAGACATTGAATAAAGGCATCAATAGACCAAAAAGACATTGAATAAAGGCATAAATGGAAAAAAAAGACATTGACCAAAGGCATAAATAGACAAAAAAGACATTAAGCAAAGGCATCAATAGACAAAAAAGACGTTTAGCAAAGGCATAAATAGACGAAAAATGGCATTGACCAAAGACATAAATAGACAAAAATATTGAACAAAGGCATCAATAGACAAAAAAAAGACATTGAGCAAAGGCATTAATAGACAAAAAAGGACATTGAGAAGAGGCATAAATAGACAGAAAAGTACATTGAGAAAATGCATAAATAGACAAAAAAGACATTGAACAAAGGCATAAATAGACAAAAAAGACATTGAGAACAGGCATAAATAGACAAAAACGACATTGAGAACAGGCATAAATTGACAAAAAAGACATTGAGAACAGGCATAAACAGACAAAGCCGACATTGAACAAAGGCATTAATAGACAAAAGAGACATTGAGCAAAGGCATAAATAGACAAAAAAGACGTTGAAAAAAGGCCTAAATAGACAAAAAAAGACATTGAGAACAGGCATAAATAGACAAAAGAGGCATTGAGCAAAGGCATAAATAGACAAAAAAGACATTGAGCAAAGGCATAAATAGACAAAAAGCGACATTGAACAAAGGCATCAATATACCAAAAAGACATTGAGCAAATGCATCAATAGACAAAAAAGATATTGAGCAAAGGCATACATAGACAAAAAATATTGAGCAAAGGCATACATAGACAAAAAATATTGAGCAAAGGCATACATAGACAAAAAATATTGAGCAAAGGCATACATAGACAAAATACTTTTTTATCACGTGGTATACACACAATGTCCTAACTTACGCCAATTTCTAACACTGGTATAATAACTTTATACTGTCCGAAAAAAAATGTTGATACTTGGTGTTAAAACACTTATACTTTTGTTTGTGAATATGAAAATTTTAGGAAATTGACTTAAGTTAAGAAATGACTCAATATTAAAAAAGTACATTTTACAAACCATGAGCGAGTAACTGTAAGCCCCTTTTTTCACTACATTGTGTTAGAAATTCACGTTTCTCTACTGCATAAGTCCGCGTACATCCCTTCGCTGAAAGTGCGTATTCCAGAATGTTCTAAAAATAATCAAATTGTGTTACTTCACTTACTTGAAATCAATCGACGCCTTTAGCTGTTGTTTCGTTTTTAATGAGTGTAGGATAAAGATTTCTCCGATGTCTTTAAGTTCAAAAGTTTAATACCAACGGCATTATTGTGCCACTTAAAATATTAGAGTGCAATTATATAAAGATGCACTCTTACTCCCCGATATGATTTACCACACTTAATACAATTGTTTTAATATTCCAAAAAGGATGAATAAATGTCGAATACAATGGTTCTTTATATGAAGGATACCGAGTTAAATTAGAAATAAATTACCATTAAACATGGTATTTCTACCTTACATGAGACTATTGTAGACCACAGTAAATATTTTAGCATTCGCCAATCATTCAATATTTTTGCACTTTTTGCTATTAAATACGGGGTTACAATCTTGTTATCAGTAATTACTAGTTTCCATAAATGCATTATTTAGTAAGTAGTGAAAGTTTTTTCAGTCAAAATTGATGTTTGTTATACATGTGTATGTAGTGATTTTGATTAAGAGTGTCACTTTTAAGTTTTTCAATAATTATTATAGAGGCTAATTGTTGAACACAAAAATAAATTATTTCACTGCTGGCAACGCTGATCGTAAAATACAGATTTTGGTGATCAAGCAGTGCTTACACTTCAACAAAGAAATTTTCTGTTTTGAATACCTAAAAAGGATATTATGTAACGGCGGGGGACTCGCTCATGTCTTTATAAAATGCACATTTTTGTATGACGAAATAAAGTGTGTATTAGGAGTGTTAATACTAAGATACTGACGGCTGGAACCCTCCAACAAATGTTGACATATGTTCAAATACTGTCTTCAGAGTCCACGTTAGTAACGCGATTCAATAAAGGGCTAAAAGATTAAGTTAACCTTGCATCTGAGTAAAAGTTCTTGTGGGCGTGAGGTTTTATTGTCAGTTTTCTAATTTGTCATTGACTATATCGGCGTTGGTTCCCTCCCCACTAAAACTTTATTTTTATATTCTTTATACTTTAAGTGTATTCTTTTCTGCAATGTCGGTATCAAAAAGTAAAAATGGTTATATTATAAGTGTTTTCAGCTGAAAAACCGGGCGGGGGGATTGAATGCCAAAACGTGAGCGAGTCCCTTTTAAAGCTGTTAATATATACTTAGTATACGAGCTATGGTTTGATGCGATGCAGTAGCATAGCCATTCATTTTGCGTAAGTACATATAAGCAACTTTTTAGTGGTCTTCATAATATTGTGTAAACTTCCCACTAACATTTTTTTATATCTACCGCTGATTTATACTGCCTTCTCATTGGACAAAATAGTAAGTTGACCACTAAATTAAAGTTAAATGTAGATTTTCGGAAAGCGTGCCAACGTTTGACGAGTACGTGGGATTCTAAATTCTAGATTCCGGCTAAATTCTCAAAACAGTAAAACGTATCGATGATGATGATGATGATGATGATGATGGTGATGGTGTTGGTGGTGGTGATGATGATGATGATGATGATGATGATGATGATGATGATGATGATGATGATAATGATGGTGGTGGTGGTGGTGGTGGTGGTGGTGATGATGATGATGATGATGATGGTTTCAAAAAGTTGCCTCGTACAATATCATTACTGTACTTAACTGGAAATCAATCGGTGACTTCTGATGTTGATTCGTTTGAAATGGGTAAAAGAACAATAATTCGCTGACGTCTGCAAGTTGAAAAGTTAAATACTCGTGTGAAAACAAAACAAGTATATTGGTTGGTTCCAATTATTTGACTCTGTTTTGACTGAAGTTATTTGTAGAGAAAGATAATAACATGTGAGTGTTACTAACGCTTCATTCCAAAAATATAACCGACGAGATGGTCCCAACGTCGGTAAATACAGTATTTCCTCAAAACAAGCCTTGGATTATAAGGACAAGCTAGTATGCGGCCGATAATGCATGGTTTGACATGATTAAAGGAATATTTTGTTCGTTGTCTAAGATAAGTTTACCCATTTCTGTATATATTTAGCATGTAAAGGTCCCGTGGTTACGACGCTATTCTTGATTTACTGGATGTTACGTGGTAGACACACCCAGAATATTTCGCATTGGAAAAATGCAAAAACTGCGAAAGATGCATGTGTCGTAAGCGATATGATACATCAGTAAGTAAGATTCGATGCTTTGTACACAACGATATCAATTGTATGTAAGGTTTCGACAACGAAGCATGGCGTAGTGTGTATCGGGAGAATCCGACAATGGGGCAGGGGCCATGATAACGAACAGTTTCATGTCCAAGTCTAGACTCAGACTCAGAAAAGCAGTTTATTAAATAACAAATAATCATCTATATTCGATTCGTGTAACAAAAGTGAATGTGAATAATAACATGAATTGTACAATTTCGAATACATATACCTTGTGTACCATTCCGCAAAGTTACAGTGAAATGGAGATATGAAGATTTGCAACTTGAGTCTGAACTCAAGACTTCGTAACCATGCCTTCTGGCATTAAAATGTCATTTGACAGTACATCGAACACCTTAAAGCTGCACTCTCACATATTGACCATTTTGACATTTTTTTTTTTTTTTTTTTTTTTTTTTTTTTTTTTTTTGTGTTGGAATAAACCAATTTTTTCGTGAATGTCTGAACACAGGTAAGCCTAAAGACTACACTACGAAAGATCAGATTGCAGTTTATTGATTAAGTCCAATAAATATGTTTTATGTCGAAAAAATCATTATTCCTAAACCATTAGATAAAACATTAACTTTTGACCGTAAATACGAAAAGTGCGATCTGATCTTTTGTTAGCAAAATTATAGCACCAGTTACCAGACATTTACGTAATAATTGGCTAAGTTCCAAGACAAAAAAATAATGGTGTCTATTTGTTTCCAAATTGAATAGCATAAAGCACATAAAATTTGATGGTCAATTATATTTTATTCTCCTTTCACTAACGTTATATTTTGCGCGACTTGTTACGTCACATCTTTAATGACGCATAGTGACGTTGTTGTTGTGGGACGTGACTGTGTTGGCGCCAAAGAAACATTCCAGTCCAGTATGTAAGTTCACAAACAATTTTGCATTTTTGTAACACTTAGTATTTTAATCAAGGCAATAACTACACAATTTAGTAAAACACATCCTTGCTCAATATTGCCAAAAAAGCATAATAATTGACAACTCGTAAAAGTTATACATTTGTATCTGAAATGATAACAGATGTGTTTTTTTCGACGGCTGAGGAGAATTTGAAGAAATACTATTTGTTTTGTATGTATGTATAGATGATATTCAATATTTGGTGCAAAATGAAAAGATGACTGTTAAGAACATTACTGTTTGTTGCATTATTTTAAAATAATGGATATAATGTACCCGAGTCAACTGTAATCACGGCCGCCACGTCCGGGGTATACCGGGGAAAGCAGGGGAATGGGCCGTGTTTTAACTTCCATGTGTACACGCAGTGCCGAGTGAATGAGGTGGTTTCTTTTCGCGCCAAAAATAGTGGAGAATGGGCCTTATCCAGGATGACACAGGGATACGGGGGCATTTGACGGGCATTTTACCAGCAGTGCGTTCCCGCAGGACGGGGATTTTACCCGGGATTGGCTTGACCGAAAGTCAAAGTCCCCGCTCTCGGATCGGGGTGTGGGGGGGGGGGCGTGATTACAATTGACTGGTGCATAAAGACTGCCTACAATCGTTACCTTTCGCATTAAAACCGCAAAATCTGATGTAAAACATGCTATTTGTTGCCATTGTAGCCAAACCCGTCAGAGAAGATGGCGGAAACGGCCCACCAGGTCGACTGTATGTGTAAACCGATTGGAAGACTTATGGTAAGTCACTTTGGCAGGTGAAGGACCACTAAATAAATTTTCTGTTATATAGTCAATTGACAAATGTGCATGCAAATAACACTGATTCCCCGTGACCAACGAACCCAACACCATATATGGGCAGAACGTTCCACTGTACTGAAAGTGAGACACCTCAGAAAAAAAGTACGTTTCTAATAATAATAGAATAAAATTTGGTTGAACGTAACCACAGTGTATTCGACAAATTGACCACATCCGGTGTACTAGAATGAAAAAATGCGGTGAAAATTTAAACAAAAAATAGATGAAGTAGATCCAGCATGTTCAGCCCAAAACAGTCAGCTTCCAAGTTGGTGTTTTTTTTGCTCTTCACATGAGTTTTTTTTCGCAATTTCGAGGTATCCGATATATAAGTCGATTTAAGAGGGCCCTTAAACAGTTCAAAATTCAATATCGCAGAAAAAACGGAAATAAAATACACTTAAAATTCACCATTTTTACTAGATATTGTAAAGATTTTCGGGGGTGGGGTTGGTGGGTGGGGTCCACCACATCCTCCTTCAAACATTTCAAACCATTTTAAATTCGGTTCTGAGGAAGGGGCGAATGTCAAAAGGTTGTGCACCTACGTTACACCCCCTCTTTCCTCAATTTCTGGATCCGCCCCAGCCAGATATCTTGTTTCACTTTACGTAATAATACATGCATTTCAGAAAATCGTCTGACTTTGGGAGTATATATGCCAAATACCGTATTCATAAATCTTCTTAACACAGGCCGCAGTTGCGTTGACATGACCCACCCTATGGCCACGCCCCCTCTTTAAAAAAAATTAGTCACAACAAATACTTATATACTAATTAAAGTATTTTTGGGGATTTTTTTTATTTTTTTGATTTGATAAAATACAGAGGGTATTTAGAATGTCCATACTCGTTTTTATTAAAAATCTTTTTACCACGGTCGATTCAATGAGAACAGAAGAAACACTCAGAAAACACAAACAATTCTTTTGGTTGCTTACCAAATGTATTTCTGTAATGTATACTATTGTTAGCATTGTTCTTTATTTAAATTGAATTAAACATATTAATATTATTTACTTTCGTTCTTTATTTATCAGTGTCAATGCTTTTGATTTATGTATTACTCTCAGGGGCGCGCCCAGGAATTGACGTTAGAGGGGGCTTAACTGAGGGGCGCAAACTTTTGACATGTGCCCCTCCCTCGGAACCAAAAAACATATGGCATAAACTGTTTGCATAGGTTACTCCCTCAAGCAAATTTTAACAATTTACAGACGGAAATGGTGCATTATGAGCGTCTATTATCTTTTTTCCCACATTCTGATGAAAAAAGTAAACTTGGAAGATTTTAGAGGGAGCGTGCGCCGGTTGCGCCCCCTTCCCCCTCTAAAGCCGCTAGTGATTATCTGAAATAAATACTGTAGACATAAGATACTTTGAAACATATTCCGGCCAAATTTATTCCCGGTGCTAACCGGGCCGAACAAAATCCCGCCTGTCCATAGGCGGTTCAAAAGTTTGACGTTAAAGGAGGCGCAAAGTTGAACATGTACCCCATAGAAAAAACATATGTGGTTTAAGTTAAATGATTGTGTGGGGACATACAGACCATCTCATAGGATTTGGTTATTTTACTATAAAATGTTGCGTGGTAGTGTCATGTATTTTTTTACTTGATAATTACATCAAAGTCAAAGTAAACCCGTTTGAACTGACAGAATTCACCCACTGACAAAGTCCCCTATATCCCCCGTCACTGCCCACACCGTCGGGGCGAAATAATGATAAATGCGTACAGTTTGAATTCAACACATTTCTAATACATGTACTTCCAGAATGCCATGTTAGCTGCGGAGGAACAGAAGGCCCTGGCCAATTCTGGTAACCGTGTGACGTACATCATGTGTAAAACTTCCACTGACAGTCAAGAGCTGCACGAGATCTTCAAGAACAGGGTCGCGCGCACCAAGGTATGGCCCGCAGAAACGTCTTCAAATTGCCTTGATTAGATCACAGGCGGCAATTTCATACATTGACATGACGCACCCTATTGCCACGCATACTTAGAATAATAGTATTTGACGGATTTTTATCTTGGAATTTTAAATCGATATAAAGGTTACGGTGATAGATGATCATGTTCTAGATAATTTTGGTCTTCAAAAAAATGACTGATTTTTTAAGGATGTGTGTGTGGGGGGGGGGGGGAGGGGGGTCATGCCAATGTAACAGTCGCCGGCGTAAAAAAGAGGGTTCACGTTTCCTGCTTTACAAGTTCCAAAGATAAAAAACAGTTGCGTTTTCTATGGTTTTAATTCCGTAATTACGCAAAAATGCAGCTTATTCGGACTATATTAACCGCATAACATTATAAATAGTCATTACAGCGTTACTTTTAGCAATGTACTTATAACGCAGAAGGCAGCCCCGTAGCTATCAGAGCAGATTGGTAACTAAGTAATTGAGTGGTGAATTAGACCAGCACAGTTCTAACAACGCTGGGGTAGATACGTCCATGCGCACATTTATTCGTCAAATTTAAAAACGTTATGTCGATTTGCCGATGGTAGAATCCGATTTACGGTTATAAAAGTCTGCAGGCCTAGCGACATTCAGCCTTAAAATGGCATCCATTCGTGTATATGTTCAAGCATAAAAACATGTAGTTTGTATTGGTGACACCTTCTGCCTTATTGCCCCGAAGTGCCGGGTGAAAGCGGTGGTTTTGTCTTCGCGCCAAAATTAGCGGGGAATAGGCCTTACCTATGGTCCCTGGGGTGTGGGGGCATTTGGTTGGGATTTTACCAGCAGTTCGTCCCCGCAGAACTGGAATTTTACCCAGGTTTGGCTGGACCGAAAGTCAAAGTTCCCGCTATTCCCCGGACCTGGGTTACAATTGACTGTTGCATAAGTTTAAATGATCCCATCAGAAATAGGTCAGGATATCAGCCGTATAGTTCAATTGTACAACAGCACTCACGAATACAATCATTATTCAGCCTGACCCTGTAAAGATGGCCGCAATTCCTGAGCAGATTCGTCTGGTTGAAGAACGCCGCAGGAGGGCGCCGGAGGAGCAAGAAGAAAGACTGCACAAACCTGACCTAGACCGGAAGTCGTCGCTTCTCACCCATATGCACCACGGCGATGGTAAATATGGTATCCAGGGGCCATAATTACGAACAGATTCAAATCTGAGTAAAGACAGTTTGTTAGCACAGCCCCTGGACCAAATATCAAATCCTCAAGTTAAACCTCAGTCTCAATCTCAACTCATTTCACCACATAAAAGCATAGAATCACGGGATTCATAATTTGGTATGTGTTTTTTTCTATTTTCAAAAACGTATTTCTCATGGAATGTGTTGATTAAAACATTACGTCAATATTTCAAAGACACATAACTCTTAAGATTAAAAAATATATACTTGCAATGAGTAATTCTTAAAACACATTGAGTACTCAAAGCACTCAATTATATGTATTGCTGCAGAATATTTTTCTTTGGAATTTTAAACTCAGTTTTTAATCAGCATAATTATACAAGGAAAATGCACTCTTAAAGGGACTGTACACGAGATTGGCACCAAAAATAGTTTTTTTCTGTAACGAATCTCAGGGCGATTATTTAATAGAATGTGTTATGCTTTGATATCACAATTGTAAAAAAGTACCAAAATGAAAAACAATTGTGTCGGAGACCGGGTTCGAACCTGTGTCGTCAAAATTGTAGTCCAGCATCGTATCCACTGACTTACTCTCACTGGGTGACATAATTAAGCTATACACCTAACTCGGTAATATCACGTGATAACACTGACTAGCCAATCACGCATAAGGAATGAATTCTACTAGGTAGACATACACAGTAATCTTTTAAAATGGAAAAATACGAAATAACTGCCAAACTTAAATAAATTGTAAAGTATGTGGTACTTCAGTTAGTAAGTTTCAATGCATTGTACACATTCATACCAAGTTTATGACAGTTTTCGGCAATTTTCTTTTTTTCTTGCAATTTGATCATCTGGTGCACAGTTGCTTTAATTAGTGTCTAACACATACAATTTTGAATAACTTTTGATAATAATTACGTAGTTAAATAAGTTGGGATTGAGATTGGGCGATATAGATTAAGCTTACTACATGTGATTAAAATAATAACGTTATTACCAACGTGACCATTAACGACCTTTGATCATGACAAGTTTATGCACATGTTCTTTGATGGAAAAATAACTACATACGTATGACCTTTTAATAAATGTGACAATCCTGCATCTCACTGTACTAAATTCTATTAATCCCCCCCTACCCCTACCAGAATTGTTAACTTTTTACTATTTTAAATAATATCCTTCAAACCAAAAAGGAACAGTGTACATACAATATTCTGGATTACTCTATTAGGAAGATTTTGTTCTTGGTCAAGGTTCATTTCATTTGTAGATACTTTTTTCAATAGTTACATGTACCATTTAGTACTCGTTTACCTTTCGCAGAGGACGAAGATGGCCATCCAGCGAAACCAGACTATGGTGATCCAGCAGACGACACAGCTTACCCTGCAGACGATACTGCAAATACTGCAGACAATACTGCCAATGTTACAGGCGATGTTACAAATACTGCAGACGATACTGCAACTGCTGCAGACGATAACGCCAACGTTGCAGACGATACTGCAGATGCTACAGACGATACTGCAACTGCAGCAGACGATAACGCCAACGTTGCAGACGATACTGCAGATGCTACAGACGATACTGCAACTGCAGCAGACGATAACGCCAACGTTGCAGACGATACTGCAGATGCTACAGACGATACTGCAACTGCTGCAGACGATAACTCCAACATTGCAGACGATACTGCAGATACTACAGACGATACTGCAACTGCTGCAGACGATAATGCCAACGTTGCAGACGATACTGCAGATGCTGCAGACGATACTGCAACTGCAGCAGACGATAACGCCAACGTTGCAGACGATACTGCAGATACTACAGACGATACTGCAACTGCTGCAGACGATAACGCCAACGTTGCAGACGATACTGCAGATGCTGCAGACGATACTACAAATGTGGCAGACGATACTGCCGTAGCGGACGATACCGCCGTGGCAAACATCACTACCGATGCAGTCGACACAAACACAGCAGATGACACCAACTAAACGTGATAACAATTCGAACATTTTCAAATATTTATTTAGACTTAATTGGAGATTTTAAACACATGATGAAACCAAATATTTTCAAATATCTATTAACTTAATTTTCATTTTTTTAATAAATATTCGATTTAAAGAAAAAAAGGTGAAATTAACTTCATTTATAAATAAACCTTAAAGTTGCATTAACAGGTTTCTATTTTAAATCATGACTGTGTTGTTAACAAACGACTGACTGCTAATGCAAGCATTTTTTTTTTATTTTTTTACATAACAACAGTCCAGCACTTCAAAGTCAAAGCAATATTCATTGCTTTTAAACATAAAACAATTTAATATCGTTATCAAAACCCTGGCACAATAGGTGAAAAGTTAAAAAAGACCAATAAATGTAACAACAAAAATATCAGAAAAAAAAATTAGCAATTGTACATAATGATTTATGAACGAGATTAACATGGGTGTTCAGAAGGGGTGCACTTTAGGGGTGCAACTTAAGGCTGTGTCATGGACCAGACACCTAGGATCTCAACGTGGAAAGTAGGGTTTATTTTTGGTTCTTCCCCAATAACTATTTCGCTTGTTGAAGTGTAAAATTGTGCATTTTGGTCTTATTTATGCATTAATAATATTTTTTTACAAGATTAAAATGAAAAGTTCATTTGTGTGCCCCCCCCCCCACACACTTCCGAACCTGGTCTATCGACTATGTAGTTATAACATAAAGGAGTCTGGTAGGGAAAATCTGGTGCTCAACTTAATACATGTATGTAGATTGAAAGACCATTTGCATGACCTTCAAATAATAAAACTTTTTTTGGAACATGACCACCTATTTTCACTTGAGATCAGAATTAAAAGTAATTAAAAAAGAATAAGACCTCTGATTAAACAAGCTTGAATGTATATGTACAATATTGTATTGTAAGCACCTTCATACAATAACAAAACAAATCCCACAGTTAATTAGGTTAAAGTATGATTAACCCTATCACACCTGATTAAAAAAACTCACCTAATACCTTCAGGTGAAAATGTCCTGATATCTTAATAAGATATTAGAAATAATTTACTACTTAATAATGGTTAAAAGTTATGAATATGTGTTTACCAAATAAATGGTTTAATACAATGCAGTACTATTGCAAGATTTTATAAGCTACCAGCTTTTGTAACATAAAGCTCTTATGTTGACAATATAAAAGTGTGGTTGAAAATGCTCTAGTTTGTGGAAATGGAGTAGAAACCATATTGAAACTTGAACTATTTTAACTTGGATTTACCAAATAATTTACCAGTTGTTGTTTGGTGTTTGTTTATAAAAGTAAGCTAGTGGTCTACATTTTATTTTGTCCAATAAGAATATCTCACGTTTTCATTTTAATACATTTATATCAGTAAATCAGCAGACAGTCATTATCGATTTAAATCAGGTGAAGCGATAGATATAAACCATGGCTGGCCCATTCAGTAGGTAGATTACACAATAAAATGTAGACCACTAAAATAGTTAAAGGTTGTTAGAAAGTACCTAGTACACAAAAAAACATGGTTACGAGAGACAAGTGCAGCATATCATTTATTTTTGTATGTATATACTAACAACCTTTGACCATTACTAATATCACCCAATTTGAACAAAGGTTTTAAGGTAAGCCATCTATCATTAGAATGCAAAATGTGTTGGTGCATTTTAAATAATAACATCAAAATTATTATATGCTTAAGTTGATATTGATTACCGGTAATAACCATTATATTATTGTTTGGATTCATTTTTTAATAACCCCATAATGATGCTACTATTATGGCATGATATCTTGAAGGGCGTTTATAAAACAAAAGTCTACTATGATTATAAAGCAATTTCATTAATTTGGTTCTTAAATCAAATAATACCTATATCAAATAAAACTCTCAATAAAAACTTTAAAAATATTCAAACCTAACATTTTGTAACTTTTACATGAAACTTGACCAGTAGCAATTTATTTGTGATGGATGGCTTACTTTGAGCCAGTCTCTTTAAAGTTTGTGCACCATACCAACAGTCAGAATGACAAGGCCAACCTTAAAAAATTTCTTGTTTGGAGTAACCCTACCCAGATTTTTTAAGGTGGGTAGGTAGGTAGGTTTTTTTTTTTTTTTTTTTTTTTTTTTTCTCCAACGACAACTGGATCTTGTGTACAGTACATTCACTACATAACACTAGTTATTCAAGGCATTGTAATAAACTTTTGAACAACAAACATCTTAACTTCTGATCCTTTATTTTTTTAATTTCAAAGAATTTCAATCTACTTAAGTCTGACACAGAGATGAACTCAACAAAACAAACTTATGACACTCAAGATAAGCAAACGAAAATGTGAAACAAATTGGTTTACATACAATCATACAATGGCTTTGTGTACTTGTAGTTCACTTGATTTTACATTGTCAAATGTTTCATTATGTTTTACCAAATAAAATCAATTCTATCAGAATTTTGTGTTAGCTATCAGCCATGTTTTCGAAACGCTCATTGGGATCAGCGATAAAAACCGAAGCTCTACGAGTGTGTCTACAAATCGAAAAGAACCGAAACAGAAGAAAAGAGCCGAAACAGAAAATAGTAGCGGAAAGGCGTTGAAAAAAAAATTCGCGGATCAAAATGCCAAAAAAAAATTTGAGTCGGCAACGATTTTTATGGGTCGGTCGCGTTACTCCAAACAAGAATTTTTTTATTTTAGGCCCAAGGGCAGCACCACTTGACAATTTCAATACCTTTTAGACAAGCAAAATATGAAACTCAAGTTGAGTTCTGATAAAAATGGAAACAAGATTATATTTCTGATATTGCACATTCAGTCACACTGAAACTCGGCCATGACCTGCCAATAAACAAAAATAAAAATGACATACAATTTTAGCACAATTTCAATACATGTATATACAATATTATCAAATACAAATTCAGACTTTTCCTAAAGCAAGATCTATATTCCTGTCAGATCAATTGCATAAAGACTCACAAGAACTAAACCATATATAAAGGTACAAACAACATTCAAGAATAAACTCTTTTTTTTATACATACATTATTTCTATCATTAACGCAAAAATTAAAGCAGTAACAGTATTTTACAATGTTAATGTTCGATGATAAACAAGAGTGCTGCAGATGGAAAGCCAACACTCGTCTGTTTTTTGTTGCAGTCGAAAAAGGGGCATAACTCAAAACATGTGTTTATTGTCCCTGGTAACATGGGTACCTAGTTGAGTTTGAATACAGTGGACCCCCATTGGCTCGATATCCCAGGGACCCACCACTTCATTCCAGCCTCACCAATATTAAGCTTAGAGGACATGCTTACAAAGAAAAAATAATTGGTCCTTAACATCCAGTTTGAGGCAACTGGGAAATCAACCTAAGTGATATCTAGCCAATGGGTTCTGACTGTACGTTGAACGTATTTTTGAGAAATAACCAAGGTAAAGTGTTTGCCCAACAGCGCTGCCGATGACGACAAAATTACTATGACAATACATGAAAGAAAATGTTAATAAGGTCAGAGCTGGTGAAAACAAAACACGAAAAAATGGTGAATTTACCGAATAAGTTTAAACATCATATATTTAACAACGATTGAAAAGAAAGTTGTGATAACCTATACTATGTCACTTTTTCGTTGGCACGATGTTGCGTGATAGTGTCGTCTTATGTTGTGGGGGAAACCAGAGTACTCATAGAAAACCGACTTGTACGGCTTGGTGAACACTAACTCGCATGCGCCCAGGCCAGGAATCAAACCCGGGTGAAAAGCAAGTGTATTTGCCACTGCCCTAACTGGACAACATCAGTTTTCCAAATTGTATTTCAAGCAAAGGACCAAAGCAGAGCCCCATTTACTCTCTAAAAATACCCACTGCATTACCTCAACTTATTTTTTTTTAAAATAGATAAGCTTATAAAATAGATGTACTTTCACAGAATACATTAACACAAGAGTATTAAGGTTAAGAACTTAACATGGTAGTAAAAAAATCTAACAAAGCATGTACAACTTTAATGTATTAACAATTAAAGAACCCTAATTTTCAGGATCAGCAAATCAATGCACAATTTTGAATCCCTGACCTATTTGCATTTGGAATGAACAGATATCACAGAACTTAGGCACTTGGTAAACTGTTATAAGAAAAGCAATTTTGTACATATACGCTTTTTTTTAAGAAGGCAATAACGTCATAACACATACCGGTAACCACTTCTTAAACAGCATCCGACACTCTCAACAGATGCCAATGCTCTCAGTTGAAAACCGGCATAATTCATCAATTTTTAAAGGCTGATTATGGGCCTTGCTACAAATTGCCTCTGGCAACATGCAGGTTAAGTTTCATAAGAATATCCTCAGTGAATTTTTATTAATAGCAAAAATTAATGTGTTGGAGATCAACGAGAGCTAAATGATAAAAATGCCTGTCAACTTTTTTCTTTCAAAAACAGAAGAGTGGAAAAAAACATTGTGTTCTCTAACCAGAATAATACCCTACTTCACATGACCATGACATGCACAACAGAAGCAACACATATTCAAAGCTTTCTGCATAATTAATGCTATGGAAATGGGCGATGTTTCACCAAAATTCCTTGAAGCAATTTGTTTCTGGCAAGAAATTAAAAACAGTACTATATTATTGTTATAAACCCTCCTAAATGTAGGTATGAAATCGCTTTGAAGATTCTTGACAAATTGGGGTCCAGGCAATTAAATATCCCATGATCATTTAATAAATAACACATCTCATGAAGCTAATTCAAGTAAAAATGTCATAGATTAGTTTACTGGTACGCAAGTAACAAACTTTATTCTTAGATCTTTGGCATGTTGCATAGGCAGAGAGTGCTACATAGTATCATGATCATGCTTCTTATTCAAGCAAAGACCTAGATACCCTAGGGCATTGCATAAATAAGAAGCACTATTCGCTTCCATTCCATTGCATAGAAGTTGGTTATATATCAATATAGCTCGCAATATGTGTGGCAGAAACATAATATTCAAGAAGAGATTTCTTATTTACAGCTTACACGATAGTAGCGATGGATTTGGTGGTACACGCATGTAATGATAGTAGCAAGTGACCAAGTTTAAACCTTGACCTTAAGCTTTTCACTAATATCCCGGTAATGCTCAAAAATGGCTGCACCAATTGTAACACTGGTTTATTTTCTATTCACTACTGGTCTGTAGGCAGAATTAACTCCATGCTTGTTTCTTGAAGTGAGCCACTTAAATGTATCCATGTGACCTTGACCTTGTTCAAGAGGTCACCAGGGAAAACAAGGGTCAGGGCAGTACTGAAGCCATGTCTCAAGGTGACCTTGGTTTACTTGCATCAGGGCTGTGTACGTCGTCAACTGAAACAAAACAAAGGTATCTTAAAGACTCTTACACAGGGAAGCTGTGATGCTCTCCCTCTGAGCCTCACAAGTGTGGAAACATGAGCACTAAGGAGTGAATGCAAATGATTGTCTGCATTGCGGTAGATTTGCATATTGTCTCTGGAAACATATGTTACAAGTTTCATTTGAACATTTTCAACAGTTTTCAAGAAAGGACCAGGTTTAAGATTTTGCACTTCAACGACGCAGTGGCTGACAAAGAAACAAGGCGATAATGACACCCCACCATTTTTTCTTCTGAAACAGACTACCTAAATATGTATTCAATTAAATATCATATATACATTTTAATGATTATATTTCAAATCAAATGAACTAACCTTGTTTAAAACTGGTCTAGATGACAATACATCGAAAATGCCTGGTATGCCAACACCCTGCAACACAAAACAGACATTAAATTAACAAAGAAAGATACCAGGTTTTCCGGTTAACACAGTGATAAACAAACCTGCTTCTCGCCAAGCCAAGCCAGGTTTGATTCCCTCCCTGGTCACCAAGTCAAACAAGTGGGTTCTCCGGTTTCCACAATACAACATTGTGCCAATGAGAGTGACTTACTACAAGTTAATGCACCTATCACTACTGTTTTTGTAAAAAGTGACCAGCTTGGAATACTATTTATAAAGACATTGAATAAACTATTCATCATCAAGATCTTATTCTTTTAGTTCAAAACACTTTAGGAGCAGTCAGAGTCCATTCCTTAATTGAACTGCCTTTCGGCAATTGCGTTTATCAATCAATGAACACAACAACTTCGGATATGTTCGGAATCGCAATTTATCGCATAGCAATATACATGAAAACTATTGATCTTGTTATTGTTTGTATTGTGTCAGCAGGTCCCGTAAAATGTAAATCAACATTTTAGAAAGTGTTCATTTATTATATTTCAAATGTATTGATGCCATAAGTGTTTAAATTTAACATTTAAAAGTTACTTTAAGCGGTTGATCTTTTCCCTTGTTATTCAATAACGTGGGAAAAGATCAACCACTTAAAATAACTTTTTGTGACGTCATTTGAAAAAATGTTTTCGGTAACAGTCGGGTGGTTCTATTTACAGAATGGGTAAGACAGGATTACTGAAAGGTTTTCTTCAATGAAATGAAGTATTTTTTAAACAATTATTGAATAATATAATGAAGTATTGGTGTAAATATAAGTAATGAATTGCTTCGGACTCCACACACTTTGACTAGCCCAATTGCGTTCATACCCCGACAATGACATCAACCCCGCAAATCATTCCTTAAATAAATACTAGCATTAAAGGGACTAGACACTAGATGTTACAATTGCAAGAAAATATTGTCATAAAATGATATTGTTATGTACAACGCATTGAATCTTACGTCCTTATGTATTACATCACGTACGACAGTTGTATCTTCCGCAGTTTTTGCCCATTTTTCCAATTCAAAATGTACTTGGATTGTCTACAAGTTAAAATCCCAGTAAGTTTAAAAATAGCGTAGGTATATTAATCTGTATTCATCACGTTACTTTTACATGCTAAATATACAGGCTTCATCCCTTCCCGAAAAAGGGCATTGCAATTAAGTGGAATAATGCTGCGAAATAACGTACACACGTCAGAACTTGACATATCAACATTGGTGACAAAATTGAACAATGGAAACTTTTGAACGATAATAACTTTGAAAATGAAAGTGAGATGCTAAAACGCTTCTTTACAGTTTAGTTTGTGAAATGATTACATGAATTGCAATGTTTTCCAAAAAAATATTCCATGTTTTTTTAAACTGGGAAATTCTGCTGAGACAGTGACATGATTGTTGCCTTTATTCTTTTAATCATGCAAAATGATGTATTATCTGCCTCATACAAGCTCTCATCGACAATTGTAGGCTTGTTTTGACAAAATACAGTATTTGCTGATTTTGGAACCATCAGGTGTCTTGTCCCTTTAAGTGTTACAATAATATTGTAAAGACGAACTGTATTGTCATCTTATTTGACTTAATTGACCATTAGAAAACTACATGTAACCTTCACCTTTTGAGCATGATACCATTTACACACCCTCAGATTTTTGCAAAAATGTAGTTTGAATGAATTCTTTGTAAAAATATAACAAAGTAATGTCTGAAGTAATTGATGGACAAATGAAGCCAGCTAAGGGCTTAAACCATTTCAGCAATGGGTTTTAGGGTGCATTTTAGGCCCCCAAGGGGAGTGAAGTATCTTGCCACAGAAGCAAAACATTTTAGAGGCTCTTTTAAATTCTTCAAATTTGTAGCAAACTGGAGTGTCAATTCTTAAAAAAGAAACAACCAGAACCAACCAGTTAACTTCTTTTAATCATTTATTTAATATGTTTGTTTTTTGTTTTTGGTCCCTCGAGCAATCAGATCCGCAAAAATCGTAAATCACATCCTTGCTCTTGGGTAATAGGCGGACACCTATACCACTAGACTACTTGGACATACCTTCTGAGTGAGCTTCTTCATGCATTTGTTTGCTGGGGTTCTTCTGTCGTCAACAAACAAAGGTTTGGACCAGTGGTCATAGTTTGTCTCCAGGACGTACCAGCCCCCGGCCTCCTTCATCCACCATGTGTCTGTCCCATTTACCTCACGGTTACGAGTTATCACACAAGCCTATGAGTAAATTGATTTCAACTTACTGGCTATTGCACTCACCTTGGGATAATTATTTCATGTATTAAGGTACAAGTCATTATACTCATCTAGAGATTTTATATAATCAAGGGCGTGACATACATATTTTGTAAGACATCTTGGAAAAGGTAGTGCTAACATTTTGAGACTTTTTCGAAACAACTGCGTATACATGTTTGCCTTTTGTTGACTTATAATTGCTGATGCTATTTGGCAAAATTGTAGTTTGAATTTCAATAGTTGGCTCTAGTAGTGGGTTCTCAAAAGCAGTCCCACCCTAGCTGTTCACATAAGCTACCTACACACCATTTTTCATCACTATCGATCAATGCTAACTTAAGTTATTGGGCAGAAACAATGTTTGACGCTTGTCTGCCTGCTTGGCATAAACATTTATGATATAAATATATCTAGCAGCAACCATACAAATAAAACTTCATTAATCTGCCAAAACATTATCACCTGCCCAGATGTGTTTCCAGCCAGGATAAAGTAGGCTGGGGCAATCATCTGAGTACTTGTCAACATGGCCCGGGCTTCCTTGAAACTTTCGGCTTTCTCCATGGTCGCCCTGGTAAGGAAACCCATCCATGTGCCCTTCCCAGTCAGTATGAGATTGATTATACCTGTACAGAGGGATAGATATTCATATAAGGTTAAGAACGTAGCATTACACTTTAAATGGAGTGAGTTATACAGACAGAGCCCCTTTTTGTGAGAACCTCTGAAGATCAGCACCTTTTATATATAGAGAGACAAACGCTTCATAAATTTCTGTTTAAAATAGATTAACTTAACCAAAAGAAAAAATAGTTCAAATTATTCAACCCCTCCATAAAATGCATGTGGTTCTGACAGTATAAATTGATTCCAATCTTCTTTAACACAGTGTTTTTAAAAAGTGCTTTCAGCAAGGCAGTAAAGATCTTGCAAATAGGTTTTTGAAAGAGCGTTTATGTAGCCCCATAGCAAAAATTGCTACAAAGCAACCCTTCTTTGTCTGGACCCAATTTCTGTCATAGAATTTACCCTGAGTGACACTACACATTTTCTTACTGATAACCAGTATCTAGAATAAGTGACCAATCGTTCATTTTACATAAAATTATTACGGTTAATTCTATTTTGAGGTCCGTGATTAAAAAACTTTGTTTTCTAGGCAAAATCATTTCTTACCAATATATCCTCCATCTAGTGTAAATCTTTCATTCATAGTCAAGGTGAATTTTCCCTGAAAAAAAACAAATTTATGAAGTCATGTCATTCAATAAAATTCAATTAATGAACAGCAATTCATTTATAATCATGTTTAAATGGATAAATATCAGGCTTCTAATAAAAAGAACATTACGGTAAATATTGTCATGCAAATAAAACAATATTAACAAAGTCAAATACTTGCATGTTTAATGGATTTTTAAAATCATAGACAAGCATTCATACTGCATGAAAGCACAAAAAGAAAGAATCAATCCTTTAGTTTACATCTCCCCTTTCACTTTTTCAGTTTGGGTGGTAAAAATTATTAGGGTTGTAAAAATGTTCGCATTTATCAAGAAAATTATGGATATATTATGATTTGTGTTTTACATATGCACAACTTAGGTCTTTCTTGCGTAACTCTGCCTATCGAGGTCACAAAAGGTCAACTAGTTCAAAATTAATGCAAACTGGATCGTAAAGAAAATCAAGCTCGAATTTAGATACATTGTATATTATTATAACACACTAAAAACTTGGCAATGGTTGTAAAAGGACTCTAATAATTCAATTCTCATATATAAACAGATAATGTATAGAAACTTTGAAGCAGAAATTATAAGTGAACATACTGGAGAGATTGCTGTCAGAATGCCAACATATCCAGCATAGTTAACAGACTTAAACACAGT
Organism: Mya arenaria; assembly: GCF_026914265.1. Classification (NCBI taxonomy): domain Eukaryota; kingdom Metazoa; phylum Mollusca; class Bivalvia; order Myida; family Myidae; genus Mya; species Mya arenaria. Next base: position 45,996,926 of record NC_069124.1, on the reverse strand, counting down.
TTTGCCACCCCGCTGGAAGTCCAGATTTACAATGGCCGGTCGTAACAACTCTGTGATCTCCCAGGTACGGTTCTTAGGGTCCCATCTGGAATGATATGTAATAAAGCGTGACAATGATATACCATACATTCATAGGATAAAAGTTGATATCAGATTTCCAAATAGAGTTTCAACTATCTTAATAAATACATTAAACTGAACCCAACCAGGTACAGTACACTCAAAATGACTTCTGTTGGTAGTACATCCATACAATTTTTTGAAATATTGCTAGAAAATTCCTGAAAATCAGTCATGAAATTTGGCAAAATTCCTTATATAGGGGCTTTAATTAACCCCTTAGCACATTATATTCTTAACTACCGGTACATGTATGGTTATCTCAAGTCATCTATGTCAAGTTTTTTTTCAGACATGCTAATCCAAATCTTGAGTTCCAAAGCAATTATTCTTATATCGGTTGTCTCCTGACTATGCGATTGAACATAATCATAAAGGATGCGTTCATGAACTACAACACAACGTACAGCATTACAATTTTTAAGGTATTCAAAGTACCGTCATGAAATGTCATGCTGTAAGACTTGGCTATTTATAGGAATTGCATTCGTCAAGTCACATTTAAATAATTTCACAGTGTTTCATGAAAGGAAATATCATGTCACCAAAAAAAGTGTCGAATGTCTCTTAAAACATATTGCACATTATGTACAACGAGACGTGATGCGAAGCAACGAATGCAATTCCTATACAGTCGAGCCTCGCTATGTGGACGTTGGATATAGAGTCGACTTTCCGGTTATGTAGACTTTTCTTTCCGGTCCCGAATTTATTTCTTCTTATTCTATATAAAATAAATCTGTTGGTGTCAATTTTTTTACCTCGACTTTTTCGCTATGTCGACCTCGTTTCACACATTTCCTATGTTCTTTATGTCGAACTGTAGAATGAGACGTAGGTGTGAAAATATTCATGACGGTTTGCGGCATGTCGCAAAATACCGTGCGTGTCAATATAACAAACTGTCATAATTGCGGGATACAAAAATGTAATTGGTAAGTGCGAATAATTAAAGTTGTTTGTTTATGTATTTAATTAAAGAGACATTTATTGCTCAAGCTCTTTCTGGTATTTTTGAGATTGTGCTATATTGCTGTGTATAAACGAAACACGAATGTGCTATTTTATAAAAGTTGTTGTCATATGTGCTATACCGTTTTCTTACAATGTACAAATGTATGCAATTGTGGTTTTATATGTGTTTTGTGTGATCCATAAACGTAAAAGAAATAAATTTGACACAAATAATTCTTCTTTTGTTTCACATTATTCTACAATAATAAGTTTGCTGTTTTCACGCCGAAAATATATAACAAGACCGTTCAATTGTGGATGTAACATCGGACAATCCAACTCAAACGTGTTGGGATTGGTGATATTTTTTGTAATTCGGATGAGTCGACTTTTCGTTATCTCGACTTTTGTCACTAGGTCCCGAAAAAATCGACATAATGAGTTTCGACTGTATAAAGCCCCTGGATATATATATAACTGGGGTTGTATGATGACCTTATTCTAACAAAAGAAACACGTACCCCATGAAGAGACCAAAGTCGAGATTCCGGGCATGATACAGCGTACCATTGCTGTCCTGGGCCACAATGGATGTGCAAACTGTGAAGATCTCATAGAATATATTGTACAGAGTTACCTCCCCTGAAAAGCATTTGAAACAATCAATTCATTGTTTAGTCTTTTGAATGTATTTTTTAAATGAACAAATGTTGCAGCTGGCAAAAGATAAATGGATAACACAATACTACATAAAACGTAGATATTATTTTCACAATGTACAAACTTCTTTGTTTACCAATAAATAAAATCAGTCATGAAGAAAGTGTTATTTGTTAATTTCAATCAGTTAGCCGAGCAGAGCAAAATCCGATGCTTGTCTATTTTTTCAGTGAAACAAGTCAACAATAATTAAAGCAAAAGTAATGAACCTTGCTATACATGTGCGTATAGTCGCTGGCAACATTTGTACTAAGTTTCATATGATTATCCTGAGCATTTTTTTTCAATTATGACTATGGTTTTTGAATGACAAAAACGGCACCAACAATGACAACAAAGCTATGACAATTCCTCATTTTTTTATTCAATAGACAGGCAAGCATATGAAAGGACTTTACCTATTTCTATGCCTGTCACATCTGATATCCCACGTATTTCATCCTGGAAAGGCTGTGGTAATACGTCCACTATTGCTGGCTAGAAAAAATAAATCAGTATAAGTTTACAAACATCACTCATGTTAACAAGAATCATTAGAGTGACCTAAGGCAATGATTATTATTTTTTCATTGTCAAGTTGAACAGATTACTGCCTTACAAATGAATCTTAGGTTTGCTTGCTAACGTTGACTTATGAGAGATTTGTGAGTGGCCCCAAGCTGTGTGGGATTCCTTTGTGGTATCCCCATAACAAAAGACCACAATCTTGTGTACCACCAAATCTATATGATCTAATGTTGTAGCTTGTAATAACTAATATTTTCCTCCATATTTCACTTCTTTTTTTCTGGCACTGTCCCGTAATACCTCACATTAGACTTTTATATGAATTTATACCTAGACATCATAAATGAATGGTAAGTTACAAGTCTTTACAAATATTACACAATATACATCTTTACAAGACAAATTGACAGTATCATAAAGGGTTAGTTTGATTTATATCGAAGCAATATAAATTAAAAGTGCACAATATAGGTTGATGCCAACAAAAATATTTTTTTTCTAATTTTGATGCATTATTATGTTTAATCCATTTGACTTATATCATAAAAACAAAAGCATATATTTTAGGCACAGATAAAAAAAATATTAGCGTTTACAAATGCTTTTTTTAACTAATAGCTACGAAGCTACAAAATAATAATTCTCCAGTCAAAAAAGCGCCAATACATCCCTATCATTTTCTCATCTGTACCTTAATCATATTAATTTTTTGTTTTGATGGTTAAAGTCAAATGACTTAAACAAGAAAATAAATATCAGAATATCTATTTTTGCATCAACTTACCTTTAATGGTAAATTGCAAATATTATATGATGGTATAATACATCTTTACCTCAGCGGGTCATATCTATAAATGTCTTGATAAAGTTCATGGTAACGTTAAACAGTGAATTATACATACCCCTAACAGGTCTATGAGGTACCAAATCTCAGCAGCAATTCCTCCAAAGTCATATATGTACTTCTTGAAGGAGGCAAGAATATTCTTAATCTGAAGAAAAAATTGTCATGTTTACTGTGAACATTTGTGAGATAAATATATGTACAGTAGAACACTGTTGGCTTAACCTCACTTGGCTCATTTAGTGGTTGGCTCGAACTTAATGTAAAGGATTGATTTTTTACTACTGAAGGTAAGCATTCCCCCTTGGGGAAATAAATCTTAGTAATACAAAGTGTTCTTTATTAATGATTTTATGTGTTTGAAGTGTATATTTTTTTTTTTTTTAAATATGTGTTTTATATATATATATACTGAAATAAATCTTAATAAATACTTCTTGCTTCTTCTCAGCAGCCACATGTTTCCATCGTTCTTTACCAGGCAGGTCTAGATTAACCACATACTCCTTAACTCTGCGGCTGAAACACATGATCATAATGATAATAATGTCAAGACTGTGTGGATAGAACGCCACCGCCTATGATGTTGTCGGAGTGTTTGTTTTTTCCATACAATTAAGGGCATAACTCAATAATTGTTTGAAAGTTAAACAAGCTAAAAAAAATCATCTCAACACACTAAAGGCACAATACATTGTTTTAATGACAGCGAGTGATGACAATGCGAATAAGAACTACAACATGTATTAATAATCACATTTGATATAAAAAAAATGCCAGTGTTTTTTTCTGACAGATTTGGGGCTTAAGTTCAGCCCCTTTCCCAATGCTAAAACATATTATATTTTCCCAAAAGGGTCACTAAAATTCCCAATTTCTGTATTTAAAATAAATTCATCCATCTCATCAAGAACTCATCTTTTTGTTATCCACAATTTTAGTCAAAATCACATTCTCCAAATCAGAAAGGCCCATGCTCCCATTCAAAACGGTAAGAAAAAAGACACTGAACAGCACATAAAAAGAGCTTACCTGGATGGAGGGGGGTACTTTCCTTCAACACACTCTGCCTCATACTGTATGGACAGAGAATAGAACAAAAATGTATTATAAATTACCCGGTACACATTGCAAATTCTTTTGGTAAGAAAAAAGAAATAATTTCTTGTCCACAAAATACTCTTGAATGGTAATCTATGGACTTCATTTTTTTGTTTCACTTTTCAATTATCTGATATAATGCCCCTGTAAGATAGGATAGTATTAAAAGCTTAGATAGCAATAATCAAATCAAGCAACAATATATATCTGTATACAATTGTTCAGTTAACCTTCTCACCTACATGTAGTTTGATTCAAGGCCTTGGTCCTTATAAATTGGTTTGTGGCAAAGGGGTACATCACATAAAGGTTTTGGGTGGTCTGGGGGTATTGATATAATATATATAGGGGTATCAATACCCCCAGACAACCCAAAACATTTATGCGATGTACCCCTAGGCCTTTCAGTGGTCGAAATAAACACAAGCCCGCTAGCCCTGCTCTGGTAAAATGTCTTCCGGGCTTGCTGAAATTCTGAATTTTATATAGCAGGGCTTGTTCAAAAATTTGATGCCAAGCTATATAGTATATGAATTTAGGCTTGTTCATCCAAAAGTTTAATTTCAATGACTGCCCTTTGGTTTGTGGTCACCAACCTGGACAAGTGGCCCGTTTCTTCTACCCACAACATATGACCACATTCACATGTGAAATTGTGCCAATGTGAGCCAATGATTATAATGGTGTACATGTACATAACTTTTGAGACACCGTTTAATTTGACAATATATGTATATTTTATATAATAATTGTGTTACCAAAAATGCACGTTAAATTGTATATTTTCATAAACATACAGGTGGAGATTGGCCTTGTGAACAGCAGCAAAGGATGGCCAGTATGTAAAGAGATGACAGCGTAAATACCACTGGAATATCCATCTCACTGAAAATAACAAGGCTTTAATTTTTATCATAAATGTCTTTATCAATTAAAGATAAACTGTTTTTGTCTAATTGCAAGGCACATTATATTTAAAATTGTTTACCATACGAGCATGCGCTATTGAATATTTTTACAGTGGTAGGTAACAGTCATAATCTTTTTACAAGCCATGATAAATCAATGAAACAATTTAAAGTAAAAAAGAAAATGATATCCGAAAATAAACCACATCCGAATATTATCAATAAATAGTAAACAAGAACTGATGTTTACCTTATGTCAGCTTCCTGGCGAAACTGATTCGAGTTAAACGGAATTTATTTGCAATTGGAACGAGAAATGCTCAAAATATTATCATATGAACAACAGCAATTAGGAATTTCCTTCCCTGTTGTTTGTCATTGTCACGAGATTTTATGAGTTTCTTTCGAGCAGTTACTTCCCTTTGGTATGTTATGGCTGTAGAGTAGTCTGGTTCCCTGCTTACTGATAGTGTTAGGGGAAGGAACTCCAGACTAGGAGTTGCACCGTCTGTATCGCATAGACGCATTACAAGCATCTAATGATCTTGATTATGACGTCACGCCAAGTAAAAAGCCGGGAGTTTTGACTGTTCCGTATATTTGATGGTGCACAGGTGCTCGTCACATTGGGAGCAGGACTTTTCAACCCCAAGAGTTTTCAACCCCTTCTGAAAACGAAGACTTTACAACCCTTAGACTTTTCAACCCCTATTTCAAAGACTTTTCAACCCCTACCTGTTTGGACTTTTCAACCCCTAAATCAAAACTTTCAACCCCTAGTTGAATTATTTTGATAGCCATATTGAAGACTTTTCAACCCCTAAATCAAAGACTTTTCAACCCCTACTCTGTATTATTTGATTTTATTTGCATAAACACATTATTTGGAAATAAATTTGATTGTAATTTTTACGCTTTTAGAGCACACATCAATTAACACATCACTATTGAAATACAATTAAAGATGTGTTTGATCAAACTTTTGTTTTCTAGATAACAAAATAATTGTATAATTGCAAAAGAAAGTAATTGCATAGAAGGTGTCATTTTAATAATAATTTATCGTAGTGTAATAAGTTAAAATTAATTTTATTTCCTGGATTGGGTTATGAAACTCAGTCTACACATAATTTATCATAGTGTAATACGTTAAATTTAATTTCCTGGGTTGGGTTATGTAACTCTTAGAACCATACACATAATTATGTTAAAGTAAAGTCAGATTTTGGTGCCTGGTTGCCCCGAACAATTGTTGTATTATTATTAAGTGTATTACATATCTGAACGAATTAACATATATAATGGACAAAGTTATGACCATACTTTTGTTCTTTAAGTAACAAAATTGAATAGTTGCAAAAGAAATTAAACACATAGAAGGATTTACAGAACAAACTCCATAAAATTATTTGCTTGTAGAACACCGATAAAAACTTCCATTTAACAATTATCAAACTATCATTGCTTTTAAAAAAGGTCAGGGGTCAAAACATTTTGTTTTAGTACCATATTGCTATTTGGGTACAGTTCGATTTTTGTTGTTCATAATGTAATCAATTATGTATTATCTTACTATTCTGAGAATTGGGGGTAGGGCAATAAAGTTAAAATGAAGCTTTTTTGTTTGGTTTTGAAATCCGGAAATCATACACAATAATTATCAAGCTGCTCATAGTTTGGAATGATGGCGATCAGGGTATTACATCTTTAATTAACTGTCACTTTCAAGTCACTATAACCTAAACTAAAGGTGTTATGAAGCCCCTTAATCCCTTAGAAATTTATGACCATATCACACGTTTTGCTTATTAAATGGTGTGTGTGATCTTCATTCCATTCTTTAATTGCATAAAACAATACAACGCTTATATCCTTTTTTACATATATACCACTTCATAATAGAATGGGGTTTTTTAACCTTAGAAAAAAAACATTTATAAAATCTTATGTTACACCGAGTGATGTTTCTCATTTTATCAACACAGTTGAAAAGCAGTTAGCACTTAATGATATAGAGCGTTTATTCTCTTCCGGACATTTTTGATAATTGGCATAATGTTGTTTATTCAATCTTTAAAAATGTTTCATCCTGGCTTGACATAATTATTATTCTAGTATGTTATTCTTTTTGAAATTTGATAGCATTTAAAACTCAATGTATAATGCATTTTGAACAACTTTGAACTCAATGTATACTTTTGTATTTCTAAAACTTTCTCTGCTACATATAGATATTATGAAGAATTTTATTTGAAGTTCAACTCATTTTGTGTTTTAAAAAAATGTTTTAGTTCTATGTATTTTGGACAAAGATAAAGAAAAGATATTCTGTTTCAATTAATTGTGGGAGCAGTAAAATGCACATGATATATTGTGTGAGGATTTCCTCAGGGAGGTAAGGGAGGTTTATTTCCAAGCGATTGAACAGCTAAATGAACAGTCATGCATTTTTTTTTATTTATTTCCGTGTAAATATTTTATGGATGATTGTATTATCATGTGTTTCAAGAATGTATATTTTGTGTTCGTTACATTTTTTTTTCTTAATATATTCTTGATTTTTAAAATAATTTTCAGAATCTGTTGCTTATTGTTGTACTTATAATCAAAGAAAGATGAGATATTAAGGGGTTGAAAAGTCTTTGTTTATTAGGGGTTTGAAAGTCTTTGTTTTAAAGGGGGTTGAAAAGTCTTAGCATTTTTAGGGGTTAAAATGACAAAGGGGTTGAATAGTCTTTGTTTTCACAAATGACAAAGGGGTTGAAAAGTCTTGGGGTTGAAAAGTCTGACAGCCGTCACATTGACCGGATACAGTAATACATTTAAAAAAAATATTTTTTATGTATATTTTTATTTTTTGGTCGAGATGGTGAATATTTGTCATTTTAAAAAATATTACACAATGTTTCATGAAAGAAAACCATTTCTTTTTTTATTTTTAAAATTATTTCACAATTTTTCATGAAAGAAAATTAGTAACATATACTAATTTTCTTTCATGAAAAATAGTGGAATAATTTTAAAAATAAAAAAGAAATGAAAAAAAAAAAAAAACTTTATCCAGGCCATGTGAAGTGCACCTGTGGGGTGGTGGATCGTTGGTCTGGTGGTAACACACTTGACTGTCAATCCAGTAGTCGCAGGTTCAACTCCTTGCGCAATGATAATACATACTTGTCATCCTCCAGGAGGGACGTTAAATGGTGGTCCCCTGTGACAGTGCTATACATTGGTGCACATTAAAGAACCAGGGTAGTTCTAACCAGGATAACATTCTGTCTTTGCACTCAATCAAAGCACCTCAGCCAGTATGAAACAGAATTGAGGATTGGCGGAGACGGCCGATTGTTACGATTGACTGTGCACTATGGTCCAAAGAAACTGAAATGACTAACAATGCTATTTTAGCTATTGCTGAATGGGCTTTGCGAGTACATGTATTTATAACTATAATACTTAAACACCACTTAAGCTCTGTTATTTTTACTGCCCAGATAGCTGATTGGTAGAGTGTTCGCTTTGGGTGTGGAAGGTCAGGGGTTCAAACCCTGGCCATGTAGAACCGCAAGAGGTCAAAATATGGTACCAGTAGCTACCTTGCCTAGCGCTCTGCATTTTAGTTCGACCCAGGAAAGTTTTATCAAGTGTATTGGTGCTTTACAACGAGCATGTTAAAGAACCTTTGCAAAGATTAAGGATAATGCACCCTGATCTCTTGTATCTCACTCTGTTTCTTCTCGTCTTCCAATGTCTGGATTTGACTACAGAGTTGTCACTTCTATTTCATGTTTCATATAAGTCGTTATAGCATCAAAGTAGGGTCAAGCCATAATGCAGCCAGCGGGTGCAGACAGACCTCAAAACTGACCTTGATCAACTAACATAAACAATGCTGTTATTTTTTTTTAAGAGTTGTCATCTAAAAAAATTGTCCCAAAAACAGCTTCTCATATCAGTTTGAATTTGTGTAACACCTCTTTTTTAGCGTCATTGCGTTTTTCGTGTATTCTGATAATAAAATGGCATGTTATCTTGAGTGCACAACATATGTGCTGGGTAATTATGGATGGATGGAGGCGAGAACGAAGATGCGAACATACAAAGGCCAAGATTATCATACCTTATCATATAACCTGGGGTTTTCCGAAACACGATTAAAAAGAACGATTGGCCATGAGTTTTTGTACACTACTCTAGTCCAAGATAACCCTGCCGACAACATGAATCATTACGCCTTACACGATAGAGTCCAGAATTGGCCAAAGGTTTTGGACATGGAAACCTTGCTGATGGAAGGCACGATAATGGCATAGTCTTTATGACAAATAATGCAAAGTTTGTAATATGTGGCGAATTTTAGAGATAATAATCCAAAAAAACGTGTTTTTTCATTTCTTTATATATTTTGTAGTTAAATATATTATATCATAGACAAAATAACATAATCTAAAGTGGTGACAATTTTCTAGAAATATCATGATAATACTTTCATTGATATAAACAATGTTACCATTGCAATACTTTCATTGTATTAAAAATGTTACCATGGCAACGACAATAAAATACAATACAATATGCAACACATTATGGATCAAACTAGAGGTCTTAAAAAACTACTCAACAAAAATAAAGGCATTAAAAAAATACTTGAATTACAAACATGATCGCCCCAATTTCTCGAAACTTCTTAAGTCCGTTACAACAGGACTAAGCTAAGCTCACTATTTTTTGTTTTTCAATAATTTGCATTATATTTACTTCTTTTGAGTATCGTTATACTTTATATAGGAATTGTCAATTACAATAAACCATTTTTTATGTATCAAAATCCAATTAAAGTATGCATTTTGGCTAACTGAAATAAGCTACTTAAGTCTTTTATGCTTTAGAAACTTTTAAGACATTGGGACTAGCTAGGGTTTAAAAACTACTCAGATTTCTCAAGTATAGCCACTAAAATCTACTCAAAAGACAAAGGTAATGGCATTTAAAAAGCACTCAAATTACAAAAGTATAGGCATTAAAAATCTCTTAAGTTACAAAAGTATAGGCAGCCATTTCAGAAATACTTTCTAAAAGGTAAGAGCATGTGTAATAATACTTATATTGTTATGGTTATGTCTTAACACAACTATACACAAACACTTTTGTTGCTTTAAGCATAAGACTTGCGGTCAATTTATTTTTTCTCCAGAAGACTTTAAACAAATTACAAATATACATTTGTACAGAATATTGTTACCATACAACATCTATAAAACAGTGTTCGAATAATACAATGTTATACAAATTATGATATTCCAAGACAGGGTAAAAACCAGAGATCAAAACTTCAACTGTTTGTAAAATAACTCTGGAAAACTGTACCTCAGAATACCATAATGCTTCAAAATGCATGAGATCAAAATGTATAAATATTTCCTTCATTATTCATCAATACTTTTTGAAATATTTCAATTTCATGACCTAAATACTTTTTTTCTAATTAATGATTAACATGATTATAATTTTTTTATAAATGTTCCCAATTAACTAAACAATTTTCTGTTTAGAATAAAATCATTAAATGATAAAACATCTTTATGCCAACATTAAACGACTCAAATTTGAATAAAATCAAGTTAACCGCTTCAGTCAAGCATAGAAATGACCAATATAATTAAAACCTGTGCATATTCCCGCCTTTCCCTTCGACTGACCATACATCACATGACATAAAACGCTTCAATAACACACGTGTTCAATTATGTCAGGAGTGGACCATTGTTGTACAAAAAAAATCCATTCAAAATATTCAGAAATTGTAATACAATTAACAGGTTTATTCTGGTATTTAAGAATTTTGTAGCTATACTCATTATACACAATATTTATTTTATTACCACACTTAGTAAAATAACAATACACTTAACACCTTTCCGAATGAGTCAGTTCTCACATTTCAACAATTTTAAAGACAAATATAGAAAAGCATAAGAATTTAATGATAAAGATGGTGATTTTATTTCACTGATTATAAGTATCTCCCATTGCCAAGAGTGTGAAATAGGTTCATTCCGACCTGAGAAAGGGTGTTCATTCCGACCCTGCGCGAGGTTCGGGATGAACCTATCTTACACAAGTGGCTATCGTAGATGCTTTTTCTCCCTCACCAGTTAAAAAAATTAAGTAAAAATGTATTTTTTGTTGGAACTCTTTTGTGCTTAGTGAAAATAATTGCGTATGGATATGCGATAATTCATGGTTGTCATGAATATGCGCGCAGTGATTCAGATTATGTTAATAGTCAGATCGGTCTTTAAATAGTTCTAAGGAGAGTGAAGAATTATTTCTTGAAAGGTGCGTGAAAACTGGTTTATGGTGACATTTGAAGCGAGAAATAAATAATTAGCATTCTAAATATTGCCACAAGACAAGATTTCCATGATGCTACAGATAACATTGTCTTTAAAAAGGAGTTCCATATGGGCATTTTATATTCGCCGGTGGGCAAGATAAGAATTTCTAGCATGGTTAAATTATTGGATCTACTTATCTGAGGTGGGAGAAAAATCTCTATCAACTACAGGAAAGCTTATAATAAACTGTGTTCTTTTGTAACATATCTATTTGACTAAGATACAAAATTATAGTAAATAATAATTTTAATAAAGAAAACAAACTGAAATATTACCACATGACAAAACTAAATACACATTTAAATATATATTACATGTTTTGTTTTGACATTGCAGTTCAGCATTCTTATAAACCTGGTAAAACATTGGATTTAAATTGATGATTCAGGCAGACATAAAAAGTTAATAGAAATTAATTTTTAAGTGACTCTCTTATTAAAATTCAATTCATACACATGAATAACATAATTATTAATGTAAATTGTACTTTATACTACATAATGCATTAATGGAAAATAATATTTAGTGACAACATTATTATAACCATGTATTAAAGCAACTGTGCACCAGATGATCAATTTGCAAGAAAAACAGAAAATTGTCGCAAACTGACAAACTTGGTATCTTTTTGTACAATGCATTGAAACTTAACTGAAGTACCATATAGTTTACAATTTATTTAAGTTTAGCAGTTATTTCGTATTTTTTCATTAAAAAAAGTTACTTGGTATGTCTACCTAGTAGAATTCATTCCTTATGCGTGATTGGCTAGTCGATGTCATCACATGATATTACCAAGTTAGGTAGATAACTTAAATATACCACTCGTTTGGAGTACGCCTTTTTAGCACAGTAGATACAACACTGGACTGCAATTTTGGCGACACGGGTTTGAACCCGGTCTCCGACACATTTTTTTTTTTTACATTTTTGGTGATTTTTTTACAATTATGATATCAAAAAGCGTAACACATTCTATTAAATAATTGTCCTGAGATATGTTACAGAAAAAAACTTTTTTTGGTGCCAATCTGGTGAACAGTCACTTTAATAGCTGAAAAAGCAAAAATTCCTAATTACTGGTGAATGCTAAAAGATTGTGATCTACTATCCACTCATAATGTATAAAGCATGTTTTCTGCACGTTTCCTTAAAATTCAACTGTGTATCCTTCATAAGAACTATTGTTTTTGACATGTATTTGTCCTGTATGGTATATAAAACCATTTGTATTAATTGTGGTACATCTTATTTGGAAGTGAGAGAGCATCTTTAAAGTAAAGCTATCAAGGGAATTCCGTTAAAAGTTCACAGGCGAATAATACAATGAATGTCAATTGTTGCCTTCAATAGAGAAGATGAATTATAGTTGAAAACATATTTCACCCTACCATACATCAGTTGTATGACAGACATATCTAAACAAATTGTAAGAAGAAAAGGTTGTTCACTGCTTTGGTTGAGATGATCTAGGGTAAGCTAATTTGTCTCTATTAACGTCAATTCTGAAGTATTTCCTTATCTTCTCATGTAAATATCACTGTAATTCAAAGTCCATGCCATTGGTGCAGATTTCACATGGGAGTTCAGGCAAGACAACTCCTCCCTTTTTCAGCAATGAAGCATTAGTTGTACTCCACCACATCTGATTTAGCCATCTATCTGCACTGCACAAATCTGGGTCCATCTGCTGAAAATATTGATTGATAAAACATATTTAAAACCGAAAAAATATCCACATAAGAATAACAAAAACTAGTGTTCAGTTTACAGTAATTTCATGTTTATTTGGGTAACTGTCAAAACTATTGTCCCGAGGTGAAGGGGGTGACATCTGAACTGTTGCCTAAAGCCATTTGGCCGAATGTCATCCCAACACCAAACTACCATGAAATATCGGTAAGTCTTATTACTGCGTAAACAAAAAAGCAGATAACTGTTTTATAAGCTGATCAAAATCTTATTAAAAAGTGTTAAAAAAACATAAATGAGATGCTGTTTTGAAATAAGATTTTGAAGGTCCATTTATTATGACGTCTTAGGGCGAGAGGAAAATGGCTCATATTGTTGATTTAGGACGAGTCCAATTCAAGACAAATTGATCATTTTTATGTAAAACAGCAAAATATTTCTTATTTGTATTTATATACTGAATCAGGTACCGGTAATAAAACAAAAATCATGGAATTATTTTTGACTAGGTGGGGAATGACTTGACTAGTTCTAATAAAATGATGTTAAACAGAGTATATTCATTTAAAGGGGCTGTACTCCATATGATGAAATAGCGAAAAAACAGAAAATTGTCGAAAACTGACATAAACTTGGTATCTTTTTGTACAATGCATTGAAACTTACTAACTGAAGTACCACATAGTTTACAATTAAATTATTTTTTCATATTTTTTTTCGTATTTTTACATTAAAAAAGATTACTAGGTATGTCTACCTATTAGAATTTATTCCTTAAACCTGATTGGCTAGTCAATGTTATTACGTGACATTACCAAGTTAGGTATATAGCTTAAATATTTCATCCGTTTAGGGTAAGCCTTTGTAGCACAGTGGTTACGACTCTGGACTGCAATTTTGGCGACACCGTTTTTTTTTACATTTTGCTATTTTTTTTACAATTATGATATCAAAGACATTTTATTAAATAATTGTCCTGAGATTTGTAAGAGAAAAAATATTTTTTTGGTGCCAATCTGGTGTACAGTCCCTTTAAACGTTCCTGGGAAATTGAAATCTAATATTGAAAGCTTATAAATGTAGGCTTAAAGAAATGGTGATATGTCATATTTTATGTTATCATACCTTCAAGTACAAAATGGTGTTACTTCGAGATGTTTTTCAATGGCTTGAAGAACATTTGAAGATACATGTAGTGTTTCAGATGGAAGAGCGTGACTGGTTTTCAGGCAACAGCTACAAGTTGGAGAATGTTATGGCCACTCCTTGATGAGCTGGTCACAAGCGCAGCCACTTCTCCTATCATCTCAGCATTTGATTTTCCATCTGAAATCATAGGAGGGTTTGCTTATTTTGTTCATTTCAAGAATTAAACGAACACAAAAATTACTTAAAACACAATTACAATTCTTGCTACACATCTACTTAATTCCTCTGACAACATGTCAACAAAATAGTGTTCAAATAATTTCAACAGTATTTAAGTTATGGCCAAGGTAAGTTTTCTATATGACACTAACAACAACAACAACACCAAGGCTAAAACAAAAGTGAATACCTTTAAAAATCTTAAGCAAAAGTCTTTTAGGGAATTATTCAGTAAGTATTACTATCAACCTACTATGGACTGAAGTGCCCCAGTGCAGACCCAGGTGGAACTTTGTATTTCCTGCTATCATTGCATTTGGAACTTCTCGGCCATTTTCAATTGAAAATAACCTTGATGTTTGCCATTCATCTGTAGAAGAAGTTTGTAAACAAATTACATAATAGTTTAAATGGATTGTAGTGTTTTAATGTGTTTTTTGTACATCTAAGTTTAAATTGATTAAAGTGCACACAAAATATTGCATTAAGAATTACGATTCCCATAAGAAACATCATAAAATTTAACTGCTAAATTGAAAATTTAAATTACTGTGTGATCTTATTGCAGCGTAGTTAAATGTAAAGATATCTGACCTTGTAAACCGTCCATAAACATCTGAGGTTGTTTTCGATGGAAAATGGCCAAGCAGCTCCTAATGGCTATCCTAGATATCTCAATCCGCATATGTAGTCCTACAACAGATACATGCGCATGTAAATTAGAAATTTTTTTTTAAAATGTTACTACATTAACATGATTACATTGACCTATGGTACTTTACAGTGAATAAAATGTTTAAAAGTATGTTAACATTACGACATAAATCTTTTGAACTGCACTGCGCACATGTATTTCATCTCAATTTAGGAACAACTGGAAGGAAGTAAAAAATTGATTCAAAGTAAATGAAAAGTTGAAAAAAACATTTCTATTTACACAGTTGAATAATACATGAACTCGGTTTTTAAGATCTACAATGTACCTGAGCCTTATGCACATACTCCAAAAGGCAGCCAATTTCCAGGCAGCACATTTCTGTGGAGCTTGAAAAATGTTGGACCAGTCTGCTGGGCATGATGGGGGAAAAAGAACTGCTGGGTCAAGTCCCAAACTGTAATGGAGTGTGTGAAATTTAAAAAGGAATTATGCATTAAAAATTTACATATTCCATATTCACAGACAACAGATGATGCATTATGATATAAAATCAGTCTTTTAAGGCAACAGTCGAGGTCAGACATAAAACATACAGAAAATGGTAGACAATCATCATCATCATCATCATCATCATCATCATCATCATCATCATCGGCATCAGCATCATCATCAGCAGCATCATCATCAGGCATTGCCACATATGATGTATTTTCAAAGAGGTGCTATTACAGACCTAAAAATCATATCTTACTAGGTAAGTGGCCTCAGACTTGTTCCTTCCCTCGGATAAGCTGGTCCTCCATCTTTTCCTTCCTAGTTTTACAAGCCTGTGGCGTGATGATTCATGTTAATGTTGCCCCTGCATACCCGGTTGTATTGCTGTGCGAAAAACATTTGTACGATTGATATGGTGAGTCCTGGTGGTATAATCTTCAATGCAATGGAACATATTTACTGAACGGTGCCATGTCCCCCAAATACTTGTAATTCACGTGCTGGACAACTAGAGATTTCCATCAATTTGGGTAAATACTTTTGGTAAAAATCTTAAGCAAATGTGTTATGGAAATATTATAAATTATTATGTTAGTATCTTCATTAACCTACTTTTCCATAATGTCCATCAGCCGGGTCCCACCTCACGGATGACATTGTCCACTTCCCGGTCTTCCCGCTCCTTCAACAGTAAATTCCAAAAGTTAAATGATTATAGAATTTGTGAAAAATTATAAGATGAAAAAATCAGATTATAAAAATTGTACTTAAGTGCTTGTTTTCTATATTTACATTGATATCTGCCTTTCTTCATATATGTACCTGGAACGGTTCGACGAGGACGTCCTCAATAATCACTGGCTGCCATCAACGCAACAACACCTCTACAATGTCCGCTTCCCCCACATATCTTATATCTGCACAAGGAAATAGGATATATGAACAACTGTTTACAAACTTCAATATTTGTCATAAAGAGTGCAATGCAAGGAATAAACAAACTATTGGGAATGTAATGTCTTTCAATTAATTTCATTTTGATCACAAGGCCCTTTGAGGGCTCTCCTGGTTTCAAATTCGGATCAAATTGGTGTGTCAAAACTAAAGAAACAACAGAAGGCTACCAGTCAAACGAAAAAAGTTTGTTTTTTTTTTTTTTTTGGGGGGGGGGGGGGGGGAGTGGTTCTAAGATCAACTCAATTCTGTGGAAATCTGCAGACAATCATGTTTCTAAAGTTTTTCACTACAATGATGTCACCAAATACAATTTAGATCTTTAAACAGCCTGAGCTTTCTTCAAAACAAACAACAGAAAAGCTTGGTGGAAAAGGGAATGGCTAAAGACTCTCTGGCATGAGACTTTAAACACTTTGGCTACCAACATTTGTAACAATCAAAGCTACCATCAGATGTACCAGTTATCTATGTTTCCTCTGCAGCAGCTTATGGCCTGGACCCTTAAGATGGGTTATCTGGACTTGCATCCCGCAGATTCAGGCAGTGTTGACTTTTCTGAAATTCATGAAATGGAGGTGCACATAAAAGTTAAACATTACAATAGCATTTAAGACTTTTCTGAAATGTTTGACCAAAGGATGAAATCTAATTACCTGTCAGTGATATACTGAGCATTTAATAGTAAAGACTGAACAAGTCCTGCCTTAAGTTAAAGTTTGACAGCCTATGCAATCGTACAAAGAGGACACAACAGGCACCTCCTTACAAAACTCACACAAGTTCAAACACACACCATATTTTCGATCCATATCTTAAGGGCTGCACCACAAGCTCTGCAAAGTATGAAAACAAAAACACGATCATAAACAACACCCGCCACCAACAAGACATGATTATAAATAAACAACAGTTAGAAAACAAAAGGCTGTGTTCTTGTTTTCATAATAACCCAAGCATATTATGTCAACAAAAACACAACCATAAACAACACCCACCACCAGCAAGACATGGTTATAAATAAACAACAGTTAGAAAACAAAAGACTGTGTTCTTGTTTTCATAATAACCCAAGCATATTATGTCAACAAAAACACAACCATAAACAACACCCGCCACCAACAAGACATGGTTATAAATAAACAACAGTTAGAAAACAAAAGGCTGTGCTCTTGTTTACATAATAACCCAAGCAAATTATGTAAACAAAAACACAACCATAAACAACACCCACCACCAGCAAGACATGATTATAAATAAACAACAGTTAGAAAACAAAAGGCTGTGTTCTTGTTTTCATAATAACCCAAGCATATTATGTAAACAAAAACACAACCATTAACATATTATGTTAACAAAAACAAGACATGGTAAAGCGAACAAAAATAAGCAGCAAAACCTCCTCCCAGGTACATTCTGTAAACATAACAAAACAGGGTTAAAAGTGAACAACACAAAAAAACAATACTCCCGCCCAGGAACATTCTGCAAACATAACAATACATGGTTAAAAGTAAACAACACTAAACAATAAAATCCCTGCCAGGGCACATACTGTAAGCATAACAATACATGGTTAAAAGTGAACAACACTAAACAATAAAATCCCAACCAGGGCACATACTGTAAACAAAACAATACATGGTTGAAAGTAAACAACACTAAACAATAAAATCCCAACCAGGGCACATACTGTAAACATAACAATACATGGTTGAAAGTAAACAACACTAAACAATAAAATCCCAACCAGGGCACATACTGTAAACATAACAATACAAGGTTAAAAGTGAAACACACTAAACAATAAAAACCTGGTGAGGACACATTCTGTAAACATAACAATACAAGGTTAAAAGTGAACAACACTTAAAATAAAATCCCGGCGAGGGCAAATACTGTAAACATAACAATACATGGATAAAAGAAAACAACACTTAAAAATAAAATCCCGGCGAGGGCAAATGCTGTAAACATAACAAAACATGGTTAAAAGTAAACAACACTAAACAATAAAATTCCAGCCAGGGCACATACTGCAAACAAAACAATACATGGTTAAAAGTACAATACATGGTTAAAAGTGAACAACACTAAACCATAAAATCCCGGCCAGGGCACATACTGTAAACATAACAATACATGGTTAAAAGTGAACAACACTAAACAATAAAATCCTGGCCAGGGCACATACTGTAAAAATAACAATACATGGTTAAAAGTGAACAACACTAAACAATAAAATCCCGGCCAGGGCACATACTGTAAACATAACAATACATGGTTAAAAGTGAACAGCACTTATCAATAAAATCCTGGCCAGGACACATTCTGTAAACATAACAATATATTGTTAAAAGTAAAAAACACTTGAAAATAAAATCCCGGCGAAGGCACATACTGTAAACAAAACAATATATGGTTAAAAGAAAACAACACTTAACAATAAAATCCCGGCGAGGGCACATACTCTAAACATAACAATGCAAGGTTAAAAGTAAACAACACTAAACCATAAAATCCCGGGGAGGGCACATTCTGTAAACATAACAAAACATGATTAAAAGTAAACAACACTTAACAATAAAATCCCGGCGAGGGCACATACTGTAAACATCACAATACATGATTAAAAGTGAACATCACTAAACAGTAAAATCCTGGCGAGGGCACATACTGTAAACATAACAATACATGGTTAAAAGTAAATAAAAAAACTAAACAATAAAATCCCGGCCAGGGCACATACTGTAAACAAAACAATACATGATTAAAAGTAAAGAACACTAAACAATAAAATCCCGGGGAGGGCACATTCTGTAAACATAACAATACATGGTTAAAAGTAAACAACACTTAAAAATAAAATCCCGGCGAGGGCACATACTGTAAACAAAACAATACATGGTTAAAAGTGAACAACACTAAACAATAAAATCCCGGTGAGGGCACATACTGTAAAGATAACAATACAATGTTAAAAGTGAACAACACTAAACAATAAAATCCCGGCAAGGGCACATACTTTAAACAAAACAATACATGGTTAAAAGTGAACAACACTGAACAATAAAATCCCGGCAAGGGCACATTCTGTAAACATAACAATACAATGTTAAAAGTAAACAACACTTAAAAATAAAATCCCGGCGAGGGCAGATACTGTAAACATAACAATACACGGTTAAAAGTGAGCAACACCAAACAATAAAATCCCGTCGAGGGCACATACTGTAAACATAACAATACATGGTTAAAAGTAAACAACACTAAACATAAAATCCCGGAGAGGGCACATACTGTAAACATAACAATACATTATTAAAAGTGAACAACACTAAACAATAAAATCCTGGCGAGGGCACATACTGTAAACATAACAATACATGGTTAAAAGTAAACAAAACTAAACAATAAAATCCCGGCCATGGCACATACTGAAAACAAAACAATACATGATTAAAAGTAAACAACACTAAACAATAAAATCCCGGGGAGGGCATATTCTTTAAACATAACAATACATGGTTAAAAGTAAACAACACTTATATATAAAATCCCGACAAAGGCACATACTGTAAACAAAACAATACATGGTTAAAAGTAAACAACACAACAATAAAATCCCGGCGAGGGCACATACTGTAAACAAAACAATACATGATTAAAAGTGAACAACACTAAACAATAAAATCCTGGCCAGGGCACATTCTGTAAACATAACAATACACGGTTAAAAGTGAACAACACTAAACCATAAAATCCCGGGGAGGGCACATTCTGTAAACACAACAATACATGATTAAAAGTAAACAACACTAAACAATAAAATCCCGGCGAGGGCACATTTTGTAAACATAACAATACATGGTTAAAAGTAAACAACACTTATAAATAAAATCCCGGCCAGGGCACATACTGTAAACAAAACAATACATGGTTAAAAGTGAACAACACTAAACAATAAAATCCCGGCGAGGGCACATACTGTAAAGATAACAATACAATGTTAAATGTGAACAACACTAAACAATAAAATCCTGGCCAGGGCACATACTGTAAACATAACAATACATGGTTAAAAGTGAACAGCACTTATCAATAAAATCCTGGCCAGGACACATTCTGTAAACATAACAATATATTGTTAAAAGTAAAAAACACTTGAAAATAAAATCCCGGCGAAGGCACATACTGTAAACAAAACAATATATGGTTAAAACAAAACAACACTTAACAATAAAATCCCGGCGAGGGCACATACTCTAAACATAACAATGCAAGGTTAAAAGTAAACAACACTTAACAATAAAATCCCGGCGAGGGCACATACTGTAAACATAACAATGCAAGGTTAAAAGTGAACAACATTAAACCATAAAATCCTGGCCAGGGCACATACTGTAAACAAAGCAATACATGGCTATAAGTAAACAACACTTAAAAATAAAATCCCGGCGAGGGCACATACTGTAAACATAACAATACAAGGTTAAAAGTGAGCAACACCAAACAATAAAATCCCAGCGAGGGCACATACTGTAAACAAAACAATACATGGTTGAAAGGAAACAACACTAAACAATAAAATCCCAGCGAGGGCACATACTCTAAACATAACAATACATGGTTAAAAGTAAACAACACTAAACCATAAAATCCCGGGGAGGGCACATTCTGTAAACATAACAAAACATGATTAAAAGTAAACAACACTTAACAATAAAATCCTGGCGAGGGCACATACTGTAAACATCACAATACATGATTAAAAGTAAACAAAACTAAACAATAAAATCCCGGCCAGGGCACATACTGTAAACAAAACAATACATGATTAAAAGTAAAGAACACTAAACAATAAAATCCCGGGGAGGGCACATTCTGTAAACATAACAATACATGGTTAAAAGTAAACAACACTTAAAAATAAAATCCCGGCGATGGCACAAACTGTAAACAAAACAATACATGGTTAAAAGTGAACAACACTAAACAATAAAATCCCGGTGAGGGCACATACTGTAAAGATAACAATACAATGTTAAAAGTGAACAACACTAAACAATAAAATCCCGGCAAGGGCACATACTTTAAACAAAACAATACATGGTTAAAAGTGAACAACACTGAACAATAAAATCCCGGCAAGGGCACATTCTGTAAACATAACAATACAATGTTAAAAGTAAACAACACTTAAAAATAAAATCCCGGCGAGGGCAGATACTGTAAACATAACAATACACGGTTAAAAGTGAGCAACACCAAACAATAAAATCCCGTCGAGGGCACATACTGTAAACATAACAATACATGGTTAAAAGTAAACAACACTAAACATAAAATCCCGGAGAGGGCACATACTGTAAACATAACAATACATTATTAAAAGTGAACAACACTAAACAATAAAATCCTGGCGAGGGCACATACTGTAAACATAACAATACATGGTTAAAAGTAAACAAAACTAAACAATAAAATCCCGGCCATGGCACATACTGAAAACAAAACAATACATGATTAAAAGTAAACAACACTAAACAATAAAATCCCGGGGAGGGCATATTCTGTAAACATAACAATACATGGTTAAAAGTAAACAACACTTATATATAAAATCCCGACAAAGGCACATACTGTAAACAAAACAATACATGGTTAAAAGTAAACAACACTAAACAATAAAATCCCGGTGAGGGCACATACTGTAAACAAAACAATACATGATTAAAAGTGAACAACACTAAAAAATAAAATCCTGGCAAGGGCACATTCTGTAAACATAACAATA
This sequence comes from Mya arenaria, assembly GCF_026914265.1. Lineage (NCBI taxonomy): Eukaryota > Metazoa > Mollusca > Bivalvia > Myida > Myidae > Mya > Mya arenaria. The sequence continues at coordinate 45,974,410 of NC_069124.1, read as the reverse complement.
CACGGTTAAAAGTGAACAACACTAAACCATAAAATCCCGGGGAGGGCACATTCTGTAAACACAACAATACATGATTAAAAGTAAACAACACTAAACAATAAAATCCCGGCGATGGCACATTTTGTAAACATAACAATACATGGTTAAAAGTAAACAACACTTAAAAATAAAATCCTGGCGAGGGCACATACTGTAAACAAAACAATACATGGTTAAAAGTGAACAACACTAAACAATAAAATCCCGGCGAGGGCACATACTGTAAAGATAACAATACAATGTTAAAAGTGAACAACACTTAACAATAAAATCCTGGCCAGGGCACATACTGTAAACAAAACAATACATGGTTAAAAGTGAACAACACTAAACAATAAAATCCCGGCAAGGGCACATACTGTAAACATAACAATACATGATTAAAAGTGAACAACACTAAACAATAAAATCCCGGGGAGGGCACATTCTGTAAACATAACAATACAATGTTAAAAGTGAACAACACTAAATAATAAAATCCCGGTGAGGGCACATTCTGTAAACATAACAATACAATGTTAAAAGTGAACAACACTAAACAATAAAATCCTGGCCAGGGCACATACTGTAAACAAAACAATACATGGTTAAAAGTGAACAACACTAAACAATAAAATCCCGGCGATGGCACATTTTGTAAACATAACAATACATGATTAAAAGTGAACAACACTAAACAATAAAATCCCGGGGAGGGCACATTCTGTAAACATAACAATACATGATTAAAAGTAAACAACACTAAACAATAAAATCCCGGGGAGGGCACATTCTGTAAACATAACAATACATGGTTAAAAGTAAACAACACTTAAAAATAAAATCCCAGCAAGGGCACATACTGTAAACAAAACAATACATGGTTAAAAGTAAACAACACTAAACAATAAAGTCCCGTCAAGGGCAAATACTGTAAACATAACAATACATGGTTAAAAGTAAACAACACTTAAAAATAAAATCCCGGCAAGGGCACATACTGTAAACAAAACAATACATGGTTAAAAGTAAACAACACTTAAAAATAAAATCCCAGCAAGGGCACAAACTGTAAACAAAACAATACATGGTTAAAAGTAAACAACACTTAACAATAAAATCCCAGCCAGGGCACATACTGTAAACAAAATAATACATGGTTAAAAGTAAACAACACTTAAAAATAAAATCCCGGCGAGGGCACATACTGTAAACAAAACAATACATGGTTAAAAGTAAACAACACTTAAAAATAAAATCCCAGCGAGGGCACATACTGTAAACAAAACAATACATGGTTAAATATCAACACTTAAAAATAAAATCCTAGCAAGGGCACATACTGTTAACAAAACAATACATGGTTAAAAGTGAACAACACTAAACAATAAAATCCCAGCGAGGGCACATACTGTAAAGATAAAAATACAATATTAAAAGTGAACAACACTAAACAATAAAATCCCGGCCAGGGCACATACTGTTAAAAAAACAATACATGGTTAAAAGTACAATACATGTTTAAAAGTACAATACATGGTTAAAAGTGAACAACACTAAAACATAAAATCCCGGCCAGGGCACATACTGTAAACATAACAATACAAGGTTAAAAGTAAACAACACTAAACTATTAAATCCCAGCTAGGGCACATTCTGTAAACATAACAATACATTGTTAAAAGTAAACAACACTAAACTATTAAATCCCAGCTAGGGCACATTCTGTAAACATAACAATACATTGTTAAAAGTAAACAACACTAAACTATTAAATCCCGGCGAGGGCACATACTGTTAACATAACAATACAAGGTTTAAAGTACAATACAAGGTTAAAAGTGAACAACACTAAACAATAAAATCCCGGTGAGGGCACATTCTGTAAACATAACTAGAGATTGCTTTTTTGAAAAAGCGCATGTCTCCCCCATTGTGTGGTCGTAGGTGAGAAATAATCAATGATGGATCCCAAAATCAATAGGGGCCATCAACTAGTCATGACTAACTGGCATACCAAGTATGAAGTTCCTGGGTGTAAACGTTCTTGAGTTATTGAGCAGAAACCGGTTCTTCACCTCAAGGTCAGTGACCTTGACCTTTGACCAACTGATTGCAAAATCAACTAGACATCATGACCAACCTCACTTCAAAGTTTGGTGAACCTAGATCAAAGCACTCTCCTGATATTGCACGGAAATATTTTTTTACATTAGAGGTCACAGCGACGTTGACCTTTGACCTTGTGACCCCCCAAAATATAGGAGTTTTCTAAACCTCATGATCAACCTCCCTACCAAGTTTGGTGAACCTAGGTCAAACCATTCTCAAGATATTGAGCGGAAATGTTTTTTACATTGGGGGTCGCCGCGACCTTGACCTTTGACCTAGTGACCCCAAAAACAATAGGGATCTTCTACACCTCATGACCAACCTCCCTACCAAGTTTGGTGAACCTAGGTCAAACCGTTCTCAAGATTTTGAGCAGAAATGTTTTTTATATTGGGGGTCGCCGCGACCTTGACCTTTGACCTAGTGACCCCAAAAACAATAGGGATCCTCTACACCTCACGACCAACCTCCCTACCAAGTTTGGTGAACCTAGGTCAAACCATTCTCAAGATATTGAGCGGAAATGTTTTTTACATTGGGGGTCGCCGCGACCTTGACCTTTGACCTAGTGACCCCAAAAACAATAGGGATCCTCTACACCTCACGACCAACCTCCCTACCAAGTTTGGTGAACCTAGGTCAAACCATTCTCAAGATATTGAGCGGAAATGTTTTTTACATTGGGGGTCGCCGCGACCTTGACCTTTGACCTAGTGACCCCAAAAACAATAGGGATCTTCTACACCTCATGACCAACCTCCTTACCAAGTTTGGTGAACCTAGGTCAAACCATTGTCAAGATATTGAGCGGAAATGTTTTTTACATTGGGGGTCGCCGCGACCTTGACCTTTGACCTAGTGACCCCAAAAACAATAGGGATCTTCTACACCTCATGACCAACCTCCCTACCAAGTTTGGTGAACCTAGGTCAAACCATTGTCAAGATATTGAGCGGAAATGTTTTTTACATTGGGGGTCGCCGCGACCTTGACCTTTGACCTAGTGACCCCAAAAACAATAGGGATCTTCTACACCTCATGACCAACCTCCCTACCAAGTTTGGTGATCCTAGGTCATGCGGTTTTCCAGTTATCGATCGGAAACGAAGTGTGACGTACGGACGGACTGACGAACTGACGGACTACCGGACTACCGGACTGACGGACAGGGCAAAAACAATATGTCTCCCCCAGAGAGGGGGAGACATAATAATACATGATTAAAAGTGAACAACACTAAACTATAAAATCCCGGCCAGGGCACATTCTGTAAACATAACAATACCTGGCTAAAAGTGAACAACACTAAACTATAAAATACCAGCCAGGGCACATTCTGTAAACATAACAATACATTGTTAAAAGTACAATACATGGTTAAAAGTGAACAACACTAAACCATAAAATCCCGGCCAGGGCACATTCTGTAAACATAACAATACATTGTTAAAAGTACAATACATGGCTAAAAGTGAACAACACTAAACAATAAAATCCCGGCAAGGGCACGTTCTGTAAACATAACAATACATGGTTAAAAGTACAATACATGGTTAAAAGTGAACAACACTAAACAATAAAATCCCGGCAAGGGCACGTTCTGTAAACATAACAATACATGGTTAAAAGTACAATACATGGTTAAAAGTGAACAACACTAAACAATAAAATCCCGGCAAGGGCACGTTCTGTAAACATAACAATACATGGTTAAAAGTACAATACATGGCTAAAAGTGAACAACACTAAACAATAAAATCCCGGCCAGGGCACATTCTGTAAACATAACAATACATGGTTAAAAGTACAATACATGGTTAAAAGTGAACAACACTAAACAATAAAATCCCGGCAAGGGCACGTTCTGTAAACATAACAATACATGGTTAAAAGTACAATACATGGCTAAAAGTGAACAACACTAAACAATAAAATCCCTGTGAGGGCACAAACTGTAAACATAACAATGCATGGTTAAAAGTAAACAACACTAAACCTTTGAATCCCGGCCAGGGCACATTCTGTAAACGTAACAATTCATGGTTAAAAGTACAATACATGGCTAAAAGTGAACAACACTAAACAATAAAATCCCAGCGAGGGCACATACTCTAAACATAAGAATACATGGTTAAAAGTAAACAACGCTAAACCATAAAATCCCGGGGAGGGCACATTCTGTAAACATAACAATACATGATTAAAAGTGAACAACATTTAACAATAAAATCCTGGCGAGGGCACATACTGTTAACAAAACAATACATGATTAAAAGTAAACAACACTAAACAATAAAATCCCGGCAAGGGCACATACTGTAAACATAACAATACATGATTAAAAGTGAACAACATTTAACAATAAAATCCTGGCGAGGGCACATACTGTAAACATAACAATACATGGTTAAAAGTAAACAAAACTAAACAATAAAATCCCGGCCAGGGCACATACTGTAAACAAAACAATACATGGTTAAAAGTGAACAACACTAAACCATAAAATTCCGGCCACAGCACATTCTGTAAACAAAACATTACATGGTTAAAAGTAAACAACACTAAAAAATAAAATCCCGGCCAGGGCACATTCTGTAAACATAACAATACATGGTTAAAAGTAAACAACACTAAAAATAAAATCCCGGCAAGAGCACATACTGTAAACAAAACAATACATGGTTAAAAGTGAACAACACTTAACAATAAAATCCCGGCGAGGGCACATACTGTAAAAATAAAAATACAAGGTTAAACGTGAACAACACTAAACAATAAAATCCCGGCCAGGGCACATACTGTAAACAAAACAATACATGGTTAAAAGTACAATACATGGTTAAACGTGAACAACACTAAACAATAAAATCCCGGCCAGGGCACATACTATAAACATATCAATACATGGTTAAAAGTAAACAACACTAAACAATAAAATCCCGGCCAGGGCACATACTGTAAACATAACAATACAAGGTTAAAAGTGAACAACACTAAACAATAAAATCCCGGTGAGGGCACATACTGTAAACATAACAATACAAGGTTAAAAGTGAATAACACTAAACAATAAAATCCCAGTGAGGGCACATACTGTAAACATAACAATACATGATTAAAAGTGAACAACACTAAACAATAAAAGCCCAGCCAGGGCACATACTGTAAACATAACAATACATGGTTGAAAGGAAACAACACTTAAAAATAAAATCCCGGCGAGAGTACATTCTGTAAACATAACAATACAAGGTTAAAAGTGAACAACACTAAACAATACAATTCCGGTGAGGGCACATACTGTAAACATAACAATACAAGGTTAAAAGTGAACAACACTAAACAATAAAATCCCAGTGAGGGCACATACTGTAAACATAACAATACAAGGTTAAAAGTGAACAACACTAAACAATAAAATCCCAGTGAGGGCACATACTGTAAACATAACAATACATGATTAAAAGTGAACAACACTAAACAAAAAAAGCCCAGCAAGGGCACATACTGTAAACATAACAATACATGGTTGAAAGTGAACAACACTTAAAAATAAAATCCCGGCGAGTGCACATTCTGTAAACATAACAATACATGGTTAAAAGTGAACAACACTTAAAAATAAAATCCCAGCGAGGGCACACACTGTAAACAAAACAATACATGGTTAAAAGTAAACAACACTTAACAATAAAATCCCAGCCAGGGCACATACTGTAAACAAAATAATACATGATTAAAAGTGAACAACACTAAACAATAAAAGCCCAGCCAGGGCACATACTGTAAACATAACAATACATGGTTGAAAGGAAACAACACTTAAAAATAAAATCCCGGCGAGAGTACATTCTGTAAACATAAAAATACAAGGTTAAAAGTGAACAACACTAAACAATAAAATCCCGGTGAGGTCACATACTGTAAACATAACAATACAAGGTTAAAAGTGAACAACACTAAACAATAAAATCCCAGTGATGGCACATACTGTAAACATAACAATACATGATTAAAAGTGAACAACACTAAACAATAAAATCCCAGCCAGGGCACATACTGTAAACATAACAATACATGATTAAAAGTGAACAACACTAAACAATAAAATCCCAGTGATGGCACATACTGTAAACATAACAATACATGATTAAAAGTGAACAACACTTAACAATAAAATCCCAGCCAGGGCACATACTGTAAACAAAATAATACATGATTAAAAGTGAACAACACTAAACAATAAAAGCCCAGCAAGGGCACATACTGTAAACATAACAATACATGGTTGAAAGGAAACAACACTTAAAAATAAAATCCCGGCGAGAGTACATTCTGTAAACATAAAAATACAAGGTTAAAAGTGAACAACACTAAACAATAAAATCCCGGTGAGGTCACATACTGTAAACATAACAATACAAGGTTAAAAGTGAACAACACTAAACAATAAAATCCCAGTGATGGCACATACTGTAAACATAACAATACATGATTAAAAGTGAACAACACTAAACAATAAAAGCCCAGCCAGGGCACATTCTGTAAACATAACAATACATGGTTAAAAGTGAACAACACTTAAAAATAAAATCCCAGCGAGGGCACATACTGTAAACAAAACAATACATGGTTAAAAGTAAACAACACTTAACAATAAAATCCCAGCCAGGGCACATACTGTAAACAAAATAATACATGGTTAAAAGTAAACCACACTTAAAAATAAACTACCGGCGAGGGCACATACTGTAAACAAAACAATACATGGTTAAATATCAACACTTAAAAATAAAATCCCAGCAAGGGCACATTCTGTTAACAAAACAATACATGGTTAAAAGTGAACAACACTAAACAATAATATCCCGGCGAGGGCACATTCTGTAAAGATAACAATACAATGTTAAAAGTGAACAACACTAAACAATAAAATCCCGGCCAGGGCACATACTGTAAACAAAACAATACATGGTTAAAAGTACAATACATGGTTAAAAGTACAATACATGGTAAAAAGTGAACAACACTAAACCATAAAATCCCAGCCAGGGCACATTCTGTAAACATAACAATACATGGTTAAAAGTAAACAACACTAAACTATTAAATCCCAGCCAGGGCACATTCTGTAAACATAACAATACCTGGCTAAAAGTGAACAACACTAAACCATAAAATCCCAGCCAGGGCACATACTGTAAACATAACAATACATTGTTAAAAGTGAACAACATTAAACCATAAAATCCCGGCGAGGGCACATACTGTTAACATAACAATACAAGATTTAAAGTACAACACAAGGTTAAAAGTGAACAACACTAAACAATAAAATCCTGGCGAGGGCACATTCTGTAAACATAATAATACATGATTAAAAGTGAACAACACTAAACCGTAAAATCCCGGCCAGGGCACATTCTGTAAACATTACAATACATGGTTAAAAGTACAATACATGGTTAAAAGTGAACAACACTAAACAATAAAATCCCGGCAAGGGCAAATTTTGTAAACATAACAATACATGGTTAAAAGTACAATACATGGTTAAAAGTGAACAACACTAAACATTAAAATCCCTATGAGGGCACAAACTGTAAACATAACAATACATGGTTAAAAGTAAACAACACTAAACCATTGAATCCCGGCCAGGGCACATTCTGTAAACATAACAATACATGGTTAAAAGTACAATACATGGTTAAAAGTGAACAACACTTAACAATAAAATCCCAGCGAGGGCACATACTCTAAACATAACAATACATGATTAAAAGTGAACAACACTAAACAATAAAATCCTGGCGAGGGCACATACTGTAAACATAACAATACATGGTTAAAAGTAAAAAAAACTAAACAATAAAATCCCCGCCAGGGCACATACTGTAAACAAAACAATATATGATTAAAAGTAAACAACACTATACAATAAAATCCCTGGGATGGCACATTCTGTAAACATAACAATACATGGTTAAAAGTAAACAACACTTAAAAATAAAATCCCGGTGAGGGCACATACTGTAAACAAAACAATACATGGTTAAAAGTGAACAACACTAAACAATAAAATCCCGGCGAGGGCACATTCTGTAAACATAACAATACATGGTTAAAAGTAAACAACACTTAAAAATAAAATCCTGGCGAGGGCACATACTGTAAACAAAACAATACATGGTTAAAAGTGAACAACACTAAACAATAAAATCCCGGCGAGGGCACATACTGTAAAGATAACAATACAATGTTAAAAGTGAACAACACTAAACAATAAAATCCCGGCAAGGGCACATTCTGTAAACATAACAATACATGGTTAAAAGTAGAATACATGGTTAAAAGTGAACAACACTAAACAATTAAATCCCTGTGAGGGCACATACTGTGAACATAACAATACATGGTTAAAAGTAAACAACACTAAACCATTGAATCCCAGCCAGGACACATTCTGAAAACATAACAATATATGGTTAAAAGTACAATATATGGTTAAAAGTGAACAACACTAAACAATAAAATCCCGGCAAGGGCACATACTTTAAACAAAACAATACATGATTAAAAGTAAACTACACTAAACAATAAAATCCCGGGAAGGGCACATTCTGTAAACCAAAAAAATACATGGTTAAAAGTAAACAACACTTGAAAATAAAATCCCGGTGAGGGCACATACTGTAAACAAAACAATACATGGTTAAAAGTGAACAACACTAAACAATAAAATCCCGGCCAGGGCACATACTGTAAAGATAACAATACAATGTTAAAAGTGAACAATACTAAACAATAAAATCCCGGCCAGGGCACATTCTGTAAACAAAACAATACATGGTTAAAAGTGAACAACACTAAACAATAAAATCCCGGCCAGGGCACATTTTGTAAACATAACAATACATGGTTAAAAGTGAACAACACTAAACCATTAAATCCCGGGGAGGGCACATTCTGTAAACATAACAATACATGATTAAAAGTAAACAACACTAAACAATAAAATCCCAGCTAGGGCACATACTGTAAACATAACAATACATGATTAAAAGTGAACAACACTAAACAATAAAATTCTGGCAAGGGCACATACTGTAAAAATAACAATACATGGTTAAAAGTTAACAAAACTTAACAATAAAATCCCGGCCAGGGCACATACTGTTAACAAAACAATACATGATTAAAAGTAAACAACACTAAACAATAAAATCCCGGCCAGGGCACATACTGTAAACAAAACAATACATGGTTAAAAGTGAACAACACTAAACTCTAAAATTCCGGCCACAGCACATTCTGTAAACATAACAATACATGGTTAAAAGTAAACAACACTAAAAAATAAAATCCCGGCCAGGGCACATTCTGTAAACATAACAATACATGGTTAAAAGTAAACAACACTTAAAAATAAAATCCCGGCAAGGGCACATACTGTAAACAAAACAATACATGGTTAAAAGTGAACAACACTAAACAATAAAATCCCGGCGAGGGCACATACTGTAAAGATAACAATACAAGGTTAAAAGTGAACAACACTAAACCATAAAATCCCGGCCAGGGCACATACTGTAAACAAAACAATACATGGTTAAAAGTACAATACATGGTTAAACTTGAACAACACTAAACAATAAAATCCCGGCCAGGGCACATTCTGTAAACATATCAATACATGGTCAAAAGTAAACAACACTAAACAATAAAATCCCAGCCAGGGCACATACTGTAAACAAAACAATACAAGGTTAAAAGTGAACAACACTAAAAAATCAAATCCCAGCCAGGGCACATACTGTAAACATAACAATACAAGGTTAAAAGTGAACAACACTAAAAAATCAAATCCCGGCCAGGGCACATACTGTAAACATAACAATACATGGTTAAAAGTAAACAACACTAAACCATAAAATCCCGGCAAGGGCACATACTGTAAACAAAACAATACATGATTAAAAGTAAACAACACTAAACAATAAAATCCCGGGAAGGGCACATTCTGTAAACCAAAAAAATACATGGTTAAAAGTAAACAACACTTGAAAATAAAATCCCGGTGAGGGCACATACTGTAAACAAAACAATACATGGTTAAAAGTGAACAACACTAAACAATAAAATCCCGGCGAGGGCACATACTGTAAAGATAACAATACAATGTTAAAAGTGAACAACACTAAACAATAAAATCCCGGCCAGGGCACATACTGTAAACAAAACAATACATGGTTAAAAGTGAACAACATTAAAAAATAAAATCCCGGCCAGGGCACATTTTGTAAACATAACAATACATTGTTAAAAGTAAACAAAACTAAACAATAAAATCCCGGCCAGGGCACAAACTGTAAACATAACAATACATGGTTAAAAGTGAACAACACTAAACCATAAAATCCCGGGGAGGGCGTATTCTGTAAACATAACAATACATGATTAAAAGTAAACAACACTAAACAATAAAATCCCAGCTAGGGCACATACTGTAAACATAACAATACATGATTAAAAGTAAACAACACTAAACAATAAAATCCCGGCCAGGGCACATACTGTAAACAAAACAATACATGGTTAAAAGTGAACAACACTAAACTCTAAAATTCCGGCCACAGCACATTCTGTAAACATAACAATACATGGTTAAAAGTAAACAACACTAAAAAATAAAATCCCGGCCAGGGCACATTCTGTAAACATAACAATACATGGTTAAAAGTAAACAACACTTAAAAATAAAATCCCGGCAAGGGCACATACTGTAAACAAAACAATACATGGTTAAAAGTGAACAACACTAAACAATAAAATCCCGGCGAGGGCACATACTGTAAAGATAACAATACAAGGTTAAAAGTGAACAACACTAAACAATAAAATCCCGGCCAGGGCACATACTGTAAACAAAACAATACATGGTTAAAAGTACAATACATGGTTAAACGTGAACAACACTTATAAATAAAATCCCGGCCAGGGCACATACTGTAAACATATCAATACATGGTCAAAAGTAAACAACACTAAAAAATAAAATCCCGGCCAGGGCACATACTGTAAACATAACAATACATGGTTAAACGTGAACAACACTTAACAATAAAATCCTGGCCAGGGCACATACTGTAAACATAACAATACAAGGTTAAAAGTGAACAACACTAAACAATAAAATCCCGGCCAGGGCACATACTGTAAACAAAACAATACATGGTTAAAAGTACAATACATGGTTAAACGTGAACAACACTAAACAATAAAATCCCGGCCAGGGCACATAATGTAAACATAACAATACATGGTTAAAAGTAAACAACACTTAAAAATAAAATCCCGGCGAGGGCACATTCTGTAAACAAAACAATACATGGTTAAAAGTAAACAACACTAAAAAATAAAATCCTGGCCAGGGCAAATACTGTTAACAAAACATTACATGGTTAAAAGTGAACAACACTAAAAAATAAAATCCCAGCCAGGGCACATACTGTAAACAAAACAATATATGGTTAAAAGTAAACAACACTAAACCATAAAATCCCGGCCAGGGCACATACTGTAAACATAACAATACATGGTTAAAAGTAAACAACACTAAACAAAAAAATCCCGGCGAGGGCACATACTGTAAACATAACAATACATGGTTAAAAGTAAACAACACTAAACTATAAAATCCCGGCCAGGGCACATAATGTAAACAAAACAATACATGGTTAAAAGTGAACAACACTAAACATTAAAATTCCGGCCACAGCACATTCTGTAAACAAAACATTACATGGTTAAAAGTAAACAACACTAAAAAATAAAATCCCGGCCAGGGCACATTCTGTAAACATAACAATACATGGTTAAAAGTAAACAACACTTAAAAATAAAATCCCGGCGATGGCACATACTGTAAACAAAACAATAGATGATTAAAAGTAAACAACACTTAAAAATAAAATCCCAGCGAGGGCACATACTGTAAACAAAACAATACATGGTTAAAAGTAAACAACACTTAACAATAAAATCCCTGCCAGGGCACATACTGTAAACAAAATAATACATGGTTAAAAGTGAACACACTTAAAAATAAAATCCCGGCTAAGGCACATACTGTGAACATAACAATACAATGTAAAAAGCGTACAATTCTAAAAAATGAAATCCTGGCGAGGGCTCATTCTGTTAACATAACAATACATGGTTAAAAGTAAACAACACTAAACAATAAAATACCGGCCAGGGCACATACTGTAAACATAACAATACATGATTAAAAGTGAACAACACTAAACAATAAAATCCTGGCAAGGGCACATACTGTAAAAATAACAATACATGGTTAAAAGTTAACAAAACTTAACAATAAAATCCCGGCCAGGGCACATACTTTAAACAAAACAATACATGATTAAAAGTAAACAACACTAAACAATAAAATCCCGGCCAGGGCACATACTGTAAACAAAACAATACATGGTTAAAAGTGAACAACACTAAACTCTAAAATTCCGGCCACAGCACATTCTGTAAACATAACAATACATGGTTAAAAGTAAACAACACTAAAAAATAAAATCCCGGCCAGGGCACATTCTGTAAACATAACAATACATGGTTAAAAGTAAACAACACTTAAAAATAAAATCCCGGCAAGGGCACATACTGTAAACATAACAATACATGGTTAAAAGTGAACAACACTAAACCATAAAATCCCGGCCAGGGCACATAATGTAAACATAACAATACATGGTTAAAAATAAACAACACTTAAAAATAAAATCCCAGCCAGGGCACATTCTGTAAACAAAACAATACATGGTTAAAAGTAAACAACACTAAAAAATAAAATCCTGGCCAGGGCACATACTGTTTACAAAACATTACATGGTTAAAAGTGAACAACACTAAAAAATAAAATCCCAGCCAGGGCACATACTGTAAACAAAACAATATATGGTTAAAAGTAAACAACACTAAACCATAAAATCCCGGCAAGGGCACATACTGTAAACATAACAATACATGGTTAAAAGTAAACAACACTAAACAAAAAAATCCCGGCGAGGGCACATACTGTAAACATAACAATACATGGTTAAATGTAAACAACACTAAACTATAAAATCCCGGCCAGGGCACATAATGTAAACAAAACAATACATGGTTAAAAGTGAACAACACTAAACATTAAAATTCCGGCCACAGCACATTCTGTAAAGAAAACAATTCATGGTTAAAAGTAAACAACACTTAAAAATGAAATCCCTGCCAGGGCACATACTGTAAACAAAACAATACATGGTTAAAAGTAAACAACACTAAACAATAAAATCCCAGCCAGGGCACATACTGTAAAGAAAACAATTCATGGTTAAAAGTAAACAACACTTAAAAATGAAATCCCTGCCAGGGCATATACTGTAAACAAAACAATACATGGTTAAAAGTAAACAACACTAAACAATAAAATCCCAGCCAGGGCACATACTGTAAAGAAAACAATACATGGTTAAAAGTAAACAACACTTAACAATAAAATCCCTGCCAGGGCACATACTGTAAACAAAACAATACATGGTTAAAAGTAAACAACACTAAACAATAAAATCCCAGCTAGGGCACATACTGTAAAGAAAACAATACATGGCTAAAAGTAAACAACACTTAACAATAAAATCCCAGCCAGGGCACATACTGTAAAGAAAACAATACATGGTTAAAAGTAAACAACACTTAACAATAAAATCCCTGCCAGGGCACATACTGTAAACAAAACAATACATGGTTAAAAGTAAACAACACTTAACAATAAAATCCCAGCCAGGGCACATACTGTAAAGAAAACAATTCATGGTTAAAAGTAAACAACACTTAAAAATGAAATCCCTGCCAGGGCACATACTGTAAACAAAACAATACATGGTTAAAAGTAAACAACACTAAACAATAAAATCCCAGCCAGGGCACATACTGTAAAGAAAACAATACATGGTTAAAAGTAAACAACACTTAACAATAAAATCCCAGCCAGGGCACATACTGTAAAGAAAACAATTCATGGTTGAAAGTAAACAACACTTAAAAATGAAATCTCGGCGAGAGTACATTCTGTAAACATAACAATACAAGGTTAAAAGTGAACAACACTAAATAATAAAATCCCGGTGAGGGCACATACTGTAAACATAACAATACAAGGTTAAAAGTGAACAACACTAAACAATAAAATCCCAGTGAGGGCACATACTGTAAACATAACAATACATGATTAAAAGTGAACAACACTAAACAATAAAAGCCCAGCCAGGGCACATACTGTAAACATAACAATACATGGTTAAAAGTGAACAACACTAAACAATAAAAGCCCAGCCAGGGCACATACTGTAAACAGAACAATACACGGTTAAAAGGAAACAACACTTAAAAATAAAATCCCGGCGAGTGCACATTCTGTAAACATAACAATACATGGTTAAAAGTGAACAACACTTAAAAATAAAATCCTGGCGAGTGCACATTCTGTAAACATAACAATACATGGTTAAAAGTGAACAACACTTAAAAATAAAATCCTGGCAAGGGCACAATCTGTAAACATAACAATACATGGTTAAAAGTTAACAAAACTAAGTAACAAAACTCTGGCCCAGGCACATTCTGTAAACATAACAATACATGGTTAAAAGTGAACAACACTTAAAAATAAAATCCTGGCAAGGGCACAATATGTAAACATAACAATACATGGTTAAAAGTTAACAAAACTAAGTAACAAAACTCTGGCCCAGGCACATTCTGTAAACATAACAATACATGGTTAAAAGTGAACAACCCTTACAACAAAAACCAGGCCCAGACACATACTGTAAACATAACAATACATGGTTAAAAGTGAACTACACTAAACAACAAAAACCTGGCCCAGGCACATTCTGTAAACATGACAATACATGGTTAAAAGTGAAGTACACTAAACAACAAAAACCTGGCCAAGGCACACTCTATAAACATAACAATACATTTTTACAATACAAGCAGAAACTATTTAAACTGCGGTCTGCAATCACTGAATCACTATGGAAATTCCAAACCTCTCATACATGTACATTTATGTCTTTCTCTGTTCAAGTATCACAATTCAATTAATAATACACATAACATAAGTATATTACTTATATTCCTATTTGTACTCAATAATTTGGTTTCACTCAATTAGCAAAAGAAATCAACAACTTCCACTTCATTGATACAGAACAGTTATTTCAAACCTCCAACTCCCAATATAAGCAGAAACTATAAAAACTGTCATTCGCAATCAGTTATCACTATTTAAATTCCAAACCTCTTTTACATCAACTTGTTTGTCAGTGTAAGTACCACAAATCAATTTATTAATCAACAACGTCCTCTTCATTGATAAAGAATAGTTTTTTCAAACCTCCAACTTGCAATATAGGCAGAAACTATTAAAACTGCCGTACATAATCACTAAGTCACTAAATCACTCAGGTTAATTCCAAATCTTTCATAAAAATCAAGTTGTTTGTCAGCATAAGTACCACAATTCAATTTATAAGACACATAAAACAAGTATTATGTTCCTATTTGTATTCAAAAAGGTTTTTTTTAACTCAATTAGCAAAAGTAATCAACAACTTCCACTTCATAGATACAGAACAGTTATTTCAAACCTCCAACTCCCAATATAAGCAGAAACTATAAAAACTGCCTTCCGCAATCAGTAATCACTATTTAAATTCCAAACCTCTTATACATCAAGTTGTTTGTCAGTGTAAGTACCACAAATCAATTTATTAATCAACAACGTCCTTTTCATTGATACAGAATAGTTTTTTCAAACCTCCAACTTGCAATATAGGCAGAAACTATTAAAACTGCCGTCCATAATCACTAAGTCACTAAATCACTCAGGTTAATTCCAAATCTTTCATAAAAATCAAGTTATTTGTCAGCATAAGTACCACAATTCAATTTATAAGACACATAAAACAAGTATTATGTTCCTATTTGTATTCAAAAAGTTTTTTTTTAACTCAATTAGCAAAAGTAATCAACAACTTCCACTTCATAGATACAGAACAGTTATTTCAAACCTCCAACTCCCAATATAAGCAGAAACTATAAAAACTGCCTTCCGCAATCAGTAATCACTATTTAAATTCCAAACCTCTTATACATCAAGTTGTTTGTCAGTGTAAGTACCACAAATCAATTTATTAATCAACAACGTCCTTTTCATTGATACAGAATAGTTTTTTCAAACCTCCAACTTGCAATATAGGCAGAAACTATTAAAACTGCCGTCCATAATCACTAAGTCACTAAATCACTCAGGTTAATTCCAAATCTTTCATAAAAATCAAGTTGTTTGTCAGCATAAGTACCACAATTCAATTTATAAGACACATAAAACAAGTATTATGTTCCTATTTGTATTCAAAAAGGTTTTTTTTTAACTCAATTAGCAAAAGTAATCAACAACTTCCACTTCATAGATACAGAACAGTTATTTCAAACCTCCAACTCCCAATATAAGCAGAAACTATAAAAACTGCCGTCCGCAATTAGTAATCCTATTTAAATTCCAAACCTCTTATACATTAAGTTGTTTGTCAGTATAAGTACCACAAATCAATTCATTCATCAACAACTTCAACAGTTATTTCATTGATACAGAATAGTTTTTTCAAACTATCAACTCCCAATATCAGCAGAAACTATTAAAACTTCCGTCCATAATCACTAAGTCACTAAATCACTATGTTAATTCCTAACCTCTTATAACCATCAAGTTGTTTGTCAGTATAAGTACCCCAAATCAAGTTATTAATCAACAACTTCCACTTCATTGATATGTAACAGTTTTTTTAATCTTCCAACTCCCAATATCAGCAGAAACTATAAAAACTGCCGTCCGCAATCAGTAATCACTATGTAGATTCCAAACCTCTTATACATCAAGTTGTTTTTCAGTAAAAGTACCACAAATCAATTTATAAAACACATAACACAAGTATTACTATTATGTTCCTATTTGTACGCAATAATGGGGTTTACCGTAACTCAATTAGCAAAAGGTATAATCAACAACTTCCACTTCATTGATACAGAACAAATTTTTCAACTATCAACTCCCAATATAAGCAGAAACTATTAAAACTGCCGTCCATAATCACTTAGTCACTAAATCACTATGTTAATTCAAAATCTTTTATAAAAATCAAGTTGTTTGTCAACATAAGTACCACATTTCAATTTATAATACACATAACACAAGTTTTATGTTCCTATTTGTATACTAAAATTTTTTTTAACTCAATTAATAGCAAAAGCAATCAACAACTTCCACTTCATTGATACAGAAAAGTTTTTTCAGACTTCCAAATCCCAAAATAAGCAAAAACTATAAAAACTGCCGTCCGCAATCAATAATCCTATTTAAATGCCAAACCCCTTATACATCAAGTTGTTTGTTAGTATAACTACCACAAATCAATTTATTAATCAACAGCTTTGACTTCATTGATACATAACAGTTTTTTCATCTTCCAACTCCTGATCTAAGCAGAAACTATAAAAACTGCCGTCCGCAATCAGTAATCCTATTTAAATTCCAAACGTCTTATACATCAAGTTATTTGTAGATGTAAAAGTACCGGAATTCAATTTATAATACACATATTATTACACAAGTATCTTGTTCCTATTTGTACGCAATAATGTGGTTTTCACTCAATTAATTTAGCAAAAGCAATCAACAATTAATTCCACTTCATTAATATATATCATAACAGTTTTTTCAAACTTCAAATTTCCAATATAAGCAGAAACTGTTAAAACTGCCACTTGGAAGTTCTTCAACCTTAAAAGTCCTCACACATTTGTTTGGTTGTATAAAGCATCCAATCCACAGCTATTGAACAATATTAATCCCAATACCTGTTTAAATTTGATAAATTATATATATAATGTGACATGAATAAACAATGTACAGCCATTACAAAAGGACACAACCCACTTCTGCAATTACTATATGTAAATTTCAAACCTCTTATATCAAGTTGTTTGTCAGTAATTGTGAGTACAATGTACTATATATATTTTTACCTGAAAATTATTTTAACCAAAACTGAATCAAGAAAACTGAAGTGAAATGTATATTTCAAAGCATATGTTTTTCTATGAGACACTTATAAGTATATGTCAATGATTTGCTTGCTTTAAAAATATTTCATCTCAGACATATTTATTGTGAATTCTGGGGGACCACGGGGAGGGGTATGGCATGTTTGTGTCATAAAAAATGGATCTTATAATTGTTGTGTTCTTTCAAGCAATTAACCAAAATTGGATTCCTTTAAATCAATTGGCTGATGTAATACAACTACTGTTATATTTTTAATTTAGCAAAACTGGTTCCATTTTAATGTATGGAAAATGATAGTTTTACCCCAATTAGATCACTTTTAGTCAATTATTGATATTCTTCTGAATATATGTTTACGGCTTAAGAGATATCAAGACTGGATCCTATAAAGTTATTCTGATGTACCAGTCAATAGTAACCACAGCCCTCCCAGGTCTGGGGAATAGCAGGGACTTTGACTTTAGGTCCGGCCAATCCCTGGTAAAATCCCCGCCCTGCGGATAGGAACTGCAGGTAAAATCCCCGTCAGATGCCCCTGTACCCTAGAAATGCTAATCAAAGAACATACCCTATTATTCATGGCGCTAAGACAAAACCACCACATTCACCTGGCACTGCGGATCCACCTGAAAGGTAAAAAACGAGCCCATTTCCACCGCTATCCCTGGTATACCCCCGGACCTGTGGGGGTTGTGGTAACAATTAACTGGTGCGTGGTAGCCAGTATTTAAAAAAATGTCATTTTCCACATGATCAGATTTTGAATCCCCTCCATCATTTGAGAAAGAATAAATAAACTGTAAACAGAGTGGTTTTTGATCAATCAATAAGTAACTGTAAATCATTGCCTAATAATTATGTTTGCTCAACAACAAAAACAACACCACAATAGAAGTAAAAAAGACACTCTGGTCCTTTATGTTTGTATACCAAAGTATAACTTTCTATGTGAACTTACCGATTTATCTTTTTTTACTTATTATTTGTAGAAGGGTTTCCTTTTATCCAGACTGAGTTCAAATTTCTAAGGGGCATAACTCATTAACTGTAAAAGGCTACAGTACACCTAATTCGTGAAAATAATATGACTTAACTGGCGTTGATTATCCGCCCCATGAACGTGTATTATATATCAACATTAAATACACAAATGTCTTGTGTAACGATGTGTACGTTACAAAACTGGATACTTGCATCTTTTTAAAAAGTAATTGTGTTTTTACTCACATTTCTATTGTGTACCGTACTGTATATATACTTTACATTTATAAATGGTAAATATAATGTTCCACTACCCGGAAGTCAAGTTAGTTAATAAATACCTTTACAAGTTAAAAACATGCATTTTTTTGTAAATGTCTTCCTTTAATGGACAATATCCTAAAATTCTTATATCCGTGTACAAATGATAGAAAACTGCAGTTATCTAAAAACTGTAATTGAAAAGGGTAACTAAACCATCTTTATACGTAACAATCTTAAACAATGGGTATTTCTGCTCACATATCTGTTGAAATGTTCTCGTACTTGTGTCTCTTCTGCATGGTAACCATGGTAATGCGTCGGTCGAACATCCGCACAACGAGCCCGGATTTGAAACAGGTGACCACTTAAATTGTGATATGGCCCAATTGGCAGTCTGTATAGCATAAGCAACTTGATGTATAAAACGCTTGGAATTTTCCACCACCTTTCTCTGTTTCTGTCACAAATGCATGCATATAAACCCAAAGTCTTGTGAGTGAGTCTTTGGCATCGACACGTTGACAGCACAAGGTGCATACGTCCGTACAGCGATCCCGGGAGCGAAACCTGGTGCTGACTGGTTAAAGCAAACAATATATACATGTCCCAACACTTCAACATCAAAACTAACGAGAGTATATCAGAGTACCTACACCAATACAAAAAACAAATACATATGTGAATATAGGCCTTCCTGATATGTTCATAACGTGTTTTATTAAACAAATAGTCGTATTCGTCGTTCTGAAAAAGTCCTGCATATCTCAAATAAGATCAGAATCCATGTACAAATCATATTTAAAACAAAACTTCGGGTACTTCTAGAAAAAAATGACACAAAAAATACAAAAACATTTTAAAGATGACTGCAATTTCCAAATCGCAATTAATTACAGTGGGCTGTTTTACTCACATATCTGTTGAAAACTGTGTACCTAACACGCAAGAACATTTCACTGGACGCCAGACGTCACTGTGTTTACGCTGCTACAGTCAACGTGCCCCTTGTGCAGAAATACCCAGCTCTTCTGAAAAAAAGGATGACAATACTACTAAGAAATTTAAACCAGACCCTCAAAATTACAATATATCACAGATTATACTCATGAGCCTGTTTAAACTAAACAGCGATTCTCCAATAATTGACGCAATTTTGAAAAAAATCCTTTCTCTAACATTACAAGAGCTATAAAATGTACAAAAAAAGCTTAAAAATATCTAAATAAGAGTTAAAGAAGTACTTTGAGATGTTTATAGCTACATAGCCTAAATTTTGAAGTTTAAATACTCGACGATTTTCTTTCAAAGTTATCTGAAAAACGATTATAACCACAAAAACCTGTTGTCGATTGTCCCATTGAAGAGATTTTTTAATAAAAAAAATAAACTATCAATGCGATTTGAAATAATGGCATAAATAATTTAAAAACAAACACTCACTTTCCGAAGATTGTATAAAGCAAGTAAGATATTCTTCAATCTGAACACTTGACTTTCAATTTAAATTTTCCCTCTAAGAATGACCAAACACCTTCAAACACGTGACTGATTTAAAACTCGCGAAAGTAATTATAAGATTACCAGGTTAACTTTACCAAAAGAAACAAATTAGACAGGAAAATTTAACTCCCGTCTACACAAAAATATACAAAAATCCCTCGCCAGCGGTTAAATGCAATGTATGACCAATTGATTGAAGTTAAATACTTGTAGTAGTGAATATAGCTCTTGATTAACTTTCACGAGGGTCATTTTTCACGGAACGAAGGGACATTAATTAACGGCCGGGGTCAGTTATATTCGTTAAATACTGACCCGTCAACACGTTGAACAGGAAAAAATGACTTCTGTGGTTAGATATTTGCACTAATTATAAATGAAAACATTGAATCGTTTCAATAATCTCATATGTCAATGGTTGTTATAGTTCACACACACACGCACACACACATGAAGAGTGACCACTCATTCGTCCGTCCGTCCGTCCGTCCGTCCGCACACACGAATGGGTATATATTGGGTACTAATTCCTTCATTACTTATAGAAGATCAAATGTGTTGGGTAGCCCTTGTTGGGTAGCCCTTGTTGGGTAGGGTTAGTTAGGGTAAGTAGGGCTTTAGTGGGTATATTTTTATAATGGGAGTAATGGTAAACTACCTAACAAAGGTCGATATGTGGGAATGTCCCCTCCCTCCCTCCCTCCCGTCCGTCCTTCCCTCCCTCCCTCCCTCCCTCCCTCCCTCCCTCCCTCCCTCCCTCCCTCCCGTCCTTCCTTCCTTCCTTCCTTCCTTCCTTCCTTCCTTCCTTCCTTCCTTCCTTCCTTCCTTCCTTCCTTCCTTCCTTCCTTCCTTCCTTCCTTCCTTCCTTCCTTCCTTCCTTCCTTCCTTCCTTCCTTCCTTCCTTCCTTCCTTCCTTCCTTCCTTCCTCCCTCCCTCCCTCCCTCCCTCCCTCCCTCCCTCCCTCCCTCCCTCCCTCCCTCCCTCCCTCCCTTCCTTCCTTCCTTCCTTCCTTCCTTCCTTCCTTCCTTCCTTCCTTCCTTCCTTCCTTCCTTCCTTCCTTCCTTCCTTCCTTCCGCTCCCTCCCTTCCTTCCTTCCTTCCTTCCTTCCGCTCCCTCCCTCCCTCCCTCCCTCCCTCCCTCCCTCCCTCCCTCCCTCCCTCCCTCCCTCCCTCCCTCCCTCCCTCCCTCCCTCCCCCTCCCTCCCTCCTTCACTCCCTCCCTCCCTCCCTCCCTCCCTCCCTCCCTCCCTCCCTCCCTCCCTCCCTCCCTCCCTCCCTCCCTCCCTCCTTCCTCCCTTCCTTCCTTCCGCTCCCTCCCTCCCTCCCTCCCTCCCTCCCTCCCTCCCTCCCTCCCTCCCTTCCTTCCTTCCTTCCTTCCTTCCTTCCGCTCCCTCCCTCCCTCCCTCCCTCCCTCCCTCCCTCCCTCCCTCCCTCCCAAATGGAAAACAACAACAATATTTCATTAAAAGAAGTAAAATAATTATGCATTGATATCGGCATTGTTGTCTACTTTATTAAATCATGACGTATTAATTTTGCCTTTTAAATTCTCATATTTGCAATAGTTGATAATGTATTTTATGTGGGAAATGTTTTGTTTAAGGTTAGATGCATCTGTTTTTTTAGGTCTTAAGTTTAAGTGTTTTAATGCTCTTAAGGTAGCACACCCCTAATGAAAACCTGCACTTGAAACTCTTCAATTTATATGCTTTAGCCTATGTTGTTAAGCACAGGACTACACTTATTTTGAGGGTTTCAAGGTAGTGGTTCGAATCCAGTCCGAAGCACAAATATTGTGTTCTTTGTTTTCATTAGCTAACATCTTTCACAGAAGTTGATATTGTATTTTCATTAAAAGGAAATTAAATACATTTCTACACATAAATATTAGCTTTTGCGAAGATTTTGTAAGTTGCAGGCACGGCTGAAATAAGTGGTTGGGAATTACATTTTTTTTTTCAATGAGACGGTAAAGCATTTTGATTTTATGGCATAATGTTCCCAAAAGATCAAAGATAATTAAAAGAAGTTGTCCCTTGCATACACGTACAAACCGTAAGAGGGCTTGTACAGACAAACGCTTCAAGCCCATATTAATAAAGAATAAACAGTATGTTAAAATTGAAATACCATATGGCTATTTCAGTACAGTATGATTATATTTGTTGGTGATGTGATCAATAATGTATGATTTCTGAATGCAAATATATTTCTTGTAAGCCTGATATCAAATTATTACCAAAATGTTGAAAAATAAATGAAATAAAAGATTTTTCTTGTATCTCGGAAAATGTCGTTTTTATCGACAATTCTGATATGAGGGTAGGGTAATTCAAATTTAAATAAAACTGTTTTTTGACCGTAAATTTCTTTTATATTTTGTTTTTGAATCCAGGAAATGATACGCATTAAGAAATTATCAAGCTGATCGTTTTGAAATGGATCCCATTAGGGGTGTGCTACCTTTAACAGAGTTGTTAATATACATTTCCCGCTTATGATTTCCGGTCCTCTTTGTAAGGGAAACTCTCGATTTATCATTCACGTTTTTTCTTTATTTAGGATTGTTGGAATAAGGGTCTTGAAGTGAGGTTTGTGCACGTAAACTGGTTTAAAGGGACTGTACACCAGATTGGCACCAAAAAAAGTTTTTTCTGTAACGAATCTAAGGACAATTATTTAACAAAATGTGTTACGCTTTGATATCATAATTGTAAAAAAGTAACAAAATGTAAAAACGTCCAGCGTCGTATCCACTGAGCTACGACAGCTTTTTCTTATTGGGTGACATAATTAAGCTAATACACCTAACTCGGTAATATCACGTGATGACACCGACTAGCCAATCACGCATAAGGAATGAATTCTACTAGGTAGACATACCCAGTTATCTTTGTTGATGGAAGAATACGAAATAACTGCTATTCTTAAATAATTGTAAACTATGTGGTACTTCTGTTAGTAAGTTTCAATGCATTGTACACATCGATGCCAAGTTTATGTCAGTTTTCGACAACTTTCTTTTTTTCTTGCAAATTGATCATCTGGTGCACAGTTGCTTTAAACCCCCAGTAAATTTATATGTTACTGACCGTTCCAGAGCGGTACTTAACAATCCTTGATAAACATACCTAGTTTTTTATATATAGTATGTATGCACTATGCTGTTTATGTAGTTTTGTGCTGTTCTTCCATGTTTCTTGTTTGTGATTTTTTTGTGTTCTATGTCTTTGGCGTTTAACCAGTGCCATTAAACCGGGTTTATGTTTAAACTTTACGCTAATGAGCTTGTTTCTGTAGTTTTTCAAATAAGTATTTCAAAAGTTCGATCTATAATTATTATGTATTTACATAACAATGCTTTTCGAATTAATCTTTGTAACGTATTTCATTCGCCTTTTGGGGATGTCCATTAGTTTAATGTTGATATTTTGTATATTTTGATATTTTGGTGAATGGCAAAATGTTAAATCCATATCTTACAATTATTAAGATTGTTATTGGTTTGATAATTTAAAAAAAAACACAAACTTTTAGGCTGCCGAGCCAGCATGCTCTAGGTTCGACTCCGATAAACGACTGCTTGCCTAAGTTGTAAAACTGGAACATACGCTTCAGAAAATCAGGAAACGCTTGCATCTATTCAATCAAGAAAAAGTAAGTCATTACGTAGAACACTTCGTAAATAAAGGATGTCAAAAATCAACTGACATCTCAGCTCCGACGGCAAATATGTTTCAGCTGCTGTGTTTGTTTGTGCAAAGCAACATTATTGTGACACGATTGTGCCTTTATTTTTCATTTTTTGGTCATGTATGGATAATAAACCGGAGTAAGGAAGAGTGATCGACAGTTATTAACAATAAATCTCCAACCTTCAAAATAAATCTAAAAACTGGTCACTTGAAACGCTGTAGAATAGTCACATTGCAATATTTTGTTTAGAATGTAGACTTTAAACAAAGATAACTACACGTTTTCTTCACCATATTGAATGTATATACGGAACCCCGCCTTCGGGAATTTACCAGAGTTTGATTGAGAGTTTAGTTTCTTTAAACACTTCGACAAACCTTTTCACAATACGGCCGTCTGACGGAGCACTGTCAAAACATTATTTTGAAAACAGGTTTGTCGAAGTGTTTGGTGAAACCAATCACCATATCAAACTTTGGTAATAATACGAAAGCGGGGCTCTTTAAGCGGCAAAGACTGCCTATTGTTTTATTTAAAATGTTGGAGTTACAGAAAAGAAATCTTTGATTTAAGTCTTCATTTTAAGCAAAAAGTTGCCTTTCGACGTAGCATATATGACGCAATTTATCACGTGGTATACACACACTGTATACTAGCTTTTTGAAAATCGTACGACTATAACGGTACCAATGAACAGCTAAATTTAATTTAGATATCATTAACATCATTTAATTATATATAACATTAATAATTTAATTGATTACCCTTGCATGAAGCCTACTAGGCCACTTTTCTACACAATGGTAACAATTTAACCTGGCCGAAATATTAGGCTGCTAGATTGGAAATAAAATTAACATAGATATAAGAAAAAAATTGATGCATAGCATCAAGTCGGCGCAATCAAATTAGAAGAAAAACGTGCATGTAGATAACCAAAAAAATGGTTATTATTTCAATGATAATTTGTTGGGTATACAGATGTTCAAAGGACTTTGTGGTTGATAATTTTGTTACATTAGTTTAAGCCCGGAATTATAGATATTCTTTTTTTCCAAGCTAATCCTCCGGTACAAACTATATTATACCAACAATATACACGTTACTTCGGAAGAAATAAGAGGAGTCGGTCTAATATATGAATTTCAATAGCATTAAATTCACCTTATATTTGTACCGGCATGGGAAAACCCAGTTATGTGAATTCCGGGCTAAATACATACATGTATTGTATTTTTGTTTTTTGTGAGCACATTTTATTCTTGAGTTAATAGAACGGGGATAAAAAAATACTATACATTCAGAGGGATTTATCTGGTGTTCATTCTTTCGAATGGCATTTTCAAAACAAACAATTAAGCTCAATGTATTTTTTTCAAAACTCGCCTTTTTGCTGTCGCCAAGGGAGATTACAGCGTTGGAGGGTAAAAAACATAAAGGATATTGTAATAGTACCGTGTAACCTTCATCTACGGGGGGGGGGGGGATGGTCAATCGTAGTCTGGTTCCCTGCTTACTGATATTTCATACATAGCGATAGTGTTAAGGGAAGGAACTCCAGACTAGCTGTAGAGGACCTGTGTTTATTATGTCAGTGCTAATAGTCAGTGTGTCTGTTTGTATAGACTTTTTAAAAGTCATCGAGACCGAGATTCAGAATTTTATGAAACTGACATAAATTATATGCATGTATCTCTCCAATGCGGAAACGATTTTAATAGTTCATGCTTTTCGAATAATCAGTCACTGGTCCCGACGGCTACCAGACAAATCGGCCCCTTACCAAATCGGCCCCTAGCTCAAACGGTTACCTTTTCGGCCCCTTACCAAATCGTCCCCATCCCGTAGACGTTTCGGCCCCTGATTACCGAGACGTTTCGGCCCTTATTTTTATTTTATTTTTTTATATCTAAATACATTGTTTAAGTCAAAAACATGTAATTTCATTTTTTTTTAATAGACAAAGCTATATCGAGGGGTGAAAGCGAAAAGGTTCTATCTGCTTCTTTATTTAATGTCACTTAGAACCTTTTCGCTTTCAACCCTCGATATACATGCATACAAAGGTATAGATAAAAATAGATTTAAAGAAAATATCTGTACACTTGAAAACATATTTTTATTTTGTTTCTAAATACAAGTAAAAAACATGTAATTTCATTTTTTTTATGTTAAGAGACAAAGCTATATACATGAAGACGAAATAGTGTTGAAGAAGAAATATTTAAACTTTTTTTTTAAATAATCTTTAAATATTATACATAACTATGTTGCTAATATTATGTATAATGACATGTCCATTGTCTAACATCAGTCTTGACCAAACACCTATCGCCCGCCGTAGATGGCACCAACATTTTTCAGGAACTCCTCGCAGGTGACCTTATGCGAATCGTATGAGTCCCACTCACCCATGATCCTGGCGTTGATGTCCCTGTAACGCTCTCGATATAAGTTATAAATTTTATGAAATTCAGTTATTTATATTCAAATCAGGTATATATAAGGATGAAAAAAAACTATTATTAATCTTATATTGAATACGTACATGCAAAACCAAACTGGCTTAAACGGTGATTTTAGACAGACGGTCTTATGGCGAATTGTCACATTTCACAGAGGTATCAGGCGTTGAAATTGTGACACTTTGTGTTTACAAGCTTATAAATACATCTACAAGGTTTGTTCCGACTTTCCCAACCGCTAATTCTCACACTTACACTCACAAGATTAATACCAATTATCTCTTCGCACCTCAAACAGAATATTATTTCACTTTTTTATTACGTATATATTGTTATATTCTTTTTAAAATGCATTTGAACTATCAAGTTGTATCTTGTTTGCAATTCATATCTATAAAACAAACAGTATTTCCTAATTATGTTTAGATAAAACACTAATTGTCAAAAATAATAATTAATAATTATTCTGGAGCAATAGTATACCACATAGATAACAAATTAATGGTTGAAATGTAAGGGCATTTTTAAAAAACGCAACACGTTTAAAACAAATGGTACCCACTTTTAGAAACGATTTAATATATGTACTTACGTTGTTTATATTACTCAAATCATCTTCAATCAACTCTAAATAACATTAACAAATTAAAGACAATTATTCATTCACACGTCTTTGAATGTCTTTTACACACCCACAACACTAACAGTTTGCCTTGCAAAAAAGAACGCATGGTTCAAAGACAAATTTTCTTTGAAGTCTTTAATGATCAATTAATAATTAACAGTTATAACAAATAAAATTTCTTAGATTTTCTAACATTTTATATTAAAAATCAGGGTTAATAGTTATTTAGATTTTAATTATATTTTTATATCAGTCATATCAATGTTTTTTATGCATATCTGTCTATTTTTAAATTTAAAGATTTTATTTACAACTTATTTACAGATCTCATTGACATTTATAAGACGACCTACAATGTTTTTCTTTATACTCAAGATAAAAAATAAAATAAAATTAAGGGGCCGAAATGTCTCTATTGAAAATCACTAAGGGGCCGAAACGTCTCGAGTCATTTTAATTAAGGGGACGAAATGGCAGGGCCGAAACGTCTTAGGGGCCGATTTGGTAAGGGGCCGATTTGTCTTGCTCCCGTCCCGACAGATATATCTTCGTTTACCTCCCTTGTTTTGTTTTGCCATTTTTTATTGCAGAAGATTGGCATGCAGGAATGAAAACAACCAGTGAAATAACCAATTTCTTCGACCTGATAATTTTTGCTGTATGTGTTTGCCTATCCCGTAAAAGAGTCCCCGCTATTCCGGGACGGGGGGGGGGGGGGCATGGTTACAATTGACTGATGCATTAGCTTGTGTATTCAGATAAAGTTAAGAATATATATTTATTTATATAAGTTATACTTTGCAATCTAAATCAAAGATTTGAAAAAGTTATCCTGTATCAATAAATGACTGTGCAAATCTTTATGTATCATCCAAATATGAGTACCTTGCAGGGTGAATGTTATTTGTTAAAATTAAACTAAGTGAGCTTTCAAGGTTACCTTTCCAATCGCATACACTATGCAGTTTGAAACCTGGATAATTAAAACAAATCTTGGTTGTAGACCATAACTATTAAATATTTGATAAGTCACAGACATTATAAGGTACAGTTTAAAGGGGCTGTACAGTACTCGGTTAATGATGAAAAAGCAAAAATTTAAAGAAAATTGTAGAAAATTGACATAAACGTGGTATCAATGTGTGCATTAAAACTTACTAACTTATGATCCCCATAGTTTACAAATGATTTATTAATAGCAGTTATTTCGTGTTTTTCCATTAAAAAAAGATTACTAGGTATGTCTACCGAGAAGAATTCATTCCTTATGCATGATCTGCCGTTGATGTTATTACATGATATAAGCGAGTTAGGTATACATCTGGAAAATTTCACCCAGTAAAAGTAAGTCTTCATAGCATAGTAGGTACGACACTTCACTGCAATTTTTTATTTATTTTGGAATTTTATTTACAATAACGATATCAAAGAGTAAAATATTTTATTAAAAAAGTGTCCTTAGATTCGTTACAGGAAAAAACAAACTTTTTTGGTGCCAATCTGGTGTACAGTCCCTTTCATAAACAACGAGTGAAGCCAATGCTGTATTAATTTGAGACAAACAAAAAGACGACAGCACAAAGTTCAAAAAGTGTGACTAATATGAGAATACCTTACATAATTTATAAATTTGCATGCGATTCAGACAATTTTAATGCTAGAAATCACAAAAAATCATTCCCTTGAATTATTCCTGTCATAGTTTAAAGCTGCACTCTCACAGATTTACCGTTTTTACAACTTTTTTTTTGTCTGGGAAAGAGCAAATTTTTGCATTAACATCTTCAAACAATGATATCAGATTGCTGACAAACAACCAGCTGTAGTTTGTCATATTTCCTTTCGAAAATTAATGTTTTATGGCTTAAACCGTTACTAACAGTTTAAGAATAATGCTTAAAACATCATTTTTTAACTTTAATATAAAAATCTGCCATCTAAATTTTGGTCAGCAGTCTTATATAACTGGTTTTCATGGATTTTCGCAAAAATTGGCTAGTTCCAAGACAAAAAATAAAAAAGTTGTCAAACATTCAATGTGTGAGAGTGCAGCTTTAAACTCATAATAAAGTTTCAATGCACTGCATTTGACATAATTTTAAACAGATGAAAAAATGTTATTTTTAAAAAGCACAATATATCCTTTATGTGACCTTACATTATAATGAATTTATTCAGATCATAATTAAGTGACTTTTCTTGCACTTAAATGTCAACAAGTCAAAGCTTGGGATTGAACACTAAATGAAACAAGAATGAAATTAAATGAATCACTAAATATCTTCAAAATTTACACACAAATTTCTTTGATATACAAAAAAATGAAACTTTTTAGACTTTCAAAAATATAACATTTACTAAATACGGTTATATAAAATGATGAATACATTTGAAGGATTTGATATCCTACTAGATGTAACTCGGCTTCGTTCATTTTTCTAAACTTTCTCTCAGTGATGAGGAATAAATTTTATTTACTGCAGTTGTTTTCTAAGTTTATGAAAATAAGAACAATTGAAACAATTCATTAACTACTGTTGATCAGTGCAGATTGTGGGAGGTCATGGTTGATTTCAATGAACCACCAATAAGCCCTGCCAAAATTGGATACTGAATGGTCAGTCAGGTGCTTTTGGTAGGCATTATTAGCATGAATGTTCATTTTAACCATCATTTATGAATGTTTACAAAACCATTGAATATTGAAATAACAAGCAAAATGTTAGTTTGAATGATGAAGCCATGAAATATGTGAAGTATTCCAAAAGAGACCAGTTTTTCAGCTTGTGTAAATAATGAGAAAATTGTTAAGTAAAATTATTTATTGTTTATCAGGAAAATGTTGAAATCTCATGTTTAGGCCTATAGTGATCATACTTGATTGATATGTTATTGGCACTTATTGCAGTATGTTTTATTCATTGCAATATTTATGTAAAACATTAATTATTATGTTGACTTAAGTTTGAAGATAAGAACTTATGGTATAGGTGATGTGAGAATGATCTCGTAAGTCTTTAGAACCACTTTTGGTATTGTGAGTTTTTTTGCTCCAGTCTTGTTCAGTTTAGCTTTTGAAGATTTTCAAAGTAACTGCAAAACAAGTCCAGCTGTCTAGAAAGACAATGTCAAACCCTGACCAGATATAATTTCTTGTCTTTTCAAATTACCAACTTGGCACTGGTTTTATCATAGCATAGGATATTGGTTTTAAAGAACATGTTAGTGTTTTTGTATGTGGAATGAAATATCATAAGTGGCACTAAATTGAACATAATTTATAGTTCTCATTGATATTACACAAAGCCCCAAGTACATCATAACATGTTGATCTAAGATTTAAGGCTTGAATGGAGTCAGGGCAAGAAAAATGCATGTTAATACATTGTACTTTCCAACGCAAGAACTGTTTTTTATTCAAGTAAATAAAGCAATCCCCACACCAAGGAACTGCAGTATTGCTTAACCAGCTTAATTGACATTATGAGTTGGAGTTCAAATTGCTGCAATTAAAGGCACATCTAGTTTACAGAATTATTCAAACTCTGATTTAGCAACCTTAATATAGTTATATGAACTACTTTTGCGAAATGAAAGCTTTTTTAGATTTACAAGGACGGGTGAAAAGAATTTGCCAAATGTACTGCAACACCTGATACCTGTTGCCTAGGAATCCAACAAATTCTTGGCACTTCAAATGTTACAGTACCATTCAATTTGGAGTGCCTGAAAAGAAAGCTTTTTGATTCTACATTCAACATCTTCTTTCTGTATGACATATTGGACCAGGAGAATCATGAACCTACAACCTTTTGCAACTATTGAGATAGGGAGCGTTCAGGACAGTGACAGAGGACAATACAAGAATGGCCAACTGCTGCATTTATTGAGTTATCTAATGCATACAAATTAAGACGGAGAAAATAATTCTTAATTTTTCCAAACTACTTCCTTAAACATCTTGTATATAGTTGTCTTTTACAATGATTGTTCAAAGTTACAATGGCCCTGTGGGTTAAAGATGATCTGTCCATGGGGTAACATGTTTTGTACATAATAGGGTTATAAGTACTGCATTTTGATCCAGGAGATTGTATTCAACTCAAGTAGATTTTTGCAGATTTGGATTTCACAAGGCACAAGCCGAGTAAAATTAAAATCTACAAAAATACTACCAGAATCAAATATGACATTCGTCCATATCCGGATCAAAACGCAGTACTAATAACCCTTTTATTATATACATTACTGATTAGATCACTTAGAAGCCACATCTTTGCATAATAAATTTCATTTTAAGGATGCACTCATTGCTTTAATGACGTCAATTTAATATTGCGCAACATACTTGTTATGACGTGACGTCACAAGAGTGGTATATATGGCCGTATTGCACTGGAGCGGAATATGGGTTAAAGTATTTTGTGATATGTATTGCATGTGGATTGATGATGGGTATATAATATAGAATAAAATTATGTTTGGTATTCCATTCTCACTAGCAGTGTGATTAAATGCTGACACCATGTTATGAAATTTGATGGTCAAAGTATTTAAAAGACATTTCAATATTTCATACTTTAAAAACGATATTCATCTCATCTTAGTCTACTCAACTTGCTTTGCTATGTACAAAAGTCTGCAGCAGTAATATGAATAGCATTAGACAGAAGGCAGTGCTTAGTATTCATCAACAGCACTAAGTTATCATGGTAACATGTTATATGACTTGAATACCAAGCACAAATTAAGAGGGAGAAAATAATTCTTCACTTTTTAAATAAAAACTACTTCCTAATAGCATTGTGTAGTCTGACATAGGTGTACAATGTAGATGTATTTTACGAAGATTGTTCAAAGTACGGCCCTGTGGTTTAAAGCTCCCCTGAAAAAGAGGTGACAGGTTTTCTATATAGTATATAATTACATCATTGAAAATCTTCTCTGAAACTGCAAATAACAGACCTTTGATATAAAAGGATTTGATCAAATTAAAGAGGTATGTGTGCCAACCACGTAAATTAATTTGTACAAGTCTGATTTAACGACTTTGAGAAATTCAAAAGAACTATGACTTTATCTGATTTAACGCCTTAGCCCCCCTCCCCCCCCCCCTCACTCTACGCACACTTAACTAGATTTTTCAAATTTCCTTTGCAGCTTGCAAGCAGTTTAAGTCTAAAGTTTAAGCTAGCCCATCAAACAGTGACCCCTTGTGATGTGAGCCGATTTTGTCAATGCTTAGAACATGGTTGTCAACATTCCCCTAAATGAAGCCCTAGTCCATCAGTGCTTTCAGCACTTTGATTCCAATCCCTATCGTCTAAACGGGTTTGTGCAAAAACCGGGGTTGTTTGAAAAATATTTCAAAATTGAAATTGATCATAAAGGTTTAAATTCATATTTTACTATGTAAGTGAAAAGTTATTTTGCACAAAACAAGCATTTAATGCATTAAAACTCATTATTTACCTTTCCAAAAAAAAGAAAGTTTACTGACACAGACAACATTTATGCCAAGCGGAACAACTCGACCCAATCGTAATTACTTGGCCACCTCTCGGCTCCGACAAGCTTCAAGATAGACCTCGTATATACAATCATAACACTTCGGCCATGGCCAAAATGTTCCGATTGTTTTGAAATTGTGCCCTGAAGCTTTGCAGGTGCTCTTCATGTATATATCCTTATGTTTGTGTACTGTCAACTAATATAAAATAACATTATCTGGTAATATTTCTTGTTTTTATGATAATTTATAGACGCAATATGCTTTAACCTCGAATCCCGATCGGAATAACTACCCACTTTTCGTACAAAACAATTTGTACGTGAAAAAATTGTAAAAAATCTGTCAACGTACAATTATTTGGCCTAGCTACAACAATGAGCGATCAGGGATACTTTTTATTATTTTGACATTTCTTATGTATCCCTGTGTCTCGAGTCTGCCATAGTAAAAAAAATTGTCAAAAGACTCCTTGACGGCCATTTAGGTGGACAAGGGCAGGGCTAGTAAAAAAAGTCATTCAAAAATGTCATCCAGCCTTTGCTTTTCATTAATGAAAAAAAACCTGGGCGGCATTTCAGACTGACTAGAACAGGGATAGAACTGAGACTTGCCTAACAGTTCTAAATGGAAGTATTGAAGATGAAATATGTGCATTTGGTGGTGTTCAACACTATATAATGCACAAGTCAATTGAAACCAAGGCCCCCACTGGTCCCGGGTAAACTGTGGACAGCGGGGGAAATGGGCTGTGTTTTTACCTTCCAGGTTGCCCCGCAGTGCCGAGTGAATGTGTTGGGGGGGGGGGTCGCGCCAAATATAGCAAGGAAAAGGCCTTACCTAGGATGTCCCAGGCATGTGGGGTCATTTTGCGGGGATTTTACCAGCAGTTTGTTCTTGCAGGACGAGGGTTTTACCCGAGATAGGCTGGACCGAAGGTCAAAGTCCCCACTATTCCCGGGACCTGGGAGGCCGTGGTTACATTTGTCTGGTGCATGATGGGGTGGATCCCGGGATCCGAGGACACCACATTTCATGAGAGGACACCAGAACCTCCAAATCAGGTGTCACTTTGATTTTTTAACCGAAAGTAATAGGATCTCAAAACACATGTTAAATTTAAACAGAAAAATAATTCAAAGTCAAACAAAATATTTAATTTCTGATTTTTAGCACAGGAAGACTCCATGAAGCTTAAAAGCAACTCCCCCAAACTCAGGCAGCTGAAGACACTCCCTAATGTCTAAAAGTTATTCTGGTGAAAATCAAGGTCAAACTTTGAACCATTTAACATCTTTTTAGTTTTAACTTAATTACTTACAACTTAACAATGTATTTGATACAAATTATTCATGAGGGAAGCAACTATCAAATTCAAGTTTCGAAAAAATATTTGTATTGTTTCCCCTTTCAAGGTTTGTATTTTATGGAAGAATAATAAAATATGAATACATCCAACAAATGTTTAGTGATTTTCTTAGTTCATTTTATTGGCATAGTTTAAGTTTAATTTTGAGCTTATTAATGTTTTATATGAAAGTGCATATCTTAAATGAAAAATCAAATCACTTATATTAAATCCAAGCTTATCTCTTAGTGACAGATCAAGATTTTACAAACTGTTTACATTTTGTATACATTTATATTATATAAGGCTCATATTTGATCATAACATTAATCTTGAGCACCAATTTTTTTTTTTTGTAACATCTTTTGCGAAATTGCTGGGCTAGAAATGGTTCTTACTGAACCAACCCACTTGACATTTCATACAGAAGCCATGATCATTTTATTCCCGTATCTCAAAACATCAGTTTGATATAATTGACGGAACTCGCACGTTAAAGAACGATAGATCATTCTCTCCGATGACCATCAAGTATCAAGGTTTTATGAATATTGTTTTGAATCTAAAATCATCAACACTCTTAATTTATGTACATTTAATGAAACCTATTTTATGGTATGCTTTCACTGAACCTGTTGATGACATATTAAGAAACTGATATTGTCACTTCATTTTGCTACTTATGGCATTTTGATTATCATTTTAAAAACTCATCCTGATCATAAATTCAGTTTTAATTATGAGCCGCATTGTTGTTCCCATTGTAGCTCAGCACAGACAAGAGGACTTGGGTCCAGTGACAAAGCTTTTGGCGCTGTGACGGCGGGAAATATGATACCTCCTGTACCCGTGTTTGGTGAGGTAGCATGGTGTAGATCGCGAGTAAAGATAATATTGTTGTTATTATAATAGCCATGCTCAAACTATCCCTGTGTCAGTTTTCATGGGTTAAAATAAAAATAAACAATTACTTTTTCTTATTTACTGAAATAATGTTGGTGTTCATATTGTAGGAAAAGAAAGTCTAGTAAAGTTTCATTTGAAATTTAGATTAAATTTTATTACTGATATGCATCATCTTTAAGAATTATAGAAGTTTAGATTAAAAAACTATGGACATATTAGGATGTACACGCTGTATTTAAAAAAATTAACCAATTTTTCGTTAAAACTGAATAAAGGGAGAAAATGTCATTCCATTGTTGTAAACTTGAATCATTATTGGGTTTAAGGTAACAAAACAATCTAAAAGTACACTTTATCAATACAATAATCTGAAAAACTAGCAGTCATAACACCGCAAACTGCACACCAGCTTTTGAGGGGGGTATTTGTTTTAACAGAAAAATGCACTGAATATAATGAGTACAGTTTGAAACAGTGAATTGTGGTCAAATAGGTTATGTCAATCTTAGATCAATTTAGAAGCACAGTGTACTTCCTTTTTTACTTGCCTTGATGGTCATACAGATAAACCCCTAGAAAATCACTAATTATGTGGGATGACATGCATCCAACTTGTCATTTTATTTGCTTGTTTCTGTTTTGGGGGGCGGCCATGGGAATGAGTTTTAAACTCTTTTTTTTACTACAATTGTGAAACGAGTTAATACAACATTATATATTTATCATTCTTGTTGGCCCAATGTTATTCAAGAATATGGTCTTGTTGTAGGGGAAACTGGAGTACCAGGAGGAGACCCATTAATGTCTGGCTCGTTGACTTCAAATATTACTCACCCTGGAGGACGGCTGCCTAGGTGAGAAGGTAATGGGATAACCACCGGCTAACTGGACAACCACAGCTAACCTGCCACAGGAATTCATTAAGTATATGAATACATTTGTGAAGCAAGTCACTGCAGTCTAGTACAAACATTTGTTGAGTTATGCCCCTTCATCAGCTCAGTAAAACAGATGAGCATTTACTACCGCTTCGGTGCTCTTTTTAAAATATGGCATTATTTCCAAGATCATTTGCAACACATGCAATAAAGTGTGTGCCTTTTTTGCAATTAATTTATGATTGTTGATGTCAGAAAGTTTTTTAACTATAGCAAACAATTTGTATTTGCTTCCCTTTATATATGATGCAAATTAGTACAATAATTGATATTGATATTTTTTACTTTGAAGCTCCCATGAAAGAAGCAAAATGTGAACCAAATACACTTTTAAAGGGCCAGCATTAGTTTGAATAACACATTTATAAGGATATAAAAATTGAAATTTGGAACAAAACTTTAAAAAAGTAACCTCCTCGTACATTTTGATTTGGAGATAATTTTCTAAAGGGAAAGAACTTAAGATTCGTAATTTCCAACTTGCATGAGGCATAGCGAAAATCCCATAACACCATGCTGTGAGATAGTGTAAAGTATGAAGTTGAAATAGGTTCCTGTCAATTATGGTTGTCCGATTTTCACGCCAAGCTAAACACTTTTAGCAGGGGTTTGCTGGACCGAAAGTCAAAGTCCCTGCTATTCCCCGGACCTGGGCAGGCCGTGGTTACAATTGACTGGTGCAATAGCATGAAGTAAAATTAAGGTTCCTGTCACATGACTATCCGATTTTCACGCCAAGCTAAACAGTCTACGATGACTCTTGAATTAATACAACTTGTTAGTTGATATTTTGTTCATATTTAGAAATCCCTGACATGTTTTTGAGAACACAATCCACATGTGTGGAGAACTTATTATAAATGTAAAAATGAAGTTATCAGTTACTGTTAAATTGTAAAAAAATAATAATAAATTTTTTAACATTTGAGTCCCTTTAACATATTTTTGCCAATTTCCTCTATTGACGTACAAAATTTGCAGAATATCGAGTTTACATAGCATTTGCACATTCAAGTGCGTAATGGCAAACGATTATAATGATAATCACGAGATGCAGGGTTTCATGGGACAGCGTGAAACATTTATTCTTCAGTTTGGCATGTCCATCAAGGTGATAAAAGGGTCATTAATCAAAAAGGGGATCGATAAAAGTAATTTGTGTGAACAAAAGTTGTGACATTTTTTTCTCGTTTTGTCAACAGATGTTTTGTAGAATGATAGGAGTTAGGCCTTTGGGACAAGAAGCCTGTTTGATTAAACAAAAGCATATAGATTATTCTTAACTTAATGCTTTGCAAATAAGCTAAGTCCAAAACATTTCTATTCTAAAATTGTAGATTTTCCACAAACCTAAATGTAAAGGAACAGAAGTTCCAAAGTTTGATATGTTAAGACATGTCAAGTACAAGTTTATTGAATCTTTTGGGCCATGTTATGTGGTAACATGATATCTTCACAGTGAGGGTTGGAGTGGTCTAGTGGTAAAGGTGTCTGCATCTCACCCAAGAGGTTGCGGGTTAGATCCCCACCAGGGTTCCATTTTTACAGCCTCTGAAAATGGACACCAGTACTAGTTTGGTGTCCTAGTTTCTACCCAGGAAATGGACTCGAGAGTGTTTATATAAGTTATCGGCTTTTGAAAGAAATT
This sequence comes from Mya arenaria, assembly GCF_026914265.1. NCBI lineage: Eukaryota > Metazoa > Mollusca > Bivalvia > Myida > Myidae > Mya > Mya arenaria. The sequence continues at coordinate 45,936,206 of NC_069124.1, read as the reverse complement.
ATTACAAACTAATATCTGCACAAAACGGTATGCAGAAATATACCAGGGTTGTCCTGGTAAATTGTAGAATCAATTCATGTCAATAAAATGAACAGTCAGAGTTTGTTGAAATTTTAATAAGCATAATGTATCATTATTTTTACATGTTCTGAAGGAAAAGAAAATCAATAAAATATATATGAGTATGAACAGTTCTCAATACTGTGTCTCCAAAAAATTTATTTATTTTTTGTTTTATTTATTTTTTGTTTACTGTAGTTTGAAATCTAAGTTTCCATCATTTAGATGAAATTCATGTATTTAAGAATCATTTTTATTAATATATAAATGTTAATGTTTTGTAAGTGTATTTTATGTGCATTAACGAAAAACCATTTTTCAATCGTTTTATTTTGCGTTTTGTATTAAGCGATTATTTTGCTTCATTAAACAACCTCATCAGTATATTTATTCCTCGGTGCATATTCTTGTGAAATCTAATATTTATTTAATGATGACTCTAATCCAGTAAATGGCTCCTTTATGAATCACTGTGGTCTATAAACGGAGGCCAGACCCAAATTACCAACAGGCAGGCAACGTTTAAACATGCAAATGAACAGTTGATTGATCCATGTAAATATTCAGTGTATATTAAGTTCATTATTAAAAATTGTGATTATTCTCTATGAAATATGAGGATGATTCTCAAATTAATCCCTAGGGAGGGAGAAAGGTGGTTCGTTCTTTGGAAATAATTTTCTGCTGTATTAGATTATCATAAAGATTTTATCCGTTATTTATTGTCGCCTTTTCACCCCAATTTTTTCCTTATGAATTGTCCGCGAAAGGAAATTTAGGCTTAAGGGGTCACACGGAGCCAAACTTTGACGCCTTTCAGGGATTAATAACCCTTTCACCAGGCAGTCGACATGTGGACAGTACATACAAGATCTGACCAAGGGAGGGTTAGTTCAATTAATCCAAATCAAACTCATTTTCCATATGACCAGACTGTGCTGCCTATTGGTATGTTTGCCGTACTTGACGGTTTAGATTAATTTTTAGGCATGCTTGGTTCGATGAAAGAATTATTAAAATAATGGCATTAGGATGCTTGATTTGAGAAGAATTGAAGCAAAATTCTGATATCCTTTCCGTAATTATGCCAGTTTTCTCAAGGGACATGGCCATACTGATATTGTCCGCTAAGGGTTCCCCGAATCAGAAATGAGACATTCTCTATGGTTGTACTCTAAAGAAGAAGTCTGCTTTTTTCCTTACAATAATACAATGAAAACAATTTGAGAATGAAAAACTACAATGAAAACTACAGGGACAAGCCCATAAGTCGAAAAATCAAGTATAAACCCTGTTTAGAGGTACAAGGCAAGGGCCCGAACAAGAATGTAACAAACGTCACATACAAAAATACAAACACCACAAACATACTACACAGGCATCAAAATAGCTTTACCGATAAATGATGGGGGTACCGCTTTGGAACAGTCAGTTAAACATGAGTTTACTGGAACACAAGTCCACTGGGGGCCATAACCTCAGACTTCAATAATTTCATAACTAAAATTATAAGCCTTATAATAAAACACACACTTCATGAACGTTGGTTGAAATTGTGATGAAAGGCACTCGTAATGTAATGTAACGTGCGACGTCAAAGACAGATCCCTTCAGAGAAAAGCATGCTCGACCCTGAAGGGATCCCCTGATCTTTATATACAGTAAATTCTCAATCCACACAGAGCCCAGGCTTTGCTAATTTGCATACTATCAACCAAGTAAACATACGTACTATGAACATACTTCGTCTATAACGGAATGTTATACTATGAACGCACATCCGCCACCTACAACGGACTGTAACACATTATCATCTTCTGTACCCATTCAAGGTGTCCCATGTACAATACCCTAAGCTTTTCATTTGATGTTGCTATTGACCATAATGATAAATAATGATGCCTGGTGACCTTGTTTAATTTATTGTATTATTTAAAAGAGTATTGCTTCCTGATTTCTGATATGTAAAATAAATTAAGGAAAATAATATGACTCACCATGCATTCACATAAATTTACATCAGATGACTTAAGGGGCCGATTGCTAAATTTAACAACGTTGTTAACGTCATCATTGTTAATTTTAAAAGTCGAAATATTTTATGGTGTGCTTATATATTTGCTTTAAATATAAACAACCAAACAGTTTTCTCATATCTTGTTGGAAACAACTGCAGTTCACAATAATATCCATTTCATTTCGGGAGCCATAAAAATTAAAGTTAACAACGATGATGTTAACAACGATGTTAACTTTAACAACTTTCTAAACAATCGGCCCAACTTGTTGTTTAGATATTACTGTACTTTAATTTTACTTTTTAAGTACTGTTACAGAAGTAATACATCAATATAGCTCTCTTTTAAAAGCCTTGGCATCGTGGTCATTTGTGTGCACAAACTTCAACCTAGGCCATAACTCAAAAACTATTTAAGATATTCAATGTATACATATATCCCGAGACAATACGAACTCGTTTAGCAAGGCCCATAACTCTAGCTGTAGTAATAGTGAGTTATTCACCTACATATGAGCAATTGTGTTTGTTCTGCAGGGCTCTAGGTTTTTAATTTGAAGTACATTATCATAATTATTTCAGTTCCAAGTACCAGCAGCTGACATGGAACATGCTAGAGTCCATCTCCTGGGCAGAGTTCTTGGAAGAATTTAGTACCATCATTGCGTCTGCTGCAAGAAGCTGCATAAAGTCACCAACTCTAGAGATCAGACCTAGGACCTGTTGGATGAGAGAATGACAACTACACTTTAACATCATAACAACTTTGTTCACTCACAGTGCCATTCTTTTTGAATTTTGAAAAAAAAAAACTTAAAAAAATATGACTTCAACTTTATGAAATGAAACTTGGCACTCATGTTCACAATGATACAGAATGGTTCAGAATTTGTGTTTGAAGCTGCTAAGCAAGTCCTTTTATTATGCAGATGTGGTAAACTTTCATAAAATGTGTTAAATGCACCTTAAAAAAATGACAGTTTGCCTTCGTTTTTGATTTTGATATCTTGCTTTCAGTTACCCACGAATATACTTATCTTAGTTTTAAGTAAATACTTAGTTTATAATACTAGTATCAAAATATGTTAAGATGTTTATTGAATTTTAAAAGACCGAACTCTTGCGTAACATAGTGCCAATGAGAGTGATTGATAAAATAGTGTAATAAATTGTTTCACAATCTTTGTAAAATAAATAAGTTTAAACTTAATTACAGAAAAGCAACGCAAAGTATAAATTTAAACTTTCAGGAACCAGGATGATAGCTTGGTGCAGATTTTATGGCCATGGTGACTTGACCACGTTACACAAAGCCCCAGTAAGATGGACCTTCGTTACTTGGCAGGAAATAACTTTATATGGCCAGTTTTTCTTCGGGTAATAATGACCAGCATTGAAGGAAGTGGTTTTATGGTCAATTATATCAATTACTTGAAGTGACTTAAGTCTACCTGCAGTGTTTTTCATACATTTAAGGCTTTATTACAATTCACACAGCCGTAAGACCATCATTTCCGAACCTATTAAAAAGTCTGTTAGTAAAGGACTCTATTTAGGCCTGTTCAAAAACTTGTGAAAATTATACGTTATTTGACAAATACTAGTGAAAGTACCAGCCTAATAGTTTTGTTGGAGGGAAAATGGTTTCCCTTAGGGTGATGTCATAATTTTATGGCCAAGGGTTTGTATACGATTGTGTTCTTCAGAAGCCTGCTCTGATTAATTGGTTAAGGGCCCTTGAATGTCAAAAGAAGAAGGGATTACCTTGTAATAGGTTCTTAGCTTATAAATGGGAATCAAGCAGTGTGGTTATGTCCATACAATGCATTTGAAGGATGTATTTTGTCGTAAGAGGTTTTTCAGCATGGCAATAGGTCGAAAATCCCTTTGTGACTTTTTGATCTCAATGACAATATAAGAGTTCAATTAATTGAAAGTTACATACAGAAAGCTGCTTTATTCAAGTCCTTTTCATTATGTTTTGGGTGGCACTAGAATTGTATGTTTCTTTGAGTTAAACAAATATTTGTTGAAATTTGTATTATGTTTTCGTTAACCTTTGAAGATGGCACACATTATTAACTTCATGGGAAAGCTTAATTTATCTTATTGGTAATTACAGATGTTAAATTATATGGGTACGAAAATAACTGCGTGAATAATTTCACTTAATTAATGATTACTTTAAATATTTTCTGAAATCCATTGTTAAAAATTTTGTATTGATAATAACAAAACTGAAAACATGTTAATGAAAGTGAAAAAAGGTGAAAACAGCCCTTTCTTTTTAGACCCTGAGTTATAGGGGTGATGTTATTTTTGTCCCTTCCTTGTCATTTTGTTGTGTTAAATACGGGTTGATGTGAAAGTAACGGCTGGATTTCTGATTAGCAGATATTTGTTGTTTGGCAAGGACCTTTTTTCGCTGTTTCCTGATGTTGGCCAATGTAGTTGTATTGAATTGGGCTAGTCTCTGTGTTCATGTATTATTAAAATATCTGCCGCCTTTTTTTAATTATCAGCAAAATAAATCAGAAAAAATAATTTTCGCTATATATGTAATTTATGTTCTTATTTATTAGCAAAATATCACTAATACCCTCATGAAACGAAATGAACAGTCTATTCAATAACATTGTGGTATTACTTTGTGGTATTATAATTACTAAAATGTAAACTGCTATGTTAAAGGATTTTAAGAAGAATTTTTAAGTTGTTCAAAGTTAATATATGGAATACATTGCAGTTCCATTTTGAAGTTGATGCAAAAGAAGCATCGGTCACATATATTTTATCGAATTACTTCTTCGAATTAGTCTACAATGCACTCTGTAATGCATGAACAGTTTTGACAATGCCTTCAAGCATAGCAAGACTTTATTTCTATAATTGACTTTCCTGAATGAAGTTCCTTTAGTACATTTTAATCCTGTTTTACAATCTGCAAACAGGGTTGTAAAAAGTCACCAAGAATTGGTTCCCAATTTGTCAGAGTTCCCTCACAATGGGAGTTACATAGTTTTATGACTTCCAAGTTCGGCAATTTCGGTTCACAATGTGAAAATTGGAGGAGGATTTTGGTGCTAAGTTGTAAAACCTTGCCCCATGTTGCCCATTTTCATCTTAACAGAGAAGTTGAAGTATTGTCAGAGCCTTTGTGTCGCATAATTGAAGTGCTAAAAAACTTCAATTTGGACCAAAACTCCAATATGTTCAAGATATTCAAATGAAACTTGGTGCACATGTTACCAGAGACAATACCTCGACAAGGCCTATAACTTTGACTTAAAATTGAAGTCTTTTGTCTGATTTTTTTACTAAAAATACCCTGATGATCATTGGCACTCTTGTTTGGTCGTGTAGTTAAATTCAGTGTCAGGAATTGTCATAACTTTAGTTTTTTTTTAACTAATGTAGTTAACAACGATGGGGTAACAAATTATGACAACATTTACGTTATATTTATCGAGAGTATGGTCTTGTGTTGTGGGGGAAAACATTTTTTGAGCTCGGTGATCACAATCCAAACTCACATGCCCAGGCCGGAAATCGAACCGGGAAAGCCTCTGTGAGAAGCAAGTGCGCTAACCACTACACTATTCGGATAACCTAAATAAAACATTTCATTTGATGAAAATGTTGGCTTTATAAAACTTGATCACCACTTATAAGCCCTTGATGTTAGACTTTCAGTGAACATTGCTGTTTTATATTCCAGGCAAAAGATGGCCCTTCTTCGGCCATGTGACAGACAGGAAGAGTTACTCAATATTTCGACATCATTCAGTAGCTGGGATGGTATTTTCTTGAATCATCTTAAGTCATTTTTACCTTAAGTCAATATCTCCTAAACTTTGTACAGTAAAATTAAAACATTTTATCGAAAAATTGTTTCAATAAAGTTTAAATTTTGTTTAAAGTATTGTAAAATATAAAGTTTTGCAAGTATATATACACCCCCTATAGAGTCTTGTTGTGTGATTTTTATTCCTGATAACAAGTATAATATGCATATATAGTTCGGGTACCTATAAGACATGTAGATACTGCGCCTGGCAATAGCTAGCTTCTTTTGTAGTTTGTGTTCCTAAAATTATATAAACCATACGTTTAACTTAAGTTTGGACTTGAAATTAAACTTACTGATAAATATACTGACTAATTTCAGCTTCCATTTCATGTTCTTTCATGTTCTTTCATGAAAAAGTACTGATTGATTGCCGAATAATTGGTGCTGGAGTAACTTTTCAAACATCCACTAGTTATGTATAGTAACTTTTCATGACAAAGGGTGATTAAATATCCGTGTTCATTTTCTAGGTCCGTGACCCATATGAGCAAGTTCTATACATGTAACGTAAGTACAGACCCTTTTGTAAGGGAGTCAGGCAAGACACACGACGTGAGCCGGGTACCATTTGAGTCATTGAAACATTGAAACTATTCTAAAGTTCTTTCCTTTCATGTAAGCAATTCTTAATTAAACAGGATTCAAAACTGAAACTAATAAGAACGGATTGCAAATCTTAAATGAATGAGAATAATATTAGTTAATCAGACTTAATTGTTTAAAAAAATGCATTCTAATTGTTCAGAACAGTCCTGTCTTTTGCAAAATTTTGCAAAATTCGAACTTCTTATTACAGTTAATTAAAACTATTTGCTTTACGGGAAACATCTTGCTATTAAGCTGGAATGATACATTTTATGATTAAGACAAAATTGCATTTGCAGAGTGATGGTGTTAATGTTTGTAAAGTGATGGTGAGGACTTCTAAAAGGAGGACATCTACTTCAGAACCACTGATGAATGGTAAGCCTTGTGGTTTAAAGGGACAAGACACCAGATGGTCCGAAGATCGGCAAAACAGTATTTCCTCAAAACAAGTCTAGAATTATCAATTTGAGCTAGTATGAGTTTATATTGTGTATATTTTGCATGTGAAGGTCCTGTGATAAGTAAAGATACACAAACTGACACTATTTTTAAATTTGCTTGGATTTACATGGTAGACAAACCCAGTAAATTTTGCATTGGAAAAATATGCAAAAACTGTGAAAGATATAGGTACATGTTTTGTAAGCAATATGATACATCAGTAAGTAAGACCAATGCATTGTACACAACGATATAAATTTTCTGTAAGTTTTTAACAATTTTTCTTTTTTTCTTGAAATGGGATCATCTGGTGTCTCTTTCCTTACACTGAGGAATGGTTAGATTTTAAATGTTTGCTTAAATGACTATAGCATTATGGATTATGTGTAAATATTTTCACAACAGTGCAAACACCAGTTTTTGTTTTTGTCTTAAATTGATTATCATTTTTGGCAGTTTTGACAATGTACATCAGAAAGTGTATGCCCCCATGTCTAAAATTGTCAACACATCATCTCCAATAATTACATTGCATTAATGTTGACTTAACTTGACATGCACGGAGCAGTGGACTTGCTCTATTGCCTAATGGGCAGTGTGAGTGTTTGACAAATATACCTAGACTCTTTGGCTCAATTTACTGGTCAGAACTGTTTCGTTTGACAGAAAATTGTTAAAAGAAGTCACCCAAATGTGTCTAGTAATGGTTTTGTTAAAAGTTTGTCATTTTGTGGCACCACTTATGGACAACCAATTTAAGACAAATTGCTTATGTACAATATATAACTGTTTTATTAATTGCATGTACATTAGCCACGCTAAATGCTGTTGTAATATTATGACTTGAAGTTTAATGGCAAAAAAGTGAGCCATTTCACTATAAAAGTCAATGACACTTTTTCTTGCCTTTGACTTCACTATATCAAAAGAAGATATTGGGTTAGTGGGCATTTAGTAAATAATTTATTCATTAATAAAACAAGTTTTTTTAAATTGGTTAATCTAGCCTTAATGAGTTTTTATCAATTTAAGTATTCATTAGTTTAATAAATTTCTTATTGAATGACCACCAGTTTGATATTCTGTTTATATCATAAATACTAATTTTAGGATTAACGTCGCTAAATTATAACATAAAATGTTGCTGTTTTGCACTCTCATTTTTAACACCATTAATTTACGATGTGACATCAAAATTAATTACACTAACTCATACCACTTCAAAAGTATATATACGGTAATGTCATTCTTTCATGTATGCAATGCCATTTATTTAATCATATAAATTCTTTATAGAATTTGTTAAATACTTCAAAGTCAGATACACATATTTTACTAGACTGCGATATATATATTATTAGTATATAGAAGTCATCATCATCTATGTTTTGTAGTCATTCAAAAGTTTGTATTACAAATGTGATTGGAATGTTTTTATAACTGTCTACCTGTCTATGATAGTACTCACACAAATTTAAGGTTACAGACTACTAGTATCCATATTTCTAAATGCCCTAATTTGTCGAGATTACTATCCATATATTATTCATCCATTCAGACGCCATTTGTTGCACAGAAGAATTTAGCTTAATTTGTTTCGGATGAAAAATGAAAGAGAATTTTAACAACAGCATGTGATAGACGACTTTCTTATTTAGAATCAAATTAGGAAGTGAAAGTTAAAATTTGAATCTATAGTAAGCATCAAAATTAATCATGGAGTCTTTAAAAAAACTTACAAGAGTTATTATAAGGTTTATCAAGATAAATCTAATTAAATTTTAAATATTAATTCAAAAATTCTTATTTGGGTAATTAAATGAACATTGAACCAAATATTTGTGTCAAATCAAAGTTTGCTTTAGTTGAAATTTACAAATAAGGGTAAATTAACATTGATAAAGGGTTAAAGCCAGGCTTTAAAAAGAGCAGGGTGCTGCAGACATCCGGTTGCAATTTCCTAGCTCTTTGTGAAAAGACCTCTTCAGGTTCTTTAACGTGATACATCTTTCTTGGATTGGACCAGCACCTGAGTACTGAGTACACCATTTTGCCATTACCATCCATTAAATGCTGAGCAATAGACAAGGGTGCTACTGGTACCACATTTTTATGTTTCAGTTTGACACTGCGGGGTTTGAACCCCAAACCTTCCACACCTGAACTAATGCTCAACCACTGAGCTATCAGGGCGCTGGGCACATTGTTTCAGACAATAAAGAACTTAAATATTATACATTTAATAAAAAAATGTTATAACTGGGTAATTGTAGTAGTTTACGGTTTCAACTGCCAGATATATTAAATTTGTATGTATTGATATTCATATAATACGCTTTTAACCAAAACAGAGGAAATATTTGACTCTCCAAATCTATGAAGGCAGAAGGGTGCACATGCTAGTCTTCATGAGGGCAGAGGGGTTGCATCTACTAAAAACGGCAAGGTGCAGCCCCCCCACCCCCCACCCCCCCTAACTCTTTTGCTAAAACCCTAAATGATCACAATTATAAGTAATTTTTGTGATATTTCCTTGTATAGTAAACAGTATCTTAATCGATCGCTGAGGTTTCAAATTGCTATTAATGTTATCAGATCGGTCGGTAGGCTGCTATATGGTGTTGAAAGCTTGCTACTGATGGTGGCTCATGCATTTTTAATTCCAGGGTAAGGAATTAGCGGCTAGAATTAAGATACTTGCAAGAAAAAGGTGACATAAACCATGAGGCGAAAGTGATCGTGAGTCAGGTATGGTTTCTATTGAAAAGAGAAACGAAACTGGATGAATATTATATTTTGTTACGTTGAGAAATTGTATTTTTGAGGGATATTATATTATGATACGTTTAAACATTACGATTATGAGGTAAGAAATCATGTTTATAGTTATACAAAAGAAGACGGAAAATAATTTTTAAAAAAAGAGAACAAATTATAGAAATTAAACACGATTCCAAGAACACAATTTGAACTGTAAGAAAACACCATTTGAGCTTTTAATATAGAAGATTTAAATTTAAAAAAAAAACATCATTTCAAAAAATCAAAATTTGAATTGTAAAAAACACACCTTTTTAAGCAATATAAATATCTACAGGCTATCCCTTAAAAGCACATATATTTTTAATTATCATATTTATCTCATCATAGAATTCTTGACAAAAAAAATTGACAATAAATGAAATCTATCTCTCGCTTTAAATGTTTTATTCATGAAATTATTAAATCTGTCTTTCTTGGGTAACGCCTGCAAATTCTATAATCTACACGCCCATTAATTTAGAATAGACATATTGACAGTATCACTTTCAGAATTGAGCAATTAAGTGTTTAAAATGTAATTTTTGCTTCAAAAAGTGAAAAAATATCTCTGACAAGTTAATGACCTCTGCCCTATAACAAGATTGTTCTGCTGGTATTATAAAGCTATGACAATTTTACAACTATAAATGTGTTGTTTAACGATTTTAATTCTTCAAAAAATTGTCATTCATACAATAGGGCGACATTTAGACATTATCTGATGGTTTAAAAGTCTGTAGATAAACTTGATATGACCATTTAAAACTGTAAAATGATTTTATTGCCCAATAATATATAAGTTTGATTGTTGAAAGTATTTAAAAAGGCCATAAAACACTTATATGTGTTTTGGCATTTTTAAAATCAAAATATTTAAAGCTGTCCTCTTTGATTTTGTCAAATGGAGATGTTATGTTTTCTGTCAGTATTGAACATTTGATGGTGACCAAGGGTTGAAGAATCCTTATACTTGTTCAAGGAAATTGAATGAATGTTTTTTTTATAATTTGGATTTAAAAGGTAGGAAGTGTTTAATTTAAGGACCTGGCTGTAGCAGCGTATTGTGGAAGCACTTATAAGTTTATTCATTTTGCAAAATTTGATTTCTTTTTTTTGCGTTTAATTAAAAAAAAAATAAACTGGGCATCTTTAAATGAAACATGCAGTATGATTGCATTCATAAATTGTAAGAAGTAAGTGAATCTTTGCATTTCACTATCCATGAAGTATAGCCACGCCAAAGTTGTCTAGTGATCTAGTGGTATGCAGGTGTTAGCCTTTTATCTAAGAGGTTGTGGGTTCAATTCCATTCAGGAGTACTATGTCATGGTCTCTAAAATTGGACTTTCAGTAAAGCCGACAGGAGATCTTTTATAAGTAGCCACGCTTAAGTGGTCTAGTGCTCTAGTGGTATATGGGTATCAGCCTTTCATCTAAGAGGTTGTGGGCTCAATCCCCACCAGGAGTACTCATAATCTCATGGTCTCTCATAATGGACATCCCACAAAACAGACTCAAGAGGAATTTTATAAGCTATCAGTGTTCATCAAAATTGGACTAAAAATATATATATATATGAACAAAAGTAGCCACTTATTTAGTCCAAATAATGGTATGTTTTTTAATGATTATTTTATATGGCAAATCCTTCACTTTAGAGATAAGAAGAACCTCTTTTTTTAACGTCTATTATTTTACTGCTTATTGTGCCATTAAATGAGTATAAGAAGCAGAAGAATAAGATTATAAGCACAAAGAAATGCTATTAAAACATTAACAGAAACCTGCCCTTTATCATGTATATTCACTTTATCAGTTTTAGCTACATGTATACCGGTATTCAATTTGAATGCACCGGTTACGTTACTCTGTTATTACTAATCAAGGGCTGTCATATTATCTTTATCAAGATCATAATCATTCTGTTAATCGCGAGATTAATCTAAGGTCTTCGCTCACAAATTAAACGATTCTTGTATGAAGTCATCGCCCTTCTGACAAATGGGCTATCATATTGCTGGCCTCGTATTAAACTAGCACGGTTATCATTTCAACTCTTTAGAAAATCATCTGTATAAATCTTTTACAAAATCATGACCAGAAAAATTACCCTTTGTCTCGGCTTATCGCAGATAAACAATGTTTCTTCCGTTTAAGTTTTAAAAATGAGTTTTCTAGCGTAATGAATTAAGGTATAAATGAGGATATCCGTTTTCCCCTCCCGACGCATATTCTGTGTCAAATCATAGTTCATTTGGTCATATTGATACCGTTAGTAAACCATTGCGGTGTAATGTTTTGGCTCTTACAAGTTCATCAGGTAACATTTTGGCGAGGAGTGCAGCTTTGTGGTCTACGTCTACAATGGCTGAAGAAGAAACTGATACCAAACGTGGATGATGTCATTTAATTTGTTTTATTGTCTGATGCATGTCGCATAAAAAATTTGGCAGAAATTGTATGATTATAATATACTTTGTAATTAATCATATCAACTAATATTTCTTATGGCAGACCAAAGTTATGATACACCGAAAATGTTTTAGGAGTGCTAATGGAACATTATTGATATTACTATAATGTGACATGGCGTTCATGCAGATTTATACTTTATTTATAATACCGGGCGGTACTGTAAACACTCAATCAAAATTATTATTTTTTAAAACGGCATTATCCATACAAGTGTCATTTTGTTTTTGAAAATGAATAATTGCAGAGCCTTTTTACCAGTTAAGTGAAGACACTTAAGCCCTTTTTTGTGCAGACCTAGACCCCCCAACCCCACCCCTGATTTTCAGTACTTGGTTACAGATGGAGTAAAACATCATTATTATTTAATGAATACTGAGATTCTCAATGTATCAATTTTAAAGAAAAAAAATGGGTATTTCAGAGCCGGCTATTCTGGGGTGAAAAGAAAAAGGGGTTGGCCCTTGGGGAAGTATTGGGGTATCAACTACAAGGGTAAAAAGGCCCTTATTTGAAGCTGGAGTTTGAGGTAGAGTTTTCTTTCCAAACCTAGCTGCATTATAATTATATGATACAAAAGTTTTAAGTATGGGTTTGAAAATAATTTCTTTTGTCTATGTTCATCATTGCCCAAGTCTGAATATTGTCAGCGTAATTTCAATCTTCTTAACATGTGCATAGGAATAAACTTATTTTTTTCTAAAGTACATTATTTTCAGGGTCAGAAATTTCATTGAACCTGAATTGTCATTACGAACAAAATGCTATAACGTTGTCTAATAGTTTCATGTCTCGGTCCATTATAATAGAGTTTTATCCTGCTGTCACCTGTCAATGTATGATCATGATTTGATTGAACGATTGATGATTCACCGATTAATAGATATAGTTTATAGATACCCTTAAAAAAGAGCTTAATTCATTATTAATATAATGAGGACAATTCGGGTTTGTTTATTTTGGTAAACAAACGACTGGAATGACATGGAGTCAATGAGGGGTATTCATGGGAATAAATTGCAAGCTTTGATTGATTTTGATTGAAATATATCAAGTTTAGTCGCATTTTGAGTTTGTTTGAGTCTAGCTGTGCGTGTAAAGCAAGGGATTTTGTGCTTGGCCATCTGCGAAAATAAGGTTTTGTTGAGAATTTTGATATGTAACGAAATTAAACTGATCAGTAATGTCATTAGGTATCTTATTATTTCATTAAAGAATATAATCATCTGCTCATCAAAGGATGCCTGTGTTAGGGTCTGTGAAACATGTGTACAGTACTCCTAAAGTCATAAAATTTGGTGGAGCCCTTATATTAGCTGAAAAAATACCATTTTTTAGTATTCTGTTTGATGTGATCAACTATCGTCTCATAAGGTAGAAATACCATAATTTCTGCACCTTTTTTTCAAATCAAACACGGTATCCTTCATAAGAACTATTGTTTTCGTTATATTGTCATCCTTTCATTGTAAATGAAAACACTTTTATTGATTGTGGTACATCTTATTTGGCAGTTACATGCATCTTTAAGTTGTCAAAACTCTTGTATTATGTGTGTTATATAATACAAGTATATGAAGTCACTGATTTGGTACATTTTTTTCTAAATAAAATATCTTGATTATAATACTGGAAAGAACAGCTGCTTTTCAAATGACAGGAATTATTCTGATAAAATAGTCGTCTTAAATCATCAGCCATCATATAAGTGAAAGTGTCATTGATAAGAAACTTTCACTAAGCAGCTTATATTGGACAGTTACGAAAAGTTCAGATAAGAACAGTGTAATTTGTTTTAATTCCTTGTTTAGAATTTCACGAACTGTTCATGAATACGGTAGTTCATGAGCTTATATCATGAAATCAGTTTACAAACAGTTCATGAATGGTTCATGAATAGTTCATAACTACATCATGAAATCAGTTTACAAACAGTACATGAATGGTTCATGAATTGTTCATGAGCTTATATCATGAAATCAGTTCACAAACAGTTCATGAATGGTTCATGAGTAATTCATAAACTATTAATGAAACTTTTCATGTCATCAAGTTAATGAACAGAAGTTCATGAGCCTTTGATGATCATGAACCCTTGGTGTTTGTGAACCCTTGATGTTCATGAACCCTTGGTGTCCATGAAGGGTATGCCTTAAATGGACCAGCATGTAAGTGATTTTGGATGATTGCATAATGAGAACCATCAAAAACAGTTATTTTCACAACTGGTTCCATAGGTATCAATGTAGCAGTATTGGTCACTGGGATCATGCAAAAAATAGTATAAGTATAATTGTAAATGTCGATCAAGAATCATGCTAAAAAATGGTTTACAGTCGAAACTGTTTGCTCGATATCGCTTGGCTTAATTTCCTCGTTGGCTCGAACTGGATGTTAAGGACAGATTTGATTTACTCTTTGTAAGCATTCCCACTTGGCTCCAATAATTCGATGGGCTGGAAGTATTTTGGCAGGTCCCTTGGATATTGAGCATACTGGTTTGGACTGACTGTAGTATGAAAAACAAGTTGTTCATCACTGACAAAAACTCACTCAGCAACCTTTGGCTAATTCCTTTTTTGAACAAAAAGTATGAAATTGGGGGTTGATTTTATAGTTATGAAGAAACAATGAAAATATTACTATAAATCATTAAGTTCATATCAATTCCCATCTACAATGTAAATGTCAGCACCCTGAATTTTTTTCATCTGTGCTTCATGTATGTAATTTGATTTATATAGCCTTTCTGTTATACATCATAGTTCAAGCACTTTACCAGAATTGACCCTGTCATATCGAAACAGTGACAGAAAAGATAAAACATTGTGACATTTCAACCTTCGAAATTACAATTATTGTTTAAATATCATAACTGTCTCGTTATATCGTCAGGACAGGGAACTCCTGCAAGAAAATGTCCTTGTTTACAAGTTTTTAAACTGACAATCATGTTAAAAAGACGAGTATATAACTCACCTCTGAGTTAGATCATACTATTTATTTTACTGTGGTTAATTTGAGTTGAAATGAAACATAATTTTTGCACTGAGTTTATGACCTTTTTTTGTATGTACTGTTAACAATCTTTGGAAGTCAGTCTCTTTTGTGTGTTCAAAGAAATTTCAGGTAAACTTGTCTTTAAGGCCACTATTAATAAATTGTTTGTTTGCTGCTTCCATACCAATATTTGTTTACATTGGTAAGTAGGTGTTGTTGTTTTCGTTTGTCTTTTTAGTACTCTCTTACATCTTAATTCTGTATAATAAAAAATGGAACAATAATTATGGCTACTGGAAAAGCTTGGACTGGGGATAAATTTGTGAGTCGGTCAGGAAAACGCCAATCAAACTATTCATTAATGGTTTCCTTAATACAATGTAATTCTCTCATAGTCTGAATTTTGTCTTTACAAGATACAAGAATCTTCATTTAAAGTCGGGTATATACTAACAACTTGTTTCTTGAAGAAACATTAGCTCAATGAGCTATTTTCCTACACCTTCCTCTGCTCATAAAACATGGAGAAATGTTCTTAATTTAATCTGTTAAAGCATCAAAATTACTGAAATTATAATATAATGCAAGCAAATGTCTTAGAATGCAACACCACAGTAATACAATCATCTTAAGCTCAGGGTTGGGTGTTGTTTTTTCAAAGGAAAAAAGTCTCAGAATTGTCATAGCCTTGGCACTATTGTTATCTGCTGCATGCAAGAATTTTAACCTGTTGGCCACAACTCAAAAACCGTTCAAGATATTCAAATAAAACAAAGTTATGGTTCGAATGTTGCATGCAGAGACAATTTACACTCTCACGGAGAGATAATTCATAAGCTATGGTTTTGTTTCAAGATGATTCAATATATTATATGTAAAGATTGTAATTGTATTTAATGTGAACTTTGATGATTAATATATAGATATATTATATAGATATACATATGCATGTTGAATAACATATGTTTAAACCAATGCTGTATGTCACATGCAAATGTAGGCCCAACATGTAGGCCAATAATCGACGAGTTAGGCAAATAAATGACTGAAAAACAATAGATTTAAAATTAAACTAAGCTAATGGTTCACCTGTTGCCAGAGACAATTCGCTGTTACTTTATAATATGGCACATGTACACTTCAAGGCCCATAACAATGGCTATAATAATTGTTGAATAATGCTCCTTTTCAAAGTGAAAAAACAGATGAGCATTCCCCTTGTTTAGCCCTTGTAAGTTGCCTTAACTGTACGGTTTTGTGATACTCTATGTAAGATAAACAGAATTTTTAAAGTGAAAAAAAAACAACAGATGATCATTCCAGGCACACCCATGTAGCCCTTGTAATGCCTTCACTGTATTGGCACGGCTTTTGTGACTTTCTATGTAAGATATACGGAAATTGTCAATTAAAGAAGGACATGATGCATTATCGTCTTTCTACGACTTTATCATGAAAATGCTTGTATTTTGTCAGGTGAAAATTGTTCACATCAATTAGAAGAAGAGCTTCTTTATAATGTATTTGACAAGATAATTGAATTTTGTGTTTTTCTTGATGGGAATCAATACCAGAATCATTAGATGAAAGAAGACGATGCAGGGCATTATGGGGGTTTAGGGTAAAAGAGACCTTTTTTTTGATAGGGGGACTCAAACTTTATTACATGTAGCTATAATTTTGCAGTATTAAATATAGTCTGCAAGGTTGGTAATTATTTAATATAATTAAATTAAATTATCAAATTGTTTCTATGTTTAGCAGACAGACAGGTTTTAGGCTTCCTGAAAAAAAACACATTTATAATGATCAAACAATCTTCCCGAATATTTTTTATTTTATTTTTATTTACTACAATTTTGACTGCAGAACATAAGACTGTAGACAATATGGTTTAATTATGGTTTATACTTTGTTCTATATATAACATATAATAATAATGTTTCCTGTCTATCAAGTATTATTTTAGTTTTACAAAAAGAATATATGCACATAAATGGATACATTAAAAAACACTTCACAAGGAAAGAATATAAAAAAGAAACTTCTTAAGTTGAGGAAGTTATTACCACATGTTTTCAAAATGTACAAAAAATATGGGTGTTTATATGGACAGACTCAAACTAATGCTTTAAAAAACTGCTTAATAGGAAGAAAAAAGATGAGACTAGTTGAGGAACATTACCACTATGTTCCATATAAAACTAATTTACGGCTTTTATCTTTTTATCACCTTTTTCAAAGTAATAATTAGGGAATAAGTCAACAGGTTACTTATCTGTTTATGTTTTATCAGTTATTAGCTGGCTTATCTGAAGGTTTAAGAATCCATCTTTCACTTTCATCTGTGAAAATCCAGAAGATTAGATTTTTTGATAAAAAAAATATTTTCAAAAATTCATATTCTTCACACAAACATAATAAAATGTGAATCGAAAGATTGTATGATTGATAAAAAAAAATCTTCAATCACTTTTTTCTCTATTTTCTGATGATCAATAGTAATAATTAGTCACTGATATTTAGTGATGATTTTCTCATGATAAATATTTATTATCTTTTTCATCATTCTATAATTATTCCTGGTTTCAAGCAAAAAAGTAGATGATTTTACAATTTTACAAGCTTTCAGGAACAGAAAAAATACTGAGGTCGGGTCTTAAAAATGTTTTACACAAATTGATATTGAAAATTCCCAATATTTGGGGCTCCCTGTCTAATTTTAACAGTTCAGTGTTAATTGAATTGTAACATTTTTTTGATCGGCAATTTACATCAAAGGGACAATTTCTTGTCAGCTGAGCCCAAAAATATGTTTTATGCTGTAATACAATTGTCAGTCAACCCCTATTGAATTCAGTTTCAGAACAAATACAGCAGCATTTGGTGGTCATACATTCATTATTCATTGGCGAGCATTAATTAGTTGGTATAATTTAATATTCATGTGTTGTTGACCACATTTCAGACATTTTTTCAGGGCTTTTGTTCTTTAACTGATGGACAAACATTCCTTGCAACAAATTTTACAGTTTAATAGAACAATTTATTTTAATTTGATTTTATTTTCCATTAAATAAGGCAAAAAATCTGGGAAATTCTTATTTTCTCAACTTTTTAAAATCATGGTTAATAAGATAATTGTCTTGAAGTTATATAGTGATAATGACATATTCTCATATTCCCTTAATGTCATTGTGGTCAGCATCATCAGGAATATTTTTTTTCAAACTTGACTGGAAATCACAAACGGTTCAAGATCTGTGTCGACATGTTGCTAGACACAATATGCACATTATACAGCAAGGCTGGTAACCCTGGATTAATGGGATGGTGAATTATGCCCCTTTTTTGACAAGGTGAGCCTTAAATTGGCAGTCGCTCTCTAACACCCTTATGATTTACTATTACATACGCTTGAGGAAGAATTCAAACATTAGCTCAGTTATTTTTCCCATTATTTTGTTTGATTTTGATTTTTTTTCTACCTAACAATTTCAAATAATTTAAAGATTTAAAGAAGAAAAAGTGTGTTCTACCATTGGTGTAAAAGCAATAGTTAAATCCGATTGGCCCATGTAACATCTTAAATCATTTCCTTAAACTAAGATGATTTTCCTTTGTTAATTTGTTAAGTATATTAATAACTGGTCAAATGCTGTTATAACTAAATAATACCTATAATAATGATTATGAATAATAAGAGTAATAATAATAATAATAATAATAATAATAATAATAATAATAATGATAATAATAATAATAATAATGATAATAATAATAATAATAATAATAATGATAATAATAATAATAATAATAATAATAATTAATAATAATAATAATAATAATAATAATAATAATAATAATGATAATAATAATAATAATAATAATAATAATAATAATAATAATGATAATAATGATAATGATAATAATAATAATAATAATAATGATAATAATAATAATAATAATAATAATAATAATAATAATAATAATAATAATAATGATAATAATAATAATAATAATAATAATAATGATAATATTAATAATGATAATAATAATAATAATAATAATAATAATAATAATAATGATAATAATAATAATAATAATAATAATAATAATAATAATGATAATAATAATAATAATAATAATAATAATAATAATCATTAATTTTAGAGATATACATACTTTTATGTTAAAAACATAAGTAATTTGCTTTAAATTTTATTATGAAAATTTTAGGAAATCAAGTTAAGAGAAGTTTTATGAATACTATGCCTGTAACTTATAACATACGAGTAAACAAATATGCTGTCCACAGTCCAGCATCACACAATGCTTCAGGGTATATTGAACAATATATATCAATAGATCTTACAGATAAAACTCCTAAATTTGTTAGATGCTACTTGATTTCAAGTGAGATTCAAATGATCTTTAGACAAGATCAAAGGGGTGGGGTTTAAAAGTCAAATTAAAACCCATCACTTTTATTTCATGGTGGACAGAATTCAATTAGATTACATAACCGCTGGTGAAGCTGTTGAAAGGGATAACAATTTTAAAAGATCTTTGGTTGCATAATCAGATCTTAGGGTTGAAAAGATAAGTGAAAATTCGGATAAGGGGGAATGGATAGAAGCTGAAAGTTTAAAGATAAATGACTTATAAGGACTAGCCAACGGATGGAGGTGGTAGTCACTGGATAGTCACGCTGTCTGACTCTGAAGCCAGCAAGATTATTATATGTTTCTGGCAGTAGTGAGATTTGGTTATAAATGACCGAACAATTGTGGGACTAGGACATCGTTGTAACACTGGACTGAGTTAACGAAACGGTGAAAGTCAGTTTAGGTGTGACAACAGATTGTGAATCTTATACAGTGGTCAGTGTGGTCTGCACTGGCTCTTTGCTCATTGGTCGACTTGACAATTGGTCACTTTGAAGTTTGGACACAATTTTTAAGCAGTGAATTAATGTAGTTCATGTTGATATACAACTGCTTTGTTGTTTTTTCTTTGCTGACTCTGAGTGTAACTATTTGGACATGAGTTAATGGTGCTTTGTTAACTGGACTTGAAAGGAAATTCGGACATTGGACCTTTATTTTTTATGTTTAACACTTATAACATTTTAACGAAACAGGTTTGAGTGTGGTTTCTAGAGGTCAAGAATCGTGGAATACAATTAAATACATGGTAAGCAGCTATTTTTTTTTAGTTTCATATTTTTTAATAATTTTTATGATTGTGAATTGGATAATTTGTATAATTATTTAATGTTTGAAAACATTACAACAGTTTGTGATACAATATAAGTAATTTGATATTGTACAAATACATAAAAATGAAAGCCATGCATGAATACGAAAATATTGAATAATTAGCAAATGGATATTGAAACTCGAAACGTATGCTTCGGAACATGTTGAAATAAATTAATGTAAAAAACGAATTATTAAAATTGATTCGTCGTAATTGTTACAAAATTAAAATTGATAACCATGCTGTAAAAAGCTTTTATAGTTGTATTGAAAACTTTTTATAATGATTTAAAACAAACATTGTACTTCCATCCATGAGGTATAAATTCAGAGAAAGAACCAGGCTATTAATTTAACTCCGGTTTTGATGTTTAGAAATATAATTTTAAAGAGTGCAGACAAATATTTGAACAGTTATGATACAGACAGTGCAGGTTATGAGATCCAGGGTAGTATTGAACTGGAACTGTTAAGTTAGAAAATTTCTTTGTATGGCTAATACTTAAGCAGCTAAAAAAAATCTTGGCTGATAAAAAAATAATAGTCTTGTGTTGTGTGATTGTGCTTTAGGTCTATGGTCTGAGAAAATTGCTTGGTAGAATTAAGGAAAAAAAGCAAAGAAAGTTTCTGCTAATAGAGTAAATATTGATGCAGATTGATTTATTTTACCGTAATATTTGTTTTCCGGTAAGGCAGCTTCAGTTTTTATTTTTGTTTTGTCTGTCCTGACATTGATGTTCATGTTTAAATGCTCCATACGGCAAGTCTTAGATACAACAGATTACTTGCAATATGCTAAAAGACACAGTTTTGCAAGGTTTTGACTGGAGTTGTTACTGTAGAAATAAGATTTTTGGCAAGAGTTTTAGTTTGCAGTTACAGATTGTAAAGCCTGATAACTTATTTGAAGACTACCATACGTATATATAGAACAAGTAATAAAATAAAAAAAATACTTCATTAAACATTATGGTGGTGTTAATTAACTGAAGTTTTATTCCTGTACTTTAATATTCACTGCATAAAATATAAGCATGCATCTTTGTCATAGAGGAACATATATTATGTCTGTAGCCAGTTCTTTATATTTCCAACAAATGTATCATATCATATTCGTACTCTTCCCAAGATATTATACCATTATGTATGCATTGAGTTCTAATTCAGTTATACCATGACTGTAAATAATATATATATATTATGTGGGTTCATTGTCAAAAATGTGTTTAAAATGTTGTATAACAGAGTCTCATCTGGTATTCATTTAAAGTAGTTATAATTAGGAGAATATAGTGTTTAATTGTTTAGTATTAGCACAAAGAATTAGGCCTACCTAATTTTTTCATTGTTGAATTCTTGAAACAAATAAAATCATCGGAACAATTTTTAATATGATATCTAATTTTGAAATTTTGAAACAATGAAAATTGTCTGGCAATTTTTTAGCTCTTTATTCAATTTTGAATTCTTGAAACAATTAAAAATGTCTGGGCATTTTTTTTAATTCCAAGAGACTGCTAATTTAGAGTGACTGCTAATCTAGGAGCACAGCTGTATTCCTTTGTAAAACAATTGTGGTCCACATGTTTTATTACAAATGGGGGTATGAGAAATTGGTCAGAAAATTGAAATATATTGCTTGTTATTCACATTTGGGACTAAATAATGATTATGTCAGCCTATAAACTGTCAGGACTTTTTAAGGGAACTGTCAACTCC
Source organism: Mya arenaria (assembly GCF_026914265.1). NCBI lineage: Eukaryota > Metazoa > Mollusca > Bivalvia > Myida > Myidae > Mya > Mya arenaria. The sequence goes on along the minus strand of NC_069124.1, from coordinate 45,913,996 downwards.
TGGCCCCTAATGGCCCTTTATGGCAAAAGTTACATGAAAATAACAAAGATAACTGTCATTGGCTTTGTTTCATTTTCTATAATATGGGCAATAATTCTTTCAGCACCTCTCATGATGTCATCAATAATGGACTTGTCATTTGACTTCTTACTGATTTAAGATGTACCAAAATTGACATTTGACTGTTATGGCTTTATTTGAAATTGTGTTAGACAGTTTAAATTGTAAGTGATGTAATATTATTACTTTCTTTTGATACCTGTGTCATGAATAAATAAATGGATAGCTATAGTGTGCTTCAGTTCTAAATAAATAATAAATATTTGAAGAGAATTCATACCCAAGTGAGAGAAGAGAAAAAAGGCAACAAAATTAGTCATCAACTTGATCAGAAATGGATAAAATTTATCGATAAAACTTAATGTAAAAATAATAGCTGTGGAGCCTGATAGTCCCATGGACCCGATTTTGGGGTGAGTAATGGTTAAAATGTGTGAAGCATTGTTAAGGGCCCAGTGGCCCTTCATTTGATTTATGTTCCTGTCCCGGAGCCCAGCCTCTGAGGGGCCACAATACAAAATGGCTGCCAGGGAATATTTCCAACGCCTTATGGAGACGTTTATCAATGTAATGACAGATTTAGACATTCAGAAATCTTTCACATTCGTTTCTATGGTAATATAAATGATGTCTATGACAAGTTTTGTGAAAATTCTTTACAGAAATTTTTATTTGTCATCTTGTTTAATGGTTTGTGTTACATGTTGGTTGGAAATCAAGTTTGACGTAGGGCTCACTGCTGCGATAGTTACTACGTGTGGTGGGAATGTAGGCCCTGGAGGTGAATTGGGTAATTTAAAGGTTTAAAGCAATTACAAGCTCGTGGACAGTATCAATTTGTCCACGTCCAGTGTCCGTTTAGTGTTCGTGGGTACCTATTACATGGGGGCAGCGAGAGAGAGGACTTTAATTTAAAAAGTTTAATTAAACCATGTGGTAAATTAACTTTTACTCTTTGTAATGAGCAAAACTGTTGTCTGCTTCAGTTTAAGTAGCATTTTTATACAAAACAATTTGACCTTTAATGTTCTCTTAAATGTTCAGTTACAAGAGAGCAATAATTTTGGTGTAAATTTTTTATCAAATCAAAGTAATAATGTAGTGTTAATTTTTTTTTGGCATTTGATCGAAATTAACAATAAATCGGAATTCTTCTAATAACATTTAAGGCATATACAATAAACAGCCTTGATGTTCCATATTGCATCCATCAGCAACAGATAAGCCAAAAATCACATTTTTGTCTTGTCAAATGTTTACAGAATATCTTGGAAAGTGACTTAAAGTATGGAAGAGTAATGTTTATTTTGCCAAAAAATGCACATGTCAGGAGTTGCATGGTTATGTTGACTGATGGGATGCACCTTGTCTGAGAATTTTCATTGTTTGGAACTTTACCATGGGAAGAAGCTCCAAACTTTAAACAGCGACCAAATATTTGGAGGTGCTAGCCAAAAATTAGGTTTTTTATGAACATGGCAGAAAAAGTGTACAAGAGGTATATGGTGGTTTGGGGTTTATAATTAAGACAGGAATAGGAGATTTAATAAATGGACTGCATTGGATCCAGTTTAAGGCGATTTATCATGTGAACGGTTTGGAGTATTATTATATTTTTCTTTTATTTTAAAAAATAAATAATATATATATTAATAAAATAATAATATTATTTTAAATTGACATGTAATTTGAATTAAATTTTCTTGCATCAACAATCACAATGGATCATATTTCAAAGAAATGTTGTTGCTTTTATCAGACTTTTTCGAGACATATAATTTGCAAGTTAATGTTTGCTTTTGATGCTTATGGAAATTTTGTGAGAAAAAATTATACCTTTACCTCTGTGATATAGGTATATAAGTTTGGAATGTTTTTATGTAATATTACATGCTTGTCATAATGCTTGAAAATTATTCCACTCATTAGTAGCCAATTAAATTCATTGGAGTTATATTGCACAGTATTATGAAGTTATTTATTATAGCTTTATGCAGGATCAGTTCAAGATTTAAAGTGAGGCAAATTGATTAATGGAAGTCAATGCACTTTTTGAAGTTGCCAAAATATCAACAAGAAGTTGTAAGTGTTGTTTGAAAATGACCTATTCTATATTGTAGTTAAACCTTATTGCCTATAAGGATATTAAATACTTTATACATATATTATAAATTAAAAAAACTGGTATTCATATTTTCCCCATTTGCATAGAATTTGGACTTTAAAAAAATACACAAATTTCTTGACTTAAAAATTATATTATTAGGTGTCTTAGAGTCTGTGGAGTTAAGACAACTTTGGCAGCTGTTTTGAAGCAGGAAGTGTACAGGGATAGTTGACAATATAAGTTTCCCCCACCCACAAGGACTCTCCCCCTGGTCCAACACCTTGTAAAGCAATACTTGTTTATACTGGCTACTAAGTTCCTCTCCAAAGTGCTGTAAAACCTGTTGACCACCTACTGGAGTGCTGCAAAATGATAGCTTTGGAGGCAACGACTTTATCATAGGGAAACTAATTTCAATAAGTATATGTTAATATTTGATATTCATAGAAGTGTGCTCAGTGCTAATTAGGCTCAAAGTGGCTCACAATTGCAATTATTTGCAAAGGAAAGGATGTCCCAATGTGGCAATCTTTCTGTAATGTTGTGTAAATCTAATTCCAGCTACAATAAAACAAGGTGAAAATTGGTGCAAATTGCGTCAAGTTCTCTTTATTAGTTTCAAAGTCATCCCAGAGAGGGCTGTCGCTCTCGTTCTGAATATCTAATGATCTTTATCAGTGCATTAGATTTTTTTAGATAGGATATGCTAAAGGAAGCCCTTTTACATGCTTCAGAAGCTGCTAATTTTGTGTGAAAGTCATTTACATCTATATAAAGTTGTGGCTTTGTTTGACTTTTTGTTGAACTTACTTGTAACACTCAGAGCTTATTGTTTCTGGATTTTAGCAAAGCATTTGATGACAAATTCAGTGAGTTTTTGTTTGTGCTTACACTAGCAGTATTTCTTAATTGGTACATTTTTTTATACCTTAGCAAAGCATTTACAACAGCATAATCAGTGTCTGAGCTTAAACTTTTACTGTTTCTTGGTTTTAGCAAAGCATTTGATAGTAAAATCAGGGTGTTTTTATTTAAGCTTTGACTGCCAGTAACATTTACTGTTTCTTGATTTTAGCAAAGCATTTGATAGTAAAATCAGGGAGTTTTTGTTTAAGCTTTGACTGCCTGGCAGTTACTTAAACTATTTCTTGATTTTTGCAAAGCATTTGATAGCAAAATTGGTGACTTAATGCTTTAGACAAGTAGTTGTTCACAGTTTGTTAAAATATAAACTGCTGATGGATTTATTGGCATGTGTCCTTTAATTAAAGACTGTCAACATAGATTTTAAAGGGCTGAGTGATGTGCGAATAACAGTCCCATCAACGGAGGCAGGACAGGGTTTGCCCCTGACTGGCAAGTAGGCATATATAATAAAACAAATTTATAGTTTATAACAAAGATAATCTAAACTGACTGATGTACTTCAGTTTCATTTTTTTGTCAGATGCATTTGCAATTTTTGGAAGAGTATAGAATTTGGATTTACATAATTTTCCAAATTATATATGTCAGTGAAGGGATACTATTACTGTAAAGGTAAAAACTGTTTAATTTATGCAGAATTCTAAATAAGAGTAGAAAACTGAAATTGACTTTTTATTCACAGTGTGTTATAGGTAACAAGGAATCAAACTCAGTTTATTTGTGACAGAAGGCCAATGGCCCATTATACCACAATATACATAAAGCTCATAGAACATAATATATAAGATCATAATTCTGAAAAAATACACACACATATAATTATATAAAATATTATATATATATATATATATATATATAGGTTAGTTATTTGTGAACAAGCAGTACTGTATGATGATAGTAAATGCAATTTAAGATACTTAAAGTCAGTGGAGCTGAATGCATTTGTCTATTTTTTGTATTTTTGATGGATTTAATTATATGACATGCACTTGGTAGTGATGTTTTATTATATGGCACCTGCAGGTTCGTATTCTTTGTAATTAAATAAATAAACTAGATCCATGAATATATAATTAGTTGTCGGCAATTTTACACCATATGTGTGATATAATCATCCGTAACATGAATATCGAGTCATGGCGGCCCGTCTTCGGAGATTTATCATTTACAAAAGTTGGATTACCCTGTATTCCGTTATACGACACTGTGCGTTGTTGACAGCTTCAATTTTCGTGCGAACAAAAACATGTAATGAATATACCCGATATCTATTCTAGAGAAACTGTAAACCACGTTTTCAGCCAAATTGGTTAGTAAAGAGAACGCTTGCATAATAAATGAAGGTGTTACATTTCGTTATTATGTCGGGAGTTAAGTTATTCAAAATCAGTATTTACTTTATAGTTATAATATTTTATGAAATTTAGATTTGGGAGATAAATTTATGAAAAGTTATAAATTTTCAAATAAATTTGTTTGGTCCTCCATTTGATTTCTTACCCTTTGTTAATGTTTATTATTGAATCGATTTTCGATTGACAGAATATGGCATATTTGAAATAGAAATTTTTCGATTTTCTTATCAATGAACTTTGTCAAAGATAAGAATATATTAATAATTCTTGTATTCCGAGCTCGGCTTAATCTTGCTATCATTTGAGAATAGATTTATTTGAAATTAACACTTGCATCTTGTAAATAATCATGTTTCAGCATTAAGTAAGATGACCGTTATTTTGGAAACCAAAACATTTTAACCTATGAGACAATGTACGATATCTGTGTTGTCAGGACATCATTTAAAGTCATTTGATAAATAATATTATGAGATAAAGGTAGATTTCTGATCATCAAATTTCAGGCTTTGTTTTATATTTGAAACAAAAAAAATGCCAAAATATGATTGACTGTAGAAGGCAAAAATGTCATTTAAATTTAGTCATTGTTGAAATAATGCTTAGTCTTTTTTTGATTTTCCTCTGTTTCAAAAAAGTTGTTAAATTCTCAGGGCTAAAAATAATATTGGCTATTAAAATATTACATTAATTCCATTAAAATGTCTTTGAAGTTTAATTAGCTTTATTTATGGAGTTAATTCATTAATCTTAAATAATTTAAACATATATTCAATTACTTATGATCATTTTGATGAGATTATAAAAAAATAATATGAGACCTTATACAAACAACAAGACACCTGCAAAATGGGTCCCCATCAAACCCTTAAACAATTAGACCCTTGTTAACTATAATCTCAAACAAACAGCTTAATAGGATTATCCCAAAAACCCATTAGTACCAGATACTTCAAAGGGTGCATTATGGACAAACATGTCTTTTGTTTAGCCCTTCACTATTGTCTGAATATGTAAAAAATGATCAAAACTACAAAGGATTAATTATGTTAATTATGATTGTTAAATTCATGAATATTCATCACTCAGTTTGATATTGTATTTACAATATAACATCAAACAATATGAGTTAAATGCAACATAAATAAAGCTTACTTGTTTAAAAAAAGCTGATATAGTATCATAGAAGCATTATTGTACATCAGTGGTAAGAAAATGTTTCAAGCAATTAGTATACCATTAATTAAAGTTTTAACTATATTTAAATAAAGTTTATATATTATTATTATTTTGCACTTAATACATATAAATAAATACATTTTTGGACTGAAATTCAAATACACAGTTCAGTTACTCATTTTAAACTTGTTAATAATTTTATCAAATAATAATTCAGTGAAATTAGTAGAATAATCTTTTTGATGTAAATTAGTAAAGGAAATTGTGATTGGTCAATTAGAGGCTTGTCAACTATTGTCAATTATTTATCTGTAATTTTAAAGGACATAATCATATAAGGATATACATTGTTAAACATGATAATTAAACCCATTTAATTACAGTTTCCTTGGTTTTACATGACCATAAAACCAGAGACTCTCTTTTAAGTTGTCAGTATTTCCTTGCTCTACTTATGCTTCAGTCATAGTTAATATACATACAAATATTTTATGCCCCAGATTTGGTGGAATAAAAAACTGAAGAGAATCACATTGAATTAGATATACCTGGTTTGTAAAAGATACTTTTTAACTCCCAAGTTCAATATTATGTATCATTATTTTAGTGACATTTATTCCTTTTTTTATTTTATTTTTCTGCCAAAAAAATAATTATTCTTTGTTTATATGTTGATGAATTTTGAAGATGTATTTTTTTTTGTAAAATATTCAAAAAAGTACAAAAAAAATATATTAAAAGGTTTGAATTATGATAATTTAAAGTTATATATTGAGCCCAATGAGTTTCAATTCATCAAAATCACAAAATAATGAACTCCATAAATATGAAATCAATGACTCATGAAATTATTCAGTACGTTTTAATATTCATTAAATGTAAAACATCATAACATTAATTTTTCAAACTCAATTCTATAAATTACACGCAGGTTTTAAGACGGGAATAATTTTCCTAAAATGGGCCTGCTGACACCTGGCTTGAGATTGAAGGCTTTATTAAAACCAAATGAAGTTAAAAAACCATCAGCTGTATAAAATCAGGGCGGTTAAGATCATTTATTAAAGTCAATAATATTTCTCAATGTTTTTATCGAAAATCGCAGCGTTACAGAGTCCTGGACAGCGAATCACGCGCACTGGCGATCTATGCGTCAGTTGTAATTTGAAGGGTTTAAAGCTATAGTAGCTTGAAAAACTATACAGCATTCAATCCGGCCTATCAAAGTCATTGGATGACGACCGTGTTCAGCTGAAAAGATTTATTTGTTTCGATGAGAGTACTAGAGAGGTCTCGATGTAAAATTATCGCAGTTTATGACATAAGAGAATACTTGAAAACTAGCTGTTGATTTTAGTCAAGTGTTAAAAAAGATAATCATTTCGAAAAATATTTTACATCAATTTGGACATAAGTGTTTAAATTCAACAGTTGTTGTTCAGTTCTTTTTGCAAATGGATTTAAAATTGGAAATAAAAAAATAAAAGGTAAATATTATTTTTAAATAAATCACAGCTAACTATGTGAAAAATAAAAAAATTATTTTTGTCAAGGATAAACATTTTTCTTTAAACATGAAAGTGAAAGAATAAAATATGTACTATTTGAAAAAGCATTAACATTTTCTTTGAAGTTTAATCTTAATTCAATCCAGAAAATCCCTATTGCATATATTGTAGAAGTAAAACTTTAATATGTAATCTTACGGATTTGGCATTTTTATCATTAAATTAAACATTCTTGATTCTCCAAAAGGTGCAAATTGGTGCAAGGATTAATATATCAATAGATTGGTTCATCTTCAATTTGGCAACCGAAAGTAATGTCAAACAAAACGATGCACGGCATCAAAAAGAATCTTAGGTGGAACTTCGGTTCTTAAAGCCAGCATTAAGGGCATTGTAAAAATTGTGTAATCAGACTTAAGGGATGTGTACACTAACTTAAGATTTTGTATCGCAGAATCATTGTTGGCTTAAATTTTTCTTCATCTCTCTTTGAATAAGACAGGAACAAACTTTCGTGCAAATACACTCAAGATTTTTAGGCCGAAATGAAACCATTGGCCGTGAAACTTAAATAAACCGTTCCTTTAAAACTAGTAACATTTTGGGCAAATAAAAATACAAATATTGAGAGAGAGTGGATGATTAATTTTCAAGTGGAGTGTGTACATTACTTGGAATAAAGGATACAATGAAATTATGTTATAATAGAGTTTTTAGTCAAGTTTAGTTAGTAGCTGAGTGTGGAGTTGTGTAAACGGACTACTTTGTTTGCGAAGTTGGTTTGATGTTGATCTCGAAAAAGTTTATTCGTATTCTTGGGCGATCGCTTGCATTAACATTACAAGGTAGATTAACAGTGGAAATCTTTGATTTCATTAATTGGATATCTTAGAATGCATCAGTGGAGGACTTCATTTGAATTTTGAATTTGAATGATTAGCTAGCATGCAAACAATCATGCTTTATTGTAATTTTGCATGTAAGCGACTTTAATGTTACTTAAGGAAAAAGGCTAAATGCAGAAAAACTTGGTCTTGGATGGATCTAACTTTAATGGGTTGGAAAGTCATTTTCTGTTGAAAGTCTTGATGAAAATTAAGTGTTGAGTGCTGTGAAATTGGTTTAAAGTGATTGTTGACATTTTTATGAAAAAAATACAGTGAATAATTGACTAAAAACTGCATTTGTTTTACATAAAAATCCAGATTTAGACAATATACCGTTTTATAATGAAGGCTAATGGATTTTCAAGTGTTTTGGATGGCAATTAAAACAGAAGAAATTGAAGTGTTTACCCAATCTCCTATATATGATGAAATTGATTTTAAACTGGATTTCTAAAACAGAGATCAGAGTGATTTTAAACCAAATGTTCATGTCTGTCAATCCTTCTGACCCTTTCACTGTTAAATATTAAACTTAGACTGTTTCAAATACATTGTATCTACATTTTTTGAAAATAATATGGAATTATTTTTATTTAAAAAAAATATTCATGTACACCTAAAAATATGAATAGATAAGTACTTTTAACAAAATATTCATGTGTTTTGTTTTATTTTTTCAGAGTGTCGAAAAACAGAGATATGCTTATTAAGCTGTTGTGATACATTGACTGAAACGATTTACCTTGATCACCATGTCGTTGTTCATCAATCTCATCATCATCGCAGCTGTTGTTGTGATAGTGACAGCCACTATTCCGCCAATCCGGTTTACCATGACAGAGGAAGAGCCCAGCGGGTATAGAGTGGGCTCCGTGGCCAATGAAACCCAGCAATATCTAGAGTGGGACCCAACAGATCTTACATACTCCACTGAGGGAAGCACGCTTTTCAGTATTAACGATGAGACTGGGGACATTTATACGCTCGTTGTGATTGATCGTGAACACGTGTGCGAATACCAGAGTGACTGTATGGTTAAAATGGACGTTGCTGTGAGGTCGACAGATAATCGCTTATTTGAGGTGATCTCGGTAGAAATCATCATTGAAGACAAAAATGACAACACGCCAATGTTTCCAACGGATGTAACCAAAGTTGACATTGCGGAGAATAGCCCAGTTGGATCTGCCTTCAAAATTGAGCTCGCTACTGACAAAGACACCGGAGCACAAAACTCTGTCCAGAGTTACGAACTGTTGTTAAATGAAGGATCGACGGGTTACTTTTCTTTGAATATTACCAAGAACTTGGACAGCACTTTCAATCTCAAACTCATTCTAACGAAGGAATTGAACAGAGAGGTGAAGGACTCTTACAGTGTGGTTGTTATTGCCAAGGATGGAGGGAACCCAGTGAAATCTGGGACACAGAGAATCAACATAAATGTCACAGACGTAAATGACAACGACCCTCAGTTCACCCAGACTTTTTACAATGTCACTATCAAAGAAACATCAGGCATTCATGAAACAATCCTTTATCTTTCTGCCAACGACAAAGATGCTTACGAAAATGCCAGAGTTTCTTACAGAATAAGTGAATTTTACCTGAATAACGATGGTTTACGAGAAATATTCTACCTAGTCGAAGAAACAGGAGAACTGAAAGTTAAATCTGACCTCTCTTCTTATGCGGGACAATCATTTAAATTTTTTGTCGAGGCCTTTGACCATGGGGCTGTACCACGGTCTTCTCAGGCTGAAGTTGAAGTGCATATTCAAGACTCCGGAAATAATGCCCCTATTGTCAGTTTTAGCTTCTTTTCCCCTGGAAACACCGGCTATGTGAATGTGCCAGAAAACGCTTTGAACCAGACATTTGTAGCCCATGTAAGTGTCACTGATCTTGATAGTGGCGAAAATGGACAAATCGAATGCAGGATCTCAAATACTCACTTCGCTATTGTGAAAATGGATAAGGGCTACAAGGTGGTCGTCAATGCTATTCTTGACAGAGAAGTGCTCAGTACCTACAACCTGACTGTTACCTGCTCAGACAAGGGAACACCAGTCATGAGTGACTCAGCTTCGTTCTTTGTTCACATCACAGATTACAACGACAACAGGCCAGTGTTCGATCCTCAAATCTACCGTGTTAAACTCACTGAAAATAATCAGGGGACCGAACTGATAACTAAAGTTATGGCCACTGATGAAGATGATGGCAAAAATGCTATATTTCACTACGTACCACATGAAGATGCCATGGACCGATTTGTTGTTGACAGCAATACTGGGAAGGTAACTGTTAATGCTGTTTTTGATCGGGAAGTCGAACCTGTGGTAGTCTTTCGAGTCCTTGCTGTGGACAATGGTAACCCAGCTCTCACAGGGACAGCTACAGTTTTCCTTACCTTGCTCGATGTCAACGACAATGCACCAACTTTTACGGAATCTTCGTACAAAATCGCAGTGAAAGAGAACCAAGAAACTGGCTCTGATGTGTTCAAGTTCAGAGCTGATGATAAAGATGATGGTGTTAATGCTGAATTTGTTTTCTCTCTTGCCCCGGAATTTGTGAGCTCTGTGCCATTTGTTATGTTCAGTAACGGACAATTAAAAACCAACAAACAGCTGGATAGGGAGGAAAGGAGTCGCTACGATTTTGTTGCCATAGTTACGGATAGGGGAAATCCCCAGCAGAGCAGCCGTGTGCCTGTGATTGTCAGCGTTGAAGATGTAAATGACAACCAACCGGTTATAACATTCCCCAGACCATCGAACAACAGTGTTATAGTTTCCTACCCAGACTTTGAGTCAGAATATATCACTACCGTTGAAGCTTATGACCTTGATGAAGGCCGCAACAAAGAACTGTTTTACTCAATCGTTGCTGGAAATGACATGGACATCTTTGAAATGGACTCTGTTTTTGGAAACTTGTATTTCAAGTCACAAATTGACATTGGTGCTGATAAAATTATTGCCCTGGATATTTCCGTTAAAGACAAAGGTGACAATCCCTTAGAAACGATTAAGACATTGTTCGTAGAGCTGAAATATACAAATGCAACATTCTTGAAAAGTATTTCTGACGGTGCAAATTCCAGCAACGTCATCATTTCTGTCGTCGTTGTCATAATAACATTGGTCATTTCCGGTGTCATTATTGGCGTAATTCTGTTCCTCAGAACTTTGGACAGGAAACGTAAAGAAAAAGAATCAAACAGCACGAGCTCGACCCTGGAATCGGATTTCGGTTTTACCCAACAGAACCCGAATCACACGATCCTCTCGGTGGACACTCTGTCATCAGGTTCGGCTTGTGAGGGTCAAGACCTTATAAAAAAGAAAGAAGTGAGCTTTGTTCTCGACGGAAATGACTCGTATGAATTTAATCAACAAAGACAGACAACCAGTACCGCTGCCAAAGATAAGCCTTCGAAGGTAAGCAGATTTTTATATAAATTATATTTAAGTTTCATACACTTGAAAACATATGATATTGTGGCGTTAATTTCGTAAGGTGTCAATTCATATTATTTTTATGTACTGTTGGTTTGGTACTGTCCTGTTTTATCCCCACAAAATATTGTAATCATGGGTTCTTTGATCTCATTTTGCTCAATTGAATTTCCCATACACATAGCTTTAAGCTTTATTAACAATACCCTTAGAATTTTCCGTTTTCTCAAATATTTTATTTGAGATGTTATTGGGAATCGTGTACAAAAAAGGCGGGGTAACTCAGCTTAAGGTTAAAATGGATAAAGTCTCCTATTATGTGGGGTAACAATTAACTTCTCTTTGAGAACAGCAGTGAAAGTTGGGCCGAACTTAATAAAAGTTCCTGTTTGTTTGTTTGGAATTGACACCCCTTCAGAAGTTTAAACGTTTTTCTTAGAGACCCATTGATTATCGCTTACATTGAGCGAAATCCATTGATGTGAGAAGTGTGTTTCAATATTTATTGCATAAAACTATCAGTTTGTGCAAATAAGCAGAATAATGGAGTAAATATGACACCAATCATGGTCTAAGTCACTCTGTAAATATAGCTTGTGCATACTAATTAAAAATGTCTCTGGGCTGCAGATGTATTTACATTTTGTAATGTGAAGTAATTTTTCGTTAACTGAATTCACTCCCGAATCAATTCTGAGTGTTTAATAACTATTATTTGCATATGGTAATTGCTTAATTCTGGGTTTCGTTGCCGGCTAATGATATGTTTGTTGGTTTTTATAATTTACTTTCAGTTTGTAACTGAATTAATTTCAAAAGTTCAAGTTTACTCAATGTTAGGAGCAAAAATGAAATTGCAATTTGTTGTTTGTTCATCGTTATTTAATTTAAAACTTGTGCGTGAAAAAGTTCCTATTCATTTTAGACTAAAATTGAATTTTCCCCGCTCTAATATTTTCAGTTTATTAAATTATTTGCTTTAAAAGTACGTAATGTAGAAAAGTACATTTCTGAAAAGTCCCTAGCGAAGAGACTTTTGGCTTTTCAATAGTAATTTTCATTTCACTCTCTAAATTAGTATGTTCCCCTCTGAACCTGAATAGGATGAAGCTCTTGATTAATCTCAATAAGGGGCCTGGCCCCTTGTGACACTCATTATGAATAAGGGGTCACTTTGTCCTCAGCAGGAAATTACAGCCGTGCCAGTAGGAGCTCGATTTGAAAAATGTTTTCGCATGAATCTTGCTAAAATGACGATTTTCGAGATTTATACAGTCATATTTATTGTAACATGAGAAGTTTATTGTTCGATACAAAATTGGAAATCAGAAGAATGTATAAATGGTATAAATGGGTGAAAATTGATCATGGTTCTATTTATGAACAGTAAGAATTATCATTTCATCTGTTAAAAATCATGTTTGAAAGGGAAACTTTAATTTTTTATTAGAAAAAAAAAGATATGAGGAAGATTGGTATCAGAGATTATTTTCAAATATAGAAATGTTCGACTTTAAAGAAAGTTTGAAGAGTGAAGCGTATAACAATCAAAACTTAGATAAGCGATAAATTAAAGTATTTTAATTGTTCGCAAAGACGGATTATGGTTTTGATAAACTCTGCTCCTTGGCGACTTACCACCCTCCGCAATCAGATTTATGTGTATTTTAATTTGAAGCGTTACCATTAACGGCAATTAGGTAGTCAGTTGTGAAATATAATGTTTCCTTAATGTTTACCCATTGCTGCAAATATGGTTTAATTGTTGCTAACAATGGCTGTAATTATGGCCTATTTCTTTTGATAATTTCTTGCACTTAAAAGTACATAAAAATAAGAACAAAGACATTTTGGAAAATATGTTTCTGCTCATGCAAAAAAATCTTTACTCAAAAATGAAAATGAATAGCTCTTATCAGAGAAAATAGAATTAAGTAATTTAAGGACATGCGTGTTTATAAAGAAATACAGAACATGAAGACGAAGAAAAACACTCTAAATTAACCATGAGGAAGTGCAACACATTCTTTAGTCTCGAACATTTTGAAAACCTGACTTGAATTTACAATTCTTTTTATAATAAAAACTGTTTGGAAGGAATGCTTCAAAAATATATCTATAATAGTTTTTTCTCTCATTCCAGTCATCCCTGCGTTACTTGCCACAGCAGTTTCCCCACCATGCCTCATCCCCCGCGTCTCAAGACGCACGAGACCACATGTCCGGCTCCCCGACAGTGCTTGATTCCCGGGAGCTACAGCACGAGGCAAACAACCAGCTTCACTCCCTCAAACTTCAGCAGGTGATACTGCAGAATCGCGCTAAACAGTGGGTCGAGCAGCAACACCAGGTATGCATGTTAGAATTATTATTTACATTGTTGTATTTAAAAAAATGGGCATAATAATAAAACTGTTTAATAATAATATAATAAGTTATTTGTCAACAATCATAATAACCATCCATTTTTCTCTCACCAGTTTGGTACGTGCCCAGATGACCACCACAGCGAGGGATCAGCCGAGACGATACCCAGTGACAGTGGACGGGGTTGTAGCGAAGAAGACGACATGTTCAGCACGCCCTCTGCTGGTAAGTAGTTCTGACAGAGTTTATTATAAATTTTGTAATTTTCAGTAACATTGAATGTAGTCTGAAATTTTCATGTTGTATTGAAAGATTATGTGCGAAGCTCATTATTATGCATATGAGTAATTATAAAGATGTAACATCTGGTTTAGAATATTAATTCTCATTATCTCCTTTTTTCAGATGATCCAAAGCTGTTTGAGTTATCTAGTCCCGAGTCCCAGCGCAGTAGCGGGCTGATTCCACCCCCCAAGCCCTACCATGCTGTTCTAGAGCCACAAAATTCCACCAGCATTTACACAAAGCAACCCTGGTCTCGTAGACCCCACCTTGCCTCGCATCGTGACACAAGACCAACACAAAGTCAGCTCAGTTTGAACAGAAATCTTAACATTCGTCATTCAGGATATTTAGACAGTGTTTCCAGTATTAATAATGAAAGCCAAAATCGTATGTCATGGGGTAGTGCATTATACGGCAATGTGATGCCGATGGACTTCACGGGTGATTCCGCGTTGCATTCGTTCTTCGACAAAACACCCATGACTTACGCCAATGCCTATCGAGACGATGAAGACACATGTTCAACCACCACCTCCGGAAGTTACACAATATACTCCGAGGAAATCTTGTGATCCATACTGACTCTTAATTAAGCCAGACTGTGATAGGTGATAGGTGGTACAATAAGAGACGATGACATGTGTTTTGAGCTCGTGAGCAAATTGGTGCTATCTTTTCATCTGTCTTTTTGACATTGTGTCGATCTCATTGTATTCAATGTTACATGAGAATAAACATTCATTATGTGATCTCAATAATGACTTATACAGAGTAACCAATGAATGTCGTTGAAAGATAAAGGCTTAAAAAGGCTAGAAAACACTACAATATTCGATGAAAAGCTGCCAAGTTTATAATCCTAGAATATCTGATTGGAGAGGTCGCTGTCATACATTCAGACGAAGACGGTTACATCATGTCTTGTCAGGTGTAAATCCCGCTGTGAGGACCCTAATCTGCCGGGCACGCCATTCTTAAAAGGGCTCTAATCTCCTGGATCCCTCGATATGCCTGTTCCTGAGCTCAGCATGGCTACAGCCTCAGTATAGACCCGTTTACCAAATCTCATTCTTCTAGGTATGTAAACTGTTACATTGTTTGTTCTGTTATGACACAAAGTTTACTCACGGCATCAAGTTGGTTTGGAGATTTACAAATTTTCACACCAGGAAAGGGCTAAACATTATCTTTGCTGACTAGGGATAAGAAACAATCCCACAACAAGCATTAATCCTATGCTCTTTTGAATGAAAGTTTATTTCAATTTTAAATTCATTGAAAAAGATTAACAAATAATGAGCAAATTGACTGTTGTTTGGTAAAAAATCTTCACATATCCAACAATTGCACAACTTTTGTGAAAACTGTGCAGTCACTTAGGTCACGAATTTTTGCGATTTTAAGTCATTAGTAGATTTTGTTATCTAAAGGATACATAGCGATCTTAGTATGGGAGGCTTTCCCCTCGGGAGTCCGGTGACAAATTATTGACCAATCTGTCTTATATGAGAATAATTACCAAACGCTGTGTTTTATCTTTCCCTTGGCTGCTAAGACAGGATGACTAAATTCCGGTTTAATCTTCAACAGATTAAGATTTAATTATTCCCAAGTTTGCATTGTCCGTCATTGAGTTTCACTTGCAGGGGGTGTAGGAAGGGGTCATTCTAATTTAGGACCTTTAACACACCACCTCGCATGATTTATACCTCATTTCAATTGTAGAAATTCATCATTTTTAGATATCAAAGAAATTCATTGAAATAAATATTTTATTGGTTAATTGGATCAGAAACAATTTATTGAATATTGATTGCCAAAATAACAGACGAGACTCTTAAACATGAAGAGTTTATTGTTGTATTAAGGACTTCCCATTCAAACCTGGTTTTATTTTATTATTTCAGAGCGAGGAAAAAGTGGGCTGGGGCAAAAAAGCTGCGAGGCCAGTTGGAATACTGATCAGTCCATGGGGCGCTACCAGTGACGATTATTATTACAAGTGTGCAGCACCATGCCCAAATACCAGGTATGGTGCAGTTTTAATACCAATATAAATGACATCCATAACCATTAATTTCTAATAAAACACAGATTGGTGATATTTTTGGCACAGAGCAATAATCTTCCGCCACCCAAATTGTTTGAGATTTTCAACTACTTGTTTGATTAAAATGGTTTTGAATTGCTTTGTTTTCTGTTTAAGTTTTTATAAAGCTTACACAATACAGATTCAAATCGAAACCCATTATTAAGTGTATTTAAAAAAATCATTCTGACATTTTGTATTGAGAAATGAGTATTGTCAAAGTTCTCTCTAAATTGGCGTTAAAAGCTTTTACTGATAAAGTTTTATATTCCAATTCAGCCTCATGCAAATTTGTTTTCTATCTTCATTAGAAACAAAAGCTGCCCAATGCTAATTGCATGTTCCCAACCAGTGCAGCAATTTGCATTTTGATTAAGAAAACGTGGGAAATCAATACATTTTGAAATAAAACGGATATAAAATAGGATATACACCATTTTAATTGATGGCATGAGACTAACTTGCTCCCAATGGTTCTATATTTCACACTTTGTTTGAATAATTAATCGGATCTGGGAATAAAGGCCGAAGCCTTCAGATTTGGTGACTTATTTCGAGGGATCAAAGACGTTTGTTTCAGTATACCGCTGTTTTTATGATTGTAAGGTTCATTATTTTCATTTCTTTATCTTTATAGGATCGGAGATGTGATCAGTCTGGATGTCCTTGCGGCTGGGAGAATATGGATGCCGAGAATACAACAATGACATCGGTCCGGAAACAGGTCATGACGATTGGAAGGTTGAAGCGATCAGCAATGTAATACCATTCTTGGGATGATAAACTGGCTTTCCTGAAGACTTTGTAGGGATTAACTTTAGAACTTTTGTGTGCGAGATTAAATGTCGCTTGGAATCCAACAACACCATCTGTACGGAGACGGGTCATGATGAACGAAAGAACCGAAACATGCGGTGACTGGTACCATAATACCATTCGTGGATAATTGGCTTTTCTAAGCAGAGACTTACTTTAAAAATAATAGAAAGTGTTATTGGTTCATAAGCAGAAGAAAATCGACATTGACAATTCATATTTTGAATGCATTTGATGCATTAGTGAAAGTCACTTACTGTATACGGGAATCTGTAACTTATTTTATTAATTCTAGTGCTTGTGTTTTAACACTCCCATTTGTAAATTCTACAGTTTAACTGTAAATATTGTTGTATATATTCATGTTATTAAGTATTATTATTGTTGATGACGCTGTTATAATGTTTCAATTATTGGATTATAGTGCATGTACCAATAAATTTACTACATTTACTGATAAGATATTGGTGGATGTTGTTGCAGATGCAATATGAAGATAGATCACATTGTTTGTATTTCATGTATATTGTTAACAGCTGTTAAATTAAAGGGCAGCTAAAGTTGTTCAAATTATACATGCAAAGTGAATTGATTTATTTTGTACATGTGTTGAATAGCAATCGAAATAGTGCATTGAAAATAATAGAAAATGATCTCAAAATAAAAAATGAGAAAATTATTATGTGTCTTTTTATATTATTTCAGAACTTTTATAGTAAATACTTTAACATACATTTTAAGCGAATAAGGAAAGATAACCAAAAATAAATGGTTTAAATGCTAGCTGATCACGTACAGGTTATAATTATAGAGAGAGAGTTTTTAAGAAAGAGAGATAGTTTTAGAAAGAGAGATAGTTTTAGAAAGAGAGAGAGAGAAAGAGAGAGAGATAAAAAAAGAGCACATTTTGTGTATGCATACCAATTAAAGCATGTCTCTTTTTTGCGAAGAAATCAGTGAAGAATTGTCTTAGGTCGAGCAATAAATTAAACCTTTGTCATTTAATAAAAAAAAAAGGTTTCAAGATATTTAAATGAAAATGTGTACATTTGTTTCCAGTTTCAATTTGCAAAGACACGCTAAGGCCCATAACTCTGGCATAAATAATAAAGTTATGCCCCTATTTACAGGGCTATTTAAATGAAACTGTTAAAAGTGTTATTGCAGTGAAACTTTGGAAAAGGGCGATAACTCAAATAATCTGAACAGAACATGCTTCATCTCAAAGGGACACTTTATGTGAAGTTTCATTGAAATCCTGCCAAATAATGTTGATACTAGGAAGCACAAACACATTATATAGTTGTAAATCCAAGAGATAGGCCATAGCTCTGCCAAAATTGAACAATAAAGAATGTGCATACGTTATGTAAACAAGGGGAGCTGGTAGTACCAGAAACTTAACTCTATAGTAAAGTTTAAAAACTGTGACTAGTGTGACCCCTCCAAAAAATTTTTTCGTCAGAGTATACTTTTTATTTCAAAAAACTAGTAAAAAAAAGAAAAAAAGTGATAAAATAGTAGTACCTCCATACATCCTGTGAACAATTGAAACCAAATAAATATTGGTTCTGAGAAAAGGGTACAAGACAAATGCTTACGCCCCCTTTAACCTCAAATCCTGGTCCGCCCCTGCAAAGGGTGTAGATATATCGCCTGATACTTGTTAGGCGGATGACAAAGGCAAACAAATATGTCTCCCATGTCATAAACAGATTGATTATCTGAAAAAATCATAATGATGAAAGGGTTATGGTATAAAAAGGTTTTCAATAACATGAATTTTAGTGCATGTTCACAAAATTATTATGACCCTAACATGTCCCTTTTGCTAGCTATTCAAACTCCATCTAGAGTTGACCAGAGCATTTACAACATTGAACTTCAACTTTGATATTCATTTCCACGTTGTTGACAATGTTTATGACAACCATAAATTTACGGAAGCTCATTTTGCACGCATATAACTTGTTTATTGTACATTTTACAAGGAATTTAGTACCGCAATATTGCCTGAATTAAAATATCATTTTAATAATAATTTATTATGACAGGCATAAAATCTGTACTCATGAGTAAATTTGGGGTCCAAATAGAAAAAGGTTTGTTGAGGGAAATCACTGTTTAAGTTTTATATTCAAATTAACTTGGAGAAAGTGAGAAAGAATTAACGCTTCCGAAATTTAATAGGATCGGGTTGTTATATAAATGTAAAATATATAAAAATATACAAATACTTTTCATTTTATTTACATAGTGGTACATCAATTAAGTTAAAGGGGCACACAATTTAGGTTGATGAAAATGATGGGGTTTTTTTTGGTTTTTTTTTTTTAATTTTTATGCATTACTGATTGGTCTTTTATGATTGTAACCAAAACATGCCTATAATTTAAGTACAGATAAAGAATATTAGCCTTATTTTGTTTTTCAATTTCCACATTTAAAAAATGGCCCAAACATGGCTTATTCTTTTATTGGGACTGAAATCATAATATGCTTCATGCATTTTTTGTTTTAATCATTAAAGCCAAACGACTTAAACATGATAATGCATATAAATTAATTTTTTTTTATTTCTGGCATCAACCTTTATTGAGGGAAATCACTGTTTAAGTTTTATATTCAACTTAAGAAAAAAAGAAATTTCAGTCAAATTGTAAATTATAGTTACGGCACCCACAACTTGAGAGACTTTTTTGTACCACGTTGTCAAGAACTTTTTAAGTCAACCAATACTTAAGCATATGATTAAATTCTGAATAATGAAAAAATATCAAAGAAATATTTTTTTTATTATTCAGGTCAAAACCATTCTTTGCTTAGATACATTAGACTTATGGAAAAATTAAAATTTATAATGTTCAGTTACACTTGTAAGTTATGTATTATCAATTTAACTTGATAAAAAATTAAGAATGATTTTAGCTGGTAAAAAGTTGATGTATTGTCACATTAGTCTCATATCTCTGGGCCTGATTTCTCAAACAGGTTTAATCCCTTTAAATAACAATAAGATAATGCAATTAGCTCACTATTTTTGTTTTTTGGTATAATTTGTGTATTATTCTTTTCTTAACAAGTTTTAAGACTTTTAAAGAAAATAACTTTTTGATGATAATCACAAAAAAAAATAATTGTATTTTAGTATTTTGATTAAATGAAATAAGACTTAAGCTTTTTATGCTGAAACTTTTTAAAAAATTAGACCAAGGTGTTGTTAAAAGTTGCTTTTAGAGGGAGGCTGTGGAGTTGTGTAAACACTTGTATCTTTAACTGTAACTAAAAAAGCATAAAGATATTCATATGAAGCTTGGTACACATGTTTCCAATGACAATACATTTATAAGTAGCAAGCTGGCCCATCACTCCAGCTAAGTTATTGTAGAGTTATGCTCCTTGCAATAGCCGACCATTGTTGGATATCGAGTTTGATATTCAAGCTTTCATC
Source organism: Mya arenaria (assembly GCF_026914265.1). Taxonomy (NCBI): domain Eukaryota; kingdom Metazoa; phylum Mollusca; class Bivalvia; order Myida; family Myidae; genus Mya; species Mya arenaria. Next base: position 45,893,501 of record NC_069124.1, on the reverse strand, counting down.
GGTGATGAAACTCTTACGGTAAATTCTACGAAAAATGTCCTTATCTTTAAATAATTAAGTCACTAGAAAAAAATCGGCAGCCTTTACTACGGTCATTTAATATTACATGTATTTCATGTTTCTTTGAAGTTAAATGTATGGACATGTCCATATGTCCGCAATATCTGGTGATAATTTATGGTCACTTATCAAAAACATCAATCTTGTTCATTTTTTTTAATACCGAAAGATTACGCTTAGATAACCTTCATGTAATTTTAATAAGATCCCATAAACTGTTGAAAATGATGCTAGAGCTCAGCTTCTACCTTCATAAAATCACAATAATTTGAATCTTGTCGCTATAGCTGATGTGATAATGGATATAAAACACACGCAACCATGAAAAAAAGATGTATAGAACCATTGTCGGCAATTTTGTTAATGGTGCGATGCTAAGCTCATCTAAATACTACCATGTTTTAATAAGTCATTGTGAAGAAAAATGGAATAATTATAATGAATTTATAGGTGTATCTTGAGTATGTTGTTACAATATTTTCAACATTCAATTAAATTTAGAGGCCAAATAAAGAAGTCAAATAAAATGAAGACAAAATTACTTATTAACTAGCAAGGGTGTGTGTACCTTTGCACGTGCAAGTAAGCCCAGGCAAACAAATAATATCTGATGTCCGCAAAATGGCAAGTGCTTAAATCTCGAAATCAGGAATAACAATTGAATGCTAAAGATTTCTAGTTAATGTTTGTCGTAATTCCACTGAATGTTGGCGTACATAATCTAGATAATGCTTAAAGAGGTTTTTTTAAGGAGCATATTCTTCAAAATGTTTTTTAAGAATCAAACACCCTGCTCCCACCCTGTATAACATTTTGAAACCAAACTGATGAAAGACCCTCACATGTCGACACATCTCTCAAGTGTACAGGCGTACAGTTCAAACTGCTTCAGGTACGCCCTGTACTAAAAAGCATTGTTATTGACTGATTACTCTGCAACTGTGGAAGAGATAAAATTCTTGTCCTGCCCGGCCAAAGTTGACATTGTCATCTATAAAAGTTTCAATTGATTCCATTAGACAGTTTTTAAGTAATGGCATTGACAAAATCCACAATATAAAAAAATGAACAAGGGGATGATAGCTCCTACAAAGTGCCCTAAAGGTATAATTTTTGCAAGTCGCACAACTTTACATTGCCAGAAATCTATGTTTCCTGTTTAAATTAATGATTAAAGAATAATACTAAGAATAAGAATACTGACAAAAACAGTCTCTCTTTAGGGGAGACGTTACTAACAGTGTATGTTTAATTTGTCATCTTTTCAAACCCTTTGATTGCAATCATTTGTGTAATGGTGTTCAATCTTGGTACCAAAAAATGCATATCAACAGTTTGCATAACTGTACATTTCTTGATGTTATTGTTTTCAATATAAAACAGTTAAGTATTAATTTGAAACAAGAGGCCCAAAAAGGTCTATGTTCTACTGGCAGGACCTTTTTGATACCATAAATAACTTTGTTTCACAAAGGGCAAAGGGAAAGAACTACTACAAAAATAAACAAATCTCTGTACTAAGTTGTCTCCCTTACAAAATACATTGGCTAGGGCTGCAGCATTTGAAGGGCCTTAATCCAGTTATGAATTTGTGTATCTGGCTGGTTTAAGAATGGGACCAAGCTCTAAAGAGATATCTTACTACTGTATTAATTGAGATACAATCAAATTTAAAGACTGTATCACATTCATAAGCAATTGTTTATGGTTCCACTGACTTTTGGACGATGGACACCATACCATGGCATAAGCTCTACTGACCCTCTACAACAAAAAGACCCATAAAAGTTTCAATGTGAAGCACACATTCTAGAGCTGGGATGTTTTTATGGAAGTGTTGCAATAACGCTTAATGTTAATTGTGTTAATCATTAATGTTAATCATGGTCTTTCCGCACCTATCATATGCATTATAATGGCCAGACATCTAGCGAAGCTGAATTTTTTTACTGTCACTCTCAGGTCTCTGCCTATAGGTTGATAGGCACTTCTTTTTTTATTTGTTTTGAAAGAGTCCAATGAAAAAATCCACCCTAATTTCATTAAACCATTAACTGGTTTTATATTTTTGATATTGTACAGAGGCATGAGCACAGCAGTTAGTATTCAGACATTTCCCACAAGACACTAAGATGGCTATTATTTATTTTTGGTCTTCTGAAACCATTAGGTCACTGCTGGGCTATGCATGGCAATAGTTAAGAAGACAAAAAAATAAACACTAACTATAACAGTCACAATTATTTGGATAACAGTTTACCTCTAACTAATTATTGCTTATAGTATGTTATAACTACATGCCAAGTGACTGGATGTGGTCCAGAATGCACTCTCTATTATTAAGATCGAGAATGCTACTTCAGACTGACATTTTGTTTAAGTCTGAGCAATACACATAAGTTATAGTTGTTATTCTTTGAATTCAGTCCAATACCTGCAATCAGACATAAAAAATTCATGAATATCTCAGAGATTAAAAACATTCTGCCAGACTAGAATTTTGCTCACAAATGGCGGATGCAACATTGATTCCTTGAACAATAAACTGTACCTAACTTCAGTGAGTAAATTTTCTTTGGAGAAATGTGACATACCTTTTTAACTGTTTAAATCAAGTGGCTTTACTGACCCCTCCGAGGCGGTACCGAACAATCCTCGATAAACACATCAATTTTTATATACCGGTAGTATATTTATGCACTGTGTTGTTATGTTGAGTTTTGTGCTGTTGTTCCATGTGTCTTGTTTGTGATTTCTTGTTACCCGGTATTGTGTTCTATCTCCATGGCATTTAAATGGGGTTTATGTTTAAACTTTTGGCTACTGAGCGTGTTTCTGTAGTTTTTCATATAAATTTTGAATGGAATTTTACAGAAATATATGTTTGTCATGTACATAAAACACTAGGAATGGCATTTTTTCAAACCTTAAGTTTTGCCTATTTACATTTAAATGAATGGGGAAATAAGTTTGTAGTGTATAACCATAATTCACAAGCTTCAGGTTAAGTGTCCATATGAACTAAGGGAGTTAATTTCTCTGATATTATCTTTTGAATGATATCAGTTTCCTCCCTTTGACATGTTTTTATCAAGCTGTTCAATAGACTTTATTTTTATGCATTTCCTTTATACACAGAAATAAATAAAGTCATGCACAATGTTAGCACCTTTATTATAAATAATGAGATTACAAGTTTTTCTGTTTTTCTATACAAAGTTAATACGTTCGAAAGAATGGTTATATAATCTTGTTAATACACAGCTAAAACAACCAAAAGACTTCTATCGAAAAACACATAAATATCTTAAGCTAATAAATTGTAAAACAAAGTTAAATAAACTAAAGAAAATACATATATTGCAGTAAATCATGACTCCATTTACCAATGTCTAATAAGGCTGATTATGAATAAATAATTATAAAAACATAAGCAATAGAAATAAAAAAAATATGTTGTAAATACAAGCTTAAAAATTCCTATCAGAAAAAAATTAGCCCACTAACAATTCTACGAGTAAAAAATATGGGACTTGGATTTCAATGATCCAAAATAAAATAAGGATTTTGAAAAATATCTATGGTCATACACTTTAATTTTAATTTTTCATTATGCGCATACTTTTTCTGTATATTAAAGGGACTGTACACCAGATTGGCACCAAAAAAAGTTTTTTTCTGTAACGAATCTATAATTTAATAGAATGTGTTACAATTTGATATCATAATTGTAAAAAAAGTACCAAAATGTAAAAAAAAATAGTGTTGGAGACTGGTTTCGAACCCGTGTCACCCAAATTGCAGTCCAGTGTTGTATCCACTGCGCTACAAAGGATTACTCCAAACGAGAGGTATATTTAAGTTATCTACCTAACTTGGTAATATCACGTGATAACATCGACTAGCCAATCAAGCATTAGGAATGAATTCCACTAGGTAGACATACCCAGTATTCTTTTTTTATGGAAAAATACAAAATAACTGCTAAACTTGAATAAATTGTAAACTATGTAGTACTTTAGTTAGTAAGTTTCAATGCATTGTACACATTAATACCAAGTTTATTTTAGTTTTTGACAATCTTCTTTTTTTCTTGCAAATTAATCATCTGGTGCACAGTTGCTTTAAAAAAAGATATGCTGTAACTGGTACACAATGTATAATGTACACGTAAAATGGCACAGGAACATGAGCATGAATGATCGAGGTAAGTGATTTCAATCTTCCTAGATATTCATTTAAAGATTAAACACATGTTTCAATATCATTGGCCAGCTTAAAAATGACATTTCAAAAACTAAAAAGTCAATTTGTATACCACGTGATAAATAATGTCATGCTACGTCGGTAGGCAACATTTTGCTTCGAATGTCTTAAAACAAAGAAAACTTTTCCTTTTCTGCATCATTTTAAATGAAACAAAGGTAGTCTATGTCACTCAAAGAGCCCCACCTTTGTCTTATTACTGGGGTTTTATGATATGATTAGTTTCCACAAACACTTCGACAAACCTGTGCTCCATCAGGTGGCGTTTCAGGAAAAGCTTAGCTTAAAGAAACGAGACTCTAAATCAAACTCTAGAAAAAGACCAAAGGCAGGGCTACGTTAGCGATGTAGACTGCACTCTGTTTCATTTAAAATGGTGAATAAAAAGTGAAGTTATCTTTGCTTGAAGTCTTCATTTGAAGCAAAATGTCGCCTTCCAACGTAGCATTTATGACATAATTTATCACATGGTATACACACAATAGTTAACTGCAACCACAACACAAGTTATTGGAATTATCATACACGAGCACTTCAAAGCGAGTATATAATTTCAATAACGAGTGTAATGGGTGACATAACTGCTATGTACTATGTTGTCAAGGACAACGCTCAATAACTAGCATGGGGTATAGGTGAATAACATTGTAATTTATCAATGTGCTACTTATTGAACGGTTAAGCTCCGCCTACTTGTTACCATTCAAATACGGTCAATAATGTGTAGTCAAAAGCAAAGGAAACACTCTAAAACATTGTACGAAACCACTAAGACTGCACAAAAATAAGATTCATCAAACTGTTTAACCACTTTGTGTTCTTATTAACATAAATCACTGAGTACAGGATGCTAGCATAGATAGGACGCAGGCAAAAAATACAAAAAAATGGAGAAAAAACCTCAAATAAAACCATAGACAGGACACTGACAAAATGTCAAATTCAGCAGCCACTATATTTGTTTTGACGAATATTATTGAATAGTGAAAATGGCAGTGGTTATTAAATAGTAATATAAGTAGGTCTGCATTAACGGAATTACTTAATATATCGCAATAAATTCACAACAAGGAATCAGTCATTTCTAGATAGAAAAATAATTATAGTAGAATAAAACTGTAAAGTTTTGTAACATGATTGATTATATAGTAAATAGTTAAAAACATTTTCCTTGCAACTTTCATAGTAACACAAAGCATAACAAAATTTAAAAATAATTTGTTTGCCTATGTATAATTACATGTTATATCATATGTATATTTGTGGAGTTAAAATGATCTACATGAATAACAATACAATACCAAACTTTATACCAGCATTCGTTGTCTTTTTAAGTAACAAGTTACAACATCTATAAAAAATATTTTCTTTAAATCAAAAACCTGCATATTTTAGGAACAGGGCACTATGGCACAACAATAAACGGCATTTAGTGTTTTCAGTCATGTCTCTGTCTATGCCATTGCCAGAAGGGTTCTGATTGATTTATTTAGATAACCTCTGACGAAAACAACGGCCAATTTCCCAAGTCGGTTATTTATTGGTCTACCACTGTGCAATGGCTTGTATAGAGACATAGGTGCCAAACACTAAGACAGCGATTTTTGCCAAATTTAGGACCCAAATTATTCCAAATTTATAGTTAAGTAAAGAAAAAATGAAAAATAACTTTTACATCGAATAGTTATCTGAATAAAGTATAACAGATCAACAGCATGTCACATATAATGTTTCATGTAAATTGTATTTGCTTACAATACTGTAATTACAACCTGAATATATAGAAGGAAATATTACATTCTTGCTGGCACCCTTATATCTAAGTAAAATATAGCTACATTTTGTATGACAAAATAAATATTTCTAGAATTAATAGAGAAATAATGGACGGTATAAGCGAGATTCATGGATTTCGAGACATTTCAGGGATAAAATTAAATGCTATATAAATGCATAGATTTAAAAGGACTAGATGCATACATAATCACAACACGTTGTGAAAGAGATAGTGTAAACACATTTTTCTTCAAGAAAAAGTGGATACGATGAATGATTTTAAGTAACATAACATTTTTCTAGGTAATAATTTCTCTAGGCTAAGGTATGATGTTACATGGGTCATTTACTGTAATACAGTAATGTAATATTCTTGTTGGGAGTGTTTAATGATTCGGTTTAAAGATTTATGTGTTTTTTAGATGCATAGCACCCCTAATAATATGAACAACAATATCCAAACATAAAGGAAGTGAAACAATATAGTACTCATTAAAAAAAAGTCATATAACAAATTCTCTGAATATATTTTTCCCTAACCTCACTTTTACTTATGTCTCAAATGGAATTTTGCATGACGAATAAATATTATTTTAAGACGTAAAATAATTATGAGATGAAACTTCTGGTTAAAATAAAGTTCCTGTTGCGATATTCAAGTTAGGGTTGTACTTAGGTGATTTAAAAAAAAAAAAATAATCATAGATTTTCAGCCATGTTCTCACTATAATAGTTTGCAAAATTTAAAATGTATCATCTCTATGTAGATTATGTAAATCCCCATATTTCACAAGCATAGGTAGATAAAACTGATTATTATGCACAACTGTATGTTTGAACTGGCATCTTCATCTATGTTATCATGCTACAATGAGTTTGGTTTATCCTGACTTGGACTCTTCTCCTCTGTGGGGGTGTCAGCTGGGGGAACATGGGATATGTTAGACAGTGGGTGAGTCCATGTTGTCACCTGATTTAAATGGCTGAAATAAAAAATGTATAGTGTAATGATTTTATCAGAAAAATGTCTTTCAATTGGTAAGATAACAGTAAAGACTATAATGTTATTATTATTATCCATTTTAAATTTGATGCCATTATTTGAATTTGGAAACAATTTTTTCTATATCATCCTATCATGTGGCATATTTTGTGGTTCTTTTTGTACATACCCAGTATATCGAACACAATTTTCAAAATTTCCTAAACGTCTTTTATTAATGTTAATCTCAGGCTGTAATAAACTTTTACAAGCAATAAAACAAAAGAGGGTCTAATGGTTCTAAAAGTGTGAAAGTGCTTCTCATCCACGAGGTCACCCGAAAGTTGAAGCCCAACCAATGAAACAATGCCTTTCAAATTGGACACAAGTACAGGTTTCTACCAAGGAAACAGACTTGAAAGTGATTTCCATCAGCTTATAAATTTGTATAAACTGAATCCGAAGGAGACAGAGGAGTACTCACTTGATGTAGTACTTGACTCCATCAGCTGTGTAGTTCTCCTCCCAACCAAACGGCAAAGCTGAAAAACAAAAAGACATTTTCTTTAAATAAATTACCCTTTAAGACGTTATGTTGTAATAACTTTATGGTGTTACACAACAATATCTAAAGAGGTTTGGAGAGATGGCCATGTTGCTAACATAATGTTTCACACAATGCCATCAGTCACAATTACAATTACCATGACGTCATGACGGCTACGACAGCGCACAGCAGTAATACCATTCAAAATATCAGAGATACTGTATCTGCTTATCGTAGATAGTATAAATTTTGCAAAATTTCTCAAGGATTTTATTTAAAAAGAAATCAAGCATCTTCATGTCCCAAATATAAAACCTAGCAACGTATCTAAATGACTGTAACTTTCTGATGATTATACTATTGTGTCACAAATTATTGAAGCCCTGCAAAATTGACCAATCTACAGTAATAAGTCATTAGATCGTGTTCCTGCAATATGGGTACTTACGCTGGCCATCAATGAGCCCCCTGACAGACTTGATCACATCCAGAGCCTCCCCACCCAGGGCCTTGCTGGCAGCCGTGCTAGGGGGTTTGTGTTTACCCAGGATACCAGGGGACTTAGCCCCGGTCAGAGGCCGGGATTTGGCCCCACCTGCTGAGTCACCCAGGGTATCTTTGACATTCTGTAAATCAGTACCAAACACAGGTAAAAAGGTATGCACTGAAATTGGTTGAACGAAAAACAGAATAGTATTCATAATACATGTGATTACAAGCTTGTATATATTTTTTTATATCAGTTAAAATTTATATCTGTTTTACTTTCATAAAAATAAGTTCATATTTAAATTCATGATGCAATGTCAATTTTATGCCTTACGAGACTAATCTATTTCAGCTGGATTCAGTGTTGAGATTAATCTATTCAAGATGAATTATGAACAGTGCGGAAAACAGATATCAATTCTGCTGCAAACCTCAGCAAACTGATATCCATTCTGCTACAAACCTCGGCAAACTGATATCCATTCTGCTACAAACCTCGGCAAACTGATATCCATTCTGCTACAAACCTCGACAAACTGATATCCATTCTGCTACAAACCTCGGCAAACTGATATCCATTCTGCTACAAACCTTGGCAAACTGATATCCATCCTGCTACAAATCTCAGCAAACTGATATCCATTCTGCTACAAACCTCCACAAACTTATAAGAATTCTGCTACAAACCTCGGCAAATTGCAGCAGCTTTTCAGTGGCCACTTTCAGTGTTCTTTTCTCATTTTCGGCCTTGCGTAGCTGACATGTAAGCACTGCTAACCGTCGCTGTGTTACCGGGTCATTCTCCTGATAATACATTATATAGCATGTTCTTTACCATGTTCCTGATATTTCCTATTTTGTAATAAGCATTAAAAATACTAAACTTTAATAAAGTATGTAATCCCGTACCATTTTATCATGAAACCTAAGAGATACTGGGTATGTTTGATAATGCTAAGGGTCATTTCCTCAGGGATCCTAGGAGTGATACCAGAGCTAGGAGAGATTTCCTGTTTTTGCAGTAAAAAAGTGGCTTGAGTAAAATAATATTAAATCAAGATCTATGGGTCTTGCTATATTATACCTGTGCATATTGTCTCTGGCAACATGTGTACCAAGTTTCATTTGAATATCTTAAGTATTGGTCAAAGTTCAAGATTTTGCACGCTGCCAAAGCCAAGGACACCAAGGCAATGCCATACCTAAACTTTTTTCCTTAAAACACAGATGAAATAAAACTGACACAAGTCATTTAAGTAAATTATGTGCAAGCTCCAACCAAAAATTGCTATATGGACATATACCAGTGATAATATCACAAAAAGGCAAATATTTACATTATTTCAAATTTCACACATCCCGACCTCAAGGCTACATACCACTTGTCTGTTAAGCTGCAGCTTCAGCTGGGCTATTTCACTCTCGAGAAGATGGACGACCTCCTCATAATCATGTTCCATGTCTCGGGCCACCTTCTGGGCCTTTGCGGCCAGGTGGACCTTGCTGCGCATCTCACGCTGCTCCTGTAGAATGGACATGAGTTCTGAGTTTCATTTATTTATAAGTGAAATCAATCAACTTTACATCATTACAGATTACTTCAGACAATGGTCATGGTTTTTCACTATTTCCATCAATTTTAAGATTTTATAACGCACATGATTTTTTTAAATTCAGTTCTTTAAAGTCTTCAAGACTGGTGCTGAGTTTCTTTATATCATTCTTATATAAAGAACAACAATATTATGTTTGATTATAATTCACAGACAAAACCAAAAAACCATGTGAGTTTATTTACAGTAAAGCTTATTTGCACTGATTTAAATATCCTTTACATTTTTGTTTAAGTTTTTTTGGGACAATACCAGCACTGATGACAACTTTACTAAAGCAACGAAAATACCTCAACTTTTGTTGAAAAACACAAAATAACAAGTGCTGTCAAAGGACAGTGTGCTCCCCTATATGCTGATTTGTCTAAGAAATGAATGCATTAATGATGTTATATGTGCCTGTCAAAACAATCAATACAAAAAGTAAATCAAGGGCCATAAATTGTATTTAGATTAATATGGGGTAACCTACCATAATTGTGTGATGGCCTGGAACAACAGTTACTGTGTGAATTTTGAAGTCCATTGAATGAACCTTATTTGAGATTTGAGTTAAAATCCCAAGTTGCTCTTGAGTTTAATCAAACTTTTGAAAACAATCAAGGGCATACATGTCATATTTCTGGAGACCATTCAGGGGGATTTGTTCAGAAAGGCTGAACATTCAGAGGAATTTGGTAGTATTCAGGGGGATTTTTTCAGCAGGTCTAAGTTGGCAAAATTTCAAAGTATTTTTAGACGCAAGTACGAACAAATGTATTCACATATATGTATTGCTATAAATATAAAGAATTATTTTATGTATCATAATTCATCATATTCTTATGATACACTGTCATGTCATACTGTAATGCACTTGCAGACACAATATGTTATTTGAAAAATATGTTTTCGAGACAATCAAATTGGTTTACCTTCCTCCAAAGTCTTTATAAAAATCTGCTTAATATATCAGCTATGATGACGCTCAGACAATAAGAGGAAGGAATAAATATTATTCATTTCTTCCTTTTCCCAAATAGTAATATTTCTTTGCCTTTGATCATCACTACAAATAAATTAATCACTTGTTGCAAAAATTTCCTTTTGGCATTTATCAAACCTTTTTAAAAAATTCATTGTGATTTATACAGTCATTTCTCCGTTGTGGAGTTGTTTGTTTACATTCAGCTTCACTCACATACTGTGGTTTCAATTTAGTCATTATTGCCTTTTGTAAAATCTCTCTAAAAAAAACATAAAAAAAACAGGGGATGAAAGGGCATAGGAGTTATGAGTGAAAATCCAAACATGTCCTAAAACTTTAACCTGATACGATGTGCCCTCAAACTTTAACCAAAGTTTAATCAAGGACCATAATTTGTATTGGGAATAACATGGAGATATGTACCGTAAATGACTGATTATAAGACCCATGCAAAAAAAACTGTGAAAAACTCGAGAAAAAACTATTAAATCTATGTTATGGGTTATAGGACGCATTTTTGTGTGAAAATGGCGATGGTTATTTTAAACAAAGCAAAATATGTTTCTTTGTTTATTTTTTCATGTTACAGAACATAACAAATTAAACGTGTTTGTTCTCAAAATGTCAAAACCTACAGGAAAGTATAAAGAAAGTGGCAAAGTGCGAAAAAACAAGACTATTAACGCAATAGTTTGTACTATTGGTATTGTCAAACTGCAGGCAGTGCGAGTTTTTCACACCTTATCATACCACTGACAAAATATATTTCGACAGTGCACAGCTTTGCTTCTTTAAATGCATGTTTAATTATTGATTTATAAAAAATAATATTGAATAATTTTAATCGTACAATAATGAAAATTTAAAATAATAAACATTTTATGATACACCACTGATGATATCCCAATCTTCAACTGCGGTTTTAATCCGTATAAACTCAATTGAGATAATGTGAGTGACATCCTTTTCTACATAAACTTAAACAACTAGCTTTTTCACCATTTATTTCATTGAAGAGCAAATTTCGGCCTGAAAACGACCTCAGAAAAAAAAATGTCAAAAGCTTGTTACTGTTTGTAAGAAGCAGGCATTTTTTACATCAAACTCTGAGGGAAAATGGTGCGTCTTATAACCAGTCATTAATGGTAACCATTTTGTTTGATGGCAGTCAACAATTGTGTGAAGTCCATGGAATGAAGGGTATAGGAGTTATTACTGAAAATCCCAACTAGCTTGCCCTAAAACTTTAACCTGATACAATGTACCCTAAAACTTTAACCCTAAAACATTAACTGAAGTTCCAAAGTCAATCAAGGACCATAACTTGTATTGGAGATAACATGGAGTTATGTAACCTAATTGTTTGATGGCAGTCAACAATTGAGTGAAGTAGGAAGTCCATGGAATAAAGGGTATAGGAGTTACTAGTGAAAATCTTGATGTGTCCTAAAACTTTAACCTGAAGTGAACAGAATGAACAGTATTGGAGTTATAAGTGAAAATAACAACTTGCCCTAAACCAGACACCAACACTTACACCAGGTCAAGTATAGCTCTCCTTATTTTTTGAATGGTTGAGCTAAAAATAACATTGTAATATCTCATATTGTCTTTCAAAAAAAAAGATAGATAAAAATGAAATATAATATGTAAGGTAACATCGTTTTTTGTTAATATCTATATTTGATTACCTTTCTAATGGTCTGAACCTCCTCTTCTTTCTCCTCCAACAACATCTAAAAGAAGAAATATTTTATCTTTATCGTGACATTATCATGATCAAGTATGGTCCTATTCACCTCCAATTAAATTTATACTGTTGATACTAATAATGATAATACATATATCATTAAATTGTATGCAAACATGCTTTAAAAAGAAAATATGCTGACATTTAAGGTAAAACAAGTCCTATTAATAAAATACTCCTCATCAAAATTATAAAATCAAAGATCAAAGACTTAAAACTTCTGAATATAGCAATTCTTATGGTGTTTGAAACCAATTAATCTAGTGATAACTTTATTGTTTAAAATACAGTTATCTTATTAAAGGGACTATACACCAGATTGGCACCAAAAAAAGTTTTTTTCGGTTACAAATCTCAGGACAATTATTTAATAAAAAGTTTTACTCTTTGATATCATAAAAAAAAATACCAAAATGTAAAAAAAATCATTTGAGACGGAGACTGGGTTCGAACCGGTGTCGCCAAAATTGCAGTTCAGTGTTGTATCCACTGTGCTACAAAGGCTGACTCTTAAGCGTTGGAATATTTAAGCTATATACTGAACTTGGTAATATCACGTGATAACATTGACTAGCCAATAACGCATAAGAATGAATTCTACTAAATATACTGTGACAGATACCTAGTAATCTTTTTTAATGGAACGATTAGAAAAAAAAACTGTGAAAAATAAATGAGTTGTAAACTATGTGGTGCTTCATTTAGTTAGGTTCAATGCATTGTACACATCAATACCAGGTTTATGTCAGTTTTCAACAATTTTCACTTTTTTTCGCTATTTCATCATACACTATAAAGCCCCTTTAAAATCCAGAGTGCATTTAGAATTTACTGTAAAACTATGAAATGGCTGGCTTTTATTCCTTATTTATACAATCTGCAACTTTTTTGAAACACTGCGTGCAAATAATGCATTCAGAATCAATTGTTCAAAAGAGACAGATATCTGTTCTGTTCTGTGTGAAAACTAATCCCCCTTTCTTGTACATGAGTTCCATGGCCAATAAACTTGATTCACTAAAAATTGGTGTAACAGTAGGTTGGGATTTTGTTTTGGTTATAATTGATGATTTGTGGTGACATTTGTTCCTATTTTACCCTCTTATACAAAATTAAATGGATGCCTTTTACAGCTACAAGAAACAATGGAAGAGAAATATATAAAAGGATAAAAAAAATGGTAAGTAAGTTTGTCTGCTGGTCATGTAACAAGAGGGCCATGATGGCCCTTAAACGCTCACCTAAGCAAAGGGCCACAACTCTGTGATAAAGCATTAATAAAAATGTTGCAATTGAAACATATCTTTATTGATAATGATGTCTTGTTTTATATTTGTAAAGGGTCATGCAATGAAGCTACCTGCAAAGTTTTATTGAATTTGGCCTGGTAGTTTCAGAGATTTTTTTTAAAGCAAAACAGTAAGTCGGCCATTTTGTTGTTGTTGTTGTTGATCAATCTCAATGCTTTGTTGTATTTTTGTAGAGGGTCATGCAATGAAGCTTCCTGTAAAGTTTCAGTGAATTTGACCTGGTAGTTTCAGAGGAGATGTTTTTTAAAGCAAAACAGGAAGTTGGCCAGATTTTTGTTGTTGTTGATCAATTGCAACCCCTTGTTGTATTTTTGTAGAAGGTTACCCAAGGAAGCTTCCTGTAAAGTTTCATTGAATTTGGACTGATAGTTTTAGAGAAGATGTTTTTTTAAAGAAAAACAGGAAGTTGGGCACTTTGTTGTTGTTGTTGTTGTTGATCAATCTCAATGCTTTGTTGTATTTTTGTAGAGGGTCATGCAATGAAGTTTCCTGTAAAGTTTCAGTGAATTTGGCCTTGTAGTTTCAGACGAGATGTTTTTTAAAGCAAAACAGGAAGTTGGCCAGATTTTTGTTGTTGTTGATCAATTGCGACCCCTTGTTGTATTTTTGTAGAGGGTCACCCAAGGAACCTCCTGTAAAGTTTCATTGAATTTGGAGTGGTAGTTTCAGAGGAGATGTTTTTTAAGCAATTGTTGACAGACAGACGGACAGACAGACTGACTGACAGATGGACGACGGACAAAGACCGATCACAATAGCTCACTTGGAGCACTTCGTGCTCTGGTGAGCTAAAAATAGGGTCTGGTGTAAACATTGAGGGTAGGTTGGGAAACAGGAAAAAATGATTTTTTTTGGTTATGCCTATACATACCTGAAGTCGGAGGTTTTCTTGTCTTAGTTCCTCTAGCTCCACCTCAGGGGTAGCCACGCCCCCACTCGCCCCACCATTCATCTATAGAAAGATAACAGATAGTTTACATTTCAAATCAAATAAAATGTGAACCAAACTATAATTGAAGTCTGTGTTTTACCATTGTAAATTGGTTATCCCGTTAACGCAATCACTCACACCTTGGTGACCCGGGTTCGATACCCGGTCTGGGCTCATGTGCGTTTGGTTTATAGCCGCGCAAGTAGGTTTCCTACGGATACTCCCATTTCCCCCACAACACAAGACCACACTCTCCCTTAATGTGACACTCATTTTTAAAATCGATGCATATACATGTATAACAAACACAAATTTTGAGTGATAAACCTTTAAATACCTACCAAATAATGCATTTTATGGAAAATATTAATTACTGACAATAAGTTTGTAACTGTGTATTAAATAGCTGAAAACGCACAAATATGACAAGGTAAATGACGGGTGGGTCCAAAAGATCTACAATGATCAATTATTGTCTCATAAATAAGAAATATCATGTTTTCTGCACCTTTCATTCTAATTAAACACGTATCCTTCATAAGAATCATTGTTTTCGATATTTATTCATCCTTTTTGGTAAATTGAAACAATTGTCATTATTGTGGTACATCTTATTTGGGAGTAGGATGCATCTTTAACATCGTGCCAACAAGAGTGATAAATATAATGTTGTAATAACTTGTTTCAAAACCGTTGTGAAATCAATAAGTTTAAACTAACATTCAAGAGTATTAATACAAGAGTGCTGTGGAGCAAGATCAAATGCTCGTCTGTTTTTTTTTCAGACGATAAAAAAGGAATAACTTAACAATTGCTAAAGCAAGAGTTATGGGCATTTTAAATGTTGTATAAAAGGAAACCAACAAATACTATCACAGTCACACCCTGTTGGTTCCAACTTCCTTCTGATTCCTCATTGGCTCAGACAGACTGTAATGGACCGATTTCTTTAAACTGAAGGTAAGCCTATGGCTTGGTTCAAATTTTCCAAGGCTCGAGGTAATTTCGTTGGTATCTGTGAGTTCCGGCCCAAAAGTATGACTGTATTGACTTTAAGTAGTTATGAATTAAACAATGTCCCATTGTCATACCTCGGTTCTGCTTCTGTATTCGGGTGGTGGGTGCATGATGGAGACACTATCGAGCCCTAAGAAGCCACTGGTGCCCATACTGCGACATTCAAGCTCCTCTCTGAACACATCGCGCACCACCTCAACCACATCTGAAAATTTACATAGTAAGCATTTTAAACATATGGCAAAATATTAAGACCATATCGTTTAATAGTTGTCTGTGCCGATCAGCAATGGTGAAACAAATGTGTCTTGTAAATATTATTTTATGTACCTTATAAATGGCAACATTTGATAGAATAGAGATGATAAAGTTACACTCTGTTTCCCCTTTATATAGATGGGTACCAATGGTGGTATATAAGCTTATTTATACTCGCACTCAGGCATTTCCCTGTCGGCGAGTGCTCCAATAAGATATTTTAGTCATTTGAGGTTTTAAGAGCAGAGCACACACACAGAATGTAACCCTGGTTAGAGCTACCCTGGTTCTTTAACTTGCATCAGTGTACAGCACTGTCACACGGGACACCCATTTAACTTCCCTCCCGGAAGATGATTTTGTTTTAGTGGTGCTGCCGGGAATCGAACCTGTGACCACTGGATTGACAGTCAAGTGTGTAACAACCTGACCACGGATCCGTCACATTGAGTATCAATATGGCTATCCTTATCATTTGTTCATTTCAAGGGCAAGGCCAGACCAATTAACTGTAAAACAAATAATTACAGACATGGGACCTGACCAATACTGGCTGAAAAAGGTGGCTCCAGCCACTGCAAATAAACAGCTTCATTTATTCATAAAACGTTTCTCATTGAAGGGGGAAGTCGCCAGGGCCCTTAAAAAAGTTTTTTTTTTAACATCAAAAGGGAATTTTTAATGTTTACTGTGCAGTTACTTATTTATATGATTATATCATATTAATGTATTGCTGTGCCGTATATAATTTATATTCACATTTATGCAGCTTTATTTTTTAAATAATTGATTCTAATATGTGATAGCATTTTGAAAAAAAAAATGCTTCTATCTGAGAGCAATTTTTTGTCAGATTTTTAACTACAGGTATTTATTTTTCATAAAATTTTGGCCAAAATTGAAAGGAAATTATATGCTTTTAAGGCAAATTTCAGCCACAAAATCACAAGTGAAACTGTTATATGAAACTTGACTTTCACCTTAAGTTTTATCTACGGATAACTTCCTTCAGAAGTCAGAGTTTAAAACAGAGACTTTCAAGGGATATCCTGATAACTGTTGACAAGAACACAAATGAACTAAACTTAAATTCTCTGTAAAGATGGCGACTGGTGGTGAACCATTACCTCCATCGGATCAAGTTTACGATTTTGCCTGCACATCGTGTGAAGCAGACAATGTAAATACAGAGGCTCAGTTTTCTTGCAAGGAATGTGAAAACTACCTCTGCAACAAGTGCATAAAACTGCACAATGGGATTTTCAAGAGGCATGACGTGCTCGGACTCTTTGATGTCACTAAGTGGGTGGGGGAAAAGTGTGAAACCAGTCTGGAAAAGTGTGAAAAACACCGGGAGAAGAGTGTGAAGATGGTGTGTGAGGACCATGACGAGCTTTGCTGCTCTCTCTGTGTTGCCATATCTCACAGGTAACTATATACATGTATGTTTGTCCGCATAAAATCAACGTATTCGATCACAGTTTATTTTTAAATTATCCCCCCGTCATCGCCTCCCCCAAAACCACCCCTGTAATAGTATATCAGTACTCCTTCATTTTATGAACTTTTGATTTTTTTGGTAAATGCATGAAAACAGTGTATTCAATCACAAATTTTTGTTCATTCATGAAACTGCATCTCAAAATAGTACATGCCGGACAGTCACTGAAACCCCCTACTCACCATCCTCGCTCACCCGCAACCCACACACTGATATTTTGAATAGGTACCACCCTCTTTAGTCCGGACAGTACAACTTGAAAAACAGGGATTCCACATACAAAATTGCATCTCAGTTACACTCAGTTGTTTTCTTAAAGACTCTAAAATATTTCAGAAAGTTGAATTGAAGATTTTACTCTAGGGATCAAATTTAACTTTTTTTGCCACAAGCGATTTTTTGCTAGTGCCATTTTTTTTTTAACTAGCGAAATGGTGGGTTCCACTAGCAGTTATGTAAAGGCTGTTTTACTTCATGTAAGTTGCCAAATTAACAAGTTGTTTTTTGGAGCATTATGTACATCGTTTATCAAGTGCACTGAGATAAGAATAAACTATAAACCTTTACATTTTGTTTTTAATATAAGTCCTATACCCAGCTGGGCTAACTAAGCTTCTGGTTACTCAAAAGCCTTGAATCACTAGTAGTAAGTGACTGTGACTCCTCCCCACCTAAGATTATACTTTCAAAATGTAAAGTGGGGAGGAGTGTCATTATTAGCCATTCAAGGTGTCTGAGTAACCAAGTGCCTGGTAAGTCAAGTTGGGTAGAGGACCAGACTTGCATGCAGGGGTTCATAGGCTCAAATCCTACATTGAGCAATGTTTTTCTCTTGAAAATATCTATGTACATTGACATTTTTCGATGGTAATGTATGTTGCACAACTGGCCATACCCACGCGACGGTTAAATTCGGTCCCTGTTACTCCCTAAAACTGTGCCATTTTAACTTCGAGTCCTTGGAAGTACAAAAACTTCTTTTTGAGTAAACTTCATAAAATGAAGGCTTGGAAGGTTAGAATATCAACACTTGGTGTCAATGTTACTTTTTGTCCCCATTTTTCAAAGTATCTTAATTATTCATTTGAACAAAGGTGAAAAATTCTTCAAGTTTCAGGTGCATAAACTTCCATATTTCAGAGGAAAACTTCCAATATTGATGTCAAGGAAGTTCATACTTTCAGTTTCAAATTCTTGATGTTCTCTGTTTAGACTTTTGTAAGACTTTATTTTGACACAGAATTTTTTTACTATTGATGTTATTTATGACAACTACACTGAGTGAGTCAAACACTGTTGGCTCGAACTCGCTTGGCTCGAGTTCCTCGATGGCTTGAACTCGCTTGGCTTGAGTTCCTCGATGGCTCGAACTCGCTTGGCTCGAGTTCCTCGATGGCTCGAACTCACTTGGCTTGAATTCCTCGATGGCTCAAAATTGCTTCGCTCGAATACCTCGATGGCTCAAACTCGCTTGGCTCGAATTCCTCGATGGCTCGAACTTGATGTAAAGGACCGATTTATTTAAACTGAATGTAAGCATTACTGTTTGGCCCAAATTTCCAAGGCTCGAGGTATTTTAGCCTATCCCTGGGAGTTCGACCCAACGTGGTTCAACGGTAGCGTTAATGATTGTTTACAATATAGTATCAAATTGTCTTTGCTATTTTCTTTCCATTCCTTTTCAAGAATGCAAATAGCTATGTAGTTTATATAACGGGTGAACTCATTTGTTTGAAATAAATTTCATGTTGTTGGTTCCATTTACAGAAGGTGTCGCAGCATAAGACTCATTGATGATATAGCAAAAGGAGTCAAAAATACAGACTTTGATGAATGTGATTCAAAACCAGAACAATTTGTCCATGACACGCAATCAGAAACAAGCAGTACCACTGCAAGAAAACGCGATGATCCAAACTATGTGTACAAAACCAAAGCGACACACATCCACAATTTGAGGTTAAAAGATGAGAATGAATGCTGTATTCAAGGCATATGTGAGCTACAGACAGGGGAAATAGTGCTGGCCGATTGTACCAATGATAAAATGAAAGTTTTAAACAGGGAGTTTAAAATAGTCACTACTCTAAATCTTCCACAACACACTGAAAATATGTGCTTTGTAGGTGGAAATGAAGTTGCACTGGCAGTAGATGATGCTAAAAAGAAACATGAAGTTCATTTTATAGCAATTCACAAATCTAAAGCAAAATCTATCAGCAAGTTTGCAGTGGCACACTACTGCAATGCTGTAAGCTTTCACAATGATAACGTGTACGTTGGTTCAGAATCGTCTGTTTACATGTATAGCAAAAAAGGAAAAATGATCAAAGTAGTCTACCAGGCATTAGGGATTGCAATGACAATGAATGGAATCCACGCTAGCAACGATGGACAAAAAATTTACATCACTGACTCATCAAACGACAAGGTGATAACCATTAATAATTCTGGGACAATATCAGCATGTTGCGAGGATCAAGAACTCATACTTCCTGTCAGTTTATGTGTAAGTGAACATGGGCATGTGTTCGCCTGTGCACTTCAGTCCAACTCTGTACTGCAAATTGACAAAGAAGGAAAGAGAAAGTTAAGAACACTAGTCAGTGGTAATAAAATCAACAATCCACTTGTAGTGTACTTTTCCACAAGGTCACAGCAGCTCATGGTAGCTGGTATAACAAATGATTTACTTGTAGCTGACCTGATATAACTTAAAGTTACTTGCAGCTGACCTGATTAACTTAAGGTTACTTGAAGCTGGCCTCATATGACTTAAAGTTACTTGAAGCTGACCTGATAAAACTGTAAGCTAGTTGAAAATATGTTTACATTAATTGAAGGTTACTTGATATAACTTTAGGTTACTTTAGGATGACCTGATATAACTTAAGGTTACTTTAGGATGACCTGATATAACTTTAGGTTACTTGAGGATGACCTGATATAGCTTTAGGTTACTTGAGGATGACTTGATATAACTTTTAGTTACTTGAGGATGACCTGATATAACTTTAGGTTACTTGAGGATGACCTGATATAACTTTAAGTTACTTGAGGATGACCTGATATAACTTTAAGTTACTTGAGGATCACCTGATATTACTTAAGGTAATTAAACCTTAAGTTTGAAGATGCAACATTCTTCCTAAGTTTTTTGTTTTCTTTGTCCTTTGTAAGCATTAAATAGTCATATGACTTAATTTAGTGAACAGCATACTTATAGCCACTGTCAAGAGTGGTGAAGACAAAGTTGTATTTACCATTGCTGTTAGTTAACAGTCTCAAAAAAACCAAGACTGCAATTTCTTCCTTTGGATTCCATTTCTAAACTTTTCAAAAAAAAGTTTTGAACAAATCTGGGGGGAATTTAAGGGGTTGTCTCTTAGTGAAATTTTAAATGTATTTATCAACAGTTTTTTTTTTCTTTTTTGCAATTAATCATAATTGTACAAAATCATTTGCCAACAATTGCTTATGTAAAGGTATTTGTAAACAGGCATATTCGGGTCATCTTAACAGCGAGTGTATGCCAAAATATTATCAGAATATGAATTTCAGTTAAGGTTATATTTTACAACCATTGTGAAACAAGTTATTACAACATTATATTAATCACTCTCGTTGGCATGATGCTATGTAAGAGTGTGATCTAAATGTGTTGTGGGGAAAACCTGAGTACCTGAAAACCCACTAGTGACCATAAACTAAACTCACATGCGCTCAGGCATTAGAATTAAACCCAGGTTGCCTAGGTGAGATTACTGAGTGCATTTACCGAACAACCAATTTCAGATTAATTAATATTTAGTGAGTGTCGCAAATTAAACTAAAAGTTCTCATGATTAAAAGATAAAATAAACTTTGCCTAAACTGACCTACAAAGCACTTTGGTTTTGATATAAATATAAGATGGCCCTAAATTGTACATACTAATTACCATACGTGATACTATTCAAATATATTGATGATTATTGTTTTGTTTTAATGCGAGATAGCAATATATTTCATCGAGTGAGCACCAAAAGCTGTTTTTCAAGAGTGGCATGGCCAAGAGTGAAATATACACTTTTTGTGTTCACGAGATGAGATATATTGCGCTCTTACACTGAAATAAGCAATTTTTCTTTTTATTATATGCCCTAAAAAAAATTAAAAGGACAATTTATTGTAGTTTTTCAAAAAATCATCAAATTGCATGGGAACACAACGTCACTTCTGAAATGTCATCGTTGAAATTGCGTCACGGCCCTCTGCGTGTTGACCTTGATTTAAAAGTGAGAGTGGGCAAAAATTTCAAAACAGTGAAAAATATCAAGTATATATCATTTAGATTTCACTGATAAACCTTTTTAAACCACCAGAAAGCATATAATAAAATTGTCCATTTAACTATGCAGAAGAAAGTATGTTTTTGCAAATGGTATCCTGAACTGTGTATCTTGTATGCTTTATATAAATGTATAAAAGTTGATTTTTTTATAAATAAATATACATATAGTTTGAGTGTTTGCAAGAATGTGATAATTCAGAGTTACAGATATTTAGTTTTCCAATGTATTTGAGTATAATTACTCCACACATTTGAAAAACAAGAGGCTCAAAAGGGCCTATGCTCCACTGGCATGGCTCTTGTGGTCATTTTCAATCCAGAGCATGTACGTTTTAGTAATAGGCAACAGATATATAGTTCACTTTCAGTGTTTGGGTTGGCTGAAAACGCTGCACGTTCAACATCTGAGGACAGGAAGTGTTGTAAGCAGATTAGTTGCATGAGCTATTTTAATATGTGCCAAGTAAAGGTAATCTGAGGGTATAAAATATTTGCTTTCAAAACTGTACTCATCGTCAAAATTTCATTTCTGTAGCTTTAAAAATAAAAAGTCGGTCAAAGGTCAAAGTCAAGGACATCCGAGGACAACATAAATGCTTGTTTGCAAAACTGTTCACATGGTCAAAATTTCATTACTGTAGCTTTAAAAATTAATAAATAAGTCAAAAGGGGTGGGGCCAGCTTTTGCCCAAGGGGCATTATTTCAAATGTTTTCAATTGCATCATATGATGCTCCACAACAAATATCAAAGGTATGGGCCTTGTGGTTTGAAACAAGAAGATTTTGAAAATATTTCTTAAATAAGTAAAATAAGGAAAATTGTGACACCCAGGGCAGTGCCAGTTTTGACCCAAGGAGCATAATTTGAACAACCATGGTAGTGGACCACTAAATAAAGCCTTGTTCAAAATAGCAAGGATTTGCATAGTGGTTTCAGACAAAAAGGTTTTTAATATTTCCCAATTTAAGGGGGGGGGGGGAGTCCGTCCCTTACAAAGAAAAGATAACTCTTCCCTAGGCCTCCGCCGAGGTCGTTTGCATTTGCCGCACTGGTAATGACCAGTAATGACCCCAGGGGCATAATTTGAACAAACATTCACAAGCAATCGTGATTTTACATGTAAACTTGGCTAAAAATAGACTTCGCTCATGTAGACTTGGCTAAAAATAGACTTAGCTTAAAATAGCATTTGTTATACTTTCAAGACCCATAATCCAGGCATGCATGGGCAGATCTGGCTGGTTTTCAAAAGGAACCAAGTTCTAATGGATATCTAAATACTGTACAAGTTTCATCGAGATACAATCAAAACTGAAAACTGTATCATGTTCACAAGCAATTGTTTACAGACGAACTGATTTTTTAATACTTTCAAGGCCCATAATCTAGGCATGCATGGTCAGATCTGGCTGATTTTCCAAAGGAACCGAGCTCTAATGGATATCTAAATACTGTACAAGCCTCATCGAGATACAATCAAAACTGAAGACTGTATGGTGTTCACCAGCTAGTTTTTACACAATAACATTTTTTTATACTATCAAGGGCCATAATCTCGGCATGCATGGGCGGATCTGGCTGGTTTTCGAAAGGAACCGAGCTCTAATGGTTATCTAAATACTGTACAAGTTTCATCGAGATACAATCGAAACTGAAGACTGTATCGTGTTCACAAGCTAGTGTTTACACAATAGCATTTTTTTATACTATCAAGGGCCATAATCTAGGCATGCATGGGCGGATCAGGCTGGTTTTCGAAAGGAACCGAGCTCTAATGGATATCTAGATACTGTACAAGTTTCATCGAGATACAATCAAAAATGAAGACTGTATCGTGTTCACAACCAATTGTTTACACAATAGCATTTTTTTATACTATCAAGGGCCATAATCTAGGCATGCATGGGCGGATCTGGCTGGTTTTCGAAAGGAACCGAGCTCTAATGGATATCTAGATACTGTACAAGTTTCATCGAGATACAATCAAAAATGAAGACTGTATCATGTTCACAAGCAATTGTTTACAGACGCACGGACGAACATACTACGTACACATTACCATCGCATAAGCTCTTCTGGCCTTTGGCCAGTAGAGCTAAAAATGGCCATCGCACATTACAAATGAGTTGTTCAAGTTTCTATTTCCCCATTGTTTTTATTTAATTGAGTTACAATAATGAACAATTAACATGAAGCGGCCTGTCAGTCAAACTAGCTGGTCGATACCTGACTGACCAATCAGTGTGACTCATATGACTCATGACTGAGAGATAGTAGAAGACTATTCAACCCTCAAAATGTCTTCATGTGTTAACAATACATAATATACTTATATTTTCCATAAGTCTTAAAACAAAAAATATCATTATGTGTATTTAAGTGTATATAATATTGACGATTTATTTTTATTTTGAAATTTGTCACCTTTTTATGCGTAAAGTTTTTAATCTGAAGCATATACATTTTGCTTTTAAGTTTGTTTAGACATATATAAGTGAAAAAGACAACTAAGTTGATTTGAGTTACATTTGTTATTAAATTTGATAAAATATCTGATATGCAACTATTAAAGAGGTCACAAAAAGTATATACATATATAAAACAAAATCATCTTTGTAAATGACACAAAATCAAAGTAAAAACCTGTGCATTTATAATGATTATGGTCATTTCTAACTTTTATGTTGCTTGTAAGAACAGTTTTGCATTTCATTTAATACGAATATTAATTCATTGAGATAAACATCAAGGATAAATATATCAATAATAATAATTCATTAATTACACTTGCAAAAAACAGGTGATTCCTAATGGAGAAGGGAAGAAAACAGCGAAATCCATTCAGTTTTTGTTGACTTTCAGAAAGGAAATTCAAACATGTTTTATTTCCCTAAATTTGAGTTTTAAAATGGAGACTGTTATTTTACTGTAACCAAATTCCGATGTTATTTAGAAATAAATTATTTTCAAGTTTAGACATTATTTCTACCTGAAATTTCTCATACATTGCATGCAATAAATAATATTATACCTTACATATGTGTCCTTTCTTTGTATATTTAAAGTCGATCGGTCCGTATATCACTGTATTTTGATAAAAATCCAGTTTTATGACGTCAGCGGTCCATATCATATTTTTGGCTGGTATGGACCTCTCCAAAATGTAATATGGACCACTGACGTCATAAAATTGTTAAGTGTGCATTGCTATTTTCACAACGGCAAAAAATGTTGCAAGTAAACATTATAAGCTATGTTCAATAAAACACATCTAAACCAAGTGCTTTAAAATTGTTGAATGGTAATATAAAGTGTTGGGTATAATATAAGAAATATTTACACACCACTTTGGGCCATATATTATGCATTATAAGAACGCCTCGCTCCATATACACCTTTGTTGGCTGACTGATTGGTCCTTATAATGTCATATGACCCTCAGTGGTGTGTAATATTTCTTAAATAATGAACTTATTTAATGTTGTACTTGCTTATATTGCTATGTTTTACCATGTTCCATGCATTTTATATCTGATTGTCATGTATAACTTTTGTATTATTATTGTCTGCTTCTGCATGCTTGACGGAGGGCCCAAACTAAGAGGTCACGTGACACTGTAGGCGTGGACTTATTGCAATCGGCGTGGTGTCAATTGACTTTAATTAGTGTGATTGGAAACAATAACTCGTAACAACTAAATAATTAAAAATGAGTGAAACTAAGTGTTTAAAGTTGCTGTTTAGCGAACAGTTCACATATCAAAATAAAATAGATTTTCAAAACATACTCATTTTAGATGACATGTTCGCAGGAAAGCTTGCATATAAACACGCGAGTATCCGCCTGCATCTGTCTATAATCGTATAGCATCGTATTTAATCTTAATCAACGGAAAGCGTCTTCTGTCAAACCCAGAGGTCTTCAATTATTTTCAGCTTGCTTCCAAAAAATGACTGGCAAATTACGGAAACCATTTTCTCCCACCTCAGATAAGTAGACCCAAAAATCTAATTATTTCTCGCTTCAAATGTCACCATAGTTTTTTTTCACGCACCATTCAAGAAATAATGCTTCACTCTCCTCAGAACGTATTTAAAGACCAAGTTCACTATTAACATAATCTGAATCACTGCGCGCATGTCCATGACAACCAAGAATTATCACATATCCATACGCATTTATTTTCACTACGAACAAAAGAGTTCCAGCAAAAAATACATTTTTACTTAATTTTGTTTAACTGAGTTGGGAGAAAAAGCATCTACCATAGCCGCTCGTGTAAGATAGGTTCATCTCAACCTCTTGTGCAGGGTGTTTTTCGGAAACTCGGTAAACCTCTTTTCCGCAAACCATGCTACGCTAGGGTCGGGATGAACCTATCTTACACTCTCGGCCATGGAAGATACTTATTATCTATTTTAACTTATTTGAGTTAAATAAATCGACTGAATCAAGTTCCCTGAATAAGACAAAATGAGTTTCCAATTATCAAATTAATTCATTACGCATCCCTTTTAAATTAATTGCCTATTCTGCCTTTTCTTACGCGTTTTGTTACTCATGGATTTTTAAAACAATTGCATGATTTAAATTGAATATTCACGCAAATATCCATCTGTATGCATGCCTATTTTGAGTAATAAATCATATTTATCTTATACACTATGTATTTATTCCAAATAAACATCTATAATCAGGGTTCCTTACAGTGAATAATTGTCCATCCTGAAATAGACAGAGGTCTGTTAGAGTACGAGTAATTTACGCCCAAAGAAGGGTAAAGAGGCTTAGACCCCTTTTGAAATTGTTTCCACAGTCATTTTTACTCATTTCATGGTACATGTATTTTCTACTGTGTCTGATTCAAATGTCTGAGCAAAACAAAAATCTTTAGAACTGTACAATATTATATAATAGTCTGCAGTTAAAAGCACTCAATCCTCAGAATTCAGGATTTTTCCGGAACTTAATGAGGAAACCTATTGTTTGCAAGCATAAATTTAAACATTAAGCTTGGTAAGTCTAAATATAACAAGGGTCATAACTCTAGACTGCGGCGAATTGGCTGCTGCTTTGACCTGACCAAGATAATTATTAATTGTCCATGCACATTCTGACCAAATTTCGTGATGATTGGACAATTTCAGGCTTCTAAAATTATTGATCGGACAAGACCAATATTTTGGTTCATTCGGAGCTCCTCAGCCATTTTAATCGAAAACAACCTCGGATGTACTATGCCTGTACATCAGTTGAAGTAGTTCATACATTTTTTAATTATATCAATAATGAAATGTAGTGTTTTAGAGTTGTATTTATTGATCTTAGTTTAAATTGATTGCCAGTAACGTATATTATTGCAAACACAATTAAGATTCCCAAGAGTTAAGTTATAAAGTTTAACTGCTAAATAAAATTACTACGCGATCTACTTGCAGATGACTTAAATGTACTGCTTTTTGAGTATGTAAATCGTCCAAATACATCCGAGGTCGTTTTCAATAAAAATGGCCAAGGAGCTCCGAATGTTTTTGGTTATTTCTTTTATTAAAGGGCAATAACTATCAAGGAATATGGCTGATATGGCTGGTTATCGAACTGTTATTATTCCCATACGCATTCTGACCAAATCTGATTTTAAGGTTAATCCTAAACTATAGAACACCGGTATAATATGTGTACAAGAAAGAACACGAACTGTTTCAAATGATGAAAGAAGTAACTTCAACTACATGTACATACATTTCCTAAAACACTTTAGATACACTTAGCTTATAATGCCCCCATCACACAAGGCCAGGTTCCCACTATGTCCTCAAAAACCTGGCAGGACAAAGTCAGAACTTAATTGGTTAACATAGAAGAAACGCAGTAGACACCGAGAAGGACTTGGTATGGACTTGGTATGGACATGAGCATACTTTGAACATATTAAAAAAAAATGTGAGGACCTGGTCGAATCATGACGTAGTAAGATCTTAATAAAAACGTTTTAAGGACAGCTTGGATGTCAGGACAGCTTGGATGTAGTGACAGCATAAATAAAACCTAGTAGGAACTTGATTGACATAGTGCAAGCGTGGAAAATATTGAAAGGCGTTCTCATTGTGTTGTCTCTAGGTTGTCATTGCGTTCTTGCTATGTCAATGGAGTTCTCACCACAACCTCTCCACGCTTTTACTACGACTATTGTACATTTGTGCCACGTTGTAGAAGACCTCATTCGGTTGGTAATACGTTCTTTCGGTGCTTAACACGTCTTAGACACGTTTGTATCAGTTTCTACCACGTCCTGTCAGGTTCTGAACAGTGACCATGTATACCTAAATACGGGATAACTCTCCTAGAACTTCATTTTATACCAACACTACATATGAATGAAAAATAGGCCAGTTATAAATAGAACACTTATTCCATCTTATCACATTTACAAATAAATTAAAGTCATAAGAACGTAATGAGGACATGATAAGCACTTTGTTAGTGCGTGGTGCAATCTTCCTGGTCGTAGTAAGAACGTATTGGACATGGTGCATGCATATTATGAACGCATTGGTCTTAGTGCACGTGTGAAGATGCCTGCAATAAGAACATATGTGGAACTTGTGAGACGCAGTAAATGCCTAGCAGGGACACAGTCAGGACATAGTATGAACTTGAGTAAAGCATTTTTTACAAATATGACCGCGTCCTCGCTGCGATTGTCGAAATTGAGAGGACTTAGTGCGGTCCTCATGGTCTTCTTCTAGTGTGATGGGGGTATTAACAATCAAAATAAAGTAGTGTGTAAAATTAAGCATACCAGTACATGTTTTATAGAATTGATAAAAAGAAAATTCTTCAAACAAGAGAAACATTAAAGAAGAACCCAATACATGTCTTTTTTTCTCAATTAATCAAGGGCCATACAACAATGTATCCGACCAACATTTCAGAAAAAGTGACAGGACATTATTGCTATAAGTAAGCTCTGCTTCAGTTTGCTTTAAAGGCGACATAAAACTTCAATTTTCCCTAAAAAAACAGCAGTTTGCTACCATTTTCACATCAGTAAGTCACCAATTTAGTCCCATTTCACATGTTAGTCACCATGTTAACACCAGTTTCATCACCATTAAATTTTCACATGTAATCATGTACACAAATTATATGCATTTTTGTTTTGAAAATTAAGTAAAATAAATTTAACACAATAATGCACTAAAACTGAAAAAAATAATTGTTCGCATCAACCTATATTATGCCCCTCTAATCAGCTATGTATATGTTGTAATACGGCACTTGACCTTCACTAGTTTTCCACTCTGCTTTGTGGATAATTGATAAGAATAATCTTGCCTTTATTTAACCATGGATGATATTGATATAAAATTTCATAAACCACTTGATTCTAATATAAATGAACATAATTATAAAATATAAAAATCATAAGTTATGAATAGTTATTGATCAAAGGTTTTAAAATGAGTTTAAAACAGGGACTTTCAAGTGATATCCTGATAACTCAAGTTAACAAGAATACAAATAAGCTAAACTTGTATTCTCTGTAAAAATGGCGACTGGTGGTGAACATGTACTTTCATCGGATCAAATTTACGATTTTGCCTGCTCATCATGTGAAGAAGACAATGTTAATACAGAGGCTCAGTTTTCTTGCAAGGAATGTGAAAACTACCTCTGCAACAAGTGCATAAAACTGCACAATAAACTCTTCAAGAAGCATGACCTGCTTGGACGCTCTGATGTCGCAAAGTGGGTGGGGAAAAAGTGTGAAACCAGTCTGGAAAAGTGTGAAAAACACCCGGAGGAGAGTGTGAAGATGGTGTGTGAGGACCATGATGAGCTTTGCTGCTCTCTCTGTGTTTCCCTTTCTCACAGGTAACCATATATGTTCATCTGCATAAAATCAGTGTATTATTCACTCACAGTTTATTTACAAATGAACCCCCCCCCCCCCCTTAATTGCATATCAGTACTCCTTTAACTTTTGATTTTCTGGTAGAAGTATAAAAACAGCATATTCAATCACAATTTTTTGTTCATTTATGGAATTGCACCTCTGAACAGTTCATGCTGAACAGACACTGTACCCCCCTCCCCACCCCACCCTGACTTTCTAAAAATGTCCCACCCTCTTGAGTCCTGACAGTACCATTTGAAAAACGACTGAATTAATCTCAGTTAATGTACACAGCTAGTGTTATTTTCTTAAACATTGTCAAATTTACTTTTGTAAGACTTTTCTATTGATTTTTCTTCATGAATGAGTATTAATGTTTGTTTACATAGTATTAAATTCTCTTTGCTATTTTTTTCCCATTCCATTTCATGCAGGCAAATATGAATGTAGTTACATAACATGTGAACTCATTCGTTATAAATAAATTTCATGTTGTTGGTTCTATTTACAGAATGTGTCGCAGCATTAGACTCATTGATGATTTAGCAAAAGGAGTCAAAAATACAGACCAATTAAAAGACCTGACACAAAGGGTTAAAGCAATTAACACAGAAACACGAAACACGAAAACAGAAACAAACAGTACCACTGCAAGAAAATGCGACGATCCAAACTATGCGTTCACAACCAAAGCGACACACATCCACAATTTGAGGACAAAAGATGAGAAAGCATGCTGTATTAAAGGTATTTGTGAGCTACAGACAGGGGAAATAGTGCTGGCCGACTGTGCCAATGATAAAATGAAAGTTTTAAACAGGGAGTTTAAAATAGTCACTACTCTTAATCTTCCACAACACACTGAAAATATGTGCCTTGTAGGTGGAAATGAAGTTGCACTGGCAGTAGATGATGCTAAAAAGAAACATGAAGTTCATTTTATAACAATTGACAAATATAACGATTTTGACACAAGATATATCAGCAAGTTTACAGTGGCACACTACTGCAATGCTGTAAGCTTTCGCAACGACTATGTGTATGTTGGTTCAGAATCGTCTGTTTACTTGTATAGCAAAAAAGGGGAATTTATCAAAATAGTCTATCAGGCATTAGGGCTTGCAAACACATTGAACGGAATCCACGCTAGCAACGATGGACAAAGAGTTTACCTAACTGACTCAACAAACCATAAGGTGATAACCATTAATAATCATGGAACAAAATTAGCAACTTGCCAGGATCAAGAACTAATATTTCCTGTCAGTTTATGTGTAAGTGAACATGGGCATGTGTTCGCCTGTGCACTTAAGTCCAACTCTGTACTGCAAATTGACACAGAAGGAAACAGAAAGTTAAGAACATTAGTCAGTGGCAATAAAATCCACAATCCACTTGTGGTGTGGTTTTCCACAAGGTCACAGCAGCTCATGGTAGCTGGTATAACAAATGATTTACTTGTAGCTGACCTGATATAACTTAAAGTTACTTGCAGCTGACCTGATTAACTTAAAGTTACTTGCAGCTCACCTGATTAACTTAAGGTTACTTGAAGCTGACCTCATATAAATCTAAGTTACTTGAAGCTGACCTGATTAACTTAAAGTTACTTGCAGGTGACCTGATTAACTTAAGGTTACTTGAAGCTGACCTCATATAACTCTAAGTTACTTGAAGCTGACCTGATTAACTTAAAGTTACTTGCAGCTGACCTGATTAACTTAAAGTTACTTGCAGCTCACCTGATTAACTTAAGGTTACTTGAAGCTGACCTCATATAACTCTAAGTTACTTGAAGCTGACCTGATTAACTTAAAGTTACTTGCAGCTCACCTGATTAACTTAAGGTTACTTGAAGCTGACCTCATATAACTCTAAGTTACTTGAAGCTGACCTGATATAACTTAAGGTTACTTAAAGCTGATCTGATAAAACTGTAAGCTAGTTGAAACTGATCTAAAATATGTTTACATTAATTGAAGCTTACTTGATATAACTTTAGGTTACTTGAGGATGACATGATATAATTTAAGGTTACTTGAGGATGACCTGATATAACTTTAGGTTTCTTGAGGATAACCTGATATAACTTTAAGTTACTTAAGGATGACCTAATATAACTTTAGGTTACTTGACGATGACCTGGTATAACTTTAGGTTACTTGACGATGACCTGATATAACTTTAAGTTAATTGAGCATGACCTGATCTTACTTAAGGTAATTAAACCTTAAGTTTGAAGATGCAACATTCTTCCTAAGTGTTTTGTTTTCTTTGTCCTTTGTAAGCATTGAATGGTCATATGACTTAATTTGGTGAATAGCATACATATAGCCACTGTCAAGAGCAGTGATGACAAAATTGTATTAACCATTGCTGTTAGTTAACAGTCTCAAACAAACCAAGACTGCATTTTCTTCCTTTGGGTCCCATTTCTAAACTTTTCAAAAAAAAGGTTTAAAAATATCTGGGGGGAATGTAAGGGGTTGTCTCTTAAGGGGAAAAGCTCTATTCATAAAACCGTGAAACAGACAGAACTTACTTTATGGCGCGAAAGACTTATTAGTGACAGGGATTTTTTACTATTCAAAAATCTCCATAAACAAATTAAGCCATGTGTTGTGTGGCAGTCCGCAAATAATCGCTCGGACTTAAAACTTGCGCATTTTATTGCTAACTTGTGGCTAGACAAGCCCTCTTTACTGCACTCCGTCTGCTTAATTTGCAAACGCGTGTTCTTTAACAAAACCGAGCATATCGTGTTTGCTTGTCCGTGTACAGCAGCTGTACGTGATAGTTTTTATTGTGATATAAACATGGTATTTGGTCAACATGTCGGATCCGACTTAGCTAAAAAAGACTTGACAATTTTCAGAGATTTTGTTTTAGGGAGCAAGTACATACAAAATGAAGACTTTAATCAATTGCTGTTATGCAAGCTCAGTTTTCGTTATGTACAAGATGCGTTCAATGTATACAATACTTTCGATAGTGTTTAAATTATACTGAAACAGTGGCATTTGTGCATATATTGCGTAAGATGATTATGTCTATATTGTATGATCATACAATTGCTGTTAGTTTGTCATAAATATTGTGTTTGACTTGAACCCATTGTATACATGTATGTATTACTCTCATGCTACTTCTTGCAT
Organism: Mya arenaria; assembly: GCF_026914265.1. Lineage (NCBI taxonomy): Eukaryota > Metazoa > Mollusca > Bivalvia > Myida > Myidae > Mya > Mya arenaria. Next base: position 45,860,643 of record NC_069124.1, on the reverse strand, counting down.
GAAATAACTTTTTCTACTGACATATTTAAACATGCTTATATATATTACATTGTGTTCTAATCTCCCACGCGGAGGATATATTGAAATAAATGAATGAATGAACATTTGCTTATGTAAAGGTATTTGTATTCATGCATATTCGGGCCATCTTATGTACGCCAAAATATCGTCAGAATATGAATTTCAGTTTAGGTTATATTTTACAGTTATTACAACATTATATTGATCACTCTTGTTTGCACGATGCTATGCAAGAGTTTGGTCTTGTTTTGTGGAGGAAACCGGAGTACCTGAAAACCCACTTGTCCAGCTTGGTGACCACAAACCAACTCACATGCGCCCAGACATTGGAATCAAATCCGGGTCGCCTAGTTGAGAAGTGAGTGTGCAAACAACTGCGCTTACCGGACAACCAATTTCAATTTAAAAAATATTTAGTGAGTGTCACAAATCAAACTATAAGTTCTGATTACAAGATATATAAACTTTGCCTAAACTGACCTACAAAGCACTTGTAGGTTTTGATATAAATATTATAACTAATCAAAAATATTAATTTGAAAGCGGCTATCATAAGATAAGTGCATTGATAAGATGGCCCTATTTTGTACATATTAATTAACATACATGATAATATTCAAATATATTGATGATAATTGTTTTGTTTTAGTGTATGATAGTAATAAATTTCACCTAGTGAGCACGAAAAGCTATAATTCATGAGTGAAATATACTATTTTTGTGTTGTCGAGGTGAGATATATTGTGATCTTACACTGAAACAAGCAATTTTTTTTATTATATGCCTTAAAGGAATTTAAAAGGACAGTTTATTGTAGTCTTTCAGAAAATCGTGTCAAATTGTATGCAAACACAACGTCATTTTAGAAATTACATCGTTAAAATTGCGTCACAGCCCTCTGCGTATTGACTTTGATTTAAAAGTGAGAGCAGGCGAAAATTTCAATACAGTGAAAAATATCAAGTATATATCATTTATATTTCTCTGATAAACCTCTTTAAACCACCAGAAAGCATATAATAAAATTGTCAATTTAACTATGCAGAAGAAAGTATGTTTTTGCAAATGGTATCCTGAATTGTGTATCTTGTATGCTTTATATAAATGTATAAAAGTTGTTTTTTTATAAATAAATATACATATAGTTTGAGTGTTTGCAAGAATGTGATAATTCAGAGTTACAGATAAGTTTTCTAATGTATTTGAGTTGGGTATATCTCACATTAAAAATGAGTTTTTCAAGTTTCTATTACCCCATTACCCCATTTAGTTGTTTTGATTTTAATTGAGTTACAACAATGAACAATTAACATCATGCGGCCTGTCAGTCAACCTTGGCCATAACCCAACTGACCAATCAGCGTCCAGATTAGGCAGGGCGTATCAGTTGCTGTTATGTTTCTCATAACTTAGAGATAGTAAAAGACAGAAATCCGAAATACATTTTCCTAAATGCTGCTCAATTATGCATTTTTTGCATTTGTTTGATAACAACGGACTTTTGAGTAGACTATTCAACCCTCAAAATGTCTTAATGTAAATGAACATAATATACAGGGCTTCTAAAAACCGGCAATTTGCCGGTCTGGACCAATTTTGACCAAGCCAGACCAATTTCAGTTTCAAAAAATTGGTCCGATTTTTTTCATTTGTTTTATAATTTCGGTCCAAAATGACTAAAGTCAGTAAACTGTGTAGAAATTGTAATACACAAACCTTCTTGGGTCATTCACACATTCAAAATTACCCCCAATACAAGTGTCCTAGTTTCCATCAGACCAACGTGACCGGCTGCTTTTTCCACTATGCTGAACACCCGATATCTGTTAATTGGGCAGACGCTTCCAATTGGTTCAATCACGTGTAGTGATAGGTCGCAGAAGACACAATTAAACAAATTAGGTGTTAATTATGTGCTTGCAGCTATCCATTAAAGTGTAAAAATTGGTCCATATTTTCACATAGCAAACTGCTTATGTCCGAATTAATTAACCGAGTACCTGCCCTTATTCTATAAGATATCAACAGCGACACGCTTGATTAACTACAGAGTCTGAAAGCTGAGTGCGCCGCTTACGTCATTTTTATAAAATGTAATGAAAAATTTGTTGTCGATATGAAAATTATAGCTAGAAGCCCCGATTATGAATATAGATATATATGTTTATTAAAGATTATCAGCTGAATGTTGATCTACTGTAGTAGGATTAAGCAAATAAATCACAAAACTGTTTCAGTACATTGATGCTCGTTTGCAAAACTGTACACATGGTCAAAATTTCCTTGCTGTAGCTTTAAAAATTAAAAAGTTAAAAGGGGTGGGGCCAGCTTTTAACCAAGGGGCATAATTTCAAATGTTTTGCTAGACAGTCATCATATGATGCTCCACAACAAATATCAAAGGTATGGGCCTTGTGGTTTGAAACAAGAAGATTTTGAAAATATTTCTTAAATAAGTCTCTAGGAAACTTGTAACCCCCGTAGCAGTGCCAGTTTTGAACCATGGTAGTGGACCACTAAATTAAGCCTTGTTCAAAATAGCAAGGATCTGCATAGCTGTTTCAGACAAAAAGGTTTTTAACATTTCCCAATTTAGGTATACCAAACCTGTAAACCCGGGGATGTGGCCAGTAATGACCCCAGGGGCATAATTTGAACAAACATTCACAAGCAATTGTGACTTTACATGTAAACTTGGCTAAAAATAGACTTTGCTCATGTAGACTTGGCTTAAAATAGACTTAGCTAAAAATGCCATTTTTTTATACCTTCAAGACCCATAATCTAGGCATGCATGGGCTGATCTGGCTGGTTTTTAAAAGGAACCGAGCTTTAATGGATATCTAAATACTGTACAAGTTTCATTGAGATACAATCAAAACTGAAGACTGTATAGCGTTCACAAGCAATTGGTTACAGACGCACAGATTTTATTATACTTTCAAGGCCCATAATCTAGGTATGCATGAGCGGATCTGGATGGTTTCGAAAGGAAACGAGCTCTAATGGATATCTAAATACTGTACAAGTTTCATCGAGATACAATCAAAACTGAAGACTGTAATGGTTCACAAGAAATTGTTTACAGACGCACGGACGCACATACTACGTACACATTACCATCGCATAATCTCTTCTGGCCTTTGGCCAATAGAACTAAAAATGGATGTTTTATGCATTTTTCTTAAAGCTGCACTCTCACAGATTTACCATTTTAACAACTTTTTTTTAAAAAAATCTTGGAAAGTCATAAAAAAATAATTTTCGAACGGAAATATGAAAATCAACGATCTGATTTTTTGTCAGCAAATTTATTGGTTTGCAGATATTTATACAAAAATTTGCTCTTTCCAAGACAAAAAATAAAAAAAGTTGTAAAAATGGTATATCTATGAGAGTGCAGCTTTAATATATTAATTATTGTATTATTGTGCAATATATAATTTAGATTAACATTTATACAACTTTATCATTTAAATTCCAACATGTGACTGCATTTTGCATAAGAAAAATGCCTCTGTCAGAGAGCACTTTTTTCAGATTTATATTTTTATTTTTAATCTAATAAGGAAGGGAATTATGGCACGAAAATGGAGGGAAAATATACACTTTTGTAGACACTTTTGGCCACAAAATCATTAGAAAAGACAGTTGCATTTTCTTCTACCTTACAGGTATTTCTATTCTCAATGTTAAACAGGTTTAACGATGCAGACAGATAAACATCTGAATATAAATATCTGTAAATACAGACAGTGTAAACTATTATATGGAACCTGACCTTCACCTTAAGTTTTATGTGTGGATTAACTCAGTCAGCAGTTACTTAAACAAAGAAGATATTGATATAAACAACACGCAATTGTTACAAAGATAAATGAACTTAATTGTTAATACTTAAAAATTAAAAGTTATCAAAGGTTTTAAAATTAGTTTAAAACATTGACTTTTAAGTGATATCCTGATAACTGTTAACAAGAATACAAATGTACTAAACTTGAATTCTCTGTAAAAATGGCGACTCCAGGTGATGAACATGTACTTTCCTCGGATCAAGTTTACGATTTTGCCTGCTCATCATGTGAAGAAGACAATGTTAATACAGAGGCTCAGTTTTCTTGCAAGGAATGTGAAAACTACCTCTGCAACAAGTGCATAAAACTGCACAATAAACTCTTCAAGAAGCATGAGGTGCTCGGACGCTCTGATGTCACAAAGTGGGTCAGGAAGAAGTGTGAAACCAGTCTGGAAAAGTGTGAAAAACACCCGGAGGAGAGTGTGAAGATGGTGTGTGAGGACCATGATGAGCTTTGCTGCTCTCTCTGTGTTTCCCTTTCTCACAGGTAACCATATATGTTCATCTGCATAAAATCAGCGTATTATTCAATCATAGTTTATTTTCAAATCACCCCCCCCACACCCCACAACTACTACCCCCTTAATTGGCTTATTGCATATCAGTACTGACCTTCAACTTTTGATTTTCTGGTAGAAGTATAAAAACAGCGTATTCAAGTATTCAATCACAATTTTTTGTTCATTTATGGAATTGCACCTCTGAACAGTACATGCTGAACAGACACTGTACCCCCCCCCCCCTCCCCCACCCACCCTGATTTTTTGAATACGTCCGTCTCTCTTGAGTCCTGACAGTACCATTTGAAAAACGACTGAATTAATCTCAGTTAATGTACACAGCTAGGGTTGTTTTCTTAAACATTGTTAAATTTACTTTTGTAAGACTTTTCTATTGATTTTTCTTCATGAATGAGTATTAATGTTTGTTTATATAGTATTAAATTATCTTTGCTATTTTTTTCCCATTCCTTTTCAGCAGGCAAATATGAATGTAGTTACATAACATGACTGTGAACTCATTTGTTAGAAATAAATTTCATGTTGTTGGTTCCATTTACAGAATGTGTCGCAGCATTAGACTCATTGATGATTTAACAAAAGGAGTCAAAAATACAGACCAATTAAAAGACCTGACACAAAGGGTTAAAGCAATTAACACAGAACTTATTACAATGAAAAAGAAAAGGCTTAGCAACAAGAAAGCTCTACAAGATTCAGATAAAAACCTTGTTCAGGATATTAAAACCATCAGAGAAAAGTTCTTAGCATCCCTTCAAGAGCTGGAAATTGACATTGGTGAAGAAATGGATACTCGAAAGGACATATTTGTAGGAAAGCTTCAAGAGGATGTTACACAATGTACAGAAATGCATGACAAGTTGATTAAAACACTGGGCTATTCTCAATCGGATGATGAAAGGATGTCTTACATTGGCTATAGAAGGTGTCAAGAACAGGTAAAAGATGCAGAAATAAGCCTGAATAAAATGTCAAAGATACCAGAGTATAAACTTTCATTCAAGATTGAGAAAGATTTAGACAATCTTTTTGACAGTTTAAAAAGTGTTGGCAAAGTAGTTTCTACTCCAAGCTTTGATGAATGTGATTCAAAACCAGAACAATTTGTCCATGACACGAAAACAGAAACAAGCAGTACCACTGCAAGAAAATGCTATGATCCAAACTATGCGTTCACAACCAAAGCGACACACATCCACAATTTGAGGATAAAAGATGAGAAACCATGCTCTATTAAAGGAATTTGTGAGCTACAGACAGGGGAAATAGTGCTGGCCGACTGTGCCAATAATAAAATGAAAGTTTTAAGTAGGGAGTTTAAAATAGTCACTACTCTTAATCTTCCACAACACACTGAAAATATGTGCATTGTAGGTGGAAATGAAGTTGCACTGGCAGTAGATGATGCTAAAAAGAAACATGAAGTTCATTTTATAACAATTGACAAATTTGAAGATATTGAAGCAAAATCTATCAGCAAGTTTGCAGTGGCACACAACTGCAATGCTGTAAGCTTTCACAATGATAACGTGTACGTTGGTTCAGAATCGTCTGTTTACATGTATAGCAAAGATGGGATAATAGTCAAACAGGTCTACCATAAATTGGGATGGTCTCAATGTACAGTGAACGGAATCCACACCAGCAACAATGGACAAAAAATTTACATCACAGACTCATCGAACAACAAGGTGATAACAGTTGATAATTCCGGAAAAATATTATCAACATGCGAGGATCCAGATCTACTGTTTCCTGTCAGTTTATGTGTAAGCGAGCATGGGCACCTATTTGTCTGTGCAATGGGGTCAAACTCAGTACTGCAAATTGACAAGGAAGGGAGAAGGAAGTTAAGAACATTAGTCAGTGGTGAAAAGGTCAGCAAGCCACTTGTAGTGTACTTTTCCACAAGGTCACAGCAGCTCATGGTAGCTGGTAACACAAATGATTTACTTGTAGCTGACCTGATATAACTTAAAGTTACTTGCAGGTGACCTGATTAACTTAAGGTTACTTGAAGCTGACCTGATATAACTTAAGGTTACTTAAAGCTGATCCGATAAAACTGTAAGCTAGTTGAAACTGACCTAAAATATGTTTACATTAATTGAAGCTTACCTTAGGTTACTTGAGGATGACCTGATATAACTTAAGGTTACTTGAGGATGACTTGATATAACTTTAGTTACTTGAGGATGACCTGACCTGATATAACTTTAAGTTACTTGAGGATCACCTGATCTTATAATTAACCTTAAGTTTGAAGATGCAACATTCTTCCTAAGTTTTTTGTTTTCTTTGTCCTTTGTAAGCATTGAATGGTCATATGACTTAATTTGGTGAATAGCATACTTATAGCCACTGTCAAGAGCAGTGATGACAAAATTGTACTAACCATTGCTGTTAGTTAACAGTCTCAAACAAACCAAGACTGCATTTTCTTCCTTTGGATCCCATTTCTAAACTTTTCAAAATAAAGGTTTAAAAATATCTGGGGGGAATGTAAGGGGTTGTCTCTTAGTGAAATTTTAAATATTTCTATCAACAGTTTTTTTCTTTTTTTTTGCAATTAATCATGATTGTACAAAATCATTTGCCAACATTTGCTTATGTAAAGGTATTTGTATTCATGCATATTCGGGCCATCTTACGTACGCCAAAATATCGTCAGAATATGAATTTCAGTTTAGGTTATATTTTACAGTTATTACAACATTATATTGATCACTCTTGTTTGCACGATGCTATGCAAGAGTTTGGTCTTGTTTTGTGGAGGAAACCGGAGTACCTGTAAACCCACTTATCCAGCTTGGTGACCACAAACCAACTCACATGCGCCTAGACATTGGAATCAAACCTGGGTCGCCTAGTTGAGAAGTGAGTGTGCAAACAACTGCGCTTACCGGAAAACCAATTTCAATTTAAAAAATATTTAGTGAGTGTCACAAATCAAACTATAAGTTCTGATTACAAGATATATAAACTTTGCCTAAACTGACCTACAAAGCACTTGTAGGTTTTGATATAAATATTATAACTAATCAAAAATATTAATTTGAAAGCGGCTATCATAAGATAAGTGCATTGATAAGATGGCCCTATTTTGTACATATTAATTAACATACATGATAATATTCAAATATATTGATGATAATTGTTTTGTTTTAGTGTATGATAGTAATAAATTTCACCTAGTGAGCACGAAAAGCTATAATTCATGAGTGAAATATACTATTTTTGTGTTGTCGAGGTGAGATATATTGTGATCTTACACTGAAACAAGCAATTTTTTTTATTATATGCCTTAAAGGAATTTAAAAGGACAGTTTATTGTAGTCTTTCAGAAAATCGTGTCAAATTGTATGCAAACACAACGTCATTTTAGAAATTACATCGTTAAAATTGCGTCACAGCCCTCTGCGTATTGACTTTGATTTAAAAGTGAGAGCAGGCGAAAATTTCAATACAGTGAAAAATATCAAGTATATATCATTTATATTTCTCTGATAAACCTCTTTAAACCTCTTTAAACCACCAGAAAGCATATAATAAAATTGTCAATTTAACTATGCAGAAGAAAGTATGTTTTTGCAAATGGTATCCTGAATTGTGTATCTTGTATGCTTTATATAAATGTATAAAAGTTGTTTTTTTATAAATAAATATACATATAGTTTGAGTGTTTGCAAGAATGTGATAATTCAGAGTTACAGATAAGTTTTCTAATGTATTTGAGTTGGGTATATCTCACATTAAAAATGAGTTTTTCAAGTTTCTATTACCCCATTACCCCATTTAGTTGTTTTGATTTTAATTGAGTTACAACAATGAACAATTAACATCATGCGGCCTGTCAGTCAACCTTGGCCATAACCCAACTGACCAATCAGCGTCCAGATTAGGCAGGGCGTATCAGTTGCTGTTATGTTTCTCATAACTTAGAGATAGTAAAAGACAGAAATCCGAAATACATTTTCCTAAATGCTGCTCAATTATGCATTTTTTGCATTTGTTTGATAACAACGGACTTTTGAGTAGACTATTCAACCCTCAAAATGTCTTAATGTAAATGAACATAATATACAGGGCTTCTAAAAACCGGCAATTTGCCGGTCTGGACCAATTTTGACCAAGCCAGACCAATTTCAGTTTAAAAAAATTGGTCCGATTTTTTTCATTTGTTTTATAATTTCGGTCCAAAATGACTAAAGTCAGTAAAATGTGTAGAAATTGTAATACACAAACCTTCTTGGGTCATTCACACATTCAAAATTACCCCCAATACAAGTGTCCTAGTTTCCATCAGACCAACGTGACCGGCTGCTTTTTCCACTATGCTGAACACCCGATATCTGTTAATTGGGCAGACGCTTCCAATTGGTTCAATCACGTGTAGTGATAGGTCGCAGAAGACACAATTAAACAAATTAGGTGTTAATTATGTGCTTGCAGCTATCCATTAAAGTGTAAAAATTGGTCCATATTTTCACATAGCAAACTGCTTATGTCCGAATTAATTAACCGAGTCCTGCCCTTATTCTATAAGATATCAACAGCGACACGCTTGATTAACTACAGAGTCTGAAAGCTGAGTGCGCCGCTTACGTCATTTTTATAAAATGTAATGAAAAATTTGTTGTCGATATGAAAATTATAGCTAGAAGCCCCGATTATGAATATAGATATATATGTTTATTAAAGATTATCAGCTGAATGTTGATCTACTGTAGTAGGATTAAGCACATAAATCACAAAACTGTTTCAGTACATTGATGCTTGTTTGCAAAACTGTACACATGGTCAAAATTTCCTTGCTGTAGCTTTAAAAATTAAAAAATTAAAAGGGGTGGGGCCAGCTTTTAACGGGGCATAATTTCAAATGTTTTGCTAGACAGTCATCATATGATGCTCCACAACAAATATCAAAGGTATGGGCCTTGTGGTTTGAAACAAGAAGATTTTGAAAATATTTCTTAAATAAGTCTCTAGGAAACTTGTAACCCCCGTAGCAGTGCCAGTTTTGAACGATGGTAGTGGACCACTAAATTAAGCCTTGTTCAAAATAGCAAGGATCTGCATAGCTGTTTCAGACAAAAAGGTTTTTAAAATTTCCCAATTTAGGTATACCAAACCTGTAAACCCGGGGATGTGGCCAGTAATGACCCCAGGGGCATAATTTGAACAAACATTCACAAGCAATTGTGACTTTACATGTAAACTTGGCTAAAAATAGACTTTGCTCATGTAGACTTGGCTTAAAATAGACTTAGCTAAAAATGCCATTTTTTTATACCTTCAAGACCCATAATCTAGGCATGCATGGGCTGATCTGGCTGGTTTTTAAAAGGAACCGAGCTTTAATGGATATCTAAATACTGTACAAGTTTCATTGAGATACAATCAAAACTGAAGACTGTATAGCGTTCGCAAGCAATTGGTTACAGACGCACAGATTTTATTATACTTTCAAGGCCCATAATCTAGGTATGCATGAGCGGATCTGGATGGATTCGAAAGGAAACGAGCTCTAATGGATATCTAAATACTGTAAAAGTTTCATCGAGATACAATCAAAACTGAAGACTGTATTGGTTCACAAGAAATTGTTTACAGACGCACGGACGCACATACTACGTACACATTACCATCGCATAATCTCTTCTGGCCTTTGGCCAATAGAACTAAAAATGGATGTTTTATGCATTTTTCTAAAGCTGCACTCTCACAGATTTACCATTTTTACAACTTTTTTTAAAAAAAATCTTGGAAAGTCATAAAAAAATAATTTTCGAACAGAAATATGAAAATCAACGATCTGATTTTTTGTCAGCAAACTTATTGGTTTGCAGATATTTATACAAAAATTTGCTCTTTCCAAGACAAAAAATATAAAAAGTTGTAAAAATGGTATATCTGTGAGAGTGCAGCTTTAATATATTAATTATTGTATTATTGTGCAATATATAATTTAGATTAACATTTATACAACTTTATCATTTAAATTCCAACATGTGACTGCATTTTGCATAAGAAAAATGCCTCTGTCAGAGAGCACTTTTTTCAGATTTATATTTTTATTTTTAATCTAATAAGGAGGGGAATTATGGCACGAAAATGGAGGGAAAATATACACTTTTGTAGACACTTTTGGCCACAAAATCATTAGAAAAGACAGTTGCATTTTCTTCTACCTTACAGGTATTTCTATTCTCAATGTTAAACAGGTTTAACGATGCAGACAGATAAACATCTGAATGCAAATATCTGTAAATACAGACAGTGTAAACTATTATATGGAACCTGACCTTCACCTTAAGTTTTATGTGTGGATTAACTCAGTCAGCAGTTACTTAAACAAAGAAGATATTGATATAAACAACACCCAATTGTAACAAAGATAAATAAACTTGTTAAAAATTAAAAGTGATCAACGGTGAGTTTAAAACATGGACTTTCAAGTGATATCCTGATAACTGTTATCAAGAATACAAATGAACTAAACTTGAATTCTCTGTAAAAATGGCAACGCCAGGTGATGAACATGTACTTTCCTCAGATCAAGTTTACGATTTTGCCTGCTCATCATGTGAAGAAGACAATGTTAATACAGAGGCTCAGTTTTCTTGCAAGGAATGTGAAAACTACCTCTGCAACAAGTGCATAAAACTGCACAATAAACTCTTCAAGAAGCATGAGGTGCTCGGACGCTCTGATGTTACAAAGTGGGTGGGGAAGAAGTGTGAAACCAGTCTGGAAAAGTGTGAAAAACACCCGGAGGAGAGTGTGAAGATGGTGTGTGAGGACCATGATGAGCTTTGCTGCTCTCTCTGTGTTTCCCTTTCTCACAGGTAACCATATATGTTCATATGCATAAAATCAGCGTATTATTCAATCACAATTTATTTACAAATCCCCCCCCCCAACTGCCACCCCATTAATGCCATATCAGAACTCCTTCAACTTTTTGTTCATTTATTGAATTTCTATTGATTTATTTCATGAATGGGTATTAATGTTTGATTAAAAGTATTAAATTCTCTTTGCTAATGTATGTACATGTAGTTACATAACAGGTAAACTCATTCAGTTAGAAATAAATTTCATGTTGTTGGTTCCATTTACAGAATGTGTCGCAGCATTAGACTCATTGATGATTTAGCAAAAGGAGTAAAAAATACAGACCAATTAAAAGACCTGACACAAAGGGTTAAAGCAGTCAACACCAAACTTATTACAATGAAAACGAAAAGGCTTAGCAACAAGAAAGCTCTACAAGATTCAGATAAAAACCTTGTTCAGGATATTAAAACCATCAGAGAAAAATTCTTAGCATCCCTTCAAGAGCTGGAAATTGACATTGGTGAAGAAATGGACACTCGAAAGGACATATTTGTAGGAAAGCTTCAAGAGGATGTTACACAATGTACAGAAATGCATGACAAATTGATTAAAACACTAGGCTATACTCAATCCGATGATGAAAGGATGTCTTACATTGGCTATAAAAGGTGTCAAGAACAGGTAAAAGATGCAGAAATAAGCCTGAATAAAATGTCAAAGATACCAGAGTATAAACTTTCATTCAAGATTGAGAAAGATTTAGACAATCTTTTTGACAGTTTAAATAGTGTAGGCAAAGTAGTTTCTACTCCAAGCTTTGATGAATGTGATTCAAAACCAGAACAATTTGTCCATGACACGAAAACAGAAACAAGCAGTACCACTGCAAGAAAATGCTATGATCCAAACTATGCGTTCACAACCAAAGCGACACACATCCACAATTTGAGGATAAAAGATGAGAAACCATGCTCTATTAAAGGAATTTGGTACTACAGACAGGGGAAATAGTGCTGGCCGACTGTGCCAATAATAAAATGAAAGTTTTAAGTAGGGAGTTTAAAATAGTCACTACTCTTAATCTTCCACAACACACTGAAAATATGTGCATTGTAGGTGGAAATGAGATTGCACTGGCAGTAGATGATGCTAAAAAGAAACATGAAGTTCATTTTATAACAATTGACAAATTTGAAGATATTGAAGCAAAATCTATCAGCAAGTTTGCAGTGGCACACAACTGCAATGCTGTAAGCTTTCACAATGATAACGTGTACGTTGGTTCAGAATCGTCTGTTTACATGTATAGCAAAGATGGGATAATAGTCAAACAGGTCTACCATAAATTGGGATGGTCTCAATGTACAGTGAACGGAATCCACACCAGCAACAATGGACAAAAAATTTACATTACAGACTCATCGAACCACACGGTGATAGCAGTTGATAATTCCGGAAAAATATTATCAACATGCAAGGATCCAGATCTAGTGTTTCCTGTCAGTTTATGTGTAAGCGAGCATGGGCACCTATTTGTCTGTGCAATGGGGTCAAACTCAGTACTGCAAATTGACAAGGAAGGGAGAAGGAAGTTAAGAACATTAGTCAGTGGTGAAAAGGTCAGCAAACCACTTGTAGTGTACTTTTCCACAAGGTCACAGCAGCTCATGGTAGCTGGTAAGACAAATGATTTACTTGTAGCTGACCTGATATAACTTAAAGTTACTTGCAGGTGACCTGATTAACTTAAGGTTACTTGCAGCTGACCTGATTAACTTAAGGTTACTTGAAGCTGACCTCATATAACTCTAAGTTACTTGAAGCTGACCTGATATAACTTAAGGTTACTTAAAGCTGATCTGATAAAACTGTAAGCTAGTTGAAACTGACCTAAAATATGTTTACATTAATTGAAGCTTACTTGATATACCTTAGGTTACTTGAGGATGACCTGATATAACTTAAAGTTACTTGAGGATGACTTGATATAACTTAAAGTTACTTGAGGATGACCTGACCTGATATAACTTTAAGTTACTTGAGGATCACCTGATCTTATAATTAACCTTAAGTTTGAAGATGCAACATTCTTCCTAAGTGTTTTGTTTTCTTTGTCCTTTGAAAGCATTGAATGGTCATATGACTTAATTTGGTGAATAGCATACTTATAGCCACTGTCAAGAGCAGTGATGACAAAATTGTACTAACCATTGCTGTTAGTTAACAGTCTCAAACAAACCAAGACTGCATTTTCTTCCTTTGGATCCCATTTCTAAACTTTTCGAAAAAAAGGTTTAAAAATATCTGGGGGGAATGTAAGGGATTGTCTCTTAGTGAAATTTTAAATATTTCTATCAACAGTTTTTTTTCTTTTTTTTGCAATTAATCATGATTGTACAAAATCATTTGCCAACATTTGCTTATGTAAAGGTATTTGTATTCATGCATATTCGGGCCATCTTATGTACGCCAAAATATCGTCAGAATATGAATTTCAGTTTAGGTTATATTTTACAGTTATTACAACATTATATTGATCACTCTTGTTTGCACGATGCTATGCAAGAGTTTGGTCTTGTTTTGTGGAGGAAACCGGAGTACCTGAAAACCCACTTGTCCAGCTTGGTGACCACAAACCAACTCACATGCGCCTAGACATTGGAATCAAACCCGGGTCGCCTAGTTGAGAAGTGAGTGCGCAAACAACTGCGCTTACCGGACAACCAATTTCAATTTAAAAAATATTTAGTGAGTGTCACAAATCAAACTATAAGTTCTGATTACAAGATATATAAACTTTGCCTAAACTGACCTACAAAGCACTTGTAGGTTTTGATATAAATATTATAACTAATCAAAAATATTAATTTGAAAACGGCAATCATAAGATGAGTGCATCGATAAGATGGCCCTATTTTGTACATATAAATTAACATACATGATAATATTCAAATATATTGATGATAATTGTTTTGTTTTAGTGTATGATAGTAATAAATTTCACCTAGTGAGCACGAAAAGCTATAATTCACGAGTGAAATATACTATTTTTGTGTTGTCGAGGTGAGATATATTGTGATCTTACACTGAAACAAGCAATTTTTTGTTTTATTATACGCCTTAACGGAATTTAAAAGGACAGTTTATTGTAGTCTTTCAGAAAATCGTGTCAAATTGTATGCAAACACAACATCATTTTAGAAATGACATCGTTAAAATTGCGTCACAGCCCTCTGCGTATTGACTTTGATTTAAAAGTGAGAGCAGGCGAAAATTTCAAAACAGAGAAAAATATCAAGTATATATTATTTATATTTCACTGATAAACCTCTTTAACCACCAGAAAGCATATAATAAAATTGTCCATTTAACTATGCAGAAGAGAGTATGTTTTTGCAAATGGTATCCTGAACTGTGTGTCTTGTATGCTTTATATAAATGTATAAAAGTTGTTTTTTTATTCAAATAAATATACATATAGTTTGAATGTTTGCAAGAATGTGATAATTCAGAGTTACAGATAAGTTTATTATTCATTACGCATTCCTTTTTAATTAATTGCGTATTCTGCCTTTTCTAATGCGTTTTGTTACTCATCAATTTTTAAAACAATTGCATGATTTTAATTGCATATTGACGCAAATACGCACCTAGCTTATTTGTAACTCTGATAATTACTATTTTTTCTATTATGCATGCCTATTTTGATTAATAAATCATATTTGTCATATATTCTATGTATCAATCCCTAATAAACATCTATAATGAGGAGTCCTTTCAGTGAATAATTGTCTATCCTGAAATAGCCAGAGGTTTGTTTGTCAGAGTACAAGAGATTTACGCACCCAAAGCAGGGTAAAGAGGCTTAGACCTTAGGCTTTAAAATTATTTCCACAATCATTCACATTCATTTCAAGGTATATCCTACTGTTTTTGCTGCAAATGTCTGAGCATAAACAATCTTTAGAACTGTACAATATTCTAGTCTGCAGTTAAAAGCTCTCAATCCAAATTTCAGGATTTTACCGGAAAATCTGTGATCTTGTTTTTGTCAGCAGTCTTACATGATTGGTTTAAATGCATTTTCACATAGATTTGCTTATTCCAAGACAAAAAAGTAAAAAAGTTGTCAAAACATTAAATCTGTGAGAGTGCAGCTTTAAGTGTACAAGAAAGAACACAAACTGTTTCAAATGACGAATGAAGTAACTTTAACTACATGTACATGCATTTCCTTTACCACTTCAGATACACTTAGCTTAACAATCAAGATGAATTACCGGAAGTGTATAATATACAGGATACCAGTACATGTTTTATAGAGGAAAAGAATATTCTTCAAACAAGAGAAACAAAACCATTAAACATGTCTGTTTTCTTCGGTTAATTAAGGGGCCTACAATGATGCCTCATTAGGGTCTAAGCTGGAGAGTAATGGAAGGGTGGTGCACCTTTTTGGAAGCACCTTTCTGCCCTCATGGAGACCAGAATGTGCAACTTCCTACTTTTAAAGAATTAAATTCTGAAGATAAACAAATATTTCTTTTATTTTGATTAAAACTTGAAATATGATTATGAATTCAAACAAACTTATACATAACATATTTGGTATTTGAAACCTGATATAAATTCAAATTTCTAAAAATTTCTATGAAATTCATGCTTAAAGTTAAATAATTCACGGCCCGAAACAATGTGCCCTTTTGTCCCACAGCACCCGGTCCCTTTTCTGTAGCAACCTGTCCTTTTTAAACCTGGCTTATCTGATGATGTACCTGACTTACATTTCAGCAAGAGTGACAGCACTTAATTGCTTAAAATTGCATGTTCAGAAAAATAATGAAAAATCGTGGATGAAATTTATTTCTGGGTTACAAAAATGCATATATCTTTGTTGAAATAGATGCAATCAACACAAAGCCTGAAGAGATTGTTGATTGGGCAGTGCCGATAAATTTTACTCATAAACATATTCTTTTTGTATTTGGTCATTTCCGAGAAAAAGTTAGTGCTTTTTGATTGGAAATCTGATAAAATATTCTTTCGTAAAAATTGCTCAACTCCAAATAACAGCTTTTTATGTTGCAACTGATATATGAATCATGCTTGTTAAATATTAAACCTCAAAACTTAATAGAAATTGATTTTTTTAACTTTTTAAATTTTGGTCCTTTAATGGACTTTTGCATTGCTGCAGGCGCTAAAATGCAGTCTTATGCAACTCTCATTTTGTACCTTTAATCAATGTCTTTTCCATGTGATGTATTACTTCATAATAATTTATGTGAAGCAAAAGAACATTTTGTCCCTTTAAATATACATGACAGTGTTTAATTTAGTAAACTTAAATATGTTTCTTCCTTAGAAATAGGTTTTATTGCCCCTAAAAGTGGGTAACCCTGCACAGGGGTGGGTATACCCTGAAGTGCAAGCTCAACATGCTAATTCTTCACTAAATGAACTTCATATCTAGTGTGTTCTCATATTTATACTCGCACTGGGGCCTTGCCCATACGGTGAGTGCTCTGATAAGATTGTTAGTCATTTTAGGTTTTTGGAGCAAAGTGCACAGGCAGAATGTTACCCTGATTAGAAATACCTTGGTTCTTTAACATGCCCCAGTTTATAGCACTCTCACACAGGACCCCCATTTAAAGTCCCTCCTGAAAGACGATTAGTATGTTAGTGGTGCAGCAGAGATTTGAACCAGCCACTGCCATTCAGTCGAGTGTTTTACCACTATACCACAGATCTGCCTGGTGAATATTCTAAAGATCATTGTAATGATAGAATAGGTGTCCGCTAATCTAGCCAGCACAATTGGTAAAATATTTACAGGTAGATCTGATTAGATCCTTAAGAAATTTCACTCTTAATATAATAGTCGAGGGTATATTAAGGAGAGCTATACTACTAAAGCATTATGAGTTTGAATAATCTTATATACTATGAGTTTTTAACTATCATAACATTAGAGAATTATAAAATTACAAAATGTTATGTAAATAAGTACTTTTATGTAACTGACTACCAAGTTTAAATAATTATTGGGCTAAAATCATTCAAGGGAGATAATAAAAATTACATAAATAATTAGATCATCCAACTGTATTTGATTTTATAATAAAATGATTAACTTTCAGTTAAACTACATATTAAAACAAACAGTAGGGTCTGCCCCTATTGTGATTTTCACACAAGTTGGTCACCATTTTACACCAGTGGTGTTGGTGTTAGTAGTTTATACTCCGGGTCCCGGCGTGAGCACATTGAAGGGTCCCTGAGTGACAGTTGAACCACCGCACACCTATCCTGGGCAGACTATCTGGCGGATAACCAGTACTAGGTGCCTTCACCTCCACAAGGAACTGACAACTTCTGTACATGCCCGGGGCAGTGGTACAGTGCGAATGGTCGTAGAAATGATTTCATAACCAATCACAACAGAAGTGACCTGGTCCGCCCGGGATTCGAACCTGGGTTGTCCGATTTAGAGTCCAACGCTCTACCGATTGAGCTAACCGGGCGGGTTAGCCACCAGTTTCACTTACCTCCATATAAAACCTTGCCGGCTGAATCAACATTGAGATGGGATCTCATCAGGGCCTCCTTGTCTGCAGTAACATCAAGGCCTAGATATGCCAGGGCCTGAAATGTATTGGAATATCAGGGTAAATTCTATGTCAGATTTTCAATGAAAGAAGTGCTCCCATTTGTCCAAAATTGGTGAGATAATTTTTAATTTCGGTGAGATTTTTAATAAGAAATGGACAAAGTTTTCTGATCTGAAATTTTGTGAGGTTTTCAGAGAGCTTCCGATATTATAGACGCTTATTAAAAGCAGATTGAAACAAAACTAATCCCTGTTGCAAAATTGCTTTAAAACATGTACATAGACGATGTTGTTGAAATAAATTGATTAGGCACAGGCAGACCATAGTTGGCAGCAAAAGTATAATTTAATAAACAAGAAGATAGGCCATAGGCAGTGCTGATGCTGTAAACAATAAAAGTGATATGGCACAAATCGCTAGCGAGGGCAATACAATCTCGCATTTTTGTATTTTCAATGCAATTTAGACAATTTTTATGCAAGGATACAATCTGGCATTTTTGTATTTTCAATGCAATTTAGACAATTTTTATGCAAGGATACAATCTCGCATTTTTGTATTTTCAATGCAATTTAGACAATTTTTATGCATGGATTCAATCTCGCATTTTTGTATTTTCAATGCAACTTACAATTTTTATGCGAGGATACAATCTTGCATTTATGTATTTTCAATGCAATTTAGACAATTTTTATGCAAAGAATCGCTTGCTAAAATCATGTCTGACATTATCCTATATTTAATATATTAACTTCAGAGGCTTTCTTAACATGAAAAAATACAACTCAAAAAATGAATAAGATGTATCACAGGTTTTGGTCTGAAGTCATTACTTTGGTATAAAGAAGTTAATGTAACAGATTCTCAAAAAGGTTATTGTTTACACTACACCAGAAAGAATACCTTTGAAATTGTCATTCAGGGTACTTTTTTTATCAATCCATTTATGGATGCTGCCTATTTTTCAGCTCTGATTTTGACAATTTTTCCACTGAGTCCTATCTTTGGTATTAAGGGTTTTAACCTGTTTTGTTTCACCAATAATTTTTGCCTGGGTCCTACCTATGCTAGCGTCCTATACACAGTATAATACAGTAATTTTGGCTCAAAATCCAATGCTATGAGATCATTATAATTATAGAATGATCATAATCATTTAAGTACCTGGGCCGCTAGCGCATTACTATGGTTGCATTATATTATGTTGTTTCACACTATGCTATGTCATGCTATTCTAATCATAGCAGTAAATAGAAAAAGGTTTACTCTTTCAAATGGTACCAATTTTAATATGTTGCAAAAAGTATGAAAAAAATGATGGGACCAGTCTATGTCATTATTGATCATCCCTTTAACTTCCAACAAAATACTTCCAGGATGCAACAAAAGACTCAAACGCTGCAATTTCAACACTGGCAGGGCTTACCGAAGTCAATTTGTTCACTTCGACTTTCTCCTTCGGGCCTATGGAGAGTTTCCGAGAGAGGGATGAGTTTTCCCCGACCCCTGAGGAGCCTAGTGGTTCCTCTCCCCCGAACACCGAACTGAAGGAGAGGGCAGTGGCCAGGGACATTACCGGGCCAGGAACCGGAGAGAAATCTACTGTCGGGGCACCAGAACTTCCTGTGTTGGAGAGGGCATTGGCTAGGGACATCACGGGGCCTGGAACTGGAGAGAAATCTACTGTCAGGGTACCAGAACTTCCTGTGTGGGGGCCCACAATGTTCCTCCTTAAGCTATTGGTATTATTTTATACATCATAGTTAAATCCTTGGGTAAAATTAAGAAACTACTTTGTATGGTAAAAATCATCTACAATCAATACATACACATGTATAACAAATCTAAATTTTGAGAGATAAACCTTTAAATACTAATTACTTATAACAAGACTGTAACCATGTATTTAATAGCTGAAAATACACAAATATTAATTTACTGGAGAGTCCAAAAAGATTCACAGCGATCAACTATTGTCTCATAAGGTAGAAATACTGTGTTTTCTGCACCTTTCTTTTAAATTAAACATGGCATCCTTCTTTTTTCGATATTTTATTTATCCTTTTCGGTAAATTAAAACAATTGTATTAATTGTGATACATCTTATTTGGGAGTAAGAGTGCATCTTTAAACATCTAGAATGATACTTTACAGTATGTATATGAGTGGTTTCAGCCAGACGCATGTTTCAATAAAGGAATTTAGTTGTAACTTCAATAATCTTTAATCTGCAAAAAAACATCACAAATGGCAAGAAAGGAGTTTATTATATTTCCTCAAGTTTAGAGGTCATTTTTAATATTGGCTTAAGTTCAGTTCACTTAAAGCTGCACTCTCACAGATTTACCATTTTGACAACTTTTTTATTTTTTATCTTGGAATGAGCCAAATTTTCCATAAATGTCTACAAACCAGTGGTATAAGACTTCTGACAAACGAACAGATTGCAGATTTTCATATTTCCATTAAAAAAATTAATGTTTTATGGCTTTTAATCTGTGAGAGTGCAGCTTTAAAGGATATCAAAAAAAAGAGACTATGACACGAAAATAACTTCAATTTACGACTAAAGTCGACTATGATCCTAATTGGTGGCGATCTTTATTAAAATGGTCCCCTAGTTTCCAAAAGATATATTGCTGAAGAGATTGACCAGGCTGCTCAGGGTTCAAAAGGCACATTGTATCAGGTTGTAAAGAACTAAAAGATAAAAGATAAACTAGATACCTTTTCGATTGGGTGTTGAGGACTGTGAGGGTAGAAAGCCCCTCCATGGCAGTTTAGGGGTCACTCCATTAGGGATCTGGGCTTCTGCTCCCATCATATCTGTAGGGGTCACTAGGGGCTCCTACAAAGAAAATATTAATCCAATTTATTTTCATAAATATAACAGGTATATATAACTGTTTCTTTGTGGTTTACCTTTATTGAGATTCATATTTGTACCTTTTCTTTAAACAGGAGTGGCATCCGATCATGTTCTAAGAATAGTTTAAATAAAGTTTTCTAAAAATGAAGCAACAGAAGCAAAATTAAAGTTATTATTCAACATTTTATTTTTTGTAAACATTTTCTGACGTCTGCTATTTAAAAGATACAATTTCAGTAATTGGCATGTATCAAGTTAAAAAATCTTAAAAAATTAAATTAATTTATTTTCTTTGATGTATAATAATGTAATTGGAATGAATATTGATAACACGACAGGGCTTTTTAACCTTAAAAGGAACAGGCATTTTAAAGGAAAAGGAGCATAGTTTTCCCCTTAAAAATATAAATTTCCTTCCAATAAAATGCATATTTCATTGTTGAAATGCAAAAATCGGCATTCAGCTTTTCATCAGGGGAAGTAAGTCATGCTGGTAAACTTAATTGATTAAACTTATTATCCTACACAGTGATCTCCCTTGACAAAGTTTATTTTTACTACATCCCACATTCCGTTGTAGTTTTTTTCAATCAAGCATGCCTTGCCTCTTCAAGGTATCAGATGCTTTCCTTAGAAAAATATACTAGCGAAAGCTGGGATTGAACCAGGTCCATTAGTTCAGTACAATACATTTTTGTCAGAAGTCAAGACCACACGGCTATGGGGGCTATTAACACTAGAGGGTTATTAAAGAATACTTAATTGTAACATGCAAATTCATTGGAAGGAGAGTAGCCTCCCGTGCTGCATGCATATTCTTTAAAACGAGACTTTGTAAGTTAACTGTCCCAGGGTATTTATTAAGTATAACTGAATTAAGTACCATGGTTGCCAACTATGGGATAACCCATGGAAAGCACTTTGTGACTTACTTCAAATGTGGTCCTTTTGCCTGAATAGACAGAAAAAGATACAAGAAGGTCCAGGTGAGATATCCTAGGTGTTTTGAATAAACCCCCTTGTTCTTAAACTTGGCCAGTTCATTGGTAAATAGGACACAACTTTCGAGTGTTTTTTTCTCTCCACTTTTTTGCAAATGGAACCATGGCCCTCAGAATTGTAAAAATAGCAACCAAGTGCGTAACATTGAGAGTAAAATATATATAAAAAAACAAAAACAAGGCAAAGCCTTTTGAAATCCTCAGTTTAAAGAATTTTCAAAAGATTAAGAATGCTTTTAAACATATCTGTACTCATTGAAATGTTAAGAGTTGATTTTTTTTAGGATTGTGAATTTTGTGTCCTATTTCTGTGAAAACTATATACTTTTTTTATTGTAAATTGGGCTGAGATATAGCCCCATTTTCAGTCAAAAAAATAATCCACTGAGTATACATTTTTTCCTGCCCTGGCCTCAATTGTGGAGTGATATGCAAGGGAGTCACCATAACCATTCTAAATGCTTTTGATATGATAGGGATTAAACCTGCTACCTCCCACACCAGAAGCCTATGCCCTACCATAAGGCTATCTAGACTAACCATTGGTACAGCTGGGGATTAAACCTTGCTACAATCCGCACCAGAAGCCTGCACCCTACCATAAGGCTATCTAGACTTACCATTGGTTGATTGTCGGGTGTGTTGACATCACTGCTGGGGGCCAGCTGCCCGTGTTCACTGTCTGAGTCCCCAAGGTGGGAGATCTGGGCTACGGAGGCCGGGGTGAGGGAAGCTGGAACACTCTTGTTCTGCTTCTTCTCCATGACTTCCCTGAAATCTGTCCTGAGGAAAGGGAGAAAGTTACATGTAAAATATTGCACAGTAGAGCAAGGGCCCTTTCTTTGTCACTTCAATATTTTTTTTCTGTTATATTCTCAAAAATGGAAACAAATTGATCTTTTTTATTTCCACAAAGTCATGCTTATTTTAAATACTGGCTTAAGTTCAGATTTCACACAAATATGTATCAAAATAACAACACTATGGCACTAAGATATTTTCACTCAGCTGCGTCATTATTCTACCTCTAGAGCTAGACAGTAAAAGTGCTGCTATATGCATATCGAGAACCAGTTCACATTATGATCAAGGTTATATTCAACTCACTTGGAATTTTGCAGATAATAGATTTTGATTTCACTTGTACCGTATTTCCCCGTCTTATAAGATGGGGAAAATGGGTCCTGACTTCATATCATGAAATCATGAAATCTGAATCTGCAAAACTCCACACAGGTCGATACAACCTCAAAGATCAAATTGGAAACTTATGACCCTAGGATATCCTCAGTACATACATGGCCTGTTCATCCCTACAGATGACCATCTCTAGGTGGTTGGTGAAGCAAGCCAGACGCAATATTGAGGCAGCTCTGTAATGAAATATATGAAGGAAAAGGATAATTTTTAGAGGCGACACAAACATCTGCGCTTAATCACCCTTACAAAACTTTTAACTTTATTTTATAAGTGCCAATGCGCTTGAGAAGGCAAGAAATCTATTTTTAGAGTGCACGTTGTATTAAATATTACCACATGGGTCATTACGGAATAACTAATGATGACTTAACAGGTAATTTTATAAAGGCAAAGTCAAATGAGATATAATAAAATAAATATCAGATCTCAGGGTAAGAGCATATTATGTCAACCCTTACAACGTAAATGTAAACCTCCGCTAACGCCTTGGTTTGATATTAACTTTCCCGTTTCATTTTTTTTATTTGATTTATTTACATGTGAGTACCAACCTTTCATTTGTGACACCTTCAAGACTTTCCCCATTCACTTCAAGAATCTGATCTCCTCGCTGTAAACCACCTGAAAAACAAATATATATTCAAACATTTTCTTCACAATCTCCTCGCTAAAAAAACCCACCTGAAAAACATAGAAATATTCAAATGTTTTGTTCAGTTAATTTCAATTTAATTTATGCTTACGGTAATTGGAAACGACATTTAGATTTAATACATTGAATAAATCACACTTGATTTCGGCCCTTGCCTTGTGCCCCTAAGCTGGAAATATTTTTTTAGTATGACTACTGGGCTTACGGTAATTGGAAACGACATTTAGATTTAATACATTGAATAAATCACACTTGATTTCGGCCCTTGCCTTGTGCCCCTAAGCTGGAAAAAATTTTTTAGTATGACTACTGGGCTTTTCATCATTGTATTATCAAGTCCATTGTGTGGCAAAATGCATACTTGTGTCCATTTTAAAAGGACATGAGAAAGCACCCCTGATGAGGCTTGAAAAAACAACCTCTTGCAAAGAGAAGCAGTCACCTTTGAAAAAGATCAGGAGCCTAATAATAAAGCTTCTTAGCAAAATTTTTTAACTTAATGATTTTTTTGATTTTTTTACGATGAATATTTTAATTACCCTTTACTTTCATCAAATTTATTCATTGTGCATTTATTATATGGACTTTTTTTTGCTTATTTTCATACTTTACAAACATTCTTTAATTTCAAATAGAAAAGAAGACAATTTTTCAATTCTTCACCATGATGCTTAATGAATACGCAATAGGCCCCAATTCCTTAAAAATACTTAAGTCATTACTTAATAACAAACTCGAACACATTTTACCCCTTTAAAGCCTAGCATGGCTCAAGATTTTAACTGTTTTTCATGTACACTTTCATTAATTATTGCTATAGACTTTAGTCAAAGAGATTGAAATTAAAGCTGTTTTGGAACAGGAAATTTACTTCAGTAGTTACACATAGAGAATTAAAGTACTCAACTGCTTTTTCTTTACATTTTATTGACCTTAAAAAAGAAGCTAAAGCATAAAATTTGGTTAAATATTAAGAATTTTTTATTATCAGAATGTAGTTCATTTCTTTTCACTGTATATACACAAGATTTAAATTAAGTACTCAGTTGAGTAAACACTTGAGAAGGTTTGAGAAACTGGGGCCAAGCAGGCTCCAATTTATCAAGCAATCTTATATCATACTTTACTGTGTATACTATAGGACACATTTTTTCCGCAGAATTCCCATAAAAATGCCTGCGTCAAATCTTAAATATTATGCCTTTTTTTTGGAAGTCCATTTCAGGCCAAATTTGGCTCTTCAGAAATATAAATGGAACAAGAGCGGTCACAGACAGCTATATCCCCCGCCTCATGGGGGCATTTTTTGTAACGAAAGCCAATCAATGGTAAGGGTAGTTTCTCAGGAACGTAAGTTTAAGAAAGGGCAATAACTTTTTCAAAAAAGGTCAAATTGCAAAAGCCTGACAATATGTGCTGTGCCACTATATAGTCATAAACATAAGAGGAGTTGCGAAGAAACCAATTTTAAATGTAAAATAAAGAAAGGGCAATAACTTTTTCAAAAATGGTTGAATCGCGAAAGCCCGACAATATGCGTTGCGTCACTATATAGTCATCAACCTGCGAAAGTTTGGTAGAAATTGCATGAAAAACGTAAGAGGAGTTGCGAAGAAACCAATTTTTAAAGTAAAAAAGGGCAATAACTCTTTCAAAAATGGCCGAATCGCGAAAGCCCGATAATATGCGCTGCGTCACTATATAGTCATCAACCTGTGAAAGTTTGGTAGAAATCGCATGAAAAACGTAAGAGAAGTTGCGAATAAACCAATTTTAAATGTAAAATAAACAAAGGGCAATAACTCTTTCAAAAAATAGTCGAATAGGGAAAGCCCGACAATATGCGCTGCTTCACTTTATGATCATCAATCTGTGAAATTTGGTAGAAATCATATGAAAAACGTAAGAGGAGTTGCAAAGAAACCGATTTTAAATGTAAAATGAGCAAAGGACAATAACTCTTTCAAAAATGGTCAAATTAGGAACACCCGAAAATATGCGCTGCTTCACTTTATGATCATCAATCTGGGAAAGTTTGGTAGAAATCGCATGAAAAACGTAAGAGGAGTTGCGAAGAAACAAATTTTAAATGTAAAATAAGCAAAGGAGATGCAAAGAAATGAATGTGGGACGGAAGGACGGACGCACACACGCACGCACACGGAATCGCGCCTACCATTACTACTATAAAAAAGAGTTTGTTTACTGTTTCATTTCAAAGGGACCTAACTCACATCTTCTGGATTAAGTTAAATGAGTTATATTGGCAGTGAAAAAAATCGGGATATAGTGAGTTCCAGTCATTATTTTAAAATTTTGAAATTGTACAATAATGTTATGTAATATGATTCTTTAATATAAATAAATTAACAATTCATGCATACTGTGAAGGAGCATCATTGTGCATTGTCAATGCTGTTGGTGTGAAAAACTCCCTCTGCCTTAACTAGAGTATAATACCAATAGTACAAACTGTTGCGATGGTAGAGTTGTTTGTTCTCACTATGCCACTTGTTTTAATACTTATCTGAAGGTGTTGAGATGTTGAGAACATTCATGTACAATATAAAGCTATTGGTTTTATAAAGTGTATCCCATTCAGAGCTCCTCAGCCATTTTCTATGAAAACAACCCGAACCTTGCATGTATATGGATGGTTTAAAATGTCAGAAATCAGTACACTTTATAACTAAGATGCAAGCAGATCAAGTAGTAATTTCAATTAACTTAAATTAACTTAAGGGACTTAACTCTTAGGAATCTTATTTATGTTTGCAATAATACACATCACTGGCAATCAATTTTATCTTATATCTACAAATACAAGCTAAAACACTACTTTAATTTTAACAAGCATTTTCAGTGAAATGATATCCCTCGCCAACGATGGCTTGTTTGTGCTTGATGGCTTGATTGTGCTTGAAGGTTAAAAAAAATCTCAGAAAGAATAAGATAAGCACATTGGTTTTACTGAGAAACAGCTGCAAACAATGATTTTTTAATAAATCAAGGGCAATAATTCTAAGGAAAATTGACCAATCCAAAAGAAAAATAGACAGGCATCATCACAGTATGTTGGTTCTTATTTATTCCAAGTGTCATGAAATTCTACCAGCTAGTTGCATAGAAAAGGCTGCAAACATGGATCTTTTAATAAATCAAGGGCAAATAACTCATATAGAAATTACACAATCCAAAATATAAATAAACAGGCATCATCGCAGTATGTTGGTTCATATTTATTTCAAGTTTCAAGAATTTCTACCAACTAGTTACTGAGAAATGGCTGTAAATGAGAGTTTTTCAAAAAAATCAAGGGCAATAACTCCAAGTACAATACCAATCCAAAAAAAATGAACAGGCATCATCCCAGTATAGTAATTCATATTTATTTTAAGTTTCATGAAATTCTGCCAGAATGACTGTGAATGTGCATTTTTCAAAAAATCAAGGGCAATAACTCCAAGGACAATTGACCAATCAAAATTTTTTTTGGACAGGCATCATTCCAGTATAGTGGTTCATATTTATTTTAAGTTTCATGAAATTATACCGGCTAGTTACTGAGAAAACACAGGTGACGGACGGACGGAAGGAAAGACGGACGGACGGACAACGCCATTTCAATATCCCCCTCCCTATTTCATAGGCGGGGGATAATTAATAATATAATACAAAATTTTATGAACTTCTTCTTCTGATGTACTGGCATGAATCTGAGGTTGTTTACGTAGAAAATAGCCGAGGTGTTTTGAATGAGTGTATCCCTTGCGGACCCCTGGTCTAATATTTATAAAATAAGTGTTTTCAGATGCATAACTGGGAAAACTAATTTTTGGTCCAAAAACATGAGCGAGACGCTTTTAAGGGAAATTATATTTATCATAATCAAGATATTTTATTTATTTTTGTAACATCAAGTTGAAGGAAGTAATTTGATTAAATAAACGAGGTAATTATGCTTACAGTGATCATATTAAATATATATAATTACTTGATTATATCTTAAATAATTAAATTCTAAGGACTTTCTTGATAATACTCACTTTAAGGATAAGCACACTTATACTTTTCTTTTAATTTGACAATGAAAAATCAACTTATTAAAGTTAGGAAATAACTTCAGATGCTTTACACAAAGAGCAGCAGACAACTTAATGTCAAGTTGAAGTAAAATCTTGACCTTAAGTTAAAGCAAAAATGCTACAGAAACAAAATATCAAAAATATCAAGAAGAGCCTAAAACAGGGTCATAACTAGATAATTATTATAAGCATTTTTCAGAAAAAAAAGTAAAAATGTTTAAAGGTTTTAACTATAATATAGGACAATATGATAATTGATAAAATATATAAAAAAGTTTAATTAATAAATAAAGTACTGATAGGAATGCTGGAGAGACTGCAAAAACACACTAAACCAAAGCTCCTCCCCTAAACCTCCCTTGGGTTAACCATTCTGGTAGCAGAATCTTCTCGATGAAGACAGCTCTTCAGTCTAATTTACAAACAAGAATAGCCAACCCAGGAGACAAAGGTGTTACAAACCTTGTGAGACAGCCACCACCCCAGGAAGAATTCTCTCGATGAAGACAGCTGTTCAGTCTATTTTATAAACAAAAATAGCAAACCCAAGAGACAAAAGTGTTACAAACCTTGTAATTCAGCCTCGCCGAGGGAAGATTTCACTCGATGAAGACAGCTGTACAGTCTATTTTGCAAACAAGAATAGACCCCCCCCCAACATTCAGTGGGAATAAAAGTGCTACCACCCTTGTGAGTCAGCCACGCCCCCAGGCAGAATCCTCTACGAAGACAGATCTTCAGTCTAATTTATAAACAATAAGAGATACCCGCCCCCCACCACAAATCCAGAGACAAAAGTGCTACCCACCTTGTGAGTCAGCCAAGCCCCCAGGCAGAATCCTCTTGATAAAGACGCTATACAGTTCCTCACAATCTATGCTGCAACCTCCAACAATCTTGATGCCTGGTAAAACAACGAGATTTAAACAGGAGCAAAACAAGAATAAAGGGAAAATATGCATTCCGTAATGATCAGTTCTTTTTGAAAAATAAAGAAAGTAAAAAAATAATAAAATGAAAGTAGATTCAGATAATTCAGATAATTATGTTGTGTAGGGTTACTTTTTGCATGTAAGGAAATATTTCTGTGACAAGATATTAAAAACAAGAGCTGTCACAAAGACAGCGCGCTCGACTATTCCGCCACTTTTCAGTGTAAGGATTGAAAAGTTTTGGCGAAACATGCATGGATCACTGTTAGATTAGATTTCAATGCAATACATGATGTGAGGAGATATTAACATAAATGTGGTAACATGCAAAATTTTAACCAAAATGTTTAAGTGTAATAATAAAGGGCCATTATTTGCAAAACACAGTTATCTTACTTGATTATTCAATTAGGTTGGGTGGTTGAATACCATTGTATAAAGTCTCAATGCAATACATCAAGTAGTTGCTGAGATATTATCCTATGTGTGCTAACATGCAAGACCTTAACCAGAATTTCTAAGTCGCATAATAAAGGGGCAAAAATTATATAATATGAAAGATAGAGTTATCTTACTTGATTAAATAAGAAGGTTAAATGGTTGGGAGCCTGTGTGTAAAGTTTCAATGCAATACATGATGTATTTGCTGAAGCATTGGCTTAAAAGTGGTTACATGCAAAACCTTAACCAGAATTTCTATGTTGAATAAAAAAGGGGCCATTATTTGAATTTAATGCAAACTAGAGTTATCTTACTTGGTTATTTAAGTAGATTGGATGGTTGAGTACCATTTTATAAAGTCTCAATGCAATTCATCCAGTAGTTGCTGAGATATTAACCTATGTGTGCTTACGTGCAAAACCTTAACCAGAATTTCTAAGTCAAATAATAAAGGCCTATTATTTGCATTAAATGTATACTAGAGTTATCTAACTTGGTTAATTAAGTAGGTTGGATGGTTGAGTACCATTGTATCATGTCTCAATGCAATACCTCAAGTAGTTGCTGAGATATTAACCTATGTGTGCTTGCACGCAAAACCTTAACCAGAATTTCTAAGTCAAATAATAAAGGCATATTATTGGCATTAAATGCAAAGTAGAGTTATCAAACTTGGTTAATTAATTAGGCTGGATGGTTGAGTACCATTGTATCATGTCTCAATGCAATACCTCAAGTAGTTGCTGAGATATTAACCTATGTGTGCTTGCACGCAAAACCTTAACCAGAATTTCTAAGTCAAATAATAAAGGCATATTATTGGCATTAAATGCAAAGTAGAGTTATCAAACTTGGTTAATTAAGTAGGCTGGATGGTTGAGTACCATTGTATAAAGTCTCAATGCAATACCTCAAGTAGTTGCTGAGATATTAACCTATGTGTGCTTGCACGCAAAACCTTAACCATGGGGTGACGCCGATGCTGATGGTGACGCTTGGGTGAGTAGTATAGCTCTCCTTATTCTTCGAATAGTCGAGATAACAAGGGTGCATTGTGGAGAAAGGAAATGTTTACCTGGCATATTTTTTTCAAAGGGCATAGATACAATTATTAAACCCAGAGTTATGGGCCTTGCTGTCAAAGTAAATATTGCCACTGGCAACATAGTTTTGTGTCATTATCTTAAAAGTTTTTTAACATATACCGATGATAAGGCAAAAGGTTAAATTTTTGCTGAACTCCACCACCAATGACAACACCAAAGGGCTATGACAAAACCTCAAACTCAGAATTTTTTCTAAGAATCTTAGATGTGTCATCAGGGGTGACCTGCAGTATACTGATGAGGGGAGGTTAGGCACCTTATTTACCCTTGCTATCAGGTAAAATCAGTTCGGCAATCACAAGTATACTGCGTAATGTGCATATAGTTCTTATCGTTCTCCAAAGACACACCTCAGTGATTCCAATCAGTCCATTGGCCAGTTATTTTTACAGTCCAATCAAAACCCTTGAATTCTTATCTTAAAATTAAGATAAATCTAAGGCGGTAATTGAATACAGCCCCTGCAGTACACTGCATATAGCCTACCAATGCCTTTTTTACAGTTCTCCAACACCACAAGTTCAGCCACCCGGTAATTCTGGTCTGCAACTGCCCCAGGTTCTCTGTAAAGAAAATGAATACATATTGCGTGCAATACATGTGGTTCTCTTTGTTTTTATCAGGCTCATAGCTGCCTATATATGAGTAAGTGGCTAAATTCACATTTTTCTGACTAGAAATATAAAAAAAATCAGCCAAAATTGCAGTATGTGTACTTGACTACATGATCCACAAACGGTCCATTTTTCAGTACTAAATAAAGCACACCAGCATGCCAAGAATGCACCAGATTGCAACATGGTTTTTCAAAAGGGGGTATGCCCCCAAAACCCCATTGCACGATTATGAATCCACATGAATGGAGGGCTAGCCACACCCCTGTTTAGTTTATACCTTTTTCTTTTAGCTCAAGTGCGATGAATGCTAATAAATTATAGAATTATGCTTGAGTCCTGTAAGAACTCAGTACTGGTGCCCATCTTGCGAGGTAATAAGCAAGTTCCCTTTGTGCTGATCAAACCTATTTAGGTAAGAGGCCGACATTTAAGTCACGCGACCACTTTTTAAACCCAATTGTTCCCTTGGTAAGTCAATAACTATTGTGTGAAAACTGTATCAAGAGTTTTGCATTGTACCACTCTTAATTTCTCAGAACAACTCATTCACTTCACTGTTGATTAAATTAAATTAAAGGCTGATGAGTTTTGCTCTTGAATGACCTTCAATTTTCAAGCGATATACTTAAAACCACTTCAAATGTTGACAAGAGCAATATTGTGAAAAACGATCACTTCAAATTGTGTTAAATACAAGAGTGCTGTGAAGGAACCTTTCTCTGTATTTATAGTCAAACAAGGAGTTTAACTCAACAATCATTTAGTTTGGGGCATTGTACATGTGTGTCAACATGTTGTTGATCACAGGTGTACAAATTTCATTTGAATATCTTGAACATTTTTTGAGTTACAGCCAACCGAGACTGAAGCTAATGCATTATGATGCTGAAACTAATGCCGATAACATCAAGGCTGTCTACACAAAAGCCTTAATTTTCTCTTCAAAAAAACAACAGACAAGCTGTAAACAAAAATTACAAATTTTGGATTTTGTTCATTATTCAAATTCAATTTAACTGATAATCTCGAAGGAAAACTCCTTTGCTAAAAAGATTGCATAACAACATTGAAAATCAAAACTTATACACTCTACCCTGCATTCTCCTGAAGAGGAGCCTCATGCTGCAGCTCTGTACTCGTAATCACCAACGTGTCCGACATTTTCGCTGCTTTTTGTTCATTTCATTCTGAAGATGAAAATGATATCCTTTAACACAGTGGTCGAAATTAGCACAAGCCCGTTAGCCCTGCAATGGTAAAATGCCATCTGGGCTTATGCTCAAATTCTTAATTTTATACATGTATAACAGGGCTTTTTAAAAAATATTGATGCAAAAATATAGGAATTCGGGCTATTTAGTATTTGATACCAAAGTCTTAATTTCGATGTCTATTAAAATACATTATATATTATATATTCAATGTCATGAACTTACAGCTGCAAACACAATGGATAATTGCTTTGTTTTAAATTTCAATGAAATATCAAATAGGTCCATGGACTATATCATGTATATTTCATCATACATCATCAATGATGTTGCCATGGTGGCGCCATCGTGAAATAATGTCATTATATATTTATTTATATAATATAACCAGTGTTATAACATATATACAGGATTTCAACCTATTATTCGACTATTTTTAGATCTGCTTATATACTAGTTCTAGCTTCCATAACTTTAATGTTGATACTTATTTTTTGATGTTTACAACACATTCAAGTTATGACGTAACCCCCATAGTAAAGTCAACCAGAATCAATTGAGAGTGATGATGCAATGCAATCACATGACCATGATGACGTTGATGGATTCTATTTAAAGTTAAAACAAACTGAGTAAAATTAAATATCATGGTCCCTAATGTCCCTAAATATGGTCTGTTTTGTCCCCAAATCTGGTCTGTTATGTCTGGTCAGTAATGTCCATGGTCCGTAATGTCCGTGACCCTATTAGACCATTGTCAACCATAATTACTAGCCATTCAATTATGGCAAGCATACATGTAATTCAGTAGCAAGGTTTACATAAGCCACTCAAATTCTCAGGAAATGCGCCAGGCCCTTCAATAGAGGATTTTTTTCAAAATAAGGGAGTTTCAAATAAATACATAATAATTGTTATTCTCAAATAAAGTTAAGTTTAAGAGGATTGTTTTGCCATTTAGACATTCACATTACATAAAGAAATAACTGGATTCTAGTGGTATCATTTATATTATATATAACAGGTGAAACAATAGCAATATCCTGGCAATTTTTAATTTTGATAAAATAAAAAATCTTTATAAGCGGTCTATTAGAACAAAATTTAGATGATGATATACATTTTTTACGCAGAGAATTTTATAGAAGTCTTGTAAAATAAACCTAAAGATATGATCTATGGAAAATTTGTTTTCGGTCTACTAAAAGTTTGAAGTCTTTTGCAATGTCTGCTCGCACACTGAATGCTTGTATGTTTTCTGCCTCATCTTTGCATGGCAAAATAATGAGAATAGGTTTTTGGTCATGAATGGTAAATTTTCAGTAAAAATAACAACACTGTCTGCTTTGCTAAAACTTCATACAAGAAGTTTTGCTTTTCTTCAATTAAAAATCCACATTTTACTGAACCTTTCAGCACTTTTGTTTGTTCCTTGAAAAATTCAGTGTTATGGTGGAGATAGTGTTGTGAATCGGTTCCAGTTTGACTATCGATAATGAGTTCCACACAACTGTAAGTTTTTAATCAATTCTTTAATTGCAGTTTTATTTCTAAACAATATCTCATAATCTTAAGTATAATTATGTTTATGTCATGCAAATGTTTGAAGTTATTTAGTGGGTTTTTTTTGTTGCTTCAGCCATATGTTAATGCACCAGTCAGTTGTAACCACGTCCCACCCCCCACCCCACCCCCAGGTCCGGGGAATAGTGGGGACTTCGACTTTCCACAAAACCACCGCATTCACCCGGAACTGCAGGGCCAACTGAAAGGTAAAAACACGGCCCATTTCCCCGGCTATCCCTGGTATACCCCCAGACCTGGGGGGCCGTTGTTACAATTGACTGGTGCATAACGACAACAACTGAACACTGAAACTGAATTAACTGAATGCAAATAACGAGAGGAAACAAGAAAAACAACTCAATGGTTGAATCGATGATGACCAAATACAATCCATTGACGCCAATTTCAGGCCCACCCAATCAATTTTGGATTATAATTGAACATCAGAACATCACTTGGAGATCTATCTCTGTTTAATGTCAACTCCTCTTCCGAGTGTTACTGACATGAGATCTATACACTAATATAGTCTAAAATATTAGACGTATTATACGGGATTCTTCCAATCCCTAACGTCTAAACGGGAATATGCAAAAAACGGGGGTGTTTTAAAAATATTGAAATTGTTTTCGGTGAAGTGTTTTATGGTTGAAATTGATCATAAAGAGTTATATTCATATTTTACCATGTAAGTGAAATGCTATTTTGCACTAAACAAGCATTTAATGCATTAAAACAAGTTGTTTACCTTTCCAATAAAGCGAAAGTTGACTGACACAGACAACAATTATGCGAAGGGGAACAACTTGATACAATCGTAATAACTCGGCCTCCTCCGACAAAGCTTCGAGATAGACCTCGTTCTACAATCGTAACAACTCGGCCATGGCCGAAATGTTCCGAGCGATTTAAAACTGTGCCCTGAAGCCTTGCAGGTGCCCTTCATGTATATATCGTTATGTTTTGACAGAATGAAATGAAGAAAAGCCGTCAAACTCATAATTATAAGTTGGATATTTATTTTTTGTGTACGGAACTAATATAAAATAACATTATCTGGTAATATTTCTTGTTTTTATGATATTTTATAGACGCTATATGCTTTAACCCGGAATCCTGATCGGAACAACTACCCACTTTTGATACTAAACAATTTGTGCGTGAAGGATTTGCCATATCAAAAATCTAAAAAAAATCCGTCAACGTACAATTATTTGGACTATACACTAATACAGTCAAAGAATATATTAACACTGGTATGAATTATTGTAATTTTGGCATTCAGCCTTACATGGTGGGAAGGTGTACATCGTGGCAGTCTCTGCCTAAACAACTCATCCAAAGCCACAACAGCTAATAGAACTACTACTATCCAGTAAGGCTAAATTTAAAGATAATGTGAAAATGTCATTTTCCTTGATTTTTTTACTTGTCACTATCGAGTATTTCTTACTTACACGATCATGTTGCTGTTAATTACAATCTCATGCAACAATTCTTCATTTGTTCTCAATTGTTCATTTGTTTAGTTAAACTAGTACCTGATAAATGCATTGTTTTGTTTATTTTTATTAATAATTATATTAAACAGATCTGAATCTTCTAGACGCTTTATCTTTTTCCACTCATCTTTGACCAACTAATTTTCAATCGTTTCGTTGATGTGGATGAGTTTAGCGCATGCGCAATCAAAGCACAAAAAATGGCTGCCAAAATATGACAGGATGAAATAGTACATCAAAATAAGTTCTATTCTCTGAATTTTTCAAAACTTACATGTAATCGGTGACAAAAAACAATGAAGAACATTATATTCATTTATATGTTTAAAGACAAAATGTCGTATTTTAAAAAGAATAACTGAAAAATAAAAGAAAAAATCCCCAATTTTGGGGTTTGTTGTTTTTTCACCTACATTTTGACTTACAAGTGTATCGGACATCAAAAACCGTGTTAAAGACATGGGATCAAGAGGAATACCAGTTGATAAGGTTATATGCCGGCTTTTTCATTCATAATTGTTTTGTACTAGATGTTTGTTATTATTTGTTGTAAAAACGCTTTTGTATCGAATGTAGGACGAAGTGAACCACTTCCCAAGTGAACCAGGACTAAGTGAACCACTCGGTGAGACGAAGTGAACCATCTATATGTTATATAGGGAATATTCTCTTAATGTAATATTATGTTTCAGAGTTTATTTTCCTGAGTATAAATGATTTAATAGATAATATGAATAAATTGTTAATCATATCAAAGTGTTTATTTATTAGAATTATGTATTTTGATATAACAATGTTTTGAAAAAAGGAAAAGAAAAATGAAAAACAAAATACCTTTTTATTTAATCCTTATAATGAATATATTATCAATACATCCTACTTCGTTGAATTTTATTTCATATATGTTCAAAAAATTATCTATGTTTGTTATTTACACCTCAATCATGTCCCAAAAACAAATAAGTGTGGGTGTAATTAATGGATAATTGTACTTTAATTTTAATTGGCCTTATTAATTGGTAATTACTCTTGAGTCTTGCATTCAATTGGCGATAATTACTAGTTATTATCACCTTTCAGACGGTGTGCCATCACACAATAGCCACTATGTAATACATATGTGGTTCACTTGGTCCTGAAATGGTACACTTAGGAACTGGTTCACTTGTGAAATGGTTCACTTCGTCCTGCACCCTTTTGTATCGACCTTAACTTGATCATGTCATGTACAAACTATTAGTACATTACACATGGCTTTGAAGAAATCAGGACATGGTGTGTCCTCAAGATGGACAACATCTCATGATCTGGATATGTTCCAGTGGGAAAATTATTAACATTTAAACAGGTCTAGTAATTTGTATAAAAGTAAAAATACGTTACAAATTGGGAAAGCAGTGTGTATGCTTGGGAACCAAATATTAGTACATGCATCATTGCATGTATGTACATAGCTCCATGTACATCAATACATTTACAACCCCATAACTACATGTAAATTGCTAAAAGTGTAATAATATATATATATATAAGACAGTATAGGAAAAGGAAATTCGAATGACACGCCTTAATTCCAAATATGCTACTTGTAAAGCAATATTACTTTAAACAATGTGGGGGGGGGGGGTCCTTGATATATTAATTTCACAGTTATATGGAATGCCAAAAATACATTAACTAAAATACTGAGATATCTTAAATCAATTGAAGAGCTCTTTAAACGAATATTTCTACTAATTCTAGCAGCAAAGCATTAAATGCCGTCATTCATTAATAAAGAGAGCTCTTTAAATCAACTATAGAGAGCCCTTGTTCAACATATTTGAAGATACTTGTAAAGCTTCATTTCTAAAAAAAATTGTGAAATTTATTCCTATTAAAGTATCTTTTAAACTATATCATAGTAAAAAGAAATTGAAAAGAGCTTAATTGGATAATTGGTCTCTGTAAATCCATATAGCCCTTCTAACATCGAAGTTAATGTAGATTTTGCATTTCATACACTGTTATACATTTAGCGAGAATAAGTGATAAGTGTTTTTAACCTGAATACGTATAAAATATCATTTTTTTAATTTGTATGATGAAATACATGTAGGATAAAGCTGTGTTATGGTGTTTATTTATTTTTATAAATTATATTTGTATATTCTGAATCTGCATTTTTACTAATCTTAATATAATTAAGCTCTCGCCCAGAAAATATTTTGGCCTACCGTATTTTCTCGACTATAAGACGGGGAAATTGGGTCCCGATTTTTACCCCCAAAGTAGGGGACCCGTCTTATAAGCGAGTCGATAAAATATTAAAAAAAAGATTCAAGTCAAAATCAGTTAAATTTTACATAGGGTATTCATCTATCCAGTCTATCGTCTACTGATATAAGTATGGGGCAATTAAGTAAACAACAACACAAAATCTCTTCACCGCGCGTGCTCTGACGTCACACAGTGTACCGTTATATCTGCATTTTTTCTCATGGCGTGTGTCAGTATAATTAGTTTGACAGATATATCAGATCAATAAATTGGAATCTTAATATGATGTAGGTACCTAACTGTCAATTTGATTAAGCAAACAAATGACAATGCGATTATGAATCCTTTATGTTCGTCGCCAATCAAGGGACAATATTGCCTAAAGCATTATTGCTAAACAAACACCTATTCATGCCTCGGCTTTTCGCAGTTATGTTATTGAAGCCATTTATTTTGCCGAAGAACTTCATTGGTGTCTTCAATAAAAAAATAAACTAAAACAAACATATGTTGTTATTGATTAATTATTACAATTTCGATAAATAACGACCTGTCCTGCAAACTTATGTACTCATTTTTAACCTACCTCCAAATAGAGATCTCACAGTTGACCGCCATTTTCTTTGAGTAAAACAAAAACAGTTACCGCGAAAGTCGATAAATGTCCGTTGAGCTTGAACATTTTTACACATTAGGAAGAATTTTAGCATTTTAGATTTGCTTAAAAATTGACCCCGTCTTATAAGCGAGTCGAAACAAAAAGCACCAGATTTCATGGGCAAAGTTAGGGGGCCGTCTTATAAGCGAATCGCCTTATAGTCGAGAAAATACGGTAAGTCTGTCAAACAAAATATCAAATGGGTGTGGCCTTCGCTTGAATCAATTGAGGCACCCTCCAATAAATCTTTAGTTAACACCCTACTTGAATTAATATAGTGTGATCTTCATGCTCAAGTATTATATAATTTTTCCAGAGATTTCTGTCACTGTACATTTTAAATAGTTCTCTCTTTTTTTAAAGAGTTTTCTATTCTATGTTTTATGTTAATCATGTATTATTTCCAGGTTAACTTACGACTTATTCTTGTGAGCGGTAGAACAAAAGAATTCCTGTTTACACACTCCAGTTCTGCAGCAGATATTACAGATTATGTGTACTGTAACTGGCCAGTAGGTGAGTGACACTAGGCACACATTTACTTATCTTAAAGGGACTCGACACCAGCCATGCGTTCAGTAAACATGTTTGTGGCGAACATTTGCTGTTTGGTTTCCCGCTTGCAGTGTATGCGCTGCGTTGCAAATAGGGATACAAAACAAAACAATAGGGATACAAAACAAATTGTGAATGTTTTGTTAATGCTCACCTTACTGGAAGCACTGCTGATGATACAACTGCATGAATTAAAAATTGTCAAAAACTAACATAAAATTGATATAGTTGTGTACAACACATTGAATCTTTATTACTGATGTAGCACATTGCTCCTGAAACATGTAATTTTCAAAGTTTTATCATATTTTTCCAATTCAAAAAAAACTTACTGGGTCTGTCTACCACTTAAATCCCAGTTTATTTAAAAAAGTGTTGGCATGTTTTATTGTATAATTATGTACTAATCATGTGACTAAATTCACAGTCATGCTAAATATACATAAGTAATAAACTTGGAAACCAAGTGTTATTTTTTAAACAGGTTAACTCAGCTGAGACAGCGACAAAACAATCATGTAAAGTACTCGGCCTCACACTAGCTTGTATTGACAATTATAGGCTTGTTTTGTGGAAATATTGTATTTTGGAATCCATCTGGTGTCTAGTCCCTTTAAAGCTTTTTTTTTATCAAAAAATGATGTTAATCATATATGTGATAATTTCTTGGGTGGATTCCGGGACACTCGTCGTAATGGCAACGCACACTAGGGGGGTGCAGGGCCATTTTTCTGACTTTCCGGGACAAACATGCACCCTCCGTGACTCTGTGACAGAGATACGATTTCCGGGACAATCCTGGACGTCCGGAATGTTATCACATGTATGTGTAAATGTATTGACATATGATAAATTTGTGGCCTTACAGTAATACTAAAATTTCAGTATTGACATTAAACTTAATGCTATATGTTTCCAGAGAGGTAAAATTACAGCCAATAACTTCATATGGATACAATAAATGTTCAGTCAATAATACCTGGTGGAAGGAGAAAAATATTGTCATATGGTCACAGTGCTCCTGTTATCCCTGTTATAAAATGAGGGTTTTTGAGCTTCTTTGTTCAAAAAAAGAAAGGAATACATGTAACTTATATATAGCTTTGGCTCCTCAGCAAAAAAAATGATCTTGGTCATAACTTAGAAGCTGTTCAAGATTTTTAAGTGTTAGAAGTTCACATGTTTTTTAAGCAAATATGCAAATATGTGTTGTATGGGCTATTGCTCTGGTTTTAATAGTTGCTGAGTTATACCCCTTTTTTGACTGAAAAACAACAGACAAGTGTTGCCATCTGCTCAGCGGCACTTTTGTTCAGAAGGTAGATTAACGATTATTCTAGTTAATTAAGCGATGTTTACCTATTTTACAGAATGGGGCGAGGAGAAGTTACCTGAAACAAACATTCTACGGTTGATATATCAAGGCCGGTTCCTTCATGGGAATGTTACATTAGGAGGTACAACTTATAAAAAAATTAATATTTTAGTGTTTGAAATTGTATTTTGTATAATGGACTGGCAGTATATTTCAAATATCTTATTTTGTTAATTAACATACAGCCTTTGTTGATTTTATCAAGTGAATCGATAGATTTTAACAGGCTGGGTTAGTAGACAAAATATAATCTCAACCACTAAGCTGGTTATAGAGTTATTAGTAAGCAATTACCAAATAACTGTGTGTATATTTCAGTATTAATTACCTTGAACTATTACATAAAAGAAACAAAAGTTAAAAAATGTCTGGTTAATATTATTGTCTGAGTCTAGTAGTCTAAGCCTTAGATTCTGCCTATTATGATTATTAATGTAATATTTCTGTCTCGACATAGGAAAACATTATTATGTATTACAGTATAATTTAGTATCATATCAAATATTTATGTTATGAAATGTTACATGTAATCAGTACTTCTATTTGTATGAAGAAATTTAAGCTTAATCAGTTTTGCATCGGAACAGGAAATTTATACATGTACATGATTATTGATGTATTGATTAATATGAATAAAGCAGTGTCCTTTTTCATACAAATTTATCAGATCATCTCATCCTGTACTATAGGAGCATGATAATTAAATTAACCAATTATCACAGTTGAATTCAAGTTGAGCACAGATAATATGTTGTTAATGAAATCTATACCTTTCAAATTCATCAGTTCTTCAAATTCATAAGTTGAATGATGTATACTTTAATGCATTTTTGCTATACATATGTACATGGACATGTATGTATTACCAGGGGGGGATCCAGGAATCAACATTAGAACTTAGAGGGACGTAACTTAGGGGCACAACCTTTTGTCATTTGCCCCACTCCCCCTTCAGAATTGAAATTTTAATAGTAATTAAAATGTTGGCAGGAGGGTTTTGGGGTTACACTATACTGTAACAGTAGTAGCTTTGATCTTGACCTTGGCCTTGATCCTATGGGCCTCAAACGCAATCCCATGAAAGGTCTTAATAACCTTTTCCTATATACCAAGTTTGGTCACGTGAACAGTGTTACTCCCCCAAGAAAAATCTTAATTTCTAGTCTGAAATGGTGCACTATTATTACTTTCTTTTTACGATTATGACATGGAAAGTAAACATTGACGGTAATGAATCCGCCAGTGATTACTTTATCAGAAAAAGGCATATATAAGTTTAAAAGTATATTAGAGTATTATGAACTGAAAGGCTAGTAAGAGATTACCGGTAGGGGGCCATTTAAGTACAGACCTTATCTAAGTCGTAAATCGAAATTGTGTTTGCGTAATATTTTTTTTTATTTTGCTACATTTTTGGGTGATGGTTTAATTAGTATCAAAGATGAACTTAATAAAGGTAATGAATAAAAAAAAAACTTTTTGCCCTTAATTTTGTGACATTAATACAGATTTAAGATAATTTCATGACTATTCCATACAAACAAACAATCCAGGAAGTCATTTTTAAATTGGAAGAATTTGGAAAAACTTTTATGTAAAAAGGTTGAAAAAGAATATTAGCCTAAAAAATTCTGGCGTTTGTTGTTAATTGTTTAGATATGCACTCTTACTTCACAAAAAAGATTTACCACAATTAATAATATTGTTTTAATATTCCAAAAAGGATGAATAAATGTCAGAAAAAAAATGGTTAAAATGAGAGATACCAAGTTTAATTTGAAAGAAATGAGCATAAAACACAGTATTTCTACCTTATGAGACTATAGTAGACCACAGTAAATCTTTTAGCATTCACCAATGAGCCATTTAATATATCCCGGCCCCTATTAAATATATGGTTACAATCTTCTTATCAGTAGTTAATATTTTCCATTAAAAATTATATGCATTATTTAATTAAAGGTTTATCAGTCAAAATTTATGTTCATTATGAATGTGTTTGAATTGATTTTGAATAAGAGTGTCACTTTAAATGGAATACTGGGAGTCTTAAGACCCTTTAATTAAATATTTGGGGACAGAATCACTCATAAGTTAAGTGTTGTCTGTAAGGTCTGCATCAGACCAAAAAGAAAAGAAATGTTTCTGATATTTACTATATCAATCAACTATATGTGGGGTGCCACTATTTCCATTAGAATAGTTCATTCTCTGACACATACTACAGAAATTAGAGCATACATCTTTTGACCGATGCAGAACCCATTGGGCTTCAGGTTACACACCACCATTGTTATTCCCTATATAATTCAATGTAAAATTATAATTTTTAGACAACATTTAAAGGCATTTCGAGCGAATGCAGGCTATGATAACCACATATATTCTTAAAGTACAAGCTTTAAATTACCCTTTAAGCCAATAAAAAAGGGGGGTCAAGTTTATGCTTTAATCTCTACTCTAAATGATAAATCAAGCAAGAATAGATACTTAAGGTATAAAAGTTTCAGGAATAATGATAGTTTTGATTTACAGTGAATTGAGCATGTGAAAACATGTCTATCAATCATAAGAACTTTTTTTTTTTATTGAGAATTTTCCACACAACGGAAGTACATATGACGTAATGGTGACGTCATTCCTATCAACTGTACATGATTCTGATAGAGAACCATTCACAATTTCACGGATTTCTTAGATTAATGCCTCCTACTGACCTACATGTGGTAAAAAAAAAGACAGAAAAAAATGGCACATTTTTAAAATCCTAACAACTATTATAGATATGTTTAAATGCAGTATTGGGCTCTTAAAATGCTTCAAAACCAGGCCCAAATTTCTCAAAATGTTTTAAGTCCCTTGTGACAGGATAAAGTTAAGCTCACTATTTATGTTTTTATATAATTTGAATAATATATACCCCTTTTAGGGTTTTTAAACTTTAAATAGGAATTATCTGTATGGTACATCTAATCACAATACCGTAAACTCTTTTTCTTGTATCAAATTCAAATTTTAGTA
The DNA here is from genome assembly GCF_026914265.1 of Mya arenaria. Taxonomy (NCBI): domain Eukaryota; kingdom Metazoa; phylum Mollusca; class Bivalvia; order Myida; family Myidae; genus Mya; species Mya arenaria. Next base: position 45,817,741 of record NC_069124.1, on the reverse strand, counting down.
TGTCATTTTGCTAATTGAAATAAACTATATATAAGCCTGTTAAGTTTCATGAAAGTTGGGCCAGGAGATTAAAGGGGTTGCTAAACCCCAATCAAAGTTCAGGGATCTTTACTTCCAGATATCTATGTTCACTCCTGAATGAATCATTTTGCTGCACATTGAAAGTCCTATAACTCATTATTATTCTTGGGACCCATTATTCCTACCAGTAAATAGGTTCATCCTGGGAATGCACTGTTGTTAAGTTTAATGTGCACAAAATAAAACTTGGGACTCTCTGAGTTTTGCTTTGGACCGTGGGCGGTGAAATTTGAGAGCCCCGAGGGAGGCACTTAAGCAGATTGGCAACTGAATCAATGGGCTTAAAATAGACATGGGTCTATAATGTAAAATGTATGAATGATAATCAAGGCCTAAAAATAAATACATTTGGTTCAGGTTACCCGATCCTACCTACGAAATAGGCTCCGACACTACTGTTTATATAGTCAGTTAAAAAATAAATTAATTTTTTTAAATGGTGTTTTGATGTGAAGTTTAAAATCTTTTTAGCTTTATAAAGAAGATTACATTAACATAATTTTCCAATGTTGAGTGTGACAATACGAAAAGCCTGATTATATAAAAAAAATCAATAAAAAAATCAAAAGCCTTCCTACATGTGTACCCTATCTGTTTTTTGAAAAGGACGTAACCCTAACCAAACCGTATTTTATAAGGGCCCTATCTTGAGGATGTGATCATTTCTTAAAAAGGTTGGGTGAACATGTTGCATAATCTGCTGCCTATTTTTACAGCATTACAACTGCCCCTCGGAAAGACTACAGTGATGCATTTAGTAGCACGGGAGAATCTGCCAGAACCTAACAACCAGGGTGAGTGGCGAGCATTGGATTGGTTTATTTTTTTTAAGTGTGAAAGTAGGCTGGTTATTGATTACTATGACTGATATTCATGTTCAAGTATTTTGAACTGCTGGTTATACAAAGCACAATCATGATCCTAGAATTTCGGCCTTGGAAGTATTCCTTTTACAATTTAAATTGATTGAAATCTTTGTTCAAGATTTTAATTTGGCTCAAATTTCCGACGATATAGCTCACATTGTCAGTAATCATCTAATGATTGCACATTTACCTCTAAGGTAAGCATATCCAAATTGAAGTAAAAGTTAAAAAATCATAAATTGGAATGTTCTTTTCTTTGATAATTTTACTGTTGTGAGTATAGTATTCATATATTCTTAATAAATAAATACATGCAAGCTTTTGCACACATACTTATGGCTTATGAAGATTTCTGTTTGTTTCATTTCCAGGCCAGTTGAAAAAGGACAAAAGTGGAGAGGCCAGTTGTAGTCTATGTTGTGTTCTTCTGTGATGTCACATGATCAGTGTTGACCAATGAGATGTGTTGTTACAACAGTCACATGGTCTGTGCTGTCCAATGAAAATGAACTCCAAAAAAGTTGTGAATTTAATTTGAATTCAAGTCTGTGGTTTTATCATTACTTCTGGCAAGAATCCTGATTATTGTTGTTATCTTTTCATCTTTTCATCATTATACATGTACAAGTTTCATGACAAAATGTCAGTTTCTTACCGAAGTCAGTTGCAATGTTTCTCATATTTTTAAAAGCAGCAGTTCATACGCTATTTTCTATTACAAACTATTACCTCTGTATCAATGTAAAATTGTTAATAATTCCAAATTTTTAGCGGTATTTTAATCAGTTCTTTGCACTGGTGCCAAAAAGTTCATGGTACATGTACCGTACTCTCCTTGCTCGTGAACTTAAAAAAAGACGGGCATTTTACTTTCTGTTATTTTGTTAGTGTAAAAGTAAAACCCAAGGTGTGTTTTGTTTGATGTGTGTGTGTGTGTTATATTTGCAAGATTGCTTGTAACTCAAATGAAATACAGTCAAACCTCGTTGGCTCAAATTGACTTGTTGTTGGCTCGAACTTGATGCAAATGACTTTAGAGTTCTTTAATCTGATGGTAAGAATTTCCGCTTGGCCCAAACTTTTCCAGATGAGTTTTCGCTGGTTCCTTTGAGTTTTAGCCAATGGGGTTTGACTGTATAAGTATATATACAATGTAATAAAGAAAAATTGTTTGTGTCTGTGTAAGATTATATATATTTCACCTAGTTTACATGAAATTCTTTTTTCACTTCTGGTGTTCACAAGTGAATTATACAGCAATCTTACACTGAAGGAAACAATTTTCCGTTTGATTTTATGCCTTAAAAGGATATTAAATGACACTTTATTAAAGTTTTCAAAATGTGCTGAATTGTATAAAAATGCAACATCATTTGGAAATGATGTCATTGAAATTTTGTCCAAGCCCTCTCCGTGCTGACATTTATAAACAGTGAAATATTATTTTTATTTCACAGATAAATCTCGTAACCACCAGAAAGCATAAATATGATAAAATTGTTTCCTTTTCTCAATTTTAAAACTGCAAAGACTAAATTTAGTTAATATGAAAAAGTATCATTTGTAATGTTCAGATTTTTCAAGGACTTGTTAAGAAGCCCTAGTTGTGCTAAGGGAATATAGGATAAATGAAGGGTATTTTATTTATAAGTGTATTAATGAACTAATTTATGTCAGTGAAAATTTTGGTTTACTGCTAATAATCCAGTTATGATTTTTATGCCAGATTTACTCATTACATTGAATGAAACGTTTTGTAAAAGCCCTGAAATGTAAGAATATACACATGTATATAGTTGATATGAGCTGATATGTGCTAAAATATGTTACATCCCATTGTTATATCACAGTGTACATGTTTTTCTGGGCTGCTGGATAGCCTCATTTTACAATTTTCTTTATGATTTGGTACACATGTCTGCTGTTCCGAGTGAAAAATGTTGGATAGAATTTTTGATTTGTCAGTAATTGTCTAAAACTTATGTACATGTAGCTTTTCACCTTATGGCATAGCATTTGTATAACATATAGAAAATAGCATTACCATCTGGCCTCTTTTGTATCCTGTAAACAATTTGTTTTCCTATACATGTAGTTAAGGAAATTTGATATGGATTTTATCGATGAGCTTTGAACTTTGCTATCCCTGTACTTCTTATTCCCATAAAAATATGTTATCAATGTATTACTTTAATAGATCTCAGGTAGTGTCTGATTTATTTACTAATGGAAAAATGTTACAGTGCATAAGGAGGCAATACTTTGGTGTTGGGTATTCAGGAGCCTTTAAGGGAGTACTTAGGACCGAAGGGGGTGTCATACAGTGCACAAGCATTCAAAATTTGGCATTATGTGATTCACTGACCCTTAAAAAATTAATACTGTTTTTTCCACTGAATGGTGTAAAACGGTGTAATTGAGATGCACATGGGGAGGCGGATTACACCCTCCATGATAAAAAAAATTGTCTAACATAATCTTAACATGATCTTTAGACAAGCAGTGCTTGCAAGACTATGTGTCTACTCAATAATTATATTAAACATACACATGCAGCAATGCAGCTTTGTCAAATTGATACAGAGGGGAACTTCCTCATAACTTAAACATGTGACATTTTCAGAGTTAATTCATATTTTGATGTAAAGCACTATTTTGGGGTTATTTAGCAATCAGTTTGTTGATTTTCCTTTGCATGCACAGCTACTTTACTCCGCTAAGTATGTAAGACACTGGGCAGATTGTTCAGAACTTTGCTAAGTGAACAACATGATTTACGAAGCGTTGTTAACTTTTAAACTTAGACTTTTAAACTTAGAATATTTGATATATTGTCCTCATAAAGTAGTAAAGCTTAAAAGCTGTCTTAAATCTTGTTAGAAATACAGAGGATCTCAAGTGTATCCATTTAACTTCCTGGGCAGTAAATCTTTAAAAGTTAACAATGAAGTTAACAACGCAAAGTTCTGAACAATCAACACAATATATAAAGGTCATACACAACTAAAAAATATTAATTCTTTATACGAGTTAAAAATATACCTAATATTTAAAATGAAAATGTCATTGTTTGGAACTGTTCTGTCCCCTGCTTTCATAAAGGGCACACACCCACAATTAGTGTTTAATTGCGTAGATACTTCATCATATTGAAATTGTCATTGATTGGAACCTTTTGGTCTGTTGCTAAAGGGCACACCCCTCAATTAGTATAGTTCAGTGTTTAAGTACACGGACACATTATCTTATTGAATTTTTTTTAGGAATCTCAGCAAAAAAATAGAAACGTTTTTTTCTACAAGTCCTATTATATGACCAGAATGTACTTGTTAATATCCATATATCTCTTTAGTGGATGATTATACTGTCATTGACTGCCGCATAAAGCCATCCTAGTTTTATAATGGATTAACTAGCTACTATATATTGGAAAAAATTCTCGTTATAACAAACTGTCACACATGTATAGTACTGGTGCAAGAAAAACCAGACACATGCTGTGTTATGTATATAGAATATCTTCTAGTTGCCATGGTGATTTTCTTGAAATACTTTGTTGTCTACATAAAATATTCCGATTTCAATCCTGCAGACGCGGTCATTATTTTACGAGTGTTGATGCGTTCATTTAAATAATTAATGAACATCTGTACTAAAATCTTGCATTTTATTATTGAGGCAGACACGATTTTCTCATAGCCATCCTCTTATAATTGCAAAAAAATAATAATTTATACTTCCCTTTTTGAACTCCAGCCTTCTAATATATGACCAGGCGAGAAATTAAAGAATAGGAAAGTTTGTTTCTGATTTTGGGTATATAATTTTTATTATAATTCAGGGCCAGACCCAGGATTTGGCATGGGGGGGGGGGCACATTACAGAATCAAAGTTGGATATGCCCACCCCTACCCGAAGAACAGAAAAAATATAGGCTTTTAATGGGGTATTCTGTATTTTTGGAACAGTTTCCCAGGACAATTTTGGGTAAATTAGTTCTACAATAATTAAATCAAAAGTGAACTGTAACAGTTTCTATGCCTCTAAGCGGACACTTATGAAGTGTATAGACAAAGAAAATAAATTGTAAATGCACTCTGTTTGTTTAATTAGTTATAAAGTAAGTGCAAGTATATCTGTATGTGGTTTTCAAGATGGTGTGAATGTTCTGAATATAGACCTGAGTATTCTATTTATTTAATGTTTGAGTTGAAGTGTATTTTTCTGAATACAGACAACATTTAAAGGGACTAGACACCAGATGCGTCCAAAATTCCAAAATCGACAAGTACAGTATTTCCTCAAAACAAGTCTAGAATTATCAAAACGAACTGTATAAAGCCGATAATACATTATTTTGCATGATTAAAATAATATTCTATCGCTGTCTCAGCTGAGTATACCTGTTCGAAAATAGCGTATTCTGGTTTTTCAGTTTATAGTGTGTATATTTAGCATGTGAAGCTTCTGTGATAAATACAGATACATATACTAATGCAATTTCAATTAACAGGGATATATGTGTTAGAAAGACCAAGTAAATTTTGCATTGGAAAAATATGCAAAATCAGCGAAAAATGCATCTGTGGTAAAAGATGAGATACACCAGTAGGAAAGATTCCATGTGTTGTAAACAACATGATCAAATGTATGTAAGTTTTTGACAATTTTCATTTTTTTCTCACATTGGTATCATCTGGTGTCTTGTCCCTCTAAACAGACATATGATTATTTATATAGCATTTATTTTTAATTCTATGATTATGTCTCCCTGTTTTTATCCTCCTTCTCTTCTGAGCTGCGTTCAGTAAATCTTTCAGTGGAATATTTTATCACCATTTCCAGGGTGAGAAATCATGTGACTTCAATGGGGCTCTCACATGGGTCAACACGGGTCACAACTGATGTAAACAAACAAGTAGGAGATTTAACTTTCTCAATAACTTTTTTGACAAAAAAAGATATGAAAATATTTCCAAGCCTATAAAAGACTGCTATTTTTTGCTTCTACATGTGTGAAATATTTTAGATTTGCTTGTTTATAAATGATGCAACTAGAAAATAGCATAATCTTTTATATTATAAGCTAAGAAATGTTTTCACATCTTTTCTGTCAAAGAAGTTATTTAGAAATGAAAGTAATGTCCCTTGTATGTTTACATCAGTTTTGACTGGTGTTGATCCATGTGAGAACCCCTTTGAAGCCTCGGGATCCCTCACCCTGATTTCTAGTATTGTTCTTTTATGACTGATGTGATATCTTTGTGTGAAATTGTGTAAACTTTTGCCATTTTGGGGTTCAAAGATGTAAAATTTATTGACGAATAATTGAATTTTTCACATCATTAAATGATTTTAATGTTTCATTAAATTTTGTAACTAAGTAACAGTTAGTTACGAAATATTTGTCTTCATCATATTCAGTTGACACCATTGTTTTGACAGATTTCAACCATGATAGCTCATTTGTTTTGTGTTTTTTTCAAAGAAAAAAAGGTTTGAGATATTGTCATATTGCTGATTGTGTTATCGTCTTTGTTGTTTCTTGGATGCAAAACTTTTTATGTCGATGAACATTCAGAAACATTTTGTGAACATGAAACTTTGTAGACATGTTCACATTTACAATAGTTTGTCAGTCCCACCACTGAGGCAAAATCACTTGTGGAATTATGTATGACCCTTGGTTAACTTAGAGAACAGGCGAGCGTTTGCATACCTTTGCCTTGCTCTTGTCTGAAAGCTGCACTATCACAGATTTACTGTTTTGACAACTTTTTTTATTTATTTTCTTGGATTGAGCCAATTTTTGTGTTAATATCTTCAAACCAGTGATATAAGACTACTGAAAAAGATCAGATCGAAGATTTTTATATTTCTGTTGAAAAATTAATGTTTTTTGGCTAAAAGCGGTACTAACCGTTTAAGAAAAATGCATAAAACATCAATTTTTGAACTTAAATATGAAAATTTGCGATCTATTTTTTTGTCAGCTGTCTTATATCACTGGTTTCCATGCATTTTCGCATAAATTGGCTTGTTCCAAGACAAATAATATAATAGTTGTCGAAACGTTCAATCTTTGAGAGTGCAGCTTTAACCGTTTCCATTTATTGTTGATTATGGTGCATCTAAGTGTCCATGTATTGTATTCCTTCTAAACATTTTTATCAATTGACTCAAAATCTTTACCTTTTTCTGCCATGTGTTCAGTAAACACATTTGAGGCGACCATTTACTGTTTGGTTCTTTGTTTGCAGTGTATGGTTTGCTTTGCAACAGGGATACAAAACAAAACAGTTAGAAGGAAAGATAGATATATTAATAGTTGAAACATAGTGGGTAATAGCTTATCAAAGAACACCAAGACTTGAGACAGATATGTGTTGTAATTGACTTGCTATTTGAACAAAGATATTCAAATGTTATTAATATAGCTATATATTGATATGTTTAAATTTCTGCAGTAAATTATCATTGAGAAAGTTTTCATATGCACGAAGTAAAACTTAACAACACTTGAACATGATATAGAAATAATGTGAACAGTTATTTATACATTCAGACTATTCATGCTGATGGCCAAGATGAAATGTTTCTTCTAATTAATGTTGATATTATTATTATTATATAAGAAGACTTCTTACTTTGTCAATATTTTAACCCATTAACCGATATAGACGCATTTTCACGCACTTGAACACATCTGAGAAATGTGAGTATTGAAAACATTTTGGAAAACGGAGCATTTGCTCCTGATGGATCAAATGCTCCAATTTCCATAATGCTTTAAAAACTTTTCAATATTCAATTTTTGGTTTTCCAGAAAATTCAAAATTTTGAACTACCGGTAAATATAGAAAATGACATCATAATCTAAATATAGCATATCAGGTAATGGGTTAAGTTATGGGGATAGTAAGTGACCTAATATAGGATATTTGGGGCAAAGGAATTCATATCTGGTGAGACTTAGGATCGAACCCGAATATGGTTTTCTGTGCCCCTGTATCTCATATCGTGTTACCGACTTACCCTGTAATGTATATATAACATCAACAACCTGTTTTCATTGACTCACCTATGGGAATTTTTTTCATTGGATTCGGAAAAAAGACACCATTTTGTTATAATCTACCTACCAAATATGGAAAACTATGGGGTCACAGCGTGATCAGTTCTGTTCTAATGGCATTGCATCATTCATGTTTGAGGTGTAATATACATAGATCTTCATTAAAGGGACTTGCGCACATTTTATATTGTCTAAGATATGGAAAATATTAACTTCATATAAAATATGAACAAAATGATTGTAATAATGATAAAGTATCATCAAAAGTTAAGATCTAAGCCTTAGCATTAACAGGTTTTTGAAAATAGTGACAGAAAATCTGCTGAAAAGTTTAGCAATGCAATTGAAAATTAAATGACTGTAGACTTGGATTTACCAAATTCTGTACAAATAAGTTTCTGTGAGGTACTGTTTGGCATTGGTTCATACAAGAAAGTAAAAATCATTCAATTGTACAAAGATTAAAAAAATAGCCATTTAAAGGCTAATAAATGAGAAACTGTTGGCTTATAAGCTCCTGCTAGAATGGCATTATGAATGAATTTGCAATATATATGTTTAATTGCGTCTGTATTAACATGACCTACCGGTATTGATTTACATTATACTATTTAGTTTGTTGAGACAAAAATGAGTTGTCATAGAAAACAATCGTTAGGTATTGTCACAGCCTTGTTTTCCAAGCCTTGAATATTTGCCATAACTTTGAAACCCTTTAAAATATTCCCATGAAACTTGGCACACATGATGACAATGGCAATGTGCATGACTCTATGAAAGAAATTCCAGCAATATGTCGAATATTTTTGTTGAATTATACATGATCCTTCCTGAATAGAGAAGTTGGACAAGCGTGAACATCAATTATTCAAATGAATCTTGGTACATATATTGATTTAGAAAATTTGCACATGTATAACATGGGGCTGTTTTCAAAAACCACCCTAGATTTCACTTAAAGTTAATTTAAGAGTAGAATCTGAGTGTTTTGATTGGAGTGTAAAAATAGCTGGCCACTGGACTAAATGGAGTCTAGGAGGCATGTCTAAGGTCAAGGATAAGAATGATATTAAATACAACCCAGGTCCCATAACTCTGAATAATTACTGAGTCATGAGTTATATCCCTTTTTCAACTGAAATCAAAAGAAAAGACAAGTGTTTGAATCCCCTTGTGGTGTTCTTGTTTTCTAGACTGGTTATTCTGAATAGAATAAAAAAACTACTTACAATTTTTATATTATTATATAATTTTACTAAGCGACTGCACAGTGTATGTTTTTGTGTCATTTGTATACATTACTTTGTCTATCCATGAAATGTTTTGCCATGTATGCATGCATATTTAGTAAAACTGTTGTTATTGTAATGTTAAATGCATTTAAAAGATGCACTTTTAAATTAAATATTATAAAAACAAGAAAAAGAATGTTGTTGTTTTTCTTTGTTTATCCCTTTGCCATAAAATATTTGGCCGATTGTTGTTAAAATTAACAACGTTGTTGACGGCATCTTTGTTGACTTTTAAAGCTGCGCAGTTTAACCGTTTTGACCACTTTTTAGCTCACCTTGGCGTACGTTGAGGTTGAGCTATTAGGATCGATGAATGTCTGTCGTCTGTCGTCCGTCCACACTTAGTTTGTTAACGCTCTAGTGGTCACATTTTTGCCTAAATTGTCACGAAAGTTGGCCAAGATGTTTGTCCCAGTAATTACTCTGACAAGTTTGAATTTGGGTCATCTGGGATGAAAAATTAGGTCACATGACCACAAAATAGAAAAATCTTGTTAACACTCTAGAGGCTTCTTTTTAAGTCAAAATATCCTTGAAATTTGTCAGAAAGGTTGTTTCGTTGATTACTAGCGCAAGTTCGAATGTGGGTCATCTGGGGTCAAACACTAGGTCACAGAGCCCAAATATGGAAAAACCTTGTTAACACTCTAGAGGTAACATTTTCGGCCCAGAATTCCTGGAAATTTGTCAGAAAGGTTTTTTCTAGCTCAAATTCGAAAATGGGACATCTGGGCTCAAAAACTAGGCCACAGAGCCCAAATATGGGAAAACCTAGGCCACAGAGCCCAAATATGAAAAAAAACCTTGTTAACATTCTAGAGGTAACATTTTCAGCCCAAATATTCTGGAAATTTGTCAGAAATGTTGATTCGTTGATTTCTAGCTCAAGTTCGAATATGGGTCATCTGGGGTCAAAAACTAGCTCACAGAACCAAAATATAGATAAACCTTGTTAACACTCTAGAAGTGACATTTTCAGCCCAAATATCCTGGAAATTTGCGAAAAAAGTTGTTTCGATGGTTTCTAGCTCAAGTTTCAATATGGGTCATCTGGAGTTATATAAATCCAACCTTAATATTGTAAGAGATATTGCCCTTCGTATCTTTTTAAACTCATATAGATTTGTCATGTTTTTACAGCATGTTTAAAAAAACTGGACGTATAATAGTTCCACCTATTGTGTACGGAAGGGCAGAAAGGCGCCATCCAGTATGTAGTCCGATCAATTACTTTTGAGCCCTTTGTCCAATCATGACCAAATTTGGTCAGAATGTGTATGAACGTGTTTAATAATTAGCAAAATTGCACCCGAGAGTTATTGCGCTTTGATTATAGAAATTGACTAAAATTATCTCTTATCTAGCTCTTATACTATCAATAACTTTTTAAGCATTTGTCCAATCATCACAAAATTTAGTGAGAATGTGAATGGGCATAATACATCAGAGAAGCCAAATCCCTGTTATTGCCCTTTAATTATCAACAATTCTATAGCACAAAGTTTTACTCAGGTGAACGATATAGGGCCATCTTGGCCCTCTTGTTTATTTTATGTCTTGGAATGAGCCATTTTTTGCGTAAATGTCTGAAAACCAGTGATATGAGACTGCTGACTTAAGAGCAGATTGCAGTTTTCATATTGACGTTCGAAAATTAATGATGTATGGCTAAAAACATATTTACGCTTTAAGAAAAATGCGCAAAACATCTATTTTTGAACATAAATATGAAAAACTATGATCTGTTTTTTTTTTTAAAAACAGAAGCAGTCCTATGTCACTCGTTTCCATTCAATTTCGCAAAAAAAGTTGTCAAAACTTCCAATATGTGAGAGTGCAGCTTTAAAGGGACTCGTTCAGGTTTTTCAGGGTCAGACATCGCTTTTTTATTTCATGTGATAAAACATCTACAAGAGTTAAAACTGTGAACAAAATTATCTCATTCTGAGACATAAAAAAGTTATGACTGTAATTTTGTGAGAGTGCAGATTTAAAGTTGCACAATTCTTTGATGTAGTCATACATTTAAATAAAAAAAATGTACACAATATTGCAGATCACAAGTCATCACAAGTTTGTCTATGAAACTTCCAGAGCAGTAACGAATTGAAAGTTAAGAAGGAAAGTGTTAACAACGCTTAAAATTACCAAAGTTTGAACTTTTGAATTTCCCTGTTTTCTAAAGCTGCACTCTTACAGATTGACCGATTTGTCAAATTTTTTTCAATGTTTTTTTTGTCTTAAAATCGGTTGATTTTGACATGAGTGTTTCCTTATTCTTCGAATAGTCAAGCTAAAATTGAATTTTCGACAGTTTCCCAAACAATAATATCTATTCCGGCGTCGGCGCCGGATTTAAGTTTTTAGGCAAGTTTGGCAAGTCAATAACTTTTAAACCCTCGCACAGATGTCCAGGACTATTACACAATGAGTTTACATTACTCCATATTATCCTTCATACGAGTTATGACCCCTGATTGACTTAGCAATTTAAGTTAAAAGTTTTAGGGCAGGTTGGGATATTTATATATAACTTCTATACCCTTCATGTTATTCACTTTATACTTCACACAGTTGTTCAGGGCCATCATCCAATGAAGTAAGATAACTCCATGTTATCCTTAACACAAGTTATGGCCCCTGATTGACTTAAGAACTAAAGTTAAAGTTTTAGGGCAGGTTAAAGTTTTAGGGCAAGTTGGGAGTTTAATAAAAACACTTCTATACCCTTCATTCATTGACTAAATACCTCGCACAATTATTGACGACCGTCTTACAAGAAGGTTACATAACTCCATTTTAACACTTATTACAAATTATGGCCCTTGATTGATTTGGGGTTTTTTCTTTTCATTTCTTTTGACAGGCACATTTTTATATGCTTGGTTTTCACAAGGGAAAACTAGTTATGAGAATGACTTGCGTCATTGTTCCAGCGAGCTGGTGGGAGGGCATCATCAAAGTCACGTTTGACATATTTTGACCAATGTTTGTATATAGATTTATTTATGGAGAGCTTTTATAGGATTGCTCTTGAGGTCCTTGGGATCAAGGTAAAAGTTACTATAGGTTTTGAATAACTTAAGAAGGGTCGACATATTCTATCAAACTTGGTATATATGAAGTCTATTGAGTCTCTTCAGGAGATTGTTTTGGGCCTCCAGAGTTATGGTCAAGGTCACTGTTGCTTAAATAGAGAAAAAAATATAAGTACTGAATAACTTTTGTAAGGGTTGACATAGTGTGACTTAACTTGCTATATAGAACGAGTTTATGGAGACCTTTCGTTGGATTGTCTTTTGACCCCTTAGTCAAGGTCAGTGTTACTAAAAATAGAATACCGTTTGGTACTGAATAACTTTAATTATGGTTGACATACTGTGACCAAACGTGGTATGTAAAGAAGAGTTTATGGAGGACTTCTATGGGATTGTGTTTGGGGCCCCTAGGATCAAGGTCACTCACAGTTACAAAATAGAAGAAAGCAGTTGAAACTGTATCTCTTCTGCCAATCATTAAAAACCCGGTTTTGTCACATCGCGGTTCTCGTTGACTTTTTTTTTATTATTGCCTTTGACAGGCATGTATTCATCGATGATATTACGTTATGATTGTATTCACTTCTGAGACAAAGCGGCGAAGTCGAGCGCGCGCGTTCTTACGACAGCTCTTATTTTCTTAAAGCGTTAGTAACGCTTTCAGCCATAAAACATCAATTCTCGAATCTACATATGAAAAACTGCGACCTGTTCCTTTGCCATCAGTCTTGTATAGATCTATGTTTTCCAGGCATTTACTAAAAAAATTGGATAATTCCAAGACAAAAAATAAATTAGTTGTCAAAACGGTTAATCTGTAAGAGTGCAGCTTTAAAATACTTCCTCAAATTTCCACAATGCAAGCATAAATACGTTTTCAGTGTATGGAATTCTTTTACACTAGCGCCAATTTAGATATTGTATTATTTTTGCAGATAAATCTTGCCATGGAAATTTTCTATACATACGACAAAAAATAAATCGGTTCAATAACAAAACATATCCTACTCCAAGATAAGTCATTATTCATTTCCGATAGGGGAATTTTAGTCTATAACCTCAATGACGATTTATAACGTACCTATTTCAAAATCTATTGATAGACTGATATAGCCTGCTATTTTTACCTGTAAAGGGTATTTGTAAACATTTATTCACGTATGAAGTTTAAAGCTATACAGCATGTAATCCACAGATGGTTCCCCTCTTAAGGCTATGAACTTCAAAGGCGGCATCAAGAAATCACGGAACCAATCTATCTTAATTCCTGGTGTTCAAAAAAATCCGATTCTTAAAGGATTGACTTAAAAGAAAATGTAAAACACGTGACAAATAACAAAGTATAAATATATGCATCTCGCTAGGGATGATAAATAAACGAATTTAAAGCAATATTTTGTACGAAACACAGTTTGAATGTTCCATTTGTGTGATAGTATACTTGCTTACTTAAGTCAACTGGATAAAATATCGTATTCACTTCATCACATTTCAGGTATGTCCTAGATCTTAATTTTAGATTTTATTTGCATTTGTTTTTCTTTTGCAAGTTTGAAATAAGATTTTCTCGTATAATTTATAGATTGTCGTATTCGTAAGCTTCATTTTGCTTTTATATTAATGTACAGTAAGACGAATTAATTCCTTACTTAATAAATCCCTGGAGGTAACTGACCGCCGCTTAAGGGGTGAATTGTAGGTCGATGCAAAGGTGTTGTTTAATAACAATGCATTATCACAGATATAAAGATATAAGCGTTAATCACTATCGGATCCAGAGGGGGGCGCAATCGTCACGCGAACCCCCTAAAACAGTCCAAGTTTACTTTAATTTCAATGAAGAAGAAAACAATAATAAAATACGCTAAAAGTGCACCATTTCGGATTATAAATTGTTGAAAGTCATTGGGGAAATTCCCCCAACTCCCCTAAAAATATTCTAAACCAAATAAATGTCGGTTCTGCGGGAGAGGCGCTAGTCAAAAGGATACGCTCCCTTAATTACGCCCCATCTAACGTCAACTCCTGGAACCGCCCCTGTTGAAAGTGTTTTTTTATACTATTTTATAGCTTCGTGTCCACCAGTTTAAATAACACGCCAAGTATTGCTTATTTGTCTTGATCCGTACAGAAATCATAAAAAAAACAATTGCATCTACCTATTACGTCCCTTTAAGCGCATTCATAAGGAACAGAACAGAACACAACAGAACAGAACAGACGTTTTCTTCAAATGAGAGTTGCAGTATTAAATGCATTTGTGTTTCGAATATGGTCGATCAAAATTTTAATCGTAGATTAAGGCACTAATACTTATATTGTATGGAGATCATAAACACTTCAATGCAATACGTATATAATAACATGTTCTTGTATATTAAGACACTACAAGAACATAATGGACGAGAGCCTGCTTGTGTTGGCCATCGACTTCGGGACGACATACAGCGGCTATGCCTTCTCCTTCCGGTCTGACCCCCTCAGAATTCAGACAAACCAGGTATACTACTTACTACTGACAAAGACTTGCACCAACACTACGATCTTGAAGATCTGTTGTTGAAATGTTTATTCTAAGTTTAATTCAAAGAAACAAAAAAAAAATACGTACAAAAAAGCATGAAAACATCAAGGAAAAGGTTAAAATCATAAAATTATATGAATATATTTGATTAAAAATGGAGCGAATTAAAAAAGAATGTTGTTAAAAAAATCGAAAAAAAAAAATAAGTTGAAAACATTCATTATTAAAAGAAGCTTTATGAATATGATCCCTACAAAAATTAATAAGCCAGCTCTCTGATGACTCCATAATACAATAATGTTCAATTTTGATGTGTGGTGCCCCATTGTAATTTTGGTATCAATACAATGCAATGCAATGCAATATAATGTAATTCAACGCAACGCAACGCAACGCAACGAAACTCAACGCAACGCAACACAAAACATCGCAACGAAACGCACACAACGCAATGCAATACAGTACAAAACAACGCAACGCAACGCAATACAAAACAACGCAACACAACACAAAACAACGCAACGCAACGCAAAATAACGCAACGAAACGCAAAACAACGCAACGAAACGCAACGCAACACAATACAAAACAACGTTACGCAACGCAACACAAAACAACGCAACGCAACGCAATACGAATACAACGCAACGCAACACAATACAAAACAACGTTACGCAACGCAACACAAAACAACGCAACGCAACGCAATACGAATACAACGCAACGCAACGCAACACAATACAAAACAACGCAACGCAACGCAATATGAATACAACGCAATGCAACGCAACGCAACGCAACGCAACACAATACAACGCAACGCAACACAATACAAAACAACGCAACGCAACACAAAACAACCCAACGCAACGCAACACAAAACAACGCAACGCAACACAATACAAAACAACGCAACGCAACACAAAACAACCCAACGCAACGCAACGCAATACAATACAATACAATACAATACAATGCGACGCAATACAAAACAATACAATACAATACAAACATCTTTAGTACACTCAGGTCATACATACATGACAATATAAGGACATATAACATTGGAGAACAGTGTCAATAAGAGCTTAATAATACTAATACAAAGTAGGATGAGTTTGTCTGGAGTTGCAAGATTACTAATTGATTGCTGATTGTTATTATTATAAATACAGATATTACAGTTTGTATATTAAATTTTGTTGTTTATAATAAACTGAAAAATGACGTGAAATCACCTTTATTGCCACCTTTCAAAGCCATAAAATGCGTCATTTGGAACTCGTGGGCCATTTTTCATCGAAAACAATGATCGGATGTATATGGACGGTTTACAATGTCAGAAATCTATACAGTTAAACTACGCTGCAAGTAGATCGCGTAGTAATTTCAATTTAGCAGTTAAACTTAATGTCTTAACTCTTGGGAATCTTGATGATGTTTGCAACAATACACTTCACTAGCATTCAATTAGTAGTAACTAAGGTATAAAGATAAACGTAAGAGGTTGTTTTTGATGGAAAATGGCCGAGGAGTTCCGAATGAAAATGCGTTTATTCTTTTTTCCACACGTAAAACCATTTCAACGAATACAAACATAATATGGAGTTAACTACTCACAAAATAAGCTAAAATCCTGTTTATGGATGTCAATATCAATGGTCTGGCCTCACTAGAAAGTATTTTAGGAGTCATATTTAAGGTCCATCCCATCGATTGTGGTCAGGGTTCTGCATGATGGTTTTCTTAATTAATGTAGTTGAGTCATAGATATTTGAAAGTGTTTTGTATACTTGTTCGCCTTTCTTTCTAATTTATATTTAGGTTTACAATGAAGAACAAACATTTGGCTTTATCTTTTATGACCTTGTTTTTGTTTTATATGTACACTGATGATGTGATTATGTAGTATGGAAGCGTATATCGTATTTACCGGTAACGCGATCACATAGTATGGAAGCGTATATCGTATATAATGATGATGTGATCATGTTGTATGGAAGCGTATAGCATGATCATGTAGTATGAAAGCGTATATCGTATATACTGATGATAGTCTTGTCGACCTTTATGTCGACTGGATGAGTTATAACACCACCTGCTAACAACATTATGTCGACCTGTTCACACTGGACATGTTGACAGAAGTTGTGTAAACACCCTGATATGTCGACTTCAACAATGGAGTCACAAAGCATGTTCAGCTATTTGTCAATAATTTATAGATAGTGTCATCCACTAAATAAAGAAGTGGACCAGTCGACATAACTTTGGCAATTTGTGATTTTATAACTCGTCGATATAAAACGAGTCGACAAAACTACATGATCACATCATTTGTATATACGATATACGCTTCCATAGCTTTGTTTGTTGTATCTAATTTATCACTAACATAATGCTTAGGTCCGACAATAACTTACATGCATGACAAATATTTACTTTTCATAAACAGTACGGGTATAAACGTGCATTGATCCTGTTTATCGGTCATCTAATTATGCTTGTTTACTAGACTGGTAGATTTTTGTAGGAAAAGTTACGTAGGGTACCAGTCTATTTGTTTGCATAATTGTGGTCGCAAAGAAGGAAGATGAATATACTAAAGACATTCAATAGGCAGATTGTTCAGAACTTTGTTAAAGTTAACAGATTAACGACATTAGTTAACTTTTAAATGTAAGAAACTTGATGATATGCCCACATATTTGCATATACACAAGTGTCGCGGAAAAAACTATGTTAGAAATACAGGAGATCATAAGTGTATCCTTTGTGAACGTCCAGAGCTGGAACGATTTGAAAGTTAACAACGATGAAGTTAACAACGTTGTTAACTTTAACAATGTTCTGAACAATCGACCCATTATAACGAACACACCGTAAAACCAAGGAGCGGGGGTAACCCACAATAGCAACCATTATATAATTGTTATGATAGAAAACACATCATAATTTTATGAATGTTCCCAATACAGAGCTGGTCACAGAAGCTCGTGTCACTGAAGACGCCGACGGTACTACTCGTGGACGAGGACCGGAAGTTCCAGGCGTTTGGTTACGAGGCGGAGGAGAAGTACGCGGAACTCTTGGAAGACTGTGAGGCGGACGGATGGGCGCTCCTCCGCCGCTTCAAGATGTCTCTCTACCACACAGAGGTCTGCACTTGAATGTTAATGCGCTTGCTTCTGAAAAATGATATGCGCACATCTTGTTTTATTAACAGTAACGCAATTTCGGGATATCTATTTCGCGTTATTTTGTTTTCGTTTCAAAAAAGTACACTCATAAATTGTATTCAAGGTGGGGATGATTAACTGCTTGAATGCCCATACCTGCATGACACCGTAAAATACAAGGATGGCTGTTGTACGCTTGATATGTAAAATTGAAATACTTAAAGCTGCACTCTCACAGGTTGACCGTTTTGACAAAAACAGTATAGTTTGTCTTGGAATCAACCAATCCTTGCGTAAATATCTGGAAACCAGTGATATAAGTCTGGTGACAAAATATCGCAGTTTTTAATATTTACGTTCGAAAATTGATATTTATGGCTAAAAACGTTTCTAACTTTTTAAGAAAAAATGGAATATCGGCATAAAACATCAATTTTCGTACGGAAGTATTTAAAACTGCGTTTTGATTTTTTGTCAGCACTTTTATATCACTGGTTTCCAGACTTTCACGAAAAAAGTTTGCCCATTCCAAGACAAAAGAAAAAGAAGTTGTCAAAACGGTAAATCAGTGAGAGCGCAGCTTTAAACAAGCATCTCGTTTCACGATTCGTATGAAACTTTCATGTTTATTATTTTCTTTCTGCAGGATTTGTCTCTGGCTACAGAGGTCACCGACCTCGCGGGCGTGGTCAAACTGCCCGCCATTACTGTATTCGCCATGTCAATCAAGTACCTCAAAGACCACGCCCTAAAGTCACTGAACAGGTGCCCGGAAACGCGCGTGAAGGAGAGTGACGTCAAGTTCGTGCTCACGGTTCCCGCTATCTGGGACGACAAGGCCCGCCTGTTTATGAGGGAGGCTGCTGTGGAGGTTCGTTTGTTAGCCGTTTAGGTTGAATTGTAACAGTTTTTGAAAAATATTTCATTTATGTTTACACTCTAACTTGACAAATGCTCATCTGTTCTTAACCAAAATTTTTTGCAATGCTATAATTCATTAAATCTCGGGCAATATCGCTTTAGTGACCCAATATCTACTCACTAGCGGATCCATGGTAAGGGGAGGGGGTGCACCCGGCATCCCCCACCCTTAAAATCTTCCAAGTTTACTTTTTATTTCGATATAGGAGAAAAAAAAAGTAATAAATTACGCCCAAAATGCACCATTTTATACTAAAGCACCCCCACACACACACACCATCAATTTTAAATAAATTTCGGTTCTGAGGGAGGGGTGCAAGTCAAAAGGTTACACCCCTAAGTTATGCTTCCTCTAATGTCGAATCCTGGAACCGCCCCTGCTACTCATAGGTATTTCCTTGTGCGAATTATGCTACACTTCGCGGCGCTCTTTTTTCGCTTTACCGTGCCAGTAAAAAATGGTAATACCAACAAATCTCTGTTTCGCTGTTTTCAGGCGGGGATTCCGCGTGCGCAGCTGGGTATGGCCCTAGAGTCGGAGGCGGCCTCGGTGTGGTGCCAGACTGTCCCCCTCGTCATACCCGCCGAGGACGACAGATACGCCCTCACAAATGTAGACTCCAAGTACATGGTCGTCGATCTGGGAGGTTAGTTTCATAAACTCTTACACTTTAATATACCAATGACTGCGCTATTGCCCTCCCTTATTAATAAAGTCGAATCTTGTTATGTCGAACTCTGTAGCCAGGAAATTATCGAGTTTTTTTAAAAATAGTTTGGTTATCTCGAAGTATTTCCCGGTGTCCAAACAAATTCGATATAGCGAGTTTTTGCTGTTATTATAAGGTTATTTATCAAGAACCGGACCATTTTAAGCGTGGAATTGACACGTCCCTGAACGATAACATTATAAAGTATATTTTTTTGAAACTAATTTGTTTTACAACAATTGTGAAACAAGTTATAACACAAACATATTTATCATTCTTGCTGGTAATATTTTACGCGAGTGTGTGGTATTGTATTGTGGGGAAAACCAGAGTATCGGGAGGAAACTCACTGGCTTGGTGACCACAAAACAAGATCATACGCGCCCAGGCTGGGACTCGAACACGGAAAGCGCTAACTGAACAGCATTTTATTTATTCTGGAACTGTTTGAAACCAACAGTTAGAAGCCCAAGGTATAAATCAAGTGGTTGTCGCGATGTGTTTATTGATAACGTCTGTCCATACTATACTTTTTCAAAAAAAAAACTTTAAATTGTTTCCAGGAGGAACAGCGGACATCACTGTCCACCAAAAGCTTGCCAACGGGAAGCTCCGGGAGCTTGATTCTGCAAGCGGTGGCTCATGGGGAGGGACGCAGGTCGACAAACGCTTTATCGCCATGCTGGCGCAGTGCTTGGGCGAGGAAACCATGAAAAAGTTTCACAGGGAATGCTTGCAAGACGTTTTCGATTTAATAAGAGAGTTTGAAACAACGAAGCGAACTTTAACACCAGAAACAACGGGAATGGTGCGAGTTCGGCTTCCCGCGTCTTTGCATGAACTGCGGAAGAGCTTTGACGAAGAAATGCCGAAAACCCAATTGCGGAACCAATTTTTAACCACGATTAGGAATTCACAGTACGGGGATAATTTTTCAGTCAAGGGTGATAAGTTACGGGTGAACGCTGGATTCATGAGACACATGTTCGACCATTCCATTGACTCATTGATCAGTAAAATCGGCGAGATTCTTGAAAAACCGGAAGTAGGTAGACTCGAAAATATTCTAGTCGTAGGCGGTTTCTCAGAATGCGCGCTTGTGCAGCATTCCATGAGGCAACGACTCCGCGGGAAAAAGATCATATTTCCACCGGAAGCTGGTCTGGCCGTGCTCAAGGGAGCAGTGTTATACGGCCACAACCCGCAGATTATTGCAAGCCGTGTCGCTAGGTTTACCTACGGCCTTAAAACGACCGAAGAATTCGACGAAACAAAACACAAACACAAGTACAAGGTTGTGAAAAACGGAGTGGCATTTTGTTCTAACCTGTTTCAAATCTACGTGTTCAAGGGGGACGAGGTCGAAACGGGACAAGTAATCACAAAAAAACACAAACCCAAAGACAATCAAAACCCGGGTGGATATGTTACATTTGAAATGTACCTCTCTACTACAGACTCGGCGACGTATGTGACGGACCCCTCGTGCTACGCGCTCGGGAAACTGGAGGTGAGAATGCCCGAGGATGCAAACACTGCCTACGAAACTTCCCTCATATTTGGGGACACCGAAATTATGCTGAAAGTGAAACATTTGCACACAGGGAAATCATTTGCAAAGTTCTTTAGTTTTATGTAAAATCCGAGCAAAACTGTTTTACAGTCGAAGCCCGTTGGATCGAACTCGTTTGGCTCGAAATCTTCATTTGCTCGAACTAGATTTAAAGTACCGATTTTAATATACTGAAGTTAAGCATTTCTGCTTAGCTCGAGGTTTTTGAGGCTCGAGGTATTTTCGTTGGTCCCTGTGAGTTCGAGCCAACGGGGTTCGACTTTGTTATTTTCATTTATGCTAAAGTTCAGGGACCTTATTCTCATTATTCTTCTTCGTACTGCCATGCCATGTATTTATGTTATCGTAATAACGATGAGCTTTATATGTTCAAGTTAACAATAAATTTTCTGTTCTGTTCTAACATCCAGAGTATGAATTTCAGACTCCGAAAAACAGCATTTTAATTTTGTTGTCAAAAAATATTTTAAGAACAAAGTTGTACAAAATGGTGTCTGTGTTAAAAGTTATCTGTTCTAAAAAAGGCTCACATATTTGGTCAAAATTATTTATGTTATAGATATTTTGAAACATTCAGTCTTCTGAGCCTGAGTCTGAAAATCAGACTGAATACGTTAGCGAATACGGACGTCTCGGATTGATATGGAAATCAAGATTGAGAGCTATCAATTTTAAACTATTGTAAAGTTATAAAAAAAATTTTTAATTGTGCCTGGCATTTGCATTTAAGCTAGCAAAAATGTACCTCAAAATGGATATACATTTGTTACTGGATATAAAAATAGTTTAAACATTCTAATCCTTGGACATGATTCTTTAAAAACCGAACCAACGTTTCAGGATTGAGGTTTTCTATTATTATACATGGACAGTTGATAATTGTCAGTTATAGTAATTGATATGTTAACACTCAAAATTGTGCATATTTTTTTTTAAAACGACAAACCTTTCTTTTATTGTGTGTGTTCTTGAGCCTGCATGTTCACATTTAATCAAGTTTGAAGGTAGATAGTCTAGATATACAGTTGAACCCCGTCGGCTCGAAATCGCTTGGCTCGAATTCCTCGTTGGCTCGAAGTGGATGTTAAGAACCGATATATACTGAAGGTAAGGATTCCCGTTTGGCTCGAATATTTCGAGGCTCGAGGTATTTTCGCCGGTCCATGGGAGTTCGAGTCAACGAGGTTGGGCTGTATGCACAAAAGAAATGCATTAACATTAATGTATTATTAATCTGTCAAACTCCTTTGGCTTCAATAATCAGAACAAAAAACACACACATGATTCGTGAACAGACTAGAAATATTAGCTTTTATAAATGGGGTTTTTGGTTTATAGCTACCTGGTCACAAATTCCCCAGTAAAAAAACGCCAAAGTATTACTAATATTTTTATCTATCTAAACCTTCTACCGTCACAGCTGTGAAACTTGTAATATTTCAAATAAGACTACATCTTAACCCGTAAAATGTTATATATTATTCTTACCTGAACCAGTACAGTCAGAATCAATTTTATTGTGTTGTTAAATTCTGTGAATTAATTCATACTGATTGAAGAAGACAATCAAAGATATACATTTATTTAATAAAATAATTGAATTAACATCATTGTTACGTTTGTTATTATGTCTTCTCCATTCATGAAGAGACTATTGTTTTTGCCATGTCCGTCCGCCCGTTTGTCACGCTTCATTACCGCTCAATAACTATAGAACGTTTGCTCCCAGAAACTTCATACTTGGTATAACAAGTAAAAAGCCCTTTATTGGTTTTTAGATTAGTAGGTCAAAGGTATAGGTCGCGGTGACCTTGAGGTGAAAAAAAGAAGATTTCCGCTCAATAACTGAAAATTCTCTGGGTTAAGGTACTTCATACTTGATATACTTGATATACTATTTGGTCATGATTAACATATTGATTTTGAAACCAGCATATTGAGGTCAAGGTCACGGTGAACATCAGGTGAAAAACAATACGTTAGCGGTGAACGCTTCACCCAGGAACTTTATACATGGTCATGCCAGTTGGTCATGATTAGTAGATGACCCCGATTGATTTGGAGATCAGTAGGTTAAAGGTCAAGGTGGGGTGAAGAAAAAACAACAGTTTCACTCAATATTTCAACAAAAGAACGCTTGGGCCCAAGAATTTCATAATTCGAATGCGAGTTGGCCATGATGAGTATATGACCTCTATTGATTTTGAAATCACTGATCTTAAGCAGTAGCTCAGTTTTGTTCAATATTGCGGTGACAAGGACAAACTTCAAGGTCACTGTTGGTTCGTCTCCAGTTAAAATAACAAAATTCATGTCAATTATTTATCATTTTTCAAATACGACAACAAAACGTGGTTGATAAGTGCTTTATAAAACAATCTATAGTTTGATATTGGTAATAAGTTTGTTCATACCACCATTGGGTTTTTTAGTTGCATAGTAACTGCATTCGATTCTTTGCGACTTTGACTTTTTTTTACCTGTTGGAGTGCACAAAACAGTTTTGCAAAACTTTCCACACACTATAATGTACCTTTTTGGTCAAATGTCGCTAAAAGTCAACGGGAGAATCTAAATAGAGGTACATCTCTAACTATACAGGTGAACCTCCATCTTATTCAGAGGTGCGGCGGACATACGGGACGGCATCTGCTAAAATATTGAAAATAAGGCCGGTATACCACATACACATTGCTTGCGTCCGCTCTCCGAATCGGACGTCCGCGTCCGCAATATCAAGCGGAAACCATATTATCTGTGTCAGCAAATATATTACAGAAAAATCGTATTTTTAAGTAGCAATAGTATCTGATATTAATAATTTATTTTATTTATAATAGTCGCAACTGTGTTTGCATATCATTCCAAACTTAAGGTGTTACATTACCTGCTCATTGTTGCGACGTGAAAAAGTCTCATCTTTCTTTCTGCTTGTTAGCACTGTGGGCTCTGTTGAAAGTTGAAGTCGACGCACTGCGCCTTGTAACGCCGCATAACAGTATCGCCGCATAAACGCGTTTTTTCGTTTATGCGGTGATTTTTTAACGCATAAACAGGGCGACCACGTTTATGCGGCGACGCTCAACGCAAAAAGCAGAAATTGCTTATATGGAGCGCAACTGTGCCTTTTAGCCACATCAAAAGGATTAACCTAACCATTTATAATAAAGCTAAAAAATAGAGTTCTAATATTTCAACAAAAACGTTGATGGTGATGGATATTTTAGTTGGGCCGAACGTCATTTCAAACGTTTTCGCAGAAAGATCAATTGGTTTGGTTCACATTAAAACCGATAAATCTTTGTCAGTATTTACGTCTCTAAAAGTCTAGTTCAAAGCTTGGTTGAGTGGACACAAAATACTAAGTCCGATCTTGATGAAACTTTATCAACCACTATTGTACTATTATGTGTTTTAATTGGGGTTTTTATGCGGTGAAAGTTTGCCTTTTTGCTAGATTATAAGTATCTTCCATGGCCGAGAGAGATCGCGACCATAAAACTAACAAAATACGGGTTCGCTGCTGCGTTATTATATGTAGATTGTATTTCTTTGTGTTTTGCTACATTTTCAAATTTCGCCAGAGTTTTCATAGACTCCAAGACGATGTCAATACTGTCTTTAGCCATCGACTTCGGGACGACTTACAGTGGCTATGCGTATTCATTCAAAGATAAACCAGACAAGATATCCACAAATCAGGTCTGTTCTTATTATGATTTTGTCAAATTTTGGAGTGAGCTGTTCGATTTAAATGTTCCAATATACGTCAACTTTAACGAAAAACAGAACTGTGACAATCATTCGGAACTCCTCAGCCAGTTTTATCGAAAACAACCTCAGATGTAATTGGACACTTTACATAATCAAAATGCGGTACGTTTAAGTCCGCTGCAATTAGTTCGCGTAGTAAAACTTGATGACTAATTCAAAGATAAACCAGACAAGATGTTGTCAAATTTTTGGGTGAGCTGTTCGATTTAATAGTACCAATATACGTCAACTTTAACGAAAAACATGATCATGTTACCATGAACTGTGACAATATTGGATTCGTCCGGAACACCTCGGCCATTTTACATTGAAAACAATCTCAGATGTATGCCGGTAGAAGTAGTTCGTAGAGTTTTAAGTGACACTATTTATAAATTCAAGCGTTTTAACGTGTATTTTATATCATTATGTTAAAATTGGTTGCCAGTGAAGTGTATTATTGCATACATAATAAAGATTCCCAAGTGTAAAGCTGCACTCTCAGGATTGAACGTTTTGGCAACTCTTTTATTTTTTGTCTTGGAACGAGCCAATTTTTGCGAAAATCCATGGAAAACAGTAATATAAGCCTGCTGGCAAAAAATTAGATCGCAGATTTTCATATTTAAGTTCAAAAATTGGTGTTTTATGCATTTTTCTTAAACCGTTATTAACGGTTTGAGCCATAAAACATTAATTTTCGAACGGAAATATGAAAAACTACGATTTGATTTTTTGTCAGCGATCTTTTATCATTGGTTTGAAGCTGTTAATTTTCGAACGGAAATATGAAAAACTACAATCTGATTTTTTATCAGCAATCCGTGAGCACGACTTACGTAGTCGAGGGATCGAGATATAGAGGCGTGACGACGATATAACCATGCCGTGGTCACGAGATTATAAGTATCTTCCATGGCCGAGAGTGTAAGATAGATCCCGACCCGAGCGTAGGGTGTTTTGGGGAAACGAGGTTTAAACTCTCGGCCATGGAAGATGCTTTTTCTCCCACCTCAGTTAAACAAAACTAAGTATTAAGTAAAAAATGTATTTTTTGCTGGAATTCTTTTGAGCGTAGTCAAAATAAATGCGGATGGATATGTGATAATTCGTGGTTGTCATGGACATGCGCGCAGTGATTTAGATTATGATTATGTTAATAGTCAAATTGTTCTTTACATAGTTTTGAGGAGAGTGAAGCATTATTTCTTGAAGATGCGTGAAAACTATTTAAAGACCTATTTCACTTTTAACATAATCTGAATTACTTCGCGCATATCCATGACAACCACGAATTATCACATAACCATACGCATTTATTTTCACTACGCACAAAAGAGTTCCAGCAAAAACAATACTATGCGGCCATGCAAGATACTTATATTCTAGCATGGTTGAATTTTTGGATCTACTTATCTGAGGTGGGAGAAAAGAATTTCTAGCATAGTTAAATTTTTGGTTCTACTTATCTGAGGTGGGAGAAAACTAAGTTATGGTCACAAGATAAAGAAAATTCACACTTTCACCTCTATAACACCGTAATCATATCATGTTCATGGTAATAACATTTTTCTCTTAGAGATGGGCCAAACATTTGACTTCCCTGAAAACTCCCACCGTTCTGTTGTTAAACCAAAGCAAAGAATTTGACAGTTTCGGCTACGAAGCGGAGGAACGCTACGCTGACCTGTTATTGGACGAAAGCGACGAAGGCTGGATGCTCTTCCGGAAGTTTAAAATGATCCTTTACCAAAACACAGTACGATTAATATACCACAGATATTTCAAATATAAAATTATACAGGTTATGGCTCTGAAGATATATACAGGTTTACAATAGCTCCATAGTCTTATTTGTGCCTTAGTTTAAACTTATATATTTTACAACGATTGTGAAACAAGTTATAACAACATTATATTAATCACTCTCGTTGGCACGATTTTACGTTAGAGTGTGGTATTGTTGTTGGGGAAATTGAGAGTACCCGGATGAAACCAACTTGTCCGGCTTGGTGACCAAAAACAAAAAATCACATGCTCCCAGGCCGGGAATCGAACCAATGTCGCCAAAGTGAGAAGTGAGTGCGCTAACCATTGCATTAACCGGACAACCAAATTATTTGTTTTTCCTTTCAAGAAACTTGACGAAAAGACCACTGTCCAAGATTTAACGAAGAAAAAGGAAATGCCTGCGTTAAAGATATTTTCACTTTCCTTGAAATACCTAAAAGACCACGCATTGGACAACTTGAACTTGGAGCGGCTTTGTATCACTGAACAAGACATCACGTTTGTCGTTACTGTTCCGGCTATCTGGGACGACCGAGCTCGTATGTTCATGAGGGAAGCGGCTGTCGAGGTGAGGAAAAGATCATTGATAAAAGATCATTTGTTTATTTTAGTATATTAACACTTTACAAACGAATATTGGAAGCTTAACTTTCAGTTTAAATTTGAGCGACACGGACGATTTTGGAACTAATCTCTTGAAGTTATATTTGCAACTACACAACTATATGAATTTAGAACATGGTCATGCTACAGTGTTGGGGTTATCATTGAGAACATCGCCATGTTCCAATGTTGGGGTTATCATTGAGGACATTGCCATGCTCCAATGTTGGGGTTATCATTGAGAACATTGCCATGCTCAAGAGTTGGGGTTATCATTGAGAACATGGTCATGCTACAGTATTGGGGTTACCATTGAGGACATTGCCATACTCCAGTGTTGGGGTTATCATTGAGAACATGGTCATGCTACAGTATTGGGGTTATCATTGAGGACATCGCCATGTCCTATAGTTCGGGTTATCATTGAAAACATCGCCATGCTCCAGTGTTGGGGTTATCATTGAGGACATTGCCATGCTCAAGTGTTGGGGTTATCATTGAGGACATTGCCATGCTCCAGTGTTGGGGTTATCATTGAGGACATTGCCATGCTCCAGTGTTGGGGTTATCATTGAGAACATGGTCATGCTCCTGTGTTGGGGCGTGCGACGTCAAAGACGCAACATATCCTTTCAGAGAAAAGCATGCTCAACCCTAAAGGGGTTCACAGGTTTGTATATACAGAAAATTCGCAATCCACACGAGCCCGGGCTTTGCCAATTCGCATATTACCAAATAAGTACATTAACGTACTATAAACGTACTTCCGTCTATAACGGAATGTTATACTATGAACGCACATCCGCCTATAGTGGACCGTTCCACTGTTATTGGCTTTAAAGGCAATATTACATTCGTAATATAAGCATTTATAAATTAGTAACACCGAAAAATAAATGCAAAGGATTATATGTGCTTAAACAAGTCCAATACTCGAAAGTATGTTACAACAGCAGCAACAGCAACGACAACGATGACAGCAACAACAACAACTACAAATAAATTTCTTTATTTACAGGCAGGCATACCAAGAAACCAGTTGGTTATGGCCCTGGAGTCTGAGGCGGCTTCTGTCTGGTGCCAAAGGGTCCCTGTGGCCATGGACAAATCCGCCTTTACGCAGGACAACTCGCGATACATGGTCGTGGACTTGGGAGGTAATACGATATAACCACTATGGCCAGGTCTGATGTTCTGTTGAAATATCTTAAGAAACACTATCTTAATATGAAAAGTAAATGGAATATGTCCGGAGCCAATGGTTTGTTGAAATATATTTTGCAACACTGTGTAAATATCAAAGCAAATAGAGTATGTTCGGGGTCCAATGGTTTGTTGAAATATCTTGAGCAACACTGTGTAAATATCAAAGTAAATGGAATATTTTCGGGGCCCAATGTTTTGTTGAAATATCTTTTGCAACACTGCATTAATTCAAAATGTAATGGAATATGTCCGGGTCGTATGTTTTGTTTAAAAATCTTGAGTAAGACTGCATCAATTAAAAAGGTAATGGAATACGTCCGGGGTCCAATCTTTTGTTGAAAAATCTTGAGCAAGACTGCATTAATTAAAAAGGTAATGGAATACGTCCGGGGTCCAAAGTTTTGTTGAAAAATCTTAAGCAAAATTGCATTAATTAAAATGTAATGGAATACGTCCGGGGTCCAATGTTGTGTTGAAAAATCTTGAGCAAAATTGCATTAATTAAAATGCAATGGAATACGTCCGGGGTCCAATGTTATGTTCAACTATCTTGAAAAAGACTGTGTTGATATGCAATTTCATGCACGAGTGTCTGTTAACATAAAGTGCATTTAAACAAACCAATGTTTAAGGTATCCGACTCCAGATAGACTAGTTCTCGGATAGCTCCATTAATCACAATGTCGCCTGGTGACTCAATACAATTTTGGTGGCATTTGAAAGATATTTGTTTCCTGATTACTTATATGTAAAATAAATGACTGAATGCAAATCCTTCGTAAAGACATAACAAATTCAACTTTGCTATCTTTGAAGAATATTTTATTTTACTTGTCAAATTATTTTCGGTAAATGTTTTTAATTTTCAATTTCTACACACAGAATCGTTTAAAATGGTACCAAAACAGTATGGGGTCATTCTAAATTCATATATTTATGGGTCATTTACCTTAAAGCTGCACTCCAACAATTGGACCTTTTTGACAACTTTTTATTTTTTGTCTTACAATGAGCCAATTTTTGCATTAAGGTCTGGAAACCAGTAATATAAGACTGCTAACAAAATATTAGATTGCGGTTTTACATATTTACGTTCGAAAATTGACATTTCATGCCGAATAACTCATTTTTCTCAAAGCGTTAGTAGCGCTTTTAGCCATAAAACTTTTTGAACGTAAATGTTAAAAACTTCGATCTGATGTTTGGTCACCAGTCTTATATCAATGGTTTTCACATATTTACGCAAAGATTGGTTCATTCCAATATTAACAAAAATGTATAAAAAAAAAAGTTGTCAAAATGGTCAATATGTGAGAGTGCAGTTTGTCATGGGCTTTTACCTGTAGTTTCCATCGAGCTATTTATACAACTTAAATGATACCTTTCGATGTGTTAATCTATGTGAAGACACGCTGATACTTAGGCGAATAATTGAAGATTTTATTAAAATTGCCTCAATTAGGTGGTACGGCTGATATCACAGTCCATCAGAAGTTGCGGACCGGACAGCTGAAACAGCTTTGCGCGGATTTTGGGGGCAAATGGGGAGGACAGGAAGTGGACAACAACTTCGTCCAACTACTTACTAGATGTCTCGGACGGGAGGCGATGAATACGTTTTATGACGAATGCCTACATGACGTATTCGATCTGCTGAGAGAATTCGAAATGACAAAACGTTCGGTTGCTCCTACCGAAAATGGAAAAGTCAGAATCCGTTTGCCAGTCTCGCTGACTGAAATAACTCAGAAGAAATTATCAAAGAGTAAGGGACGAGAATTGTTCCTGAAAAGTCTAATTGCATCTGACTATGGTGACAAGGTTTCTATTGCGAAGGATAAACTCAAAATCGACGCCGAGATTATCAAACGGATGTTTGTTGACTGCATTTCAAAGACAATTGATGCAATCAAAGATAAATTTAAAGGAGATCCGAGGATTTCAGATGTTAAAAATGTGCTGGTCGTTGGCGGCTTTGCTGAATGTGCGATAGTTCAAGCTGAAATGAAAGAACGCCTTCTTAAAGTGAAGAAGAAGCTGGTGTTTCCCCCAGAAGCTGGACTTGCTGTTCTCAATGGTGCCGTTTTGTTTGGCCACGAACCAACCATAATTGCAAGCAGGAAGACGAGATTTACATACGGCTTGAAGAGGAAAACGGACGGGAAAAACACATTTCATATCTTTATTGAAAAGGAAGAAGAGTATACAAATGGACATGTAGTCACTGTCAATGATTGGCCATTGTTGGATAAGAAAGGCGGATATGCGACATTTGAACTCTTCATGTCGACGAGTAAAACACCAACGCTCGTTACTGATCCCACTTGCAAGAACGTAGGAAAACTGGAAATGAAAGTTCACAATAGCTGCACTGCATGTGAAGTTTCCCTCGTGTTTGACACAGATGCCGTTATGCTAAGAATAAAGGAACCGGAAACTGGAGATGTGATTACAAAGATGTTTGATTTTATCTGACGTCTTCAAAAAATCCTTGAGGCGCGACACTGCAAAGTTCTGCCGAAAGACGGACTGTAACATGATTGTGTTGTTGATTGTTACTTTCATCCTTACAGAAAGCGTTCACGTATCGATAACAAAGGCTTATTGAGTTTGAAAAAATGATCAGTATACACGTTGGACTTCAAATATTATCCGTGTTATGACGATTTTAAAAATGTTTTCAAATTAAACTGACTCAAAATGCCTGAATGGATGAAACACTTTATTTGCCTGAATACAATACTGCAAAGAACGTCTTTCTCTATGATTTTCCAAGTTCCATTTGTTGTGTGTTATAGCTTTACACAAGTTCAATTTTTACTGGTCTTATGTTACATTAAGATAATGGTTAAAGGTTATTACTATTTACCAAAAACCAAAAAGATGGAATGCGACGAAATCGTACAACCATTTGATTTTGATAAATGCATACTAATTAGCGTTTGATCAGCTTAGTGCTCAAGCTTATATTTTGTCTTCTGACCCAGACTCTGTTTAAATCTACCGCTTCACCTGATTAAAATCAATTACAGTTGACTGCAGATTCACTCAATTATATGTACGGGTTATTTGAAAAGTTGAAAAGCTCCCCATTGGACAAAATTTCGAACACCAATTATTGTTCAGGTAAACATGTCAGCAAGTACATAAATAATTTTACATAGTTGTAGAAAAATAATTATGTGCTTTTAATTCTTGAAATGTAGATTTTTTTTTATTGTAATTAGGTTTCTGCTGTTGTGTTTTCCTTCTTCCAAGTATGTCACAATTCCGAACATTCTACAATGACATTATCTTTACTTATATCTTACCTACTACTTCACATTTCATAATTGACTGGTATTTTTTATATTTTATGTTTAGGAAAAATATATCTTAAATCGACAATCAAATTATTCCGTATTCATTTCAACTAAAATATCATTTTTTTTTCCAATAATGATTGATTATCCTGGACCAATTGGATGGCGGTATTTATCAAATCATATTGATCGGCGACTCACATGAAGTGTTTAGATTATTTTCCAATTAGGTCATATGTGTTGTTGCTTTACTTTTCATTTGCCGAAAGAAAAAGTATGGCATTTCATGGAATCGAAATCCTGGGTTCCAGAGTCTGTCTGTATGACTTTATTGATTAGTACACTACCAACAACGCGTTTTTTTTGCACATTTCGCACATCGCCGCTATTTTTCTTTACCGCGGACGACATATTTTTAATCTAGTTTTCACTATACGCCGCGATTGAAGCATAATGACCACCGCGTTCATACATACAATTTACTCCGCGTTCCACCACGTCGAGTCACCGCGATACGCGGCGTTGAGAAGTGTTAATTAACGGTAATATAGGTACCTGTCAATTCTCTGAAGGCCTTTTCTTTGTTCCCGTCCTACATTTATAATTATACGACTAAACTCCCATCAGAGCTATTGAAAAAAAGTGTCTTCTTACGGTTGTAAGAGGACCGTGCACGAGAATTTCGAGTAATCCCACTAGCCGATACATTGTCACTAATATATACAATACACTTATCGTCGTATAAGTCAGATACATTTACAAATCTTGGTTCGTACCCAAAACGTAGTTTGAGCCCTGAAAATTATGCTTTGCAACTGACAAAGTATTCAGACGCTATTGTCACATTGTTCGAAACAATCTAAATTTCAAATACCCTCGTTAAACTTGTGTGATTGCGAATAAATACATTATTGAGTCAATTAACTTATTAGAAATACTTTAACAAACACTCAATATTCCAGCGACATAATTGTCAAGTTTGGGGGATGAGATTGTTTACCCTCACATTCGAGTGAAAACCATTTTGCGAGCACGGTTCAATTTACATGTACAATCTTCTATTTGTACCACGTTTACCTGTTAAAATACCTACACATCGCAGTAAGCCGCATCGCGGCGATACGCTGCGTGCATGTATGCGGAAGTCGTACGCAGTAGCAGCAGATGATCACGGTGATAACACGCACCACCGCATTGGCTACCGCGGAATATATCGCCGCGATTTTCCGCGACGACGCAATCTCTCCCGCGGTGGCAACGCGTTTTTTGCGTGGTTGGTAATGTATATCTGTATATATTTCCATGTATAGCATTTTGATAAGCTAATTATAAACGGACACTTGAACCGTGATTTTACTGCGTCATAAAATCAGTTTCGTTTTGATGGGGTTTTCATTACAAGAGTTATGAACAATTTTGACGTAGATCTATGTCTGTTACACTGTCAATTCTCAGCCTAGTTTTGTTCCACAATGGATACATGTACAAATACAGGTATTGTTTTAACTACGTTTATTTTACATTCGAACTTTGGTTGAGGCAGTCATAAAAGTTTGACAATAGTTAATAAACGAAAGATTATTTCGCAATGACCTATTTTCATGAATATTTGCATAAATAATACCATCACGTATTTGGATATCTTTTATTATTGAATAAAACTAAAGGAAGTTTAAAATAAAAGCAAAACTAAACATTGCATTGATTGTAAACTGATATTATTCATATAATGTAACAATATGTAAACGGACTCCTCTGTGTTAAAAACAGTTTAACGCTTAACCATTTAGCAATATTTGCGTTCACTAATAAAAAAGCGGAAATAAATCCGTCTTACAGAAAAACATTGATGCCTTGAAAAGTACAAAAACATTTTAAAAAAGGTACCTGAATTAATTTATTATTTCTACATATTCCAAATTTAAATTGCGTACTATCTCAATCGTCCAGATTAGTTTCAAATCTCAGCTGTAATATGTTAGAGATATCTCCTCAAAATTGTTTCTTGTAATCCCTTTAAAAAATGTACAAACACATATAAATATATACGCTACCCTGTTAACAATATTATGTAATAATTTAGCGTATTTCCTAAATAAGTAAGTTCGACTGTATATTTCACGAGCTTTTTTTTGTTCATTGGTTTTTTATGTTATCCATCTTGGACTCTCTCTCTCTCTCTCTCTCTCTCTCTCTCTCTCTCTGTCTCTGTGGAGAGAAACAGAAACACGTATTTTATCTTTATATATCTGTTTGATATTTTTAAAAATGAACTCGGCTGCTTTGAAGAATAAATTCGGTTGTAACATAGAAACTTATTTAAATTTTGAATTGGCAATACCTACAATAAATATTGTAAACTTGTGCCATATCCGTATTTATATTATTTTTCGATTAGGTAATATTTCCATTTACTGAAAAAGATTAACGCTTATAACGCAAACAAAACCCTGTGTTCCCGAGTTGGTCTGTAGATACTTGATTATTTATATGCACGTATGGTTATCTCATAAGTAACTTTAATCGGACACTTGAACTGTGATTTTACTGCGTCATAAAATCCAATTTCAAACGAGTTTGACATGGATCTCTGTCAGTTTCACAGAAAATATTAAGGAAAGTTATGTTTAAAAATGGATACACGTACAAGTACAGGTACTGTTTAAAAAAATGTGTTTACATTTAAACAAGATATGTTTGTCAAACATTATGACTTATGACCCCCCCCCCCCCCCCGAGTGCCATGATGCCAGGATTATTTGGACAATTGAATGAGATATGCATGGACCGAAATGACAGCTGATTTGTCATTGACATTGGATGACTTTGAGGCAGTTTTAAGATTATGACCATTCAAAGTGTGAGGATAGTAGTTACAGCTTTTAATCATGTTCAGATGATGACTGGTATTTGATAGGTCTAGGCATTGTTGAGTTATCACTCGGACAATCTTTTAGCATTCAAGGTCACTGTGACCTTGACCTTTGACTCGATGATCCCTAAAATCAAAAGGGTTCATCTACTGGTCAGGCCCCACTTTCGTGTCAAGTTTGATGACCACTGGTGTAGGAATTGGCGAGTTTGCATTCAAGGTCACTGTGACCTTGACCTTTGACCCGATGACCCCCCAAAATCAATAGGGGTCATCTATTAGTCAGGCCCAACCTTCATGTCAAGTTTGAGGCCCATGGGTGTAGGCATTTTTGAGTTATCACTCGGACAATCTTTTAGCATTTAAGGTCACTGTGACCTTGACCTTTCACCCGGTGACCCCTAAAATCAATAGGGGTCATCTACTGGTCAGGTCCAACCTGGATGTCAAGTTTGATGACCATATGTCCAGGAATGGTCGAGTTATCACTCGGACTAGCTTTGGTCTACCGACGGACTGACCGACCGACATGTGCAAAGCAAATGTACCCTCTCTTTTTCGAAGAGGGGCATAATAAATGGATGAAGCCTTCATTACAGTTTATTGACATTGTTGATAAACTAATGATAATTTCAAATAAGCTTCATAAGGTATATTTCTTTTGGGAACGAATACGTTCAAATCGATTCAATACATTGTTTAATTCGAGGTCATACCAGGCAGAAGTCAGTGTTGACTGAAGCGGCCGGAAAAAGCATGACTTAAATCCTCGTGCACTTTGTAAGACGTACTAAAAATATGCCGAGTGCATTTACTGGAAATAACAAATGTACGAATTTTCAAGTACAACGCAAAGTACGCAATTTAAATTTGGAATATGTAGAAATAATAAATTAATTCAGGTACCTTTTTTAAATGTTTTTGTACTTTTCAAGGCATCAATGTTTTTCTGTAAGACGGATTTATTTCCGCTTTTTTATTAGTGAACGCAAATATTGCTAATGGTTAAGCGTTAAACTGTTTTTAACACAGAGGAGTCCGTTTACATATTGTTGCATTATATGTTAGTGACATTGTTTATTTCTCTGTTTTGCGAGCTACACCTATAAGTAGGGTGCAAAACAATGTGGCCGGAGCTATACGGCTACTATTTTGGACCAATGAGGTTGTCGTAATTTTCAAATTATTTGACGATAAATCATAGTGAACGGCGGTTTATGTGTCGGTTCTTATGGAACAAATCGCCAACATGTTTTATACTTGATATACATATACCTGCATTCGTACAATTTCTTACGCATACACATATTTAGTAATAGAAGAGAAATATAATAACGCATAGAAGCCAAAAGAAAAGAAAACAAAATGAAATATGTAAAAAAATGTTAAAAACAACTTAAACAAGAAGAATATCAATTTCAGGCTAACCATAATTGTATTTGTATAACATGTTTTATAAAGCAATACAACTTCATTGAAATTTATACTTAACTATGAATGTTATACATCATATATGTTTGATTGTATCTATAACGTATTATTATTAACTTTATATGTTTCTTATTTGCTTGCTCATTGGCTATGTGATTCATCTTGGAGAAAATAAAGAGTCTCTCTCTCTCTCTCTTTCTCTCTCTCTCTCTCTTTCTCTCTCTCTCTCTCTCTCTCTGTGTCTCTCTATCTCCCTCTCTCTCTCTCTCTCTCTTGTTTGATTAAACGATTGATGTTCATACAGACGTCAAAATAAACAATACACTATACTTAAAAATAATGTTTTGTTACTCAAGCATAATAAAAAACGGAGCTTTTACATCACTCATACTTTTAAACGTATCTGTTTTGATATTTTTAAAATGAACTTGGCTCCTTTTAAAAGCGAATTCGGTGGTTCCTTACAAAGTAAGTATTATTTTAATTTGGCTATACGTTCGATTTAAGGTACAGAGGGCTGTATAATATCTGTGTTTATATTATTCTCCGGTGGTATTTTTTTACATTTTCATTCGGCTGCTTGAAAAATAAAACATTTCATGGAATCGAATACCTGGGTTCTCAATTGTCTGTCTTATTGATTTTGATGAGATACTATAAACTGACACTACTGCGTAATAATATTGGTTTCGTTTTGATGGGTGTTTCAAAACAAGCGCTATGAACGATTTTGAAATTAATCTCTTACAGTAAATTTTAAGCATAGTTATGTTAAAAAATGGATAGATATACAAATACAGGTACTGTTTTAAATACGTGTTTGCATTTAAACTCAATGGTTGATGTAATCATTACAACTTATTGACAATAGTTGATAAGATAAATCGATAATGTATAATTCTTTAAACCTATGCGGCCAAATATATTGATTACGTTAACAATAGATCACACTCGATATAGGCCAACGTGTTTTTTTCCGAATATTTAATATCTGCATGTATATTTGGATATTTTTATCATTCAATTTAATTTAATGAAAGTTTGGTACAAAAAAATAAATATTGCATTTATTGTAAACTTATGTTTATTTTTATTGTGATAAAATCAGGACACTAATTAACATTGCCTCGTTCAATATAATGCCAAAAGAATGATTTGATTTTATGCTTCGATATGTAAGAGGTATCACTTCAAAACGATTTCTCCTTATCACTTTCTAGTATTCTAGTATATGTTACAGAACATGGACGTATGATTGTCCCTCGAAACCAAGCTATGACGGAAGTTGAAGTTCAATCATTGGATATGTGCAAAGAGGAGATTATTCTACTAATCGACCCTTTCTTTGTGTCGGCAACACTTTGTAGAGAATACCCTCGATTTGAACCTGTTTACCAGTTATCCATCAGTTAGAACTGAAACATGACAGATAATACGTCTCAGGAGTTTTAATAAGACAACTGCCATAAAATATTTGCTTACAGGACTTTGTGTTTGTTCTGAAAGAATGTGGCTATACAGCATTGGCAGCAGAACTGTTACGTTCCCGTTTAAAACTGGACGCGGCTACAACCTTAAAACATGTACATCGACATCAGGACAAAGGCCATCGATAAGCAAAATAAATTTTAATCTGAAAATGATGGTGGATGATGCACAGTACACTAATCCTCGGCTTGTTTTACGCCAAACCAGAGACGGGTTGAGCCTAAAAATGCAAAATGAAAGTGATGAAGATCGGAGACAAATTCTTAATGACATACGCATAGCATTTATTGGCGCAGAAATCGATGCGACAGCTATTAAATTTGACGAAGGTCTATGTGAAGGAGCTGTCTTCACCGAAATGAAAAGTCTCACGAACGCGACAAGTAATACACTGCTAACAAATGGTGTGTATTTTGGTCGGTTAGCAAATGCTAATGCTATTGCAGGACGTTTCAATAAAAGCGATCATATGATCAAAGCCGCCCTTTGTAATGCATTTCGTATTGGTCCTTGCTTTGAACTTGTGTTTATGATTTATAACGCAGTGCAAGTAATGCTGTATAGCTTTGAAATATCACAAACAGCTGAAGAAAGGCGGGCTCTGTTAATGTGGGGTAGACGTGGTCTTGAATGTGCTGAAGAGGAAAATTTGGATGGTAAACATATGTGGAGAAAATCATTTGTTTTGAGAATGGTATTCTGCTTGCTTAGTCTCGGGAACGGTGCAAACGTTATTGAAAATTGTCCTGTTGACGACGCATGCATTGTAGAAGCAAAGGAACTTTTTGCCGATATAGATATAAACTGGACCGGTATCGAGACAAGAAGAAAAATGTTTTACTATGTTGCTAGAGCTAGAATAGCGGATTTGACAAAACAGTACCAGGACTGTCTGGACAATTTACGATTCTCTATAAACCTTGCCATTGAAGGCCATTTTGACGAATTAAGATTCATTTCAGATTACTTTGATAAGGTGACCACTCTGACGCAAAGTCAACAAACAGACATCATAAAAAGGGAAGAACCGGAGACGGAAGTACTTGATAATTTGATATTAGATGAAACAAAAAACTATGTTTTACTTGGAAGCCAAAGTCTTAAGACTATCAGTGTCCGAACATTTGATGATAACGAAACCATACCAAAACTCAGGCTATACTCTCCAGTAGCATTGAGTTCAACATCAACATCGGCCGGCAATAGCGATGCAGACTCGTTCACGAAACCTAAATGTGTGTTTTCCTATGAACATCCGTACCCTACCCAAGAACAATTACATGGCTCATATGAAACCCGAATTCCATCTGCCGGTCGTGGAAGTGCTAGCAATGGACCGTGTCAAACAGGTGAAAGGTTATCAGATTCTCGTGTTGATTATCAGAAAGAGGGAGACACAAGTGTAGAACATTTAAATGTGTACCAGTCGTTTATAAATTCAGATTTATTTGAAAATTTGTCCTCTCTGGATAACGACGATATGTTTGGTGATTGACATGTTACATGCGCTGCGCCATATTGAGTAGGTTTAATACTGTTTCACTTTGAGATGAAAATCAGTTTTGAAGAGATGAACGAGTCTTGGCCAGGGCATCAGCTATATTTTTAATGCAAGATTTACTCCGTGTAATTTGGTTTCATGTACTTTTCTTGTTCATGTTTGGCTTGTTGACATATCTATTACTCTGCATGCTGCGTGTTGTCTCATATCTGGATTTTTTTATGTTTTAATATGAAAAAACTGTTTTTGTTGTAGGTTTTGTGTGTTCTCAGAAAAAGCCAGTATTGATTCTTAATTAGTTTTGATGCTGGTAGTCGTGTATTATGTTTATCAATTGATTTAAGTTATCCGTTGCACACATTATGTGAATGTGTGATGCATGGTTACACCACATTGTTGTGGTGTTATTTTATAGCGTTTAATGTGCAATGCAAGATTATGTCAAGACTATAATAGACATAATTTTACAAATAAGGATGTTTAATCACCTAAAAGAGTACAAACAGGTATTTTCAAGCTCGATTCTAGTTGAAATAAGGAAAAAAAACACAAACTTATATTTTATGTTTTTCCGCTTATTTATTTTACATATAGTCGAAATTCCTTTTTTCGAACTCTGTTTTCTCGATGTTCTGGCTATGTCGAACTTTTGTCGAATGTGTTTGGTTTAGTTATACACTTTTTGTATTTCGTTTATATCGAATGTTTGTTTTCTCGAAGTATTTCCCGAGGTTCTACGGGCTCTGACTGTATGCAATCTGTAAGAAATATGATATTTTACGTTTGAGTAAATAAAAAAAAGTCTTCCCATGTTCTTAAAATGACATTCGCCAGGTAGCATTTATAAGCACGAATGATTCCTGCGCATGATATCAAAAAGGCATGCAGTTTCACAGAATCAATACGTTCACATGGATTTATAAGAAAACGCTCACTCTTATCCAACCAATTGTCATTCGCTAGTTAATTGATCTAATTCTCATGTACACGTTGTCTTTTATTACCAGACGTTTCTAAAATAATGAAAATAGTGGATTAAATTCATTTCCTGGTTTCACACATGCAAATATTTTTCTAGAAATAGCTGCAATCACCACAAAACCACAAAACATTAATGTTTGGTTTATACTGACTATTTTGACACAAACGCATTTCATTTTGCATTAAGACATTTCCGAAAAGATGCAAATGCTTTTCGATTGGATATCTTATAAAATATTTCGTTCGCTCAACTCCTTAATACAGTTACACATGTTGCAACATGAGCCAATGACAGTTGCAAACGATTATATATATATATATATCTACCTTGGTGAATTAACTAAAAAACTTGTTACATAAAAAGTATTATGATACAAGTATAGTTATCAAAACCTTTACTCGATTCGTACAGGACAAAACTATCGCCAAATGTATGCAATGCACTCATCGACGTTTTGCCCCACCGGGTAAGTGTAAGATCCAAGCAAGGTGTGTTTTGCTAGCACGCACGCAAGGGATATTTCGACACCGGAATTACGTTAAAACATTTAGGCATTAAAAGCTCCAAGCATGGCGGTCTCATCAGGTCTGAGATAACCGGCCCACACCTCTGTCCCCGGATTTTGGAAACACACTGACCTGTGCATTAGGATATTATCATTTTAGACTTTCTTGGGTAACCTTTTGAAGGTAACACTAAAGTTGGTAACTGCACAAATGGCGTACATTTTAATGCAAACCACAAGTTAATCACTCAGAAAAATACATCAAATTTTCCGCAACGTTACAAATCAAACTTTTAAGGCAATACCAAATCATTTTTTTCGTTGAGCTTTTGTCCAAGACATGAA
Organism: Mya arenaria; assembly: GCF_026914265.1. Classification (NCBI taxonomy): domain Eukaryota; kingdom Metazoa; phylum Mollusca; class Bivalvia; order Myida; family Myidae; genus Mya; species Mya arenaria. The sequence goes on along the minus strand of NC_069124.1, from coordinate 45,776,703 downwards.
CACCAAAAGTCTTAAAAATAAAATGATCCAAGAAAATGAGCCCTTATGTTGTACATATAATCTAAAAGAAAAAAATTACAGCCTTGTTGTTTCAAACAGCACAGCACAAGTTTAAAATATGAAATAATAAAAAGGGGACCACCAGGCATTACAAATATTAAGTTTTAGGGTCAGGTACCTTAAATTGTTGATTTTCTCTGCAGTTCCTATATTTTATAGGTGGAACTGCTGATATCACAGTCGATCAGAAGTTGCGGACCGGACAGCTGAAACAGCTTTGAGCAGATTTCAAGGGCAAATGGGGAGGACAAGAATTTAACAACAACTTCATTAAACTGTTTACTAGATGTCTCGGACAGTAGGCGATTAATGCGTTTTATGACGAATGCCTGCAGGACGTTTTCCATCTGCTAAAGGACTTTGAGATGACAAAGCGTTATACCGAAATAGAAAGGTCTGAATCCGTTTGCCATTCCTGCTGACTGAAATAAATTATATACAGCATAAATTATCAAAGACTGGCGCGAGAATTGCCTAATTGCATCAGACAATGGTGACAGGGTTTCTATTGCGAAGGATAAACTCAAAATCGACGCCGAACTAATGAAACGAATGTTTGTTGACTGCATTTCAAAGACAATTGATGCAATTAAAGATAATTTTGCAGGCGATCCGAGGATTTCAGATGTTAAAAATGTGCTGGTCGTTGGCGGCTTTGCATAATGTGCGATAGTTCAAGCTGAAATGAAGTAACGCCTTCTTCCAGAGAAAAAGAAGCTCGTGTTCCTCCAGAATCTGGTCTTGCAGTTCTCAATGGCGCCGTTTTGTTTGGCCACGAACCAACCATAATTGCAAGCAGGAAGACGAAATTTACATACGGCTTAAAGAGGAAAACGGACGGGAAAAACAAATTTCATATCTTTATTGAAAAGGAAGAATAGCATACAAACGGACATGTAGTCACTGTCAATAATTGGCCGTTGTTGGACAAGAAAGGCGGATATGCGACATTTGAATTCTTCATGTACAATACCAACACTCGTTACTGATCCGACTTGCAAGGAAAACTGGAATTGAAAGTTCACAGAACCTGCTTTGCATGTGAAGTTTCCCTCGTGTTTGAGACAGATGCCGTTCTGCTAAGAATAAAGGAACCGGAAACTGGAGATGTGATGACCAAGACGTTTGATTTTATCTGACGACTTCAACGATTCAGTGGGACATGTCACTGCAAGGTTCTGTCGAAAGACGGACTGAAATATGTGTTGTTGATTGCTACTTTCATCGTCACAAAAAGCGTTCACGTTTTAATAACAAAGGCTTATCGAGTTTGAAAACAATGATCAGCATACACGTTGGACTTATTTAAAGTGACACTCTTATTCAAAATCAATACACACACATGTATAACAAACATCAATTTTGAATGATAAATCCATAACTACTTACTAAATAATGCATTTATGGAAAATATTAGTACTAATAACAAGATTGTAACCGTGTATTTAATAGCAGAAAGCGCAAAAATATTAAATGATTGGTGAATGTTAAAAGATTTACTGTGGTCTACTAAAGTCTCATAAAGTAGAAATACTGTGTTTTATGCTCATTTCTTTCAAATTAAACTCGGTATCCTTCATAAGAACCATTGTTTTTGACATTTAGACATCCTTTTTGGATTATTAAAACGATATTATTAATTGTTGTAAATCTTATTTGGGAGTAAAAGTGCATCTTTAACAATTCGAATATAATACGTGTTATGACGATTTTAAAATTATTTTCAAATTAAACTGACTCATATATATATAATATTGCACAGAACGTCTTTTTCTATGATTGTCCAAGTTTCATTTGTTGTGTTTTAATGCGCTACACAAGTTCAATTTTTACTTGTATTGTGTAACATTATATAATGGTAAAATGTTATTATTATTTACTATAAAAATGATAATGGTTTGATACTAAACAGTCGCATAACTATTTGTTTTTGGTAAATGCATACTAATATTTCCTTAAACAGCTTAGTTTTCAAGTTTATATTTTACCTACTGATTCAGACTCTGATTAAAGCTACCGATTCACCTGATTAAAATCAATAACAGATGACTGCAGATTTACTTCATTAAATGTACGGGATATTTGAAAAGTACTGCCATCCCATTGGACAAAATATAATTTCGAACACGAATTACTGTTACGGTAAACATGTCAGCATTTACATAAATAATTTTACATGGTTGTAGAAAACTAATTAGTATGTCCTTTAAATTCTTGAAATGCAGAATCTTTTTTATTGTAATTAAGTTTTTGTTGCTGTGTTTTCTTTTTTCTCTGTCGCAATTCCCAACATTCTACGTTGACATAATCTTTACTTAAATCTTACTTACTACTTCACATTTAATAATTGACTGGTATTTTTTAAATACCTTAAACGATTTTATTTTTAGAAAAAAAATCTTTAATCGACAATAAAATCATTCCGTATTTATTTCAACTACAATATCAATATTTTTTCCAATAATGGTTGATGATCTTGGACCAATGGGATTTGGGTAGGTTTCAAATCATATTGATCGACGCTTTATGTGCAGTGTTTATATTATTTTCCGATTAGGTAATATGTGTGGTATTGATTTAACTTTCCATTCGCCGAAAGGAAAAGTACCACATTCCATGTAAAGGAAAACCGGGTTTCCCGAGTCTGTCTGTATGTCTTTATATATATATATATATATATATATATATATATATATATATCTACTTAGGGCATTAAGGAGACCGTATATATTTTACGGCACTAAGGAGACAATTTGTATATTTTTTGTTTTATACTTTATTTTGCTTTTTTGTTGATAATTTAGTATTGAAATGATCGTTTATTATGTGTACAAGATTTAGGCTTCTTATATTAATTAACAAAAAATATACGTAATTTGCGGTCTCCTTAATAATTTGTAAGTATGTTGCAGGTTTTAAGGAAACAGGTATATATGTCGAAGGGTTTATGGAGACCAGTGTATATATTATATTATTTTTGAGGCATTAAGGGGCCATCCATATTTTATGGCATTAGGGGGACAAATTATATATATCTTACTTTTGACAGTGAAGGCTCCCGTAACCTTAAGAGACAACTTTGTAATAGTATTTTTTTATAATTGTGTGTAATAAATCCACAAACAATGACCAGTCGAAACGGAAGGGCTGCACATTTCTTTGGATATTAATCGAAAATCGTTTACAGACCATCTCATTCATTAAATGAAATTCAGCTTCAGTCACTTGGTATGTGTACCGTTTGATAAACAAAATATATAATGGCCAGGGGCGGTTCCAGGAATTGTCGTTAGAAGGGGGCGTTACTTAGGGGCGTTTGCAGGAGGATTGAGGGTTACTCAATGAAGACCATCCATGTTTTAACAATTTGTTGTCGGAAATGATGCATTATGTGCGTATTTTATTATTTTATTCTCATATATTGACACAAAAAGTAAACTTGGACGATTTTAAAGGGAGCGCACGCCGACTGCGCCCCCTTCTCAATCCGCTAGTGAATGGTGACTTAATATTTGATATATTATGGTTAAATAGAACTTTCAGTTGAATTATATAGAAACTGTAAATGCTAAATACAAGTTCTGTGCTTGTAAAAACAATAAAAGTTTAGTTTGCACACGAATGTGTCTGTTAACGCTTGAACAGTTAGCTCATGATTAAAGAACATTGTTCATTGGGTTCATTGTGACCCATGGAAGTTTTTTTTATTAAAATCCCAACTTCTTTTCCCTTAAATTTTACTTGCCTAAAACTTTAACCTAAGTCAATCAGGGGCCATAACTTGTATTAAGGATATGGAGTTATGTAACCTCATTGGCTGATGGTCCTGAACAAATGTGTGAAGTATTAAGTCCATTGAATGAAGGGTATAAAACGCCTTAACCAATAGGCTACGGAGACGGTTTTAATGCATGTACTCAATTGCAGATTAAGGGGGGTTGGGGGGGGGGGTCGGTTCCAGCGCGCGCGCTGTCCCCCCCCCCTTTGAATCGTCCGTTTATAATACGTTCTCAGTCAATATCGGGAAAAAAATACAATATTAAGATAAAAATGCACTTTTTCGGACTATAAATTAGGGGAGTCTAACCCCCACTCCGGTCCAACATTTTAAGCCATTCAATTTCTGTTCTGAGGGAGGGGCGGGTGTGGAAAGATTAAGCCCATGAGTTTCACGTACCCCTTCTTAAGTCAATTCCTGGATCTGCCACTGATATCTGTAATCAGATTTGTTGTTTCATAATGTTATAGTTCCTTTAAACAGTTTAAACCTTTTATGACATCGAAATAAACAGACGCATGTTCAGTAAAAAGACTAAAAACATACTTTGTATACAACGTTCTCGTACCCCAGAGCGATGATGCTATGTATTATATTTATCATCATCTGACTGACTGAGTAACTGCCAAAACTTTTCCGTTTAAAGAGACTCTCTCATGTTTTGGCACCAAACATATTTTGTTGTAAAGCATCTGAAAACACTTACATGTATATTTATTTTACTCCTTGGTACTGAAATTGCAGAAATAATAGTAACCAGGTTGATTTTCTTTTATACTTCAATTGCATTTTTAAAAACCGATTAAAGTATTAAAAATTAATCTTGTTAAAGTTGGGAGCAAGCACATGGGGGTGCAGATAACACATAGAATAAAAAAACGGATCGATTATCCACTCGCCCACAGGGACTCACACTAAGGTGTCGAATAACTGATTGTGCAACAGCCTTTTGTTGAATCGGGTTAGTAACTCATTTCAAAATTTTGGACTTCAGTTTATATTTTAGCACATTTCAACATTTATTGAAGGGTTTCAGCCATCAAAAGCTTAGCTTTAACACTTCGTTTGATTCGCCATACTTTATTTCGTAATAACAATCTATAAAATCCAAGTAAAAATGCATTTTCAAAAAACCCTTAACGCTTCGCTTATATTCACTCAAAAACTCATGTTCGAAAGATTTAAAAAAAAAAAGAATGTCATAATCATATCCTCTTTAGCGGCTGGGTTTCTTTATATATAAATCTCTTATACATTTGCCAAATAAAATTCAACATGGTTAAACAATTATAACAAATAACGTATTTTATGTATTGCAACATATTTATAAAAAGATAAAGTCAATTGAATCAAATGAACATTTTCAATGTACTTTCTTTCTCGCGTAAAGTGGACATTTCATCTTGCTCCAACAAGTGTAGGGTATGGTTGTTTCTCTTCGTGACTGAAATCAACTTTTTTAAACACTTGGTGCATTTCAAATCTAGTCCATATAAACAGCCCCTTCAGATTATTTGACGATTGCATTTCCATGGGAGATCACTGCGTAGGATAAACATACAAGTGTTGTTTAGCCACACTGTGGTTTCAATAATGTCAGGGGCGTAGCTACCCCTCTATTCATGTGGATTCATAAATGTGCTGGGGGTTCAGGGGCATGCCCCCTCTTTTTTTTGAAAACCATGGTGCACTCTAGTGCATTCTGGGCGTTCCGATGTGCATGATTTAGTACTGGAAAATAACCAGTTTTAGATTCATGTAGTCAAGTTCGTATACTGCAACTTTGGTTGATTTTTTTTCAGAATCATGAGGATTCAGCCGCGTATTCACGTATAGGCGGCTACACGCCTGTATGATGTGCATATGAATGTAAAATTTGGTTTAAATGATGCATCCTTAATGTAACACCTCCTTGCTGCTACTCCAATAGAAACTTAATGGGATGTTAATAGTAAAAGAACTAGCACTGACGTTCCCATTTTTGTCTGGGTCATTTAAATAATAGAAAACAAATTACAAGATAAACAAATTTGTTTCGACTTCTTTAATGAATTATATAAAAACATTGTACAAAGTTATCATGACACTTTTAAAACAGTATGCTAGCTTTAAAGATTAAGGCAAACCATTGGAATTTTACAGCGGTCTTAAAAGGTGTATTTAAAGCTGCAATCTCACCGATTGCTCGTTTTGACTTCCGGTACTCTTTTATTGTTTGTCTATAAATGGACTAGTTTTTTGCAGAAATGTCTAGACCCAATTTTAAGTGATATAAGACTGTGAAAAAAGATCAGATCGCAGTTTATCATATTTATGTTAAAAAAAAATTGATGTTTTATGGCTAAAAGCTTTACGAACAATTTAATGTAAATGAAATTTTCGGCAGTTTTACCAAACATTTTTGATTGGTTCTATTGTGAATTATCTAATATGACTGAATTAAAGGAATGATAACCAAATCAGCAGATTTTGAGACAATTTTGTGTCTAAACTGACAATCTGTAAGAGTGCAGCTTTAAGTGTTGATCTGAAGCTTCATATACACATTGTTATATTGTCAATAACTGTTTAAAAGGTCTCATGTACTAAATAATATAATTTTCATACAATATCTAAAATTGATTAAAATAAATAAAGTATCATTATACCTATTTTTTAATAGTGCTGTTTCTCATCTGACAATACCATTCAAAGCCATCATTTCAACTATGAATTTATTTTTAACTTTCAACTTTTCTATAGCATATGCAATAAAATATACCAAAAATACAAGCCATGAACAATATGATTGTTCAGCTTGCATTATCTTTGACCTTTTGATATGACCATTTTCCAGTTTTGTCTATTTGTAAGTTGTGCCCTGAGGACTGAAGTAAGACTGTATGAATCATTAAAAGCAATAAAACCACTAAAAATATGCCCCACCCCCTGTAATTTCTAATACAGTAGTAAAATCAAGCAATTAAACATTTAGAGCTGCACTCCCACAGATATACCGTTTTCACAACTTTTTTGTTGTCTTGGAATGAGCAAATGGTTGCGTAATTATCTGCAAACTTATGATAATGATAAAAGATTGCTGACAAAAGATCAGATCGCAGATTTCATATTTCCGTTCGAAAATTAATGTTACTAACGGTTTAAGAAAAGTGCATAAAACATCAATGTTTTCTTGATAAACATACCAATTATTTATATATATATTGTTCAATATATATATAGTATTTATGCACTGTGCTGTTTGTAGAGCTGTGTGCTGTTTTATGTTTCTTGTCTGTGAATTTGTGTTCTATGTCTTTGGCGTTGCCCATTGCCACTAAACTGGGTTTATGTTTAAACTTTTTTCGACTGAGCATGTTTCTGTAGCTTTTTGCATATATATTAAATAGAAAAATCTGCCATTTAATTTTTCGCAAAAATTGGATGGTTCTAATCCAAGACATAAAATGAGAGAAGTTGTCAAAACGTCCAAAATGTGAGAGTGCAGCTTTAACGTTTGAAAGTAACTCTGTTTGCCTCATGCCCCTAAACAGGATTTAATTATATTATATTCCCAGTGGGCTTGTCCCTGTATATTTGATTGTATGATTGCAGTAATGGATACTGGTCTAATTATCTTCTGACAATTTTTCACCAATTTTAAAGAAACAGAAAACACATATTAAGCTCATATAACGTTGGAACAATTTAATCTCATTCATTAGGTTGAGAAAAATTCCCTAAAAATATTAATTGTGGAAAAATATCTTATTTAAATACATACAGGAAATGGCAACATCATTTACCCTTTAGTATGAAAAATGCAGTTTCCTGATATTTGAATAGCGGTTCTTTATTTAAGCATCTCAATTCATTCAACATACACATAGTATGTATCAAGTTTCAAAGGAAACCAAATCATTGTAACGATTGTTTTCAAAGCAAATAGATTCACACGTTTGACAAACTTCTTTTCCTAGTTTCAACTTTTGAGACTTTTTAATGAGCCTGCACCTTCCCCCTCTTATGCAGTGGCTTCAAGCAATAAAGCTACCAGCTCAAGTTGCACAGCTGGTGAACAAGACTGCTGATAGTCGACAAACTGCACACTTGATGCCATGATAAATCATGTCCATCGAAACTGCACACTTGATGCCATGATAAATCATGTCCATCGACTTCCAGAAGAAGAAATGACGCAGCACAGAATTGATTTCAATTGGACCTCTCTGTACTTTCATCCCCTTGTTGTAGTCAAAGACTATATCTAAGTGTGCAGTGCGGGATCTTGAGAAGCTTTCTGCTCCTCTGATGAAGTAAGTTTGGCAGAGTGTGAAACTCCAGTCTACTCATATGCCTGGACACCTGTGATCTATGTCTTCTTGTGTGTGCCCAACCATCACCTGAAATTTTTTTAGAGGAAGTTAGTGCTTGATTACAAGTCAATGTGACAAAAGAAGGTCTTTCATTTATGCCACCAAGAACTAGTATTCCAAGTTTCATAACTCGTATGTTAACTCAAAGCAAATGAGCAAAAACTGTTTGGTAATTAATTTTAAGTCACTGCTTCCACTTATACTATCAGTAATATTGAACGTGAACCGACTGACCCAAATGCTATTCTAAATAAATTTTATGTGCAGAAACCTCAATCCTATTGACACAAAAGTTATCCAATTGTATGTCTTCACAAAACATTCTACAACAATATTTGTCATTTTAACTCAAAGATTGATTATTGTTTTTTTTGTCAGACAAACATAGAGATGGCCCTATATTGCTCACCTGATTTGAGAAAGGATTCTAACTTAGTTATTGTTTGGACACTAACTGGACACTTTTGGTCTGACTTTATAATGCAGCTGGTGAAAATATATAAAAATTACAAAGGGCCATAACTCTTACAATATTTAAGTTTGTATTGAGCAGAATAAAAGGCTTTGCCTAAAATACAAACTTAAAACTATATTTACAAATAAAACAAAAAAATCTACAAATATGTTTTTTGTATCTGGTTTTTGAGAGAGAATGATCAGAAGAAAACATCACACATTCACAATCATATTAATTTTTTTTTTTATTTTTTTTTAAAATTATATTCTATTTCAAAAACACTGCAAAAGACAAGACACTTAAGTTTCAATTTCTTGATTTAATACATTGATGATTATCAATTCTTATGAAGCAAGATGGGTCTTACACTCTAACCAGTGCAACTTGCATGTTCTTAGCTGCTCAGTTATTACCTTTCTTAAAATTCTCCTCTTGATCTGAGCCACGCCAAAATGATGGGAGATGCTTTTGTTGTCTTTTCCATCGGAATGTATAGCACCTCTGTGTTTCTGTTTGTCTCCTGAAATAGTAAAAGTTTATTAATAATAATCACAATAATAACAAGAGATGTTTGTCAAACATTATGCCCCCACCTGAGCGCCATGTTGTCAGGATTATATGAACAATTGAATGAAATAAGCATGGACCGAAATGACAGCTGATTAGTCACTGACATTGGATGCCGTTGGGGCAGTTTTAAGATTATGACCATTCAAAGTGTGAGGATAGAGTGTGTTATGACCATGACCTTTGACCCTATGACCTCAAAATCCATATGAGTCATCAGCTGGTCTACAAAAATCTAAATGTCAAGTTTGAGGGACATGGGTTCAGGCATTGACATGTTATCACACAGACAAACATTTTCGCATTCAAGGTCACTGTGAACTTGACGTTTGACCCAATGACTCCTAAAATCAATAATCGTCATCTCCTTGTCAACCCCAACTTCCATGTCAAGTTTGATGATAATAGGTTCAGGCATTGTTGAGATATCCCTAGGAGAGAATTTGTTATCTTTTTTGCATTAAAGGTTATTGTGATCTTGACCTTGGCTTGATGACCCTCAAAGTCAAAAGGGGTCATCTACTGGTCAGGCCCAACCTTTATGTCAAGTTTGATGACCATTCAGACTGAATTGCATGATTGGTCCAGGAATTGTCGAGTTTGCTTTCAAGATCACTTTGACATTGACCTTTGACCCCTAAAATGAATAGGGGTCATCTACTGGTAAGGCCCAACCTCCACGTCAAGTTTGAGGGCCATGGGTGCAGGCATTGTTCATTTATCACTTGGACAACCTTTTACCATTCAAGGTCACTGTGACCTTGATCTTTGGCTCAATGATCCCTAAAAACTTTAGGGGTCATCTACTGGTGAGGCCCAACTTCCATATCAAGTTTGATGACCAAAGGTCTAGGCATTGTTGAGTTATCACTCGGACAAGCTTTAAAATTAATTTACCATTCAAGGTCACTGTGACCTTGACCTTTGACCCGATGAGCCCTAAAATCATCTACTGGTCAGGCCCAACCTTCATGTCAAGTTTGAAGACCATACGTCCAGGAATTGTTGAGTTATCACTCAGATAAGCTTTGGTCTACAGACGGTAGACGGTACCGACCTACCGATATGTGCAAAGCAATATACCCCTCTTCTTCGAAGGGGGGGGGGGGGGGGCATAATGGTCAGTGACTTTTACTGAAATTATTTTCACCGATTGTGCCTTGCACATTGGGGAACAAAGTTGACTTCTGAGGAGAAGATTTTTCCATATAGACATATAGCATAAAGTAGCTCCGCACCCTGGAGCAATGTTTTTTATGAATCAATATCCGGTGAAGAAAATTCATACAGGATATTGAAACATTTTTTTGCTTCAAATGAAGACTTTTAACAAAGATAACTTAACTAGCTCTTCATCATATTAAATAAAAATTAGCAGTCTATGCCGCACACGGAGCCCCGCATTTGATCTTTTACCATAGTTTGATTGAGAGTTAAGTTTCACATGGAAACCTGTGATATAAGACTGCTGACAAAAAATGTCTTTGAATTCCCGTCAAACATGTCCGAACCAAATTCAAACTTTGGATAATCACTGTCATTGACGATGAAATTCAGCACTTTTGCCCAGTATATATACGTTTACTTTAAGCGGAAGGCAAATTAAAACAAACACATTTGTCCGAAAATTAATCAAACTTTAAATGGTAGTAGAATTGTCATTTGTTCATGTAATATATTTTCAAGAATCAGGAAATGAAATAAATGTTCTCATGTTGCCAATTTAGTCTCGATCATCTAGACGCTTGTATCCGGATCTATATCGTTCATTGACTCTAATTAGAGCGGCTGCATGATTGAGACTAGCCGGTTCGTTGATAATTGTTACGATTGAACAGTGGTTGAAAATGTAAAGTGAGACCAGTTTTTTACCTGTTATTGAACAAACTGTTATGTTGGCAGGACTGTCCTCCTCAGCACTGCAAAGAACAGCAATGACTGGCTGGCACTCTGTAAAATGGCGATTAAAACATTATGTCGAATTAAAACTGTCCCATTCTAAACAATCCATCAGCAATATATATAAATGAGCTGCACCATGTGGAAATGTGTCTTGGGAAGTTGACATCATTCCATGTAATGATGTCGTAAAGATGAGCAGAAGACATTACTTACTATGCAGTAAAAGTTTCTTTTTTTGAGAAAATTAATCAAAGTGAGCTCTTTTATGTCATGTTTCTAAAGTACCGTAAGTCTTGTACACATCTATGTTACATATATAAATAATAAACAGGAATAAAATGAGGAGTTGTGTACACACTAATTCCTCCTTATGTACTGTGTAACTCAAGAAAAACAATCCATAATTCTAGTAAACCTCTAGAATTCCCTTACTTTTCTCGCTGTACAAAACTGAATGAGGAGTTGCAAACAAGCAGGGCCATAAACCTTTGCTATTTAAACTGTACCACAACAGCAATTTAAAGACAGTGATACTCATTGATGGAATAGGCACTTAGACAGCTACATTTTCTGAGAAAAATGACGAAAGGAAAGCTTAAACGCAGAAGTCTGGACGGGTATACGAGCCTGGAAATAAATACACAAAAGCTCACCATGCTGCTAAGGATTCTTATATAATTCCCGGCCCCAGTTCAGCTGGAGATGTTGATTCCACACGGCTGGATAACCGGCCCAGTGCACCCAAGCTTCACCATCGGCAGTATCTGCAAGAGGAGGGTGTATATCTGGGAAAATGCCTTTATAATCAATTTGCGAAAGTTCTTATCCGCCATAAGTAGCGAACATGTATGTGGCTTATAGATCATCTGAAATGAAGTTTAATGAAGGAGACAAGGTTCGGTCTGGGATCTAAACCTGGATTTTGATGCTGAAATTGTAAGTTTTGTTCAAATGAAGTATAAACTTAAAGTGAGTACAGAGATATCTTGAAGCCCAGATTTATCACTTACCTGAAGTTTGTAGGGCTACAATTGAGAGCTTTGCTGTAAACTGCAGGAACTGTCCCCATGAGCCTTTTGTCTGTAAGGGGAATGGTGGCTTAGGTGATTGGTGGTACCACTCTGCATTTCTTATCCACACACAACACAGTGTATCTGAAAATGACAGAGAATGGCCATGCACTTATGAAAGCTATGCTAGAAATACGCCGTTATGAGTGTATCAGATGACATTTCCACACAGAAATTGTGAGGCCTCCAATACAGCAGTACTGACATCAATGACAAAAACATATATATCTGTCATGGAGCTGTGCTGGTTCTGTGGCGTCAAAACCACTGCAACTGGGCAATTCACTAGAAACATCTTTTCAGAATAAAGAAACAACCAATACTGGGTAGCCTTTGTCACCCAGTGAACACCCAGAGCATCTTGTTACTTTGAGCATCTATTTACTTAGAAGTACAATGTAGCCTCATTAAGATCTCAAATTAACAAAAAAGTGTATCCGAAAGCTTTAAATACTGAACGAAGTGTAACTTTGAGGCGGGCTGCGAGCAAATACTTTCAAGGGCAGAAATCTCCCAGAAGTTTCAAAAAGATTATGCAAAGCTCTAGCTTGATGATTTTGGCCCAATTTCAAATTGTTACTCAGTAACACGGCGGCGTAAATTTAATAAAAAATCAATATAGTTACACAGGAAAATAAGAAATAGCTTTAAACTCTTTCACATTCATGGCAGAGTGTCTGATGACGATCCAGTGTGCCAACCAGGATGGCAAATATGTGAAGCATGCACATACTCACACACCTTTACAGCCCAACATTTGGTTATGGTTTCACAGTTATTCATTTACACAAACTCACAATCAATCAATCAATCAATCAATCAAGCAATCAATGCACACCCACCTGGAAAGGTACGACATCCTTTGGAAGAGATGAATCTTGCAGTCTGGTAGACGGTTGCTGACTTAACTTAATTGTCCCAAGCAGCAACTGCAATTAGATAAACATGATGTTCGCAATAAAACAAAGCTTAGTATTGAGTAAAATTACACATTCAGCCTGGTGGCTGGGGTAACATATCTAAATCCCTAAATGGATGATCTGATCCCAGCCAACAGATCAGCGAAACACGAATTGTATTGCGTGTCGGGGGGGGGGGGGGGGGGGGCCAAGGATATCTTGACGCAACTTACCATAGCCGCCTTGCATGAATTAAAACAAATTAACAAATAACTACCAGGTAATTATGGAAATATAAATGTCATTTTTTACTTAAATTATTGATAAATACAACTTATATTGCAGTCAAACTGGATAAAATATCAGGAAAATGTGTCCTGTTCCAAAAAGTGTGTTTTGAAGTTGCAGACAATAGTCCAAAGACCAAGAATTTAAGTGTTCTGACAGGGGCAGGCAAATCTTAAAAAAAAATGTCAAAATTTTAAGACTTAAATAAAACTAAAATTATACCAACCTGATATAAATCATGTGTAAACTTGAAAATACATACAATAATACAATGTACACATAATCAAATGCTACCTGAGAGAATCATTTTTTTCAAGAACTACTTGAAGGGGTACTGCATCCCGCAAGCCTTTCGCTGTGGGCCAACACCTTTAAACCTCTTTCCCGCACATTAATTAAACACGTCTTATGTTTTGTCAGTGCCGGTTTTGATGACCAGTATAAATCCAAAAGCAGTTTTTCTGCCAAAATTTACCCAAATGATTTGGATGAATGCTTAACAAGAAAGTGCAGTGTACACAATCAAATAAATTATTTAGTGTTCCAGAAATAATGAGCAATCTGAAATCTGACCCCTTACATTCCTTAAATATTCACAAGTGTTAAGTTCTTGTGTTTGTTATCTTTTTATGATTCAAATGGTAAAAAAAGAAATAGTGATGAAATAACTGACATTATGTTTACTCAGCAACTAAAGCAACAGACCAACCAGACCTATCTGTGGCGCAGTTGTTTACATTGTGTGATTTAAATGCATATATTTTTGTTGGTGATTAGTTTAAATCCAACTGAAGCAATCTCTTATCAATATAAACCTTAGTTCATCCAACAAATTAAATATTTGGATGCTAGAAAATTTGTTTTCAGAAGATCAGCAATAATGTATTTTCTTTAATTGTCTCAATGAAAAATATAATGTTCAAGTTTATAGGCACTGTTTTATCTGAGAATTTCCCTGGGTGTGAACCGCTTACTGTGTCCAAGTTATCCAAGCTGGATCTAAGACATTACTACAATATGGGCAATTTGCTCTGCCATTTTTATAGATAATTGTGTATTCCAAAGGTATTCTTTTGGTACATTGAACTCACAACAATATTTGAACTCCTGACGTCCAGCACCACTGTCAGATTATCTAATCCAACCACTATGCCATTGCATGCTCTTTACTGAACAAAAGATAAATGAATACTCACAATTTTGAACAGTATTTTTTTGGTCACAGATAGCAACCTTTTAATCCCACTTAAACCTGTCTTCCCTATTTGGAAAACAGAGAATTTTTAGAAAATTTGTTACCAGATGATCCTGTAAATTTTGTGTGGATAGACTAAATACTGTTCGAATTTAGCAAATCAAAACTAACATTTTGGGTTTATTCAGTGTAGACCCTAAAATATCAATTTTGATTTATAAGTATGTAGGTTTGTTCAAAAGCTCAGTACAGTTTACTTTACTTGTTAAGTTATCCAATTTCTGTAAATAAATATTACTTAACTTGACTATAAAATACTGTAGGGGGGCGTGTCGTAAAGTTAAGAAAAAATCCAAATAATGCAACAGTCAATTGCAGCATGGGCCCCCAAGGTCCTGCTAATAGCGGGGACTTTGACTTTCGGTCCAGCCCATCCCAGGTAAAATTCCCGCTCTGCACAGACAAACAGTTGGTAAAAGCCCTGTCAAATGAATTATGGTCATTTCGTAACGCTCATTGTTGGTAATTTCGTAACCATTGTGTTAGTCAATTCGTAACCGTTAAGAAATCAAATGGTCATATCTTAACCGTTAACTCCTATAATTATGCGGAATTAATTTAATACCATTTGAATTTACAAAATAAGTTTACTGTAAGTATAAAACATAAAAATAACAACATAAACAAAGTTAAATCTAGTAGTTGTATTCCTTCTTTATTCCTAATAGTGTAGTGCGATTTGCCAATAAACTCTGAAACTATGACAAATAGAAACATTCACACTAGCTATTTTTTATGTTGCGAAGGAAATATTATTAGTAGGCTGAATATTAAATGTAATATTTTTTTTAATTCATAGATGTTCTACCATTGAGAGGAATTGTGACCTTAAGCCAATATTTTTTAAATATATAGACCATATAACTTTAGAATTTCATTTTTTTTTTTAAATTGCATAGAAGTTCTGTAAAATGTAGTGAGTTTGCCGAATGAGAGTATGCGCTTTTTATATGCTTATTGTATTAAAAATGTGCCGATATGTTTAATTTTGTATCTTGTTATTGGAAATTAATACCATAACTAATAATTTTAGGCTGTTTTTTGTCAGTTTCAGATATAAAGTATGCAGAATATGGATCAATTGAGAAAAGAACAGAACAAAATTTTGTTCGTTTTAAACAATTCAAACAAATATAGTCAATGAAATAGGTCAAGAATGATCATTTATGTAAACATAATTTTACTCAAAAATACATCGCAATCAGTCTTAAATTATTGTTTATAAGTAAGCAAAATGTAAGAAAATAATTAACATATTTTGGTAGTATAACAAATCATTTCTAATTTAGCATGATATATATATATAAATCTAATAACTATTGAGTAACATAAATTATTGGCTTGTTACTAGTGAGAATTTGAGTAAATTTATTGTCTCCCAATTGGTGTCTTGGTTGCTGTGCCATATACATCCAGGTTCGAACAATACACTTAACGATGTGCTAAGTGTACTATTTATCACGTTGTTAAATGGTGGTTACCATATGAGCAATTGATTTCTTGACAGTTACGAATTGACTAACAGAATGGTTACGAAATAACCAAGATTCAGCAGTTACGAAATGGTAAGGTTACGAAATGACCAGATCCCCGTCAAATGCCCCTGGGGACATCCTAGGTTAGGCCCATTCCCTGTTTTCAGCGCAAAAACAATAACACCGCATTCACTCAGCACTGCCGGTCCACCTGGAAGGTAAAAACATGGCCCATTTCCCCTGCTATCCCCGGTATAAACAAGACCTGGGGCCATGGTTACAATTGACTGGTGCATAACTGTGGCAGAATAAGGGAAATATTTTATTGTTCCATTTATTATCAAATATGAGAATTTAAGACACATGCAAAAAGCCACAATACGAATTGGTGTTTGTTCTGTTCTGCTATTCAAAGGTGATGAGAATGACTAATGACATGACATTGACAAACAAAATGTAAGGCATTTGTATCCTTTCGTCTTTTATTTATTAAAATCTGAGATGTTAAGGGAGCAAATCCCTTTTTAGATTGGAACATACCAAATAATAATAAGCGACGATGTAGTGGTAAACCAAGTTTGCTAGAAATCAATCGAGTTTCTTCAAAATACAAGCAAAAATTACACCGGATGTTGATACTAGTGATTTAGTTTCGGATGAACAAAATCCGGATAAATCATTTGCTTTTTATCCAAAGGGTGGACGATTTATACTACTGTACAAAAGTCATAAAAATAAACGCAAAAAACGTTGAATATATATTTTAAACACTTACCAAGTTACCATTCTCTTTCCGTAAGAGATGAACGCCATACTGCATAATTGCACGGAGATGGTACCACGGAGATACCCGAAAATTTCCGTTATATTCCGGAAAGTTAGATTTCTGTATACTTGAAAATTTGGATGCTGATGGTACACGAAATATCGAATTTCCTTATTTCTGTTTTTTTTGGAATGAAACTTCGGGATAATATACAATAGGCTTTAAATAAAGTAAAACAAATAAAAAATGCTTAGTATATAGCTATTTTTGACCAAAATTATGATTTTTTCCCTGGTCGCCTTAATAGCTATTTTTATGGATACACAAATATACGCACACAAAAGTTTAAGAATATTTTTTTTAATATTAAAAGAGAATAAGATTTAAAACAATGAAATGATCTCGTAAATAAACATTCAAGCTTATCAACTTACTGTCAATGGACATTTTTATTGACATTTGATACATCAAATCTGGACTGAAAATATTAAGGAGACCAATTTTTGTCGCCTTAATCCAGCGGTCCCCATAATGCCTAGATTAATATATATATGGTCACCTTAATATCTGTAGTAGATATATATATATATATATATATATATATATATATATATATATATATATATATATATATATATATAAATATATGTATGGCGGAACAGATTTATAAATAGGTTTATTAATATCACATTGATAACAACTATATCTCTATAATTCAATATTATTTTCTAAATATATCAATTATGCATTCTTTCTCTACTGTATATCTATGAACGGTATAACTTACGCTTGTAAGATTAAGAACACATGTCCCACGATCAATTTATAAGATAAATATGTTCGTAAGTAATATTATCTTTGGCGAACAAATATGACCTATTTGATAAAATGCTATAAACGAACACTTTAACCATGATTTTACTGCGTAATAAAATCAGTTTCGTTTTGATGGGGCTTTCATAACAAGTGATGTTGACATCGATCTCTGTCAGTTTCACTGTCAATTTCAAGCCTAGTTGTGTTCTAAAAAATTGGATACATGTACAAATGCAGGTATTGTTTTAAATACGTTTCTGCATTTAAACTTTGGTTGAAGCAGTCATTACAGCTTATTGACAATAGTTGATAAACGAAATATAATTTCGCAATATGTATATTTATATAAACCTTTGCGGCCAAAAGAAAAAAAATCAATCTATATAGATGAACTTTTATAAAAAAACACACAATAATACCTTCACGTATTTGGATATTTTTATCATTAAATTTAGTTAATTAAAGTTTGAAACAAAAACTAAACATTGTAAACTGCAATTATTAACATTATCTCAATCGTTCAGATTAGTGTCATTGCTAGGTCTTATTCTATGCTCAAAATGTAAGAGATATTTCCTCAAAAAGTTTTCTCCTAATCACCTTTATACTACATTTTCATTAACACTTATATCTACTACTAGTACACTTATACACTTCCTTGTTAACCGCAATATGTTATCATATAGCCTTTTTGTAAAACAAGTATATAAAATGTCTTTATAACGCGTTGTTAATGTAGTAAATTGTACGTTCTATTTTACAGACCCTCCAAGCATCACAAGCCAGGGCAGTATGCTTGTCACTGGAAAGCAATCTATGACCGATGTTTCATTGTTTTAATGCAAAGAGGAGGTTATTCTACAAGTCGACCCTTTACTTGTGTCGTCAACACTTCGTAGAAAATACCCTCGATTTGAACCTGTTCACCAGATTATCAACAAATTAGCACTAACAAATGACAGAAAATACGCCTCAGATGATTTGATAAGCGACCTGCCACAAAAATTTGCTTACATGACTTCGTATTTGTTCTTGAAGAATGTGGCTATAAAAGATTAGCAGCAAAGCTGCACCTTTCCCTTTTCAAACCGGATACCGCTATGAGCGTGAAACATATACATTCATTGACATCAGGTCGAAGGCCGTCGCTAATCAAAATGATTGATAATCTGAAAATGATGGTGGATGATGCTCAGTTCACCAATCCTTGGCTTACATTACGCCAATTAAATGACAGGTTCATCTTACAAATGCAAAATGAAAGTAATGATTATCGGAGACAAACTCTTGCTGACAAATGTGTAGCATATCTTTGCGCAGAAATCGATGCGATAGCTATTACATTTGACAAAGGTCTATGCGAAAGAGACCTCTTCACAAAAATGAAAAGTCTCACAAGCGAGACAAGTAATACTCTGCTAACAGATGTTGTTTATTTTGGCCGGTTAGCAAACGCAAATGCTATTGCAGGACGCTTTGATGAAAGTGAAGATATGCTCAGAGCTGCGCGTTGTAAGGCATTCCATATTGGTCCTTGCCGTGAACTTTTGGTTATGTTTTATATCGAAGTGCAAGTAAGGCTGTATAGCTTTGACAAGACGCCAACAGCTGATGCCAGGCGGTCTCTGTTAAGGTGGGGTAGGATGGGTCTTCAATATGCTGAACAGGTGAATTTGGACGGTAAAAAGGCGTGGAGAAGATCCTTTGTTTTGAGAATGGTATTTTGTTTGCTTGGTCTCGGGAACACAGCAAACATTATTGAAAATTGTCATGTTGACGAAACATGTATTGTAGAAGCAAAAGAACTTCTTGCCAATATAGATAGAAACTGGACTGGTATAAAAACTAGAAGACAAATGTTGTACCATGTTGCTAGAGGTAGAATAGCGGAGTTGACAGAACAGTACCAAGACTGTCTGAACAATTTACGAATCTCTATGCACCTTGCCCGTGAAGGCCAATTTTTCGAATTGGAATTCATTTCAAATTACTGCGATAAAGTTAAAACATTCCACCAACGTCTCAAGACTAACAGCATCTTGACATTTGATGATGACGAAACCATTCCAAAACTCAGGCTATATTCTCCGGTATCATGGAATTCGACATCAAATGTGGCCCTTCTTCGTCTTCCTTCAGATGAAGACACACACCCATCGGTGAAATTTCGGTTAAAACGTGAAGAACATAATATTTTTCAAGAAAAAAACAGTCAGTCAGTAGACTTTGAGCGACAGCACGACATAGTTTTATTGAAATCCAATAATCTTTCGTTTTCCGGTAAAAGCAACTGGTCATGCACCGATACGAGCGTGACAGTATTCAAATCAGGCATGTCTGGTAGGTTTTGCATGGAAAGTAATAACATAAATATCGAAAGCCATACAGAGCCAAAGGAAATTTACCATATGCAGCAAATGAACACTAGTTTTGAAAGTGAAAAGGGAGCTCAATTCCCCCATAGAAAGGCTGGCGAAACAACAGAACAACCAAATGCCGATGACAATCTTCCCAACCGTGAGAATGAAAATGACTATAGAATCCACCGAGAGTGCCTGAAGTCAGACAATATCAAGGAAAGCAATGAATCAAAGTTGTCTGTTCGACTACCATTAAGTGGCCGCACATCAGCCGCAAATAGCGATGCAGATTCTTTCACGAAACCTAAATGTTTAGTTTCCTCTGAACATCCGTACCCTACCCAAGAACACTTACATGGTGAAGATCCACACGTAATAGAAACGTTTGGCACATTTGAAACTTCAGAACTATTCATGCCTGTTACTGGAATGGAAAACAGAATTCCACCTGCTGGGCGTAGCAGTGCTGGCAATACACCATGTCAAACAGTAGAAAGATTTTCAGATTCCCAAAAAGGGTATCAGAAAGAGGGACACACAAGCGTAGAACATCTAGATGTGTACCAGTCTTTTAAGGAGTCAAATTTATCTGACAATCTGTCCTCTCTGGATAGCGATGATATGTTTGGTTATTGATATGGCAATTGCACTTCTGCTCCTTAGCATGTTCACCACTATTCGACTTTAAGGTAGACAGTTTTGAAGAAAGTGAACGAGCTTCAGCCATCACATCAACAATACTTGATTGCAAGGTTTTAATCCGTATATTTTGGTTCCGTGTACTTTCAGTTTTCTTGTTAATACGACTCGTATTGACTTGGTGACATATCACTACGCAACTTGCGTGTTTGTTCATATATTCATAGCTTTCTTGAATGTTTTCAAATGTTGTTGTTGTTTGTTCTTCACATAAAAGTCAGTATATGGACTCTGAGTTAGTGTCGGTCCTGATAAGTTTGTATGCTGATTATTAACCGTTTAATGGTGTCCGAAGCACACATTATGTGAATTTCGGATGTCTAGTGACACCAAATGGTGTCAATTTAAATCGTTTTACGTCTAACGCAATATTATGTAAAAATATAATAAAAATAATTTTACAAATAGGTCATTTCATGTTCGATTCCAATTTAAATATAGAAAAAAACACAAGCTGCAATAAATTCATGATTTATGTGTACACAAATCATATGTTTGTTTTGTTTTTATCATTAAAGTCAAATGTGTCAAACATAATAATGCATTAAAAAAAGTAAAAAGTTTTTGCATCCATCAAAAGTAACCTATATTATGCCCCTTTAGAGTAAACATGTGTGTATTTAGGCCAAAAAAAATACACTTTAGTTTCTCAGGCACTTTTTGTTTAAAAATTGGGAGGGAGTGCTCTTTTCTTATCTGCCTTTTTTAAACTATTTTGAAATGAAAACACTGATAGAAACATTGTATTAACACAGTTTATTGTACAAAGGACTGATTTTCAGTATAACATGCATTTAAAATTAAAAATGAATTTTAAAATTTATTCTGATTCATATACAGCATTAATAAATGTTAAGTTCAACCTCCAAAGTTCTATTAATGTTCCAAACTATAATGTTTTTACTACTTTTGACCAATATTGCAAGACATATATGCTACACAACATTTTTGTTAAATCATAAACGGTGTATTTACACGTTGACATATTATATTTAAACTGTATGATTTGTTGACGATGTACTTTGTACAAGTCTTAATAAAATGTCTGTTCTGTTCTATTCTTATTAAGGTATATATGTGCAATAGAAAATTGAATAAAAACGTTTTAATTCATATTTCAATATCTGTCCTGAATAGTATTAAAGTTTGTAGACATAGTGGCCCATTTATCCATGTCTAGCACATGATCAATATTCGAGCCATGCTGAAGTAATATACTTGTTTTAAGATTTTATACTGTGTGATGGTTCCGTTCTGGACAAAGACAGAAGGCGGACAATACCCCTTGCAGCCATTTTTTTTTGGTAAAAATGTGGGTCTATTATATAACAGACAATCTGATAAAATACGAACAAAATTCTAGCCATCTTCCATGCATGTTAATGTAAAACCCACATTCAATCAAACTTCTAAGAAAGTCTATAATTTTATGATACAGCATCAGACTATTTCGTTGTTTTGCTTGTTCATTGGTGTATTTCTCCGGCAGAGACAAACGCTGAGTCAGTCAAAGGCATTTGTTCGTGGCTGTGTTTCACATTTTCCTTGATCACTATTAACACTAGTATTATCTTCCATGGACAATCATAGATTTACCACTTTTCACATAAAGTCGTAGAACAGAACAGAACAGAACAGAACATTTATTTCCAAGAGGGTCAAAACATGTACATATACAATGGCGACAAAAGCAGCAATAATACAATAAACACAATTTATGAAATAGAATCGATATAAATAATTCATAATAATAAATACATAATTATGCAGATATACAGAGGTGCACTAACACTGTGTACTTTTTAACAAACAAATAGACGACAATTACAACAAACCTATACACATTACATGGAATATAACGTAGTATTTCGTAATTCAAATGCTTTAAAAATATAAACAATTACATTTTTCAAAATAGATTCATTTTCGATATTAAAAAGTTCCATTAATTTATACATACTGGGACGTTGTCTATAATATCTAGGTAGATATCTAACTCTGAGTTCAGTTTACAATGTGCATTCTAAAACAAAATGATACTCGTCTTCTAATAAATAACAAATGGTATAATATAATATACGTTCGTTTAATGGTGTTGATTGCGGTCTATTCCATCTACCTGTTTCAATGCTTAATCTGTGTGAGGATAGCCGCAATTTAGACATAGACTTACGGAACTTTGTAACATTTAATATTTTGAGGTATGGCTGAAGTCTAAAACTTGATACATTAATATAAAATCTAGCTCTACTCGATGCATTAAGTCTACCATGCCAATCCTGGATGAAATTATATTTTAGCCGCTGTTTCACTAATGACAAAAATAATTCAACATTACCTATTTCTTGATAAAACCATGCATCAAATAAACCTGAACTACATAGAAGGTCTTTAGTAAATGGACACCAATTCGGCTTTTTTGCATTTCGCTCCATGTCATTTTTAAGCATAATATAAACCTTTTTTATGTACTTGTTATTATCTGTATACAATAGTTTTACCCAGTATTTAATTATATTCATACATCTAATTGTTTTAAAACTTAACCTTCCTAATTATCCGTAAATAAAATCATTCTGGGTTGTCTTTTTGACAACAAGTAAACGTTTGCAGAATTGTAGATGAACTCTTTCAACTGCATTACCTTGGACAAAACCCCAAACTTCTTCTGCATAATTTAAAATTGGGGCAATAAGTTTGTCGAATAAATCAAGTCAATGCTTTACTGATAGAAAAGTGAACTTATAAAGATATTTATTCATTTGGAAAATAGCTTTAAGCGCTTGGCCAGCTAATGTAGTTTGGGCATCCGAAAAAGATCCTCCTTTACTAAACACAACACCAAGATATGAAAACCCATTGGCGATTCCTAATTCCTCGTTATTGTAATAAAACTTTAAATCATTTCTCAATCTCCCTGCCTTACTAAATATCATAATTTTTGGTTTAACGGTATTTACAACTAATTTCCATTTATTGCAATATTCAAGCAGAGCATCTAAACTTAACTGAAGCTCATTTGCTGAGTTGGCAAATATAACAATATCATCAGCATATAAAATAAGAAATACCTTAAACATTTCGACATCAATCCCATCTAAACCTTTATGTATAAAAATGTCGTTCAGAAACATCGAGAAAAGGAAAGGCGACAAACTTTCTCCTTGTCTTACACCAAGAGTACAATTAAATCCATCGCCTAATACATTATTATGTTTTACCTTTGATTGGACCAATTCGCACATAGATTTAATTATATTCAACATATTACCCCTAATTCCAAGCTTTATCAATTTATACCATAGATTGCCTCTCACTATATAATCAAAGGCTTTTGTATAATCTATAAAAGCGCAGTACAAACGTTTGCTTTGATTCAACATATGAGTTATAATGCCATGCAGGACGAAAATATTATCAACAGTTCCCATACGTGATCTAAATCCCGCCTGTGCTTCTATATATACATTATATGTTTCTGCCCAATTAGTCAATTTATTATTTAATATTCTCGTAAAAAGTTTACCAATAGCACTCAGCAATTTGATTCCTCGGTAGCTATTCTCAGCATTGATATTACCCTTTTTATGCAACGGTATAACAAAACCCTCAGACCATGCCGGTGGAAAATACCCTATTTCAAAAAGCTTATTAAATCAAGTAGGAAGATGTGGCAACAAGACGGATTTCCCATGAATGAAAAATTCATTTATATGCATATCTGGGCCCCCACTTTTGTTAGTATTCAATTGTGTTAAAGCATTAAGTAAACAATCAGAGCTGATGGGCGTATTCAATTCTGTAAACATAACATCAAACTCATTTTTCTCATATCTATCTATGAAATCAACAACATCCTCGTCTATGCAGAAAAAATGATCAGTAGGATTATTCACACTCTTAAAATAGCGTTCAAATGTATCTATTGAAATATTAGTACTCTTGATATTAGCACAACCTTTTAACATATTCCAGTATTTTTTTGCATTTTTAAATCTTGACTCGTTTAATCTCTTTGCTTGTAATTTATCATAATTTAACTTTTTTGATGAACACATATTTTATATTGAGATCTAGCAATTACCATATTTTTTTCTATTTCCCTCTGATTTATCTAATCTATACAGATTTAACATGCTATAGAAACTCCTTCTTTTAATATAACAATCCTCATCAAACCATGGCTTGTTAAAAGTAAAAGTGCTATATTCATTATGACTTGTATCTGAATGCACATTACATTTAATGCGCTTAAAGGGTTTTGCTGATTCATATAAAATTGACGAAAAGTCAGAAATACATAAATCAATTTCAAATGCCGAGTTAGCATCTTGTATCCTTTGATTACACGATTGTAATTTATCTAGTGTTTCCTGATTTGATAATTTTTGCATAAATGCATCTTTCTTATCACAATCCCAAACGAATTTACTATTAATCGAGCTACGAGTTTTATCTTCAATGATGTTAACTGAGATAGGTCTGTTAAATAACAAAGAAAATTTAACAGTACAATGATCAGAGAGTATATTTGGTGATTCAACTACAAAACTCGATACATGCTTGAATAAATTCTGTGTAGTCAAAACATAGTCTACAACACTTGAACCCCGACTTCCAACGTGCGTAAAATTACCCTCTTTATCTCTATCAAATCTGATTTTTATACATAAAATATCGTCATTACTCGTAAATATTAATGTTTCATTTGTAACATAAGTGTTTCTCAAATAAACAATTATGCCCCCTGAAGACCGTTTACTATTTTTCTTATTGTCATGCCTATTTAAAACATAACATGCAAAATTGTCAGTCATTAGTCCAGGTTTCCGTCAAAAGAATTATATCATTTGATTGAAACATATTTATTAACTCAGTAGAGTGTAACTTATTCGTTCGTCTGCTAGTGAGACCCTGTACATTTAACAGCGTACATCTCAGCGTGACCTTCTTGTCAGTACACTATGCGGTGATCGGTTGATCACGTTCCGCTGGTTGACCACCGCTGTCAACACCGGGTGTATTTTTAGAAAACCTGGCTAATGTCATTATCTCGAGTTTTACTGACACTTTGTTTTTTTATAAGGTTTCGCAGATTGAGACCGTTTTTCGGACCTAGCTACAGCACGGGGGGTACGGGATCTGCCCCGTGTAGGGGTGTCTTTGTCACTATTTAATAATGGATTTCCTTCGTCACAATGCACAGTTTTTAGTTCAGTTTCACATGTCGATTTCCTTACCGGTGTTGAAATCTGTGGTGCGGCCATGCCATGACTAACAGGCTTTGGGATAACGAACTTAGCTGGTGCGATGACGGTCTCCTTGGGTACCCTGAGCTGCTGTCTAGGGGGCACACTCGCCTGTGGACCCGTGATGATGGTGTCTATCTGCTGAGAATCGCACGATTGGGAGCTGTCTTGAGGCGTAATGATCATGGGTTCGACACTAGAAGGTTCGTGCGTAGATACCGGAAGTAGAGACCCAACATGAGCGGGAGTATCACTATCAACAGGATGGGCCGCCACCGGCCAGTCGGAAGTGTCGTTTAGTTCCGAACGATTTATGCGCGGGTTACTGATGTGACCAATATTGTTCAATGACACTATCCGGTTTGCCCCAACTAAGCGATTCCAATCAGGAAACTCGTTACGTACGATCTGCCCATCATGAATTAGTTTTGCAGGATAGACAATCTGCGCCCTAGATCTTGGATATTCTTTCTTGATCTCTTTAAGATGAGGCCTCAGGCGGCTGTGCACTTCCTGTATCTCGCGGGGAAAAACGTCGTATAAACCTTCCAAAAGTTGCAACAACTTCGTGTGCTTTAACATCAAATTTGACATTATCAATGTGCTGCTGGTTTAGAAACACCTATTTTTGCCTGTTTTAAACTAAATTTGTCAGTAACACAATGATAAAATATACGAAATACTGCAAGAAAACCACAATCAGTCAAATAACTGCTCAAAATTGTCCAAGGCATCATTACTTTAGCCCCACATTGTATTTGGACGCTTATAGAATACACATTTTCGCCTGTTTACAGCCTATTTGATCTATATCATAGCGATGCTTATATAAAACAGCTGATTAATGCGCTTTAATGATTCAGACTGATTTTGGGGTTACACTACACTAAAAATCGGTTGATTTTAAATGAAAAAAAGAGTTTTGTAAAATAAAAAAAATATGATCAAATCTGAAAAACTGGAGCGGGTGGAAAAAAACGAATGCGGCGGTGCCTGAGAAACTAAAGTGTAATTCTTTTTTGGCCTAATACATAAATTATTTCACATAGTTGAAGGAAACTAATTATGTGCTTTAAATTCTTGAAACGTAGCATTTTTTTTAATTGTAATTAGGTTTCTGCTGTTGTGTTTTCTTTTTCCAAGTCTGTCGCAGTTCCCAACATACTACGTCGACATAATCTTTACCTAAATCTTACTCACTTCTTCACATTTCATAACTGACTTGTATTTTTAAACACCTTAAACAATTTTATATTTAGAAAAAAATAACCTTTAATAGTTAGAAAATCAAATCATTCCGTACTCTTTTCAACAAAAATATCAAATTCAATCTTTTTTCAGTAATGGTTGATTATTTTGGATCAATGGCATGGCGGCATTTTTCAAATCATATTGATCGTCGATTTATGTGCGGTACTTCGGTTGAATCGCCAACATATTGGTATTTCATATTTAAGTTTAACGTACGAGGGCCATTCAAAAATACGTAGACTATCTTAATAAGTTATTAAGTTTTTGACGTAATCTCATAATTTCTGGTAATTCTATAAATTAAGGTATTCTTTTAAAGAAACTGCAAGAAAAATAGACTAACTGTATTGACTTTTTGGTATTTGATGACTGTTTTAACAATAAAAGGCTAAGACGGAGCACACGGTATTAATGTGGGTTGTCCACAAATGTTAGTTTAGTTTAAACATATTCATTTTACAACGATTGTGAAACAAGTTATTACAACATTATATTAATCACTCTCGTTGGCACAATTTTACGCGAAAGTGTGGTCTTGTGTTGTGGGGGAAACCGGAGAACCTGGAGAAAACCCACTTCTCCGGCTTGGTGACCACAAACCAAAACTCACATGACCTCAAGCCGGGAATCGAACCCGGGTCGCCATGGTGAGAAGCGAGTGCGCTAACCACTGCGCTAACCGCAAATGTTTAAGTGATTAAACATATATGCATGTGTATAATGATACTTGACTTTGTGACTGAATGCAGTAATGTATTATTGGTAAAATACAAACATAATAAACTTATCTTAACCAAACATTTTCAGAATCAAGCTTTTTTCTGGAGTGATCGACTTAAATTGATGACGTCTAAATGTGTACGGCACAACAAGTTTTACTAATTATCGTAAAATTCTCATGTGTGTAAAACGTTCTGTTAAAAGGTGCTCTAAAATTACATATACGTGCATCATACCACCTATATATATATATATATATTCCTCAAAATAAATAATAACATATAGGTCAAAAACATATATTACATGATCTATACATAAACCGTCCATGATTGGACGAATATCAATATTCGACGACATAATAAAACGCCATATTGACCCGTCTATTTATAGACCGGAAACAGTTTATCATATGACGTCATAATAATGCTGGAATAATCTATCAAAAACGCCATATTGACCTGTCCATTTATAGACCGGAAACAGTTTATCATATGACGTCATAATATATCACGCGGTATCATTTAATAAAACAGTTATTTACTTATTAGCTGTGAAAAATGCAGTTCATATTGACCGCAAAATCATTATTCACCTCGGCCATCGCCTCGGTCAATAATCATTTTTTGGTCGATATAACAGCATATTTTACAGTTGATGAGTAAATAATTGTATAGTACTATTTAGCTTCTCAGGCACAATACAAAGGGAGCTTTTACATCACTCTTATTTATATTGTTATCTGTTTTGATATTTTTGAAATGATCTTGGCAGCATTTAAAAACGAATTTGGCGGTTCCTTACAAACTAAATATTATATTAATTTTGCCATACTTACAATTAAAAGTAGCTAGTGCTGTACACTATCTGTGTTTATATTACTTTCAGGTTGTATTGTTTTACATTTGCATTTGGTGGAAGGAAAAGTAAAACATTTCACGGAATCAAAATCCTGGGTTCTCCAGTCTGTCTGTCTCATTGGTTAAAGTTAGTGACGAGCCTGGCTCTGGGGTGTAACATGTATGTTTCCCTGTATGGTTATTTATTTAATACTATAAACGGACACTACTGCGTAATAAAATTAGTTTCGTTTTGATGGGGTTTTCATAACAAGTGCTATGAACGATTTTGACATGAATCCCTGACAATAATTGTTAAGAAAAGTTATGTTCAAAAATGGATACATATACGAATTCAGGTACTGTTTTAAATACTTATTTTCATTTAAACTCAATGGTTGAAGCAGTCAATACAACTTATTGACAATAGTTGATTAACTCAAGATAATTGAACAATAACTAAATGCAATGTATATTTCTTAAACATTTGCGGCCAAATCTATTGATTACGTTAAGAAGAGATTGCACTCGATAAAGATCAATGTTTAAAATATAAATTAAATATACATAATACGTACATGTATATTTGGATATTTTTATCATTCATTTAAGTAAATGAAAGTTTGATACAGAAAAAAACTTTGCATTGTTTGTAAACTTATGTTTATTCTTATTGTTTTAATATCGGGACCATAATTAACATTACCTCAATCGTTCAGTAAAGTGCCAAATGTAAGAACTTATTTTATGCTCCAAAATGTAAGAACTATCTACTCAAAAGGTTTTCTCCGAATCACATTAATACTACATCTTCACAAACACTTATACCTAGAACTTTCGTCATTATCTTATAACATAACATTTTGTTATTGAGCACGTGTAATTTGATGTCTTTATAACTAAGATACCACGTTGCGTTGTAAAATGCAATAAATTGTACATGCTATCTTACAGACCCTGCAATCGCTACAGGTCACGGCAGTATTATTGTCTGTAGAAGCCAGTCTATGACGGCAGCTGAAGTTCAATCATTGTTTTGGTGCAAAGAGGAAGTTATTCTACAAATCAACCCTTTACTTGTGTCATCAACACTTCGTAGAAAATACCCTCGATTTGAACCTGTTCACAAGATTATCAACGATTTATCGCTAACAAATGACAGAGAATACGTCTCAGAAGTTTTGATAAGCCATCTGCCTCAAACTATTTGCCTCCAGGACTTCATATTTGTTCTTGAAGAATGTGGCTACAAAACATTAGGAGAAAAACTGTACATTTCCCTTTTCCAATTGGACGCTGCTACAAGCGTGAATCATGTACATAAATCGACATCAGGTCAAAGGCCATTGTTAAGCAAAATGGTTGGTAATCTGAAAATGATGGTGGATGATGCCCAGTTCATTAATCCTCGGCTTGCATTAAGCCAATTAAGTGACAGGTTTATCACACAAATGCAAAATGAAAGTAATGAATATCGGAGACAAATTCTTGCTGACAAATGTGTAGCAGTTATTGGAGCGGAAATCGATGCGTTGGCTATTACATTTGACAAAGGTCTACGTGAAAGAGACGTGTTCACCAATATAAACAGTCTCACAAGCGAGACAAGTAACACACTGCTAACAGATGTTGTTTATTTTGGCCGGTTAGCAAATGCAAATGCTATTGCAGGACGTTTCGATGAAAGCGAAGATATGCTCAGAGTTGCTCTTTCTAAGGCATTCAATATTGGTCATTGTCGTGAACTTTTGGTTATGTTTTATAACGCAGTGCAAGTAAGGCTGTATAGCTTTGAAAGGACGCCAACATCTGAAGAAAGGCGTGCTCTTTTAATGTGGGGTAGACTTGGTCTTGAATGTGCGGAACGGGAAGATTTGGACGGTAAAAAGGTGTGGAGAAGATCGTTTGTTTTGAGAATGGTATTCTGCTTGCTTGGTCTCGGGAACAGGGCAAACGTTATTGAAAACTGTCCTGTTGACGAAACATGCATTGAAGAAGCAAAGGAACTTCTGGCCGATATAGATAGAAACTGGACTGGTATAGAAACAAGAAGAAAAATGTTTTACTATATTGCTAGAGCTAGAATAGCGGAGTTGTCAAAACAGTACGAAGACTGTCTGGACAATTTACGATTCTCTATGAACCTTGCCCTTGAAGGTCATTTCGACGAATTTGGATTCATTTCAGCTAACTTTGATAAGGTGAACGCTCTGACACATCTTAAACGTCATCACGCAGACATCATAGAAGGAGGAGAACCGAAGACGGAAGTGCTTGATGATATGATTTTAGATGAAACAAGAAAATATGTTTTAATTAGAAGCTCGTCATTTCACCAAAATCTCAAGACCATCAGCATCCGTACATTTGATGATGACGAAACCGTTCCAAAACCCAGGCTTTACTCTCCAGTAGCATGGAATTCAACATCAAAGGTGGCCCTTCTTCGTCTTTGTTCAGATGAAAACGCACACCCATCGATTGAATTCCGGCTAAAACGTGAAAAACATAATAGCTTTCAAGACAAAAACAGTCAATCAGTAGACTTCAAGCGAAAGCACGACATATTTTTAATAAAACCCAATAGCCTTTTGGTCTCCTGTAAAAGCAGCCGTTCTTGCACAGAAACGTGCATGACAGTATTCAAACCAGGCATATTTGGTAGGTTTTGCATGGCAACTGATTACCTAAAACTCGAAAGCCATACAGAGCCAAAGCAAATTTACTATATGCAACGAATAAACACTAGTTTTGAAAGTGAAACGGGAGCTCAATTTTCCCATAAGGAGCCTGGAGTTAAAACAGTACAATCTAAAAGACCAAATGTTGATGATAACTTTCTAAACTGTGACGCTGAACATGACTTTAGAATCTACCGAGAATTTTTGAAGTCAGACACTATCAATGAATCGAAGTTGTCTGTTCGATTACCGTTAAGCGGCCGCACATCAACTGGCAATAGCGATGCAGATTCTTTCACGAAACCTAAATGTTTGGTTACCCCTGAACATCCGTACCCTACCGAAGAACACTTCAATGGTCAAGATCCACACGTCATTGAAACGTATGGATCATTTGAATCTTCAGAACTACGCATGTATGATACTGATATGCAACGAATAAACACTAGTTTTGAATGTGAAACGGGAGCTCAACTTTCCCATAAAGAGGCTGGAGTAAAAACAATACAATCTGAAAGACCAAATGATGATGATAACTTTCTAAACTGTGACCATGAACATGACTTTAGAATCTATCGAGAATTCCTGAAGTCAGACACTATGAATGAATCGAAGTTGTCTGTTCGATTACCGTTAAGCGGCCGCACATCAACTGGCAATAGCGATGCGGATTCTTTCACGAAACCTAAATGTTTGGTTTCCTCTGAGCATCCGTACCCTATCCAAGAACACTTCCATGATCAAGATCCACACGTCATTGAAACTTATGGCTCAATTGAATCTTCAGAACTACGCATGTATGATATTGGAATGGTAACCCGAATTCCACCTACCGTCAGTGACAGTTCTGGCAATACACCATGTCAAACAGGAGAAGTGTGTTTAAATTCTAAAGAAGTTTATCAGAAAGAGGGAAACATAAGAGCAGAACATTTGAATGTGTACCAGTCGTTTAGGGAGTCTGATTTGTCTGAAAATCTGTCCTCTCTGGATAGCGACGATATGTTTGGTGATTGATATGTTACATGCGCTGCTCCTTATTGAGCATGCTGAACACTGTTCTACTTTAAGGAAGAAAAATATAGTTGAAGAAGGTGAAGTAGTCTTAGCCAGGGCATCAACAGTACTTATAATGCAAGGTTTTAATCCGCATATTTCGGTTTCATTTACTGCTTTTTCGTGGTTTGCTTGGTGACATATATTTCACCCCGCATACTGCGTGTTGTCTCATATCTTCATTACCTTCATGAATGTTTTCAAATGAAAATACAGTTCATATAGCTTGTATGCCTTTTGGCCCAATATTATTTTGTTGTCATTTTAAAGAGTTCTATCTGTAAACCAAGAACATGTGAAAATTGTATTAAAACTAATTTTACAAATATTATGCTGTTTGTTTTAATCTGAATGATTGCAAAGTAGGTAATTTCACGTTTAAGTTTAGTTGAAATAAAGGTAAAACTCACAAGCTGCAACTTCATCTTTAATGTGCTTTCGGTAGTTTTTTTTACATATGACGTTTTAGTAATAAGTAAGAAATATGATATTTTACGTTTGAGTTAAACAAATTAGACGTTTTTTTAATAATTTTAAGACGTTATTTAGGCTTTAGACAAATATATTTATTAGTGCATTATATAGGAAACACAAAAGTATCGATAAGAGCGGATAAAAGATGATAGGCTTGTAAAAAAATGGACAATTTAGCAAGTTGCTCTGCACCTTATCCTATGTTTTTGCCGAAGTTTCCATCGATTCGATTCTCATGACTTAGGGTTCAGAAAATCTACGGCATTTTTTTTAAATCTACAAAACAGGCTTGTACTAGAAATTAATTAGCAAGTTGATAGCTTAAATTATTTCTCATACCTTATTTTAAAAATAAGATAAAACTTACTTCTTCATGTCACGCCGCCATTTTGTTTGTTTGGGTAAGGTGCAGTCGATTCTCCTCCCTGATATTCTTTAATCAGTCTTCAGTTCGTAAATATATATATATATATATACATGTCCTATCAGGGGCGTTAGATGGGGTGTAATTTAGGGGCACAGCCTTTTGATATTCGCCCCTCCCTCAGAACCGAAATTGAAATGGTTTAAAATGCTGGTGAGGGGGGTTTGGGGGTACTCCCTCAAGAAAATCTGAACAATTTCTAGTCAGAAATGGTACATTTTCAGCGTGTTTTATTTCCATTTGACTCCGATATTGACATAAAAAATAAACTTGGACGATTTAAGGGGTGCGCGCCGGGTACGCCCCCTCACCTAATTCCTCTAGTGACTATGGTTATACATAAACACCGACACACTGAAGTATTTCTTGTTTTAAAAATGGATATGTACATACGTATTAACAATACTTAATCTTTAAATGTGAAGAGAGTGAAATTATTAAATTATACGCAAGGGGACAGTTTTATAGTATGTTTTTGTTTAAACAAAAGTGCTGTAAAAATAAAGATTGTCAATATCGATTTCACTGACACATTCGGATATGATCAGCTTTCATGAATTTGTTGTAAGAGTATATTCCAAAGAAAACTAAAACGAAACAATATTTTATTTCTAATTAGTACTTATATAGGTCTTTGAATATTTGTTTGGAATAGAACTGGATTGGGTTTGTTTGAGTTTTCTAATATTAGGTGTTTTTATGGGTTTGTCAAGGACTGAAGAGGAAACATGAATTGTATTTTGTGTTTTGTATTATTTTTAGAATGATGGTACGTTTTTAAAAACGTGTAAGCCTCTTGTCGCGTATGTGTTTTGCCGAGTATGTGGTATAGATGAATGATGGTATGTTTTTAAAAACGTGTAAGCCTCTTGTCGCGTATGTGTTTTACGAGTGTATGGTATCGATGAATGATGGTATGCTTTTTAAAAACGTGAAGCCTCTTGTCGCGTATGTGTTTTGCGAGTGTATGGTATCGATGAATGATGGTATGTTTTTAAAAACGTGTAAGCCTCTTGTCGCGTATGTGTTTTATGAGTGTATGGTATCGATGAATGATGGTATGCTTTTTAAAAACGTGAAGCCTCTTGTCGCGTATGTGTTTTACGAGTGTGTGGTATCGATGAATGATGGTACTTTTTTTAAAAACGTGAAGCCTCTTGTCGCGTATGTGTTTTACGAGTGTATGGTATCGATGAATGATGGTATGTTTTTAAAAACGTGAAGCCTCTTGTCGCGTTTGTGTTTTGCGAGTGTATGGTATCGATGAATGATGGTATGCTTTTTAAAAACGTGAAGCCTCTTGTCGCGTATGTGTTTTGCGAGTGTATGGTATCGATGAATGATGGTATGCTTTTTAAAAACGTGAAGCCTCTTGTCGCGTATGTGTTTTGCGAGTGTATGGTATCGATGAATGATGGTATGTTTTTAAAAACGTGTAAGCCTCTTGCCGCGTATGTGTTTTACGAGTGTATGGTATCGATGAATGATGGTATGCTTTTTAAAAACGTGAAGCCTCTTGTCGCGTATGAGTTTTACGAGTGTGTGGTATCGATGAATGATGGTACGTTTTTTAAAAACGTGAAGCCTCTTGTCGCGTATATGTTTTACGAGTGTATGGTATCGATGAATGATGGTATGCTTTTTAAAAACGTGAAGCCTCTTGTCGCGTATGTGTTTTGCGAGTGTATGGTATCGATGAATGATGGTATGTTTTTTAAAAACGTGAAGCCTTTTATCGCGTATGTGTTTTGCGAGTGTATGGTATAGATGAATGATGGCATGCTTTTTAAAAACGTGTAAGTCTCTTGTCGCGTATGTGTTTTGCAAGTGTATGGTATCGATGAATGATGGTATGCTTTTTAAAAACGTGAAGCCTCTTGTCGCGTATGTGTTTTGCGAGTGTATGGTATAGATGAATGATGGTATGCTTTTTAAAAACGTGTAAGCCTCTTGTCGCGTATGTGTTTTACAAGTGTATGGTATCGATGAATGATGGTATGTTTTAAAAACGTGGAAGCCTCTTGTCGCGTATGTGTTTTGCGAGTGTGTGGTATAGATGAATGATGGTATGTTTTAAAAACGTGTAAGCCTCTTGTCGCGTATGTGTTTTGCGAGTGTGTGGTATAGATGAATGATGGGTGTTCAGGAGAATAAAGGAGTGTCTAGAGATGTTAATTGTGATGATTGTGGTATTTCATTTAAAACAATGGTGATTGTTGTCTAGCGATCCGATGTTTGCCTGTGGATTGGTATGCATCGGAGCATAATGTCAAATTGTCATTTTTATACTCCATGTTTTTGGAGCCCGTCGTTGACAGGTTTATATGCAATGTTATGAATCATGACACGGAAAATATTGACTACTTGTTCCGCCAATGTCAACGATATATCCGGTGATACGCAAACTTGAAGCTGGTTTTAGACGTTTCCTTGTGTTTTGTTGAAATGTTTGTATCAAACTTAGAAGACATTATTGATTCGCTAAATATAAATAATACATAGAGTTACTATGTTCATTGCAACAACAGCAGATGGATATTTGCCATTTTAAAATGCCTGCATTATTGATAAATTTTAAGGAAGATAATCTGGAAAGAGCCCAAGTCGCATACATGAGTCTGTATGTTATTGCTTCCCTTGATATAAGAAAAACGTACTAGTATCATTTAAAGGAGTATTTTGTAATTTTAAAAGCAAATTATTGTTAATTGGAATTGCTCATGTTTATAGCCAGAAATATACGAATGTTTATAAATAATGGCATTGCTGATTCTTAGCAGCATCGCCAGAGAAATATTATGTTATAAAATTATAAAAAGCGGCATCACTGATTGATGGTGGCATCGCCAGAAATGAAAAAAAAAAGAAGAAAAAAAGTACACGGTGGCATCACCATTACTAGAACATATGCACATATTGTTGTTTTGTTGATTGCGATGACTATAATAATTCTTAGTCATGAGGTTTTGATTGTTAAAAGGATTGACTTAATATGTGAATATTATTCTTGATGGTAATGCGGGAATCGTTGTGTGTATACGTCTGTTTTTGATAACACGGATGACATTGATGCTTTACAGAAGGCTTGGCGGGCAAATTGGATCTTCTTGAAATGCTACAACTGCTCCGCCAACAGAGGGAGTTTCGATAGTTGCAGAAACCAGTTTCGGTTTTTGCAAAACAAAAGGTAAAACTGGTTTTCATTTTATTTGAAAGAAATACATAGTTCGTGAAATCGATATTAAACCAAAACAAATTATTACCAACAAAAACGCCCTTAGTAAAGCCAACTGTAAGAACAGTTTACGGAAATTCTTTTTTCTATGAATAACAGAATGCACGAATATCGCAACTTATGAACGGTCAGCAAATCATTTAAAGGGACACAATAATATTATAGGTTGATGAAAAAACTTTAGTTTTCATTTTGCTACATTATATATGTTTAACTCAATACAAAAGGAGATGATTTGTGCACAGATAAAAAATATTAGCCTTTTTCAATTAATAGCTAAGTGGCCTCCAATTCCACAGTTAAAAAATCGCCAAAATATCGCTATTTTTTTTTTAAATCTGAACACAAATCATATGCTTTTTGTTTTGATCATTAAAGTCAATTGAGTTAAAGTGACACTCTTATTCAAAATCAATACATACACATGTATGACAAACATACATTTTGAGTGATAAACCTTTAACTACTTACTAAATAATGCATTTATGGAAAATATCAATAACTGATAACACGATTGTAACCGTGTATTTTATAGCTGTAAACGCAAAAATATTAAATGATTGGTGAATGCTAAAAGATATTCTGTGATCAACTATCGTCTCATAGAAATACTGTGTTTTCTGCACCTTTCTTCCAAATTAAACTCGGTATCCTTCATAAGAACCATTGTTTTC
Organism: Mya arenaria; assembly: GCF_026914265.1. Classification (NCBI taxonomy): domain Eukaryota; kingdom Metazoa; phylum Mollusca; class Bivalvia; order Myida; family Myidae; genus Mya; species Mya arenaria. The sequence goes on along the minus strand of NC_069124.1, from coordinate 45,739,356 downwards.
GACATTTGTTCATCCTTTTTGGTATATTTAAGCATTTTTATTAATGGTGTTAAATCTTTTTTGGGAGTAAGAGTGCATCTTCAAACATAATAATGCAATAAAAGAATGGCATCAACCTATATTGTGCCCCTTTATACCTGTTTAGTGGCTTTTGCTGGTTTAATGCGTAGTTCGTTATTATTGACTGAATCTGATATACTTTTGATAAAACATGTATGAACATTTTCATAGACAGCAGTAAGACCGACACATATAGAGACGGTTTGTGCATTACAATAGCTAGAATTGGTTCCTGCTTATGTCCAGTTTTAAATGCTGAAAAACGAATTCATTTGGCTAAAATGGAAGATGATTTATAATCCAAATTTATGTAATGCTGTAAAAATAGTCAGGAAATCAATATCTTATACGAACATACGAGATGAATTCATTCGGACACTTGTTACTCATGTTGATGATATTAAGGGCGTTTTTGTTGATACCAAACTAGTTTCAGTTTTGGTTTCATGAGTTTCGGCAGTTTGGAAACCTGTTTCGAAAGTTTTGCTTGAAGTAAGAAATGCATGGTTTTGTGTACAGTTTCAACAACATGGTGGAGCTTCTGCATGTGGCCATTACTTCTGAATTTCATCCAAACAGTGATACCGCAGATGGTCGTTTGCCTGTTTTAACTAAATGGTGTTTCAACACACATGTTGGATCCCTGTCCGACATGTTGTTTTTTCAAAGTGAACTAGTTTTCGGATGGAACGAACCGACGAAACCGCGAGTAGGTTTCGATAGTTTCAAAAACCAGTTTCGGTTTTTGTAAAACAAACGATAAAACTGGTTTTTATTTTATCTGAAACTGTAACAACAAATACACAGTTTGTGAGACCGATGTTAAACCAAAACTAGTTTATTACCAACAAAAACACGTGTGCTAGATATGTCACCAAGTTTCATCAAACTCTGGTAGAGAAGCTTGTGCCGTCAACAATAAATTTAAGGATAGAATGTTCAAAAAACATGTACATGGACGTTGGGTTAGTGAATTTTTAAAAGCTTGATATGTATAAGGAGTATTTAAAAGAAGGTTTATAGGTGTCGTTGTCATTAGGTTTGTAAACAAAAGTCTAAAATGTCATTATCAGTGAAGAGTGAGTATATTTCATATATATTTTTTTTTTGAGAGCTTATATCAGTGCCGTAGCCAGAGGCCTGTTTAAACCGAGGCAGTCTAAGGGGTCCGGGAGCATACTCCCCCTGAATTTTTTTCTTTCTTGGGCTTCCCTAGTTTGTCCTTGACGCCACTTCGGCCATTTTACACCACTACAAAATTATTGTTATTGGCACTTTATATTCATTTTATTTTTAACAAGGGAGAAGAAAATATTTTCTAGTATCCCGTCGGAATACGGTAGGGTAAAATTGATGTTCAACCATTTCTGGTTATTGCAAGACAAATGAAGTAAGCAAACACTGAATAAATATACATCAGATATATTACATCAGATATATTTTTAATAGATTTTGTTTTCTGAATCAAACGCCAAAGTATTCCCGCAATTGCAGAATATCCTTGAAGTCGATTTGGATCATTTAACGAGCAAGCATTTAGAGTCTGTCATGGTTAATCGTGTCCATGTTTTGACTCTTAAGTCTAAAAGCGCTGAAACATTTAACAATAGGTAAGCTTAAAAATCAGTGAAAAAATGCATTCATGTTGGGAGAGTAGTTTTTAACACAAAATTTAAATATTTCTTTGATAGACACAGATTTCTTGTTGTTTTCTTCACTAGAATGTTTTCATCCTATTACTTTTAAAGGAAGATCGTTTGAAATTGTTTGTTTGATTTTGTCTTCAATGTGAAACGTAAGGTGGTCATAAATTCCAGGTAGCACATGTATATGTTCCTCTAAAAACTCTTCTTATTGAGCAGGAAAACGAGAGGTAAGGAGCTGTATTACGTGGTCTAAAATGGATAGAGGTGATGAAGTTTATTATCCATCTCTAATGTATTTTCACCGGCATTTACCCTGTAATTTGTCTACCAACGATCCGTGGTTTCCCTGGCACTTTACTTATTTGCACAGCTATTCTCACTCACCTGTCATAAATGTTTTTGGGTTTGGCTTGTTAGTATCATGGTGAGTTCATAGCAAGTCGCAATCGTTAGCCTGCAAGTTCACATAAATATATTGCGTTAAAATTTAACAACAATGAACTCTAAGCTGTCCATTGACCTCAAATAACTTGACGCATCAGAAGCTGACTGACCAGATGGTTTAAAAAAATATCACTTAATGCGTCGTATATGTATATAATAGATTAACAATGTGTTAATATAATCTATTCTATATAACCATCTCGTCTCTAAGAGTGAAGGGAGAGTCTGTTTTGAAGCCCACAGAAATATGTCAGATTCGTTTTCCTCTTCACGCTCTGGTGTATCGGTTTAAAGGTCGGACACTGCGCTATTACCTGACATGTGTTTATTTAGAATGCCTTTCACTTTTGAAAAATTGTAATATTTTGAAACTAGTTCATAAAAGTACGACTGAGTGGAAACTGAGTGCATGATGAGACAACTACTAGGTTTGAACAATGGCTCTTAGGTAAAGTACTTAGCATGTGGATAATCAAAAGTTATCATAGCCTGAACGCCACTTACATGGTCACTCATTGTCGATGCACAATCAAACCTTTCCCTCACCACTTCGTTAGGTCCGGATCCCATTGTTGCAAGCTTTCAAGTTAAAAGTTTCTGCATAAGTCCGTGGCATTTCATAAAAACAATGAAATCTTCTCTGATTTACCAACAATATAACGCGCACAAATTAAAACACCTCTGTTCTGTAACACTTGTAACAGTCTGTCATGTTGCTAAGAATCATCGTGATTTAGAACAACAACAACAGTTTTATCACGTATAAAGTAACCAATACGAGTCACCTCGTATATGTTATGATCTTATATTGGATTGCGAAGATATATTCTTTGGACTTCTTTTTAGATGTTTGGAAAGTTGTTCATCACAATGTGCTTATCCAGCCCATAAACATGTTAAAATTGCTGTCCTCGCAGTCTAGGTATTTTAACCGTCTTACAATCCTCGTGATGAAAGTTTTATAATTACCACTATTGCCATAAAACAATCTTGCTTTCGCTTATTTTATCGGAAAAGGCTGCGCTCAACGACACATATTGGCACACATTTATTGATTCAGTATCTTACAAACTACAAAAAATATCACTCAAGCTGTTACCGCATCAATATGTCTTTTGGTATCATTTCAAAATTTCGTAGTCCCATTATGTATTATATAGATGTTGCCTTCAGTGTGGGATCAAAAAGTCGCTGCCGTAGGGTTTGAAATTGTACGGAGTCTCGGCAGTGTTAAATGCCTCGACCTGCCTCAATGTCTGTAGCAACGGCATTAACCATAATCATATATAACATTCTAGTCGTTCCTCGAATCCAGAGGTTGATTTCATAATTTTTCATTTCAGTTTTATTTTCTAATTCATTTTGATTTGTTTGCTCTGCAAATTCTAACCGAGGCAGTTGCCTCGGTGTGCCTCAGTGTGGCTACGGCGCTGCTTATATACTCTCTTTTCATAAAAAAGGCTATATAGGCTATAAGGCTGTACAGATGTGATATTAGTGTGATTAGGAGAAATATTTTTGAGGAAATATGTCTTACATTTTTGAGCATATAATAAGAATGTATACATGTAAAATTTCATATACATGAAGGTATTATATTATATGCTCAAAAATGCTTGAATATGTTCATCAGATTATCCGCCATTTAGCACTGACAAATGACAGGGAATACGTTTCAGAAGTTTTGATAAGCCACTTGCCACAGAATATTTGCTTACAGGACTTCGTATTTGTTCTTGAAGAATGTGGCTGTAAAACATTAGCAGCACAACTGTACAAATCCCTTTTCAAACTGGACGCTGCTACAACATTGAAACATGATCATAGATCGACATCAGGTCAAACGCCATTGCTAAGCAAAATGAATCTTAATCTGAAGAAAATGGTGGATTATGCACAATTTAAAGATCCTCGGCTTGCATTACGCCAATTCAGAGAAAGGTTTATCCTAAAACTGCAAAATGAAAGTAATGATTATCGGAGACAAATTCTTGCATACAAATATATATCATTTATTTGCAAAGAAAGCGATGCAATAGCTTGTGCATTTGACAAAGGGCTATGCTAAAGAGACGTATTTACCAAAATGATAGGTCTCACAAGCGAGACAAGTAATACACTGCTTACGGATGGTGTTTATTTTGGCCGGTTAGCAAATGTTATTGCTGGACGCTTTAAAGAAAGCGAAAATATGCTCAGAGCTGCTCTTTGTAAGGTATTGCATATTGGTCCTTGCTTTGAACTTTTGTTTATTATTGTTATCGAAGTGCAAGTTAGGCTGTTTAGCTTTGAAAAGATGAAAATACGCCAACAGCCGAAGAAAGGCGTGCTCTGTTACTGTGGGGTAGAATGGGTCTTGAATGTGCTAAACAAGAGAATTTGGACGGAAAAATATGTGGAGAAGATCGTCTGTTTTGAGAATGGTATTCTGCTTGCTAGGTCTCGGGAACAGAGCAGACGTTATTGAAAATTGTCCTGTTGATGAAACATGCATTGTAGAAGGAAAGGAACCTCTTGCCGATATAGATAGAAACTGGACTGGTATAGAAACAAGAAGAAAAATGTTTTACTATGTTGCTAGAGCTGGAATAGCGGATTTGACAAAACAGTACCAGGATTGTCTGGACAATTTACGATTATCTATAAACCTTGCCATTGAAGGCCATTTTGACGAATTAAGATTCATTTCAGATTACTTTGATAAGGTGACCACTCTGACGCATCTGAAAAGTCAACACACATACAATATAGAAGGGGAAGAACGGAAGACGGAAGTGCTTGATGATATGATTTTAGATGAAACAATTAAATATGTTTTAATTAAAAGCTCGTCATGTCACCAAAGTCTCGAGACTATCAGCATCCGTTCATTTGATTATGACGAAACCGTTCAAAAACTCAGACTATACTCTCCAATAGCATAGAATTCAACATCAAATGTGGCCCTTCTTCGTCTTTGTTCAGATGAAGACACACACACATGGATTGAATGTCGGTTAAGACGTGAAAGAGATAATAGTTTTCAAGAAACAAACAATCAGTTAAAATATTTCGAGGGAGAAAAAGACATAGTTTTAATAGTCTTTCGTCCTCCGGTAAAAGCAATCGTTCAAGCGCAGATACAAGCGTGACATTTTTCAAATCAGGCATATTTGGTAGGTTTTTCATGGAAAGTTGTAACATAAAACTCGACTGTCATACAGATCCAATACAGGAAATATGCTATATGCAACAAATGAACACTAGTTTTAAAAGTTAAAGAGCAACTCGATTTCCCCCATAGAAAGACTGGCTTAAAGACAGAACAATCTGAAAGACCAAATGCTGATGATAACTTTCTAAACTGTGATAATGAACATGACTATAGAATCCACTGAGAGTTCCTGAAGTTCCTGTACATCAATCAAAGCAATGAATCGAAGTTCGATTACCATTAAGTGGCCGCAAATCGGTCGGCAATAGCGATGAGGAGTCTTTCACGAAGCCAAATAATCCGTACCATACACAAAATCACGATGTGAAGATCCACACGTCATAGAAACGTATGGCACATTTGAAACTTCAGAACTATTCATGTCTGATACTGGAATGGAAACCCGAATTTCACCTGCCGGCCGTGAAAGTGCTGGTAATACACCATGTTAAACAAAAGAAATGTATTTACATTCTCAAGAAGTTTACCAGGAAGAGGGAAACAGAACAGTAGAACATTTAAATATGTACCAGTCGTTTAAGAATTCAGATTTATATGAAAATCTGTCCTCTCTAGATAGCGATATATGTTTGGTGATTGACATGTAGCATTCGCTGCCAATTATCGAGCATTTTACCAATATTCCACTTGAAGGTAGACGAACAGTTTTGAAGGTAATGAACATTTTTAGCCAGGACATCGACCAAACTTGAATCCAAGGTTCTCTAATACGTGTATTTTGGTTTCATGTACTTTTAGTTTTCTCGTTAATGTTGACTTGGTGTCATATCACACCGCATGTTGCGTGTTGTCGCATATCTTCATAGCTGTCTCGAATGTTTTCAAATGAGAACACAGTTTATATTTATGTTGTTGGTGTTGTTTGTTCTCAGTAAAAGTTAGTATGGACTCTGAGTTAGATTTGGTCCTGATAGTTGTGTTTGCTGTTTATCAAACGACTCAGGTTATCCGATGCACACATTATGTGAATTTTAGATGCCTGGTGACACCAAATTGTTTTGTTGTCATTTCATATTATTTTATCTGTAACGCAATAATATCTAACCGGTCGTAGGTTTACGATCAGAATTAACGATAAAGCAGGTGCACGTTGCGTCTCTGAATCGGTAACGATCGGTAATTTCGGTCGTACTACCAAAATCAGCTAACGATCGTCTTAACGATCGTCTCTGAAACGCACCCCTGATATGTATACGAGTTTTAAAAATCCATTCCGGTATGAAAACTATTTGAATATATTACCAAGGAATTATCGTTTTTATTTTAATAGATTGAGGATGTCTGTACATCAATTAAGGACTCAAACTGGACGATATGCTAGAAATAATATTGCACGTAATGAACGTTATTGTATATTTGTTGTGACTGAAGCTGGGAAACGAAGATCTTAAGGCCCAAAATAATGTGTTACGGAGAGAGATTGGCTCTTTGAAAACTACAGTTAATAAACTGGAATCTCATTCTCGTAGAAACAATTTGAAATTCAGTGAAATCGAAAGTACATTTGATGAAAAGTGGATTGATACCGAAGAGAAAGTGCGATCATTCATTCGTGACGACCTTAACATGCCTGAGTTAGAGCATGTCGATATTGAGCGTGATCATAGACTGAAAACCCGAGATCGCCAGAAATGTATCATAATCGTAAAGTTCACCAAGTTTAAGAATAGAGAGGCTATCCTTACGTCTGCAAAAAGACAGCTGTGAAATTCTACATATTCGGTGAATGAGTACTTTACTGAAAGGGTCAGTACACATAGGCGTGAACTCGGAACACGATTGGTCGACGAAGGTGCACTTGGTAACTATGCGGTCATGAAGTATGACAAATTTATTGTCAACAGCACGATGTATGGATATGATGATAACAAGCAGACGATATACGAGATTGGTTGTGCACGTGGGAGGCCGGGACGGCGGGCGGAAAACAACGAGGCCAGCGAGCGGGAAACCGGAGATGTCCGAGCGCGAGGCGAAAGCAGGCGATTGGTTGACGAACGGGGCGAGAATGACGAAACGACAGCCGAAGTAAATAGTGACTAGGGACTTGGTCAAGGCTCAGTGGATTTAATATAGCCACGTGCTTATATTTATAAACACTTTAACATTCTAAGCTGGAATGTAAACGGATTAGCTAAATTGAGCGATGGCATTCACACAAAGAATTATTTAAATAACTTTGATATTATCGGGTTATTAGAGACATGGAGTAATTTTAAATCGGAGTACGATTCGTTTCTTTCATCTTACTGTCATTTTGACTGTGTACGAGAAACGCATTATAATGCAATTAGAAATAGCGGGGGAGTTAGTGTTTTTGTAAGAGACAGTTTGATTATATCAGGCTTTATCAAGCAGATATGCACTGATTTTAAAGACTGTATAGTACTTTATATGAATTCCAGTGTTTATGAAAATATGAAGGATATAATAATATATTTTGCATATATCTCACCGGAGGGATCTACCATTTACCATTCTCTTGGAGAGACTAATGGCATATTACTATTTGAAAGTAATATTACGATATTAAAAGATAGATTTCCGGACGGTTATTTGTATTTCGCGGGCGATTTTAATGCTCGAACGAAAGATCTAAATGATTATATTATATCAGATAACTTAAATTATTTGTATAATATGGAAGTTGATTATGGTCAAGATGAGTTTGACTTGCCACGTAAAAGTAAAAATACGGAGGTCAACCGTTTTGGTATGACTTTAATTGATGTTTGTTGTACACATAATATACACCTGGTAAATGGTAGATTGCCCGGCAATTGTGATGGCAATTTTACTTGTATTGCAAACGAAGGCCATAGTATTGATGATTATCACATAGTCTCTTCAAAATTATTTGAATGTATTGCATATTTTAATGTTGAAACCTATGATATATCTGACCACTCTCCATTATCCTCGAAATTGACATTTGTTGAGAAGCAGCCAATTGATGGTGCACAACAGGGGGATGATACTATAACGTTTGATCGCTACTTCTGGCGGGAGAGTGCGTCGGATAATTTTAAGCGAATATTTCAAAACAATTTTGATACTTTGAAATATGATATTATTCATTCAATAAGGGGAAATATTAATGAGGCGGTAGCTAAAATAGTACATTTATATACGATGTCCGCTGTAAATATGCGTGGTGGATCGGGAAAAAAGTTTAGTTGTTCCCAACCAGCATGGTGGGATTTAAGTTGTACACAGGCAAAGAGGGATAAATATTCATCTTTGAGACGTTTTTGATGGACGAATAATAATAATACAGATTTTCTTAATTATAAGGCGCGTAGAACATCGTTTAAAAATCTATGTACGGCAAAAAAGTTGTCTTATAAGAGAAATAAACGCGCCTCACTTATACGGTCTGGAGATAATCCGAAGACATTTTGGCGGTTAGTAAAATGCTCAAAAGTGCATTCATTGGAGAGTAATGTTATTTCACCTAACGACTGGACAAAGTACTTTAAATCGTTATTATACAAGGAAAATCAGGTACCGATTGAAAATATTAATTCTGATAGTATTCCAAACGCAACCGCTGACTCCAACGACCATTAAATCGTCCTATTTCAAATGACGAGATAGAGAACACTTTAATGAAACTAAAAATAGGCAAATCACACGGTAAAGATGGAATAGGGGCAGAATTCTATAAAAACACTATCCCTAGTATAACACCGATTTTCAATATGTTATTCAATCGCATTCTAGACACAGGTGAATTTCCAGATTCTTGGAGTGAAAGTATTATTGTTCCGATCTTTTCAGGTTGCAAGCAAAACCCAAACAATTATAGGGGCATATCATTAATAAATGTTATGTATAAAGTATTCTCAAGTATAATAAATGACCGCATATATGCTTGGGCGGATACTCAGAATATTATTGAGGAATCACAGGCGGGATTTAGGTCGGGGTATTCGGTCGTGGATAACTTATTTTGCCTACCAAGTATGGTTCAAAAGTATATTACAAGGCCACGTGGTCGTTTCTATGTTCTTTACGTCGATTTTAAAAAGGCGTTTGATTCATTAGTACACTTTAAGTTGTTCTCTAGTTTGGCAGGGAAAGGTATGAATTGGAAATTATTAGTAGTACTGACATCCATGTACTCGAAACTACGTGCACATGTTGAAATTGACAGAAATACTATTACTCAAGGATTTATATGTAATATCGGCACTAGACAAGGTGATTTGAATTCTCCGATAATATTTTCTCTTTATATTAATGATTTAGTTGCATATATAAGAGACAAATGCAGGAATGGCATTCTTATTACCAATAATATTCCAGATATTTACTGTCTCATGTATGCTGACGATATAGCGAACTGTGCGGATACAGCAAATAACCTTCAATCACAACTCAATGCAATTTCATGTTTTTGCCATGATACCGGCATGCAAGTAAATCTAAAAAAGACAGAAATTATTGCCTTTAGGAATGGGGGGCCATTGCGCAATTACGAGAAATGGTTTTTAAATGGTGAAGAAGTCAATACTGTGTCAATTTATAAATACATGGGCTTATTATTTACACCAAAATTATCATGGACCGCAGCTAAAACAATATTGGCATCACAGGCTCGCAAGGCTAGCCTCTCTATCAGACAATACCAAAAACCATTTGGATATTTTACCCATTCCGATATTTTTAAATTGCTTGATAGCATGGTCACCCCAATACTCACCTTTGGGTCTGAAATATGGGGCTATGAACACAGTGAAATAATTGAACGATCACATGTAGAGTTCTGCAGATACTTTTTGGGTGTGAATTCTAGTATAAATAATAGCATGGTATTGGGTGAATGCGGACGTCTTCCACTTTGCACTATATATTATTAGAAATGTATCAAATATTGGTGTACATTGCTGCAAATGCCAAACCATAGATTTCCAGTAAACTGTTATTTAATGTTGAAATCCTTAGACGACATTGGAAGACTTGTATTAAAGATTTGCTGTTTAGGTTTGGGTTTGGGTATGTTTGGGTTGCACAAGATGTCGGGGACATGACCTTGTTTTTATATTCATTCAAACAGCGCGTTACAGACTGTATGGCGCAAGGCTGGCATAACGATATCGATAGCTCTGCGCGCTGCGATACTTATAAATGCTTTAAATCTTTATTGAATCCTGAAAAGTACTTATTCATTGACATACCATTTCAGATAAGAGGATCACTAGCGCGATTTAGATGCTCTAACCATAAACTAAATATAGAATTAGGCAGACATTAAATTGTTCAGCGTAATGATCGCACCTGTTTTTATTGTCTCACACTTCTGAACGAACAGATCATTGAAAATGAGTATCATGCCTTTTTTGAGTGTCCTCAATACGGGGAAATAAGAACAAATTACCTTTTTAATTGGTTCAATGGTCAGACATGTCAGTCAACATTTATTAACTTAATGAGTACCCAAGATGCATACGCTTTAAAGCAAGTAGCATACTATGTTTCAAAAATAATGATTGCTATTGAAAACCGATAGATAATCGAGATAGCAAGGGGGCACTGTTTCAATTATATACTATATACAATGTTATGGTGTATTCTGGGCCGGAGGCCTTTATTTACAATAAAGTATAGTATAGTTGAGTTGAGTTGAGTGACCAAATTGATATTAAAGATGAGTACCACTTTGTGTGTAAATGCCCATGCTATATAGTTATTAGGCCGATATATATAAAACGATATTATTTTATACACCCTCTGTGTTTAAATACCATCAACTATTAAACTCTGTTAATAAATGTGAGCTGATAAGGCTTTGTAATTATGTTAAAGACTCACTGTGTATTCGTGATTCGTAATGCTACTCTTAATCATTCGTCTTAATATTGTATATTTTCGTAACCATAATGTTTCCCATACTGCAACATTATTGCATAATTAACATACATTTATTTATATCTCATATAAAATACTATAGTTTATACCTTGTTGATGAAACACAAAATATACGCTTTTTTGTACATACACTTGACATATATAAAATAATTGTATGTGTTTAGACGATGTCTTTATGTATAAGTCTTAACAAACGTCTGTTCGGTTCTGTTCTGTTCTATATAAGCGACTGCAGCGGTACCCGAAGAAAAAATAAAACAAACATGATTTTATTCGGCCCTTCCTCTATTTGTATCGCTATAAGTTTGGTTGTGACCTGTTGTGGTTTAGCTACAGGTGCAAAACGGTTCAATGATATAATATTATCATTATTTACATTATGTTTTAGATAGGTCACATTGATAAGTTTTATTGATTGATTGATATGCTGATACAATTGCAAAATTCCAGAAAGTTTAATTGGTTGACCATTCATCAGTGTTTTTCATCTCAATGAACCCTATTTCATGAGTTAAATAGATACTGTAAACAACGTGTATATAAGATAAAGAACAATGAAAAAGCGATCCAATGACTTTTGAAAAATGTCCACATTGATCGTGGTTAATATCGTCTAAAATAGTTATATGAAAAGTATTATGACACAAGTGTAGTTATCATAACCCTAACTCGAGTCGTACACGACAAAAACATTAAGTCACTTATCGACGTTTTGCCCCACCGGGTGAGGGTCGGGGATGGTATGTTTGACTGCAAATAGTGTTGTCTAATTAAAGCAATTATCAATTCTTAAAGCAATCGCTGGGGTGAAGGATTTCTAAGGCGTAATAAACCCGACTGTTGGGAACTATCTGATGTATAGATATATAGTCCACTATATTCCAGCCACTCTAACTCCCCACCCATCAAACTCTGCCCCGGATTAAGGACAAACACAGATATGTGTATTAGGCTATTATCATTTTAGAAATTCTAGAGTAACCTTTACAAGCTGGTAGCTGGTCCAATGGCGTAAATTATATATCCAAACCATAGATACGTCCTTTCAAATGTTCATCCTATATATATATATATATATATATATATATATATATATATATATATATATATATATCGTTAAATTCGAGGTCCTACCGGGTAGTAAGGCAGGAGTCAGTGGTGGCTGAAGCAGCCGGACATAATCATAAATTAAATCCTCGTGCAGGGACATTTTTACCAATGAGTAAATGGTTTCTTGTTTTTCAAGGCATCAGTTAATTTCTATAAGAGGAATTTATTTCTGCTGTTTGTGTTTCTGTTATTACTAATTGTTAGTTTTACTTTTTAATAAATAATTCTAAATTGTTAAACGTTAATCTGTTTCTAGCACAGAAGGTTTCGTTTACATATTGTTACATTATATATGTGGGTGACTCTTTTGCGAGCTACACATAGGAGAAAGGTGCCAAACAAGGCTATACGTAATTAATTTGGACCAATGGGATTGTCGCATTTTTTAAAATATTTGACGACCAGTCGCTATCGGTTTAAGAAAACATAAAACATCAATTTTTGACCTTAAATATGGAAATCTGAGATCTAGTTTTTTGTCAGCAGTCTTATATCTGTGAGAGTGCAGCTTTAAGGCAAACAATTCATGTCTTTTTTAAATATAGTTTGATAAAGCTATACAATTGATTGTAGTACATCAAGCAATATGCAATATTATTTAATTATGAATATAAACTTATCATAAAGCAACACTTTATATTGATATATTTGTGTAACATTATATCTGTTTAACTGTATATATGACGTAATAGTTGCATGTATATCATGTCTCTTCATCCTGATGGAAATAAAGATTCTCTCTCTCTCCCTCTCTCTCTCTCTCTCTCTCTCTCTCTCTCTCTCTCTGCAGGTCTGTCTGTTCGTTCTGCTGTGCAGGATTTAAACAATCGATTTTTTAAAACAGACCTCACGGTACATTTCACGGAAACGCGATCCTGGGTTCCCAAATCTGACTAATATTGATTATTGATTATGTATATAAATATTTCCATGTATGTCTATTAGATAAATACTATAAACGGACACATTAACCTTGATTTTACTGCCTCATAAAATCAGTTTCGTTTTGACATGGATCTCTAAGAATATTTATGTTCAAAAATGGATACATATACGAATACGGCTACTGTTTTAAGTACGTGTTTACATTTAAACTTTGGTTAAAGCAGTCATTTAAGCTAATTGACAATAGTTGATAAACTAAAGACTTAATGTAATGTATATTTCTATAAACCTTTGAAGCTAAACATATTGATTGTGTTAAGAAGAGATTGCCAGATATAGATCAATGTTTAAAAAAATAGAAAAATAATACCTACATGTTTTCTATATATTTTTATCATTCAATTAAGTTAATGAAAGTTTGATACAAAAACTAAACTTTGCATCGTTTGTAAACTTATGTTTATGCTTATTGTATAAATATCGAGACCATAATAAACATTACCTCACTCGTTCAGTATAGTGCCAAATGGTTTTTATGTTCCAAAATGTAGGACCCATCTCCTCAAAAAAAGATACTAATTATTTTAATACTACATCGTTACAAACACTTATATCTTTTCTAACATCGTTATGTTATAATATGACCTTTTATAAAAGGATTATGTAAGCCAATGGAATTAAGATTTTATTTTTGTCTTTATAACTTATATACCACGATGCGTTGTAAAATGCAATAAATTGCATGTGCTATTTTACAGATCCTCCAATTACTACAGGCCAGATCAATATGGTTGTCTCTGGAAACCAATCTATGACGGAAGCTGAAGCTAGATCATTGTTTTTGTGGAAAAAGAGGTTATCCTACAAATCGACCCTTTACTTGTGTCATCAACACTTCGTAGAAAATACCCTCGATTAGAATATGTTCATCAGATTATCTACCATATTGCACTAACAAATGACAGAGAATACGTCTCAGAATTGTTGATAAGCAACCTGCCACAAAATATTTGCTTACAGGACTTCGTATTTGTTCTTGAAGAATGTGGCTATATAAGATTAGCAGCAAAACTGCACCGTTCACTTTTCAAACTAGATACGGCTACGAGCGTGAAACATGTACATAGATCGACATCAGGTCAAAGGCCATTGCTTGGCAAAATGGTTGATAATCTGAAAAAGATGTTGGATGATGCACAGTTCATTAATCCTCGGCTTGCATTAAGCCAATTAAGTGACAGGTTTATCCTACAAATGCAAAATGAAAGTAATGAATATCGGAGACAACTTCTTGCCGACAAATGTGTAGCAGTTATTGGTGCGGAAATCGATGCGATAGCAATTACATTTGACAAAGGTCTACGCGAAGGAGACGTTTTCACCAAAATGAAAAGTCTCACAACCGAAACAAGTAATACACTACTTACAGATGGTGTTTATTTTGGCCGGTTAGCAAATGCAAATGCTATTGCTGGACGTTTCGAAGAAAGCGAAGATATGCTCAGAGCTGCTCGTTGTAAGGTATTCCATATTGGTCCTTGCTTTGAACTTTTGTTTATGTTTTATATCGAAGTGCAAGTAAGACTCTATTGCTTTGAAAAGACGCCAACATCTGAAGAAAGGCGGGCTCTGTTAATGTGGGGTAGAATGGGTCTTGAATGTGCTGAACAAGAGAATTTAGACGGTAAAACAATGTGGAAAAGATCTTTTATTTTGAGAATGTTATTCTGCTTGCTAGGTCTCGGGAACAGGACAAACGTTATTGAAAATTGTCCTGTCGACGAAACATGCATTTTAGAAGCAACGAAACTTCTTGCCGATATAGATAGAAACTGGACTGGTATAGAAACACGAAGAAAAATGTTTTATTACGTTTCTAGAGCTAGAATAGCGGAGTTGACAAAACAGTACCAAGACTGTCTGGACAATTTACGATTCTCTATGAACCTTGCCCTTGAAGGCCATTTCGACGAATTTGGATTCATTTCAGCTTACTTTGATAAGGTGAACACTCTAACGCATCGGAACAGTCAACACACAGACCTCATTGAAGGGGGAGAACCGAATACGGAAGTGGTTGATGATATATTATTAGATGAAAAAAGAAAATATGCTTTAATTAAAGGCTCGTCATTTCACCAACGTTTCAGCATCCGTACATTTGATGATGACGAAACCATTCCAAAACTCAGGCTTAACTCTCCAGTATTATCGAATTCAACATCCAATGTGGCCCTTCTTCGTCTTCGTTCAGATGAAGACACACACCCATCGGTTGAATGTCGGTTAAGACGTAAAGAAAATGAAAG
Organism: Mya arenaria; assembly: GCF_026914265.1. Taxonomy (NCBI): domain Eukaryota; kingdom Metazoa; phylum Mollusca; class Bivalvia; order Myida; family Myidae; genus Mya; species Mya arenaria. The sequence goes on along the minus strand of NC_069124.1, from coordinate 45,723,817 downwards.
CTTTCAAGAAACAAACAGCCAGTCGGTAGACTTCGAGCGAGAGAACGACATAGTTTTAATGAAACACAATAATCTTTCGTACTCCGGTAACAACAGTAGTTCAGATACGAGCGTGACAGTATTCAAACCAGGCGTTTCTGGTAGAGTTTGCATGGAAAGTAATAACATAAAACTCGATAGCCATACAGAGCCAAAGGAAATATTCTATATGCAACAAATGAACACTAGTTTTAAAAGTGAAAAGGGAGCTCAATTTCCGCAAAGAAAAGCTGGCGTTAAAACAGAACACTCTGAAAAACCAAATGTTGGTGATAAATTTCTAAACTATGAGAATGAACATGGCTATAGAATCCACCAAGAGTTCTTGATGTCGGACGCTATAAAGCTAGGCAATGAATCAAAGTTGTCTGTTCGATTATCATTAAGTGGCCGCACATCAGCCGGCAAAAGTGATGCGGATTCTTTCACGAAACCTAAATGTTTGGTTTCCTCTGAACATCCGTACCCTACCCAAGAACGCTTACATGGTGAAGATCCACACATCTTTGAAACGTTTGGCACATATGAATCTTCAGAACTATGCATGTTTGATACTGGAATGGAAACCCGAATTTCACCTATCGGTCGTGACAGTGCTGGCAATACACCATGTCAAACAGGGGAAAGGTTTTCAGACTATCAAGAAGGTTATCAGAAAGAGGAACACACAAGCGTGGAACATTTAAATGTATACCAGTCGTTTAAGGAGTCAGATTTATCTGAAAATCTGTCCTCTCTGGATAGCGACGATATGTTTGGTGATTGAGATGTCAAAAGCGCTGCTCCCTATCGATCATGTTAACCACTGTTTCGTTTTAAAGTAGACAGTTTGAAGGAAATGAAAGGCTTCCAGGGCATCCACCATACTTGACTGCAAGGTTTTAATTCGTGTATATTGATTTCATGTACTTTAAGTTTTCTATTTAATGTTTACTTGGTGACATATCACTCAGCATGCTGCGTGTTATCTCATATCTTCATAGCTTTCATGAATGTTTTTAAATGGAAATATAGTTCATGTTGTTGCTGTTGTTTGTTCTCAATTAAAGTAAGTTTGGTCTCTAAGTTAGTTTTAGTCCTGATAGTTTTGATTGCTGTTTATGAACGAACTAGGAGTACCCGATGCACAGATATGTGCATTTAAGATGTCTGTTAACCCAATATTAGTATGGTGTTACTTTAAAGAGGTTTATCTTTAAAGCAAGAACATGTGAAAATTTTTACTATAACCAATGTTACATTTTTTTGTACCTGAATGATTGCAAAATAGGTTAGTTCACGTTTAATTACAGTTGGAATAAACGAAAAAAACACAAGCTTCAATTTCATCTTTTATGTGTTTTCGGTAAAATATTTTATAGGTTACTTTTCAGCAACCAGTAAGAAATATAAGTGTCAGTATAGATTGAACAGACAAATTCGGATATGTTCAGTTTTCGTGATCTTTTTTTGTAAGAAAGGAAACACAAAGGAAAAATATTCTATTTCGCATTTGGACTGATTTAGAGCTTTGAATATTTGTTTGAAATGGAACTGTATGGGGTTTGACTGAGGTGACTATTATAAGGTGTTTTTCATGGGTTTGCCAACGGAGGCAGGCTGAAGTAGTAAAAATGAATTGCATTTTGTGTTTTGCACTGTTGTATATGTCCTGATGATGGTTCGTTTTAAACAATGTTTAAGCCACTCGTTGCGTATGTGTTTTGCGAGTATGAAGTATCGATATATAATTCATATGCAGGAGAATGAAGGGGTGGAGTTTTTGTCTAAATTGTGATGATTGTGGTATTTCGTTTGAAACAATGGAAATTGTTGTTCAGCGATCCAATGTTTTGCAAGTGGAACGGTTTGCATGGGAGCATAATGTTAAACCGTCAGTATTTCAATCCGGGTTTTGAAACCATCGTCGACAGGTTTAGACGCATTTTTATGAATCATGGCACGGGAAATGGTGACTACTTTTCACGCCAATTACAATGATATATCGAGTGATACGCAAACTTGAAGTTGGTTTTAGTCGTTCCCTGTTGGGTGACGGCTACCTGTCAAGATGGAAAGTTTTGTATCAAACTTAGAAGACATTATTGATTTGCTAAATAGTAATATTATATAGAGTTACTATGGTAAATGTAAGAAACAGCAGATGTATATTTGTCATATTAGAATGCTTGCATTATTGATAGATTATAAGTAAGACAACATGAAGAACATATTATGAGTCCGTATGTTGTTGCTTCCCTTAATATAAGAAACGTACAAGTATCATTTATGTTAAAGAGTATTTTGTAACTTTAAAAGCAGTTAATATTGTTTGGAATTGACTTTACGACAGCGGCTTCTAAGCCACGCCCCCTGATATCAAGGGAGCGAACTCTGTCTATTTCCGTCAAACAAATAATGAAGCAATGGCGTCTCGCTACGTTTCGCTTTCCGATATTCATAACAAATTATCATAAATGTGACATTTCACTGCGAAAAAAATAGTAGTCAAAGGAATTTGTACCTGGCTGCTACATCGGAAGGCTCAATATAGCTTTAGAGGATGACGATATCTAACATTTACGGGGTAAAAACTATCCAAGTGAGAGAAAATCGGATACGGGATAGCCGCCATGTTGTCAACATTGACATCGATACAAAGGAAAAGCGTGTGTGTGACGCATACTGTAAATGCAAACAAGGGTAAGTATAACTTTTAATAACACCGGTCATTCTTACAGTATTGTTGAAACAAAGATTAAATCATCGCACAATATGAGTAAATCATAAATTGCCCGAATGGGGAACCCGGAAGTGACATTAAATGACAGTTACATGCCAGCTAACCTTGTATTCTATAGTATGAGCAGATATGGTTTATTAGGGTTATGCATAAAAAGTTTCAGTTCTCAGCGACTGAGCACTCCCCCCCCCCCTTATAAATAATAATGTTATAGTTGACAAGTGACAATCGTGGGTGATACCAATCTGTAACTTTTGCATTGCTCAAACATTCACATGCTTTGATTTTTGTTCTTACAGAAATTGTTGAACATGTTCACATACTCTGGCTGTAAAAGTAGACCTGGGAGGAAAAGAGCCCCCGGTGTGGGGCTCGAACTCACAACCACCGGAACACTAGCACGTCGCTCTGACCAACTAAGCTGACCGGGCAGCTGGTTCTAACCCACACACACTACCCTCCCCCATTATCCTGTTAAGGCTGATGGAGGGTCTCCTGCTGTTTACCGTTGCCACCATTAAAGTATTCTGATTGATGGATATAAGGAAGTCCCTTTGTTATTGTCTTCAACAAGCCGACCGCCACAGGGGACCTAGCATAAGACCAGAAACCGCCCCCCCCCCCACACACACACATGATATATGCCAGTCCAGGCAATGTCAACCGCAAGAGAAAACCAGTGATGATGTGATGACAAGTTTTACAATAATCGGTAGGACCTATTTTAAAGCTTTTTACAACATTTAGTTTTACTGTGCTGTACAAAAGTAATGGACTATTTGTCCAGAAAAACACAACAACCATAAAACATACAGTTAGCTATTATCTTGTCAATATCTCATTATGATATACATGTAGAAAGCAAACATCAAACGCAGTAGCATTTACAGCTAGTATTAAAATATTTAACAATACATGTAACTGATTTATTTTAATATTGGCATCTTTTATTTATTTCAGGAAAGTGTGGTCTTTTGAAGAGAGTTCTTGAAGTTGTTCAGCATGTTGTTTTGATGAATTCTTGGAAGGATGTACCTCTATGATGTTAGCTTCAGTTCTGGAGTATAACACCAGTTGTTACATATTTAATATCAGATATATTAAATACATTGTTGTTTTGCAAACATTACTTAAACTTTGATATTTCTTTGGTGCTTATGAATGATATTGTAGGTGAACATCTCTTTATTGCAATGGCAAATATATTTTAAATCATATAGCATTAGCAGAAGTTATTTTTCACTGTTAAAGCTGCACTTTCACAGATTGATCGCTTTGACAACTTACACAAGATTCGATTGCATTTATCATATTTTTGCTCGTTTGAAGAAGTTTGCTTTGTGATTTATATATTAGGTCTTAATTTAAAGAATGCCAAAATAATCCGATTCTGAGACATAAAAGTGTAAAAACAGAAATCTGTGAGAGTGTAACTTTAAGAATACTGGTAATCGAGTGTGCATGTGATCCGGAAGCTGAACATGCGATGAACTATCATTAGATATTGTAGATTTACGTAAATGGCACCAAATATAAGAATAACATTGAAATCGTGTACATGTTTGACTTGTTTTTTTATTCATAATAAGTCTAAGTCTTTACAGCACATGTTTGGCAGAATCAAGTTCTAATGAACTTAATAACTGATTCAAATGTACAGTGAAATAAATTGATTTATACAGAAAATAATACCTAAGCGATTCAGATCGTTCTGTTCTGTTTTTTTTTTTTGGTGGCTCAGATATTAGGTCTAGTTGGTGTGAGCTTGTCAAATACAGTAGCTGCTTGAGGGTCAGGGTTTTCTTGATTGGGTTTCCCGTCGACAAAGTGCTAATATGAAAATAAGGAATCTATGAAATGTGTCGAAATGACAGCTACAATAACGATTGGTTTACATAGTAACCATACAAGTAGATGAGATTCGGAAGCATGCGATGGTTCGGACAAAAATTTAGTTGAACGATATTTCCTGATTTACTTTGAAAGCAAAGCAGTTTATAAGCATACATAACGGTATCAACAAAAATACCTCTATCTTGAATGAATGTTTATAGTTTAAAAATAGTAAAACTAATTTAGGTCATGCACGGACAATTTCAGTATTCAATAATGTTTTAGCGGATTGATTCCCCCCACCCCCTTATAAGCAAATATGTAGTTTTGATCAGAAAAATACTTTTGTACAGACAGTATAGATGTTTCGCCTTTCATCGATCTTTCAAATTACCAAGTTCAGCTGTTGGTGAGGTCTTCCACAGATTCTGATCCAGCGCTTGCATTTTTCTAAATTACTCGCTGGTTTCGAATACAGAACGAATTGCACACTCTCTTTTGTCGGCCTGGCTACCTTGTATCCGAATTACAAGTGCCATGACAACACCTTTTTACCATAATACTTAAAAAGGCGAGGAAATGCCAGCGCATGTATATGACGGACTCTGGTCAGTTTGACGGACAAAATGGCGGATAGCAACACGGCTTATCAGCGCTACATTCTGATTGGCTGATAGGACCTGTCAATCAAATCCTGTCGTAAGGTCAATTGCACAGCATCGTCAGAGATATACAAATGTTTGTAAAAAGCGGCATCGCTGATTTTTAGCAGCATCGGCAGAGATTTATATACGCTTTTCAGTTATAAAAAGCGGCATCGCTGATTGATGGCGGCATCGCACGAAATGAATAATAAACTACAAGGTCGCATAACCAGCACTAGTAAATAAGTACATATTGTTGATTTGTTGACTACGATAATAAATTTGTGACGTCGTCAGCGAAAATGAGTCCTGTTGAGGTAATCACGTTACCGAGATAAAGCGAGATTAAACAAACAACACGTTTGCAGAGCAATTATCGTTTTGTCAATTAATTATTTTGGCATTATTTTAACAGCATTTACAAAGTCGACGTAAATACACTCTATAAAGGCTCATCACTCTGCTATCAGTTGATTATTGTCGATAATATTCATGCTGTCGACCTTAAATCCTGATTAATCGCCCATGATCTGAAGGTGTCGCTCTCCGCCATTTTGATGAAAACATGTCGAAATATAGACCAAAAATATGACGGTTTCGCCGGTTTATCTACACGGCATTAGTATGTTTTTCGGATTAATTACACGGAAACAATTATTTGGAAGGTAATGTATGCTTTTATTCATGTTGTCATCCTTTATTTAAGTATTCATTTGATGTTTATTTTCAATAACCTTTTGACAGTTTGACCCGGAAGTATTTTTTCGTAACAACAAACGGTTTACTAATAGCAACAGATATTATGGCGGAAAATTTGAAAAACACTTGAACAATTTATGAAAACGTCCCAGTTGAGTCAAGCAAGCACCATCCCTTATGAATCAAGTCAAGATCAGTTATTTCGAGAAGAGTTATTAGAAGTTGATTAGCTTCAATAATGCGCGTTTAGGGAACTTTTTTAACATTTGGATTTTCATTTTGTTCCCTTAGCGCCACAAGTTGACTGATTCATACCAATGTAAAATATATTCTTCGACTGCTACTTTACAATAACACTGCATTGTTAAATAAAAACACAAAAGTTATAAAATATAAATATAAAACATAAATTATTTTAGCCAATATTTTCTCTTATTACACTAGTGTTTAATGAAACACTTATTCAAATCGGCTTCTGTCAACAAAGTATCGCCATTTTGGAACTATCTAGCAGGTGCGCGTTATCTTGCCGCTCGATATACTTAGCGTTGGGATCTGTCATTCTTGGTGCGGAAAACAACAAGTGGGATATGGACGCGTAGAGTCGCCAAAACAAAAATCGTCAAAGACTCTGAAGCGGTTGTTTATACGGACTAGAAGTTGATAGACTTTATTTTCGTGAAGATTTGTGTCAAGAGGTTTCTGGTGCAAGTGATATAGAATTTTATCTGTCTGATTCAGAAAATGATTCTAGCCATGAAAGTTATTCTGTAAATGATGAATCTGATGATGATATATGTAATACAGAGACTGTTCAGTGTGAAAGTTTTGCCCATGATTTAGAACCTTCTGCAGAGATTTAAGACAGAGAAAGAAAACTGATGGGTTTTTTTGCTCAGACCTGCAAGTGTACAAAACTTTTTGGCAAACTATGCAGTCAAGTTGTCGATGGTCATGACATTACAGACTTACGAATATTTTTGGCTGGTTTGCAGACAGATGAACTTGATCTTGTAATCAAATCTGGCATGTTGTGCCACAGACAAAATGGCCAACAAACAGACAGTAGTAAACATAAACGGCAGGTGAGGGTTAGGCCCAGTCAGATGTTTTACATTTACAAGGGGGTTGAAGTTTGCCGTGAAGTATTCTGTTTCGCATACATGACATTCGAAAGGAGAAACTAAAAAGAATTGGTCGCTCTCTTGATAATGACGAATTGATTGCTTGGACTCATGGTAATACCAAAAGATTACCTCATAATGCACTCACATTCGAGGAAAGAGAAAACATTAGAAAGTTTCTCATCTGCTATGCATCTGAAAATGCAATGCCCCTTCCCGGAAGGCTTCCAGACCACCGCAATAGTAAAGTGTTGTGTTGCCATCTTATAAGTCACAAGCAGACATTTATATTGAATATGAAAAAAATAGATGGTGCTAGAAGTATTAGTCTTAGTACTATTACCAGAGTATTGCGTGGGTTGTGCCCACATATAGTCTTAGCTAAACCAAAAACAGACTTGTGTTTTAGATGCCAAACTTTTTGTTGTAATATTTCACAAAGTTGTGCCATTTCTGAAGATGATAAAATGACACTCCTTGATGAATATGAAAGTCATGTTGAAAGTGCTAGACATCAGAGGGAGCAATATAGAATGCAGTGCGATGACTCTAAAGTTACTTGTAGTGAAACATTACAGTTGAAGGTGTGCGTTGGTTAATAAATTTCTTTGCGCTATAGTTTCAGCTGTCTTATATCATGCTAAGAGATTTTCTAGTTTCTAGATTTTCTATAATTAAAATATTATATGTCGAAAGCTATTAATTTATATTTATTAACAGGCTGGATATTGTGTTATCGTTTTTTAGAATGTCTGTCTGCATCAGTGAAAGTGACTTTTACATATTAGCTAAGCTTTTTTCATGCCTGTGATGCTTGTAAATACATGTAAACTTTGAGTGTATAAATATTAAGAACTTGGATATAAATCTGAAACAGAATGAAAAGAAACCCAGATCATTTTATTTAACTTATATTTCTCCTTCTAGGCCATCAATTTCAAATATAAAAAAATATTAATTTTGATTCAGAGCCATGTTTCTTAGATGCAACCGTCCACTACAGCTGGGACTTTGCGCAGGAGGTCCATATTTCACACCATAGCCAGCAGGTAAGTTACTTTTTTCTATCAAGTACAAGCAAATAATAAAATGGATTTTTTTACTGACATTATCAACTTATTTCAAGAGATAAAAATTGTTAAAAGGATTCATTGTGCAGTGCTTTGCATGATGTACCATACTTGTGAGTGCCGAAGGGTTACTGCAGTAAATGTATGTTTCTACTTAAATTGCTTCATAGTGTAGTTATTGAATGTAAAATGCATATGTTAGAATTCTTTTTACATGATTTAGAAATTGTATCTTGCACTATTTCGCAAAAATGCTGATTCTAACTTCCAGATACTGTGGTCAAATTCAATGCAACCTTTTATCTACTGCAGGTTGGTCCCCTGTATTTCAAAACTGCCAGGAGATGTGAGTATTTGGAGTTTGCTGTGAAGGATCTGATAATCTAATTTATTGATGACTCACTACTTATTTTTGTCTGAATTCACTTTCTTACAGTATTAAATTGCAATATGTTCTATGTAATAATAAGATGACCTGAAGTCAAATGTTAATGATTGAGAATTGAAGGAGTGAGCATTAGCAAGAGAGCACATTTTATCAATTAATGTTTTACTTCATTCCAATTAACTGATTTAGAATGTAACGTTTCTCTCTCTCTCTCTCTCTCTCCCACTCTCTCCCTCTCTCTCTCCCTCTCTCCCACTCTCTCCCTCTCTCTCTCTCTCCCTCTCTCTCTCTCTCCCTCTCCCTCCCCCGCTCTCTCTCTCTCTCTCTCTCTCTCTCTCTCTCTCTCTCTCTCAATCTCTCAATCTCTCTCTCTCTCTCTCTCTCTCTCTCTCTTTCTCACTCCCTCCCTCTCTCTCACACTTCCCTCTATCTCTCACTGTGATTATATTTCTTAAAAAACACTTGGATGCACTTAAATGTGTAGCAGATTTTGGCACAGAAATCGATGCGATAGCTTTAATATTTGATAAAGGTCTGCGTCGAGGAGACAAATTCACAAAATTGAAAAGTCTCAAAAGCGAGACAAGTAATACGCTACTAACAGATGTTGTTTATTTTGGCCGATAAGCAAATGCAGATGCTATTGCAGGACGTTTCAAAGAAAGAAAATATATGCTCAGAGCTGCCCGCTGTAAGGTTTTTGCCGTGAACATTTGGTCATGTTTTATAACGAAGTTCAAGTAAGGCTGTATAGCTTTGAAAAGACGCCAACAGCCGAAAAAATGCAGGCCTTGTTAATGTGGGATCGACGTTGGACTTGAATATGCTAAGGAAAATATTGCCTGTAAAATTGGGTGGAGAAGAACCTTTCTTTTGAGAATGGTATTGTGCTTGCTTGGTATCGGGAACCGTGCAAACCTTATTGAAAATTGTCCTGTTGACGAAGCATTCATTGTAGAAGCAAAGGAATTTCTTGCCGATATAGATATAAACTGAACTGCTGTAGACAGAAGCTGGACTTGCCTTTCTCAATGGCGCCGTTTTGTTTGTCCACGAACCATCCATAATTTCAAGCAGGAAGACGAAGTTTACATACGGCTTGAAGAGGAAAGCGGACGGGAAAAACACATTTCATATCTTTATTGAAAAGGAAAAAGAGTATACAAATGGACATGTAGTCACTGTCAATGATTGGCCGTTGTTGGATAAGAAAGGCGGATATGCGACATTTGAACTCTTCATGTCGACCAAAGCTCGTTACTGATTCCACTTGCAAGAACATAGGAAAATTGGAAATGAAAGTTCACAGTACCTGCTCTGCATGTGAAGTTTCTCTCGTGTTTGAGACGGATGCCGTTATAAGGAACCGGAAACAGGATATGTGATTACCAAGACGTTTGATTTTATCTGACGCCTTCAACAATTCCGTGAGGCGCGCCACTGCAAGGTTCTGCCGAAAGACGGACTGAAATATGTGTTTTTGTTTGTTATGTTTATCGTCATAAAAAGCGTTTACGTATCAATAACAATGGCTTATTGAGTTTGAAAACAATGATCAACATACACGTTGGACTTATTTAACAATTCAAATATCATCCGTGTTATGACGATTTTAAAAATCTTTTCAAATTCATCTGACTCAAATGTCTGTTGGATGAAACACTTTGATTGCCTTTATATAATATTGCAAAGAACGTATTTTTCTATGAGTGTCTAAGTTGCATTTGTTGTGTTATAATAGCGCTACACAAGTTCATTTTTTACTTGTATTATGTTACATTAGATAATGGCAAATGTTAATATTATTTACCATAAAAATGATACTGGTTTAATTTGTTTTTAGACTGGAGGCCCCTAGGCCTGAAGACTTTAATAACCGTATCTCAGAAATTGCATTCGGCAGATCAACATAACATTTCTAACTTTTGGCGAATTAATGCGCGTACGGGCGTATCAATCCCAGCGCGGTTAGAAGTGTGGTGGTCAACGACCTAATCTACATTAACATTAACATCGAAATTATATTGTAAGCAATCTGCTCTTATAACTACGGACTGCTTTCTGCACATTAATAACCTTGTTAAAAGTAGCGCCGTTATGAGTTTTCTATCTATGTTACGCGGTTAATATAATTCGAATAAGCTGCGTTTTGCGTAATATAACAAAATTGAAATTATACAAAAGCAATTATTTTTATATCGGCGAGTTACAGAACGCAATATAAAAAGCAGAATCCGCAAATAGTCTCAAAATAAACGCGTTCGGAATCAAATAAATACATGTATTATACACCTGTGTCTAGATTTTGCTGCGGTATGTGTAGTTAAGAATAGAATCTGGGTCATCGCATTCGGATATGTTTATTCCCCGGAAATAAACCCCGAGAACACGCTAAAACCCGGAAAAAATATGATGCAATTAAATGCAAATTAGGCGTAATATATCAAACCATAATGTTTAAAATGAAATAATAATAATTCATTTTATCCTAAAATCAGTTATTTTGGTTTAGCTCAGTCATAAGTATATTTTCTATATTTTAGTTGCCTAAATCGGCTCTTACTTGACATTTTTTATTTAGATTGTTAGTTTGTACTTGTGTTTGTAAAATATGTGTCGCATAAAACCATTATCTTGTGTAAGTACATACTAACAACCTTTAACCATAACTTCCTGTGTAAATGCATATTATACACTTCATTCAAATCAAATTGCGTAAAGCGTTGAAAGGCTTTTGAACTGTTTGTTTCATAGTCATGTAATACCGAATGAAACGGAAAGTGTGTAAATATTTCTCGCATTTTGTCTCAGTAATTTCAGTCAAAAGTCTTGAGCATGTAACATATTTCATATGATATTTATAAACCAGTGATATAAATCTCTCCATTTTATCCACGAGTGACATAGGTTGAGGGCAATATTAAGATGCATCAATACACACAGGGAATATATAGTATGTGGGTGATTCGATCAAGAGGTATTTGGCGTTGTAGAAAGAAGATGTATTTTGTTGGATGCATTGCATCCAAATAATCTTAAGTGTAAACATGGAATTGTTATATTTCTTAAAAAACCCCAAACAAATTCTTTAAAATAACGCTTTCATTTTTAACAACTTAAGTGTCCCATAAATTGCAATTGCTCATAACACTTTTTACCTGTTAAATAAAACAGTTAAGGACATTTTTGAATTTAAGGAAAAGGAACAATTTAAAATTAAAAAGCTTCTGTTATATGACCCCAGATGACTACAGATTTACTAGATTAAATGCACGTGTTATTTAAAAATTACGACCATCCAATTCGACTAAATATAATTTCGAACCAATTATTGTTAAGGTATATAAACATTTTTACATATCTATTGAATACTAATTTTGAGCTTTAATTTCTTGAACTTTAGATATTTTTCTGTGATTTGGTTTCTGTTGTTGTGTTTACTAGTAGATTCAAGAGGGGGGAGGGGCGCACCAGGCATGCGCCCCTATACTAAAATCGTCCAAGTTTACCATTTATTTCCATATAGAAGAACAAAAGTAATGAGATACGTTAAATTGTTACTTTTTATTGGTGGAGGACCCCCCAAAGACCCTGCCAACACATTTTAACTAAGTAAGTTTGAATAAAGTCGAATCCTGGATCCGCCCCTGGTGTTTTCTTTGTTCCAAGTTTTTCACAATTCCCAACATTTAACGTTGACATAATGTTTCCTTAAATCTAACTTATTTCTTCACATTTTAGAATTCATTTGTATTTTTAAATAATTTTAAAAATATTTTTAAAAAAGAGAATAACATTAAATTGACAATCAAATAATTCAGTTTTCATTTCAACTAGATTATCAAATCTTCCTTTCCAATAATGATTGATTATTTTGGACCAATTGGATGGCGATATTTATCAAATCATATTGATCGGCGATTCACATGAAGGGTTTATATTATTTTTTGATAAGGTAATATATGTCGAATTGTTTTTACTTTTCCATTCGCCGAAAGAAAAAGTACAGCATTCCCTGGACTCGAAATCTTGGGTTCCCGAGTCTGTCTGTATGACTTATTGATTTGTATATATGTATATGTTGTCATGTATGGTATTTTGATAAACTTCTATAAACGAACCCTTGAACCGTGATTTCACTGCGTCATCAAATCAGTTTCGTTTTGATGAGATTTTCATAGCCAGATTTTGACGTGGATCTCAGTATAATGTCAGTTTCGATCACAGTCAATTTCTAGCCTAGTTTTGTTTAAAATGGATACATGTACGAATACAGGTATTGTTTTATCTACGTTTTTACATTTAAACTTTGGTCGATGCACTCATTGCAGCTTTTAATAGTTGATAAACGAAAGGTTATTTAATCGCAATAACCTAATTTCATGAATATTTATATATTTCATACCTTCACGTATTTTGATATTTTTATTATTGAATGAATCTAATGGAACTTTAAAATAAAAGCAAAACTAAATTTTGCATTGATTGTTAACTTAAATAATTAGCATCATCTCAATCGTCCAGATAAGTTTCATATCTCAGCTGCAAAATGTAAGGGATATCTCCTCAAAAAGGTTTTATAAATCTGTTTAATACTACAGTTTTACAAACACTTATCTGAAGTACTTATAAACGTGCTACCCTGTTAACATCATTATGTTATAAGTTAGCGTTTTTTCTTAAACGAGTATATAATATGTCTTTATAACGATTTATTAAAGAAGTAAAGCGTACGCGATATTTTACAGACCCTCCGAGCACTTTAAGCCAGGGCAGTTTGCTTGTCTCTGGAAACCAATCTATGACCGAAGCTGAAGTCCAATCACTGTTTTTGTGCAAGGAGGAGGTTATTCTACAAATCGACCCTTTCGTTGTGTCTGCAACACTTCGTAGAAAATACCCGCGACGATTTGAATCTGTTCACAAGAAAATCAACACATTAGCACTAACAACTGACAGAAGATACGTCTCCGAAGTTTTGATCAGCCACCTGCCACAAAACATTTGCTTACAGAACTTCGTATTTGTTCTTGAAGAATGTGATTATAAAAGATTAGCAGCAAAACTGTACCTTTCCCTTTTCAAATTGGACGCGGCTACAAGTGTTAATCATGTACATAAAACGACATCAGGTCAAAGGCCATTGTAATTTCTCGGTTTTGCGAGCTACACATAGGAGATGGATGATAAAGAATGGAGCCGGAATTAAAATTGATATAAACATCGTAAAAAACAAGAATCTCAATCTCAGGCGAACAATGCATGCGTTTGTATGAAACATAGTATCATAAAACAATACAACTTCATTGATATTGATAGTGTATATGTTAAATGAATAATTCATGAACTATTCTCTTCCTTGTTTAATGGATACCATTTTATTAATTTTGGACGATTTTCCCTCTCTGTGCAGAGTTTGTGTTTGCAGGTAGGATAAACTCATAAGGAACTTTAATAAGACAAATGAACTGCGTAATAAAAACCAAGTTAATCGAGTTCGACATGGAGTTCTGTCAGTTTCACAGTAAATATTAAGAATAGTTATGTTTAAAAATGGATCAACTTTCAAATACAGGTACTGTTTTTTTAAACAAAGAGTCGAACCCTTCATTACAGTTTATTGACATAGTTGATAAACTTATATCTATTTCAACTGCTTGTTATCTTGTTTATATTGGCTTAGTGATATATCAAGAATATCTGAGAATATACATAATATAACTTAACAAGTAGGGTTAATTGGAATCTGGAATGTTTAAAAGTATTAATAATTATCAGTTCGAATAAATAGGAAACTACTTTCTCTTGAACCGGCATTCAGCTTTTGGAAACCGATACGTTCAAATCGATTTAATTCTTTGTTCATTTCGAGGTCATACCAGGTAGTTAAGCAGAAGATAGCGTTGACTGAAAAAACTGACTAAACTCCTCGTGCACATTGTAAATCGTACTAAAAATATGCTTAGTGCATTTACTGGAAATAATAAATATGCAAATTTTGAAGTACAACGCAAAGTACGCAATTTAAATTGGGAATATGTAGAAATAATAAATAAATTCAGGTACCTGTTTTAAATTGTTTTGTACTTTTCAAGACATCAATGTTTTTCTATAAGAGGGATTTATTTCCGCTTTTTTAATAGTGAACGCAAATATTGCTCATGTTTAAGCGTTAAACATTCGGAACTCCTCGGCCATTTTTTTTTCAAAAACAACCTCGGATGTATGCAGGTACATCAGTTGAAGTAGTTTGTAAATTTTTGAATTATATCATTAATTAAATGTAGTGTTTTAGAGTTGTATTTATTGATCTAAGTTTAAATTGATTGCCATTGAATTGTATTATTGCAAACATATTTAAGATTCCCAAGAGTAATGTCACAAAGTTTAACTGCTAAATAAAATTACTACGCGATCTACTTGCAGCGGACTTAAACGTACCACTTTTTGAGTATGTAAACTGTCCAAATACATCCGAGGTTGTTTTCGATAAAATGGCCGAGGAGCTCCGAATGAGCGTTAAACTGTTTTTTAAAACATAGGAGTCCGTTTACATATTGTTATATGTTAGTGACATTGTTTGTTGATGAGATAATATAAAATTATCACTACTGCGTAATAATATCAGTTTCGTTTTTGATGGGAATTTCAAAACAAGTGCTATGAACAAATTTGACATGAATCTCCGACAATAAATTATTAGAATATCTATGTTAAAATGGATAGATTTACGAATACAGGTACTGTTTTAATTACGTGTTTACATTTAAACTCAGTTATTGTTGCAATCATTACAAGTTATTGAAATAGTTGATATAAAGAAAATATAATTTAACAAACAAGTTATCATAGACATTTCCCTCTTTTTACATCAACCAAACGACAATTCTCAAGCATGGGATATCATCGTTATCTCAGCGTTTTGTCCTTAATATGCAAACATGCTACTTTTAATAAAGGAACTGCAGATGAATGTTACTTTTACTTTTATGGGTAACTGTTTTTTTTTAAATGAACATGACTGCATTTATAAACCAATTCGGCGGTTACTTACAAACTAAAACTTATGTTGTTTTGGCCCTACTTACAATAAAAGGTAAATAGTGCTGTGTACTTTTTTGTGTTTATATAATTTCCGGTGGTATTGTTAAACATTTCCATTTGTTGGAAGGTAAAGTAAATTATTACATGGAAACGAAATACTGGGTTCCCAAGTATGTCTGTCTTATTAATTATAGTTAGGTAAGAGTTTAGCTTTCGGGTGTAACATATATATTCCTGTATCGCTATTTGATATAATTCTACTACGTAATACAATTAGTTTCATTTTAACGGGAGTTTCAAAACAAACCCTATGAACGATTTTGACATGAATCTCTGACAGTCAATTTTAAGAATAGTTATGTTAAAACATGGATAGATATACGATATACAGGTACTGTTTTAAATACATGTTTACATTAAAACTGAATGAGTGTTGCAATCATTACAATTTATTGACAATAGTTTATAAGAGAAGGTAATTTTGAACAAACAGGTTGTCATAGACATTTTCTACTTTTTACGTCAACAAAACAAACAAACGACAAACATCCCAGTCAAAATCTGCAATAATCGCAGGCAATCATAATAACCTTCAATTATCTCAAAATTACA
Organism: Mya arenaria; assembly: GCF_026914265.1. Lineage (NCBI taxonomy): Eukaryota > Metazoa > Mollusca > Bivalvia > Myida > Myidae > Mya > Mya arenaria. The sequence continues at coordinate 45,707,642 of NC_069124.1, read as the reverse complement.
CTCTTAAAGGCAAGATTGATAAACTTATTGAACTTAAAAACAATAAACGGGACAATAGTAGCGACATAATTGATCTGACGATGCTTGGCTATCCCAGAAAGGGAAATTGTGTCAGAAAATGATACCAAAACTATATAAAAAAGTTATTGGCAATGTTCTGTGAAGTGAGTGGCAACTTCAATCAGTTGTGACAAACCATATTGGGTATACATCTTTTCAATTTTGTTTTTTTGAGAGTTGCTTAAAACAATCGAAAATAAAATCACAAGTATCGAGTTTGTTCTACGATCTGTTATACCTGTATCTACTGTGAGTCATTAGTATAGCATTTGCAAGACTATAGAAAGACCCCAATAGTAGATGTTTCTGCTTTAATATAACTTCTTACCAAATACATAATATATCCTTGACCTCAAGATCAGATCGGCACAAGGCAGATATACCTGCTTATACATAGACCATAACTTCAAAAGGCAGATTTGAAAAGTACTGCCATCCCATGGTACAAGGTATAATTTCGAACACTAAGTATTTTAACGGAAAGCATGTTTGAAATTACATAAATAATTTCGCATATTGTTTTTTTGTGTTTGAAGTTATTGAAATATAGTATCTTTTTATCGTATTTGGATTTCTTTTGTTGTGGTTTGTATTTCCAAGTCTATCGTAGTTCCGAATTTACATTTATCTATTTTAACGTATTTACATACGCTCTTGATTTTCGGCACAATAACATTTGCTATCAATTTGAATTAACAGGCCGATCTTTCGTGACCTCTGTCAACGTAGTTTGAAAGACCTGGGTAATGCGTATGTAAATGAAAGCACTGATAGTGCTGCAAGGCTTGAACAGTACAGAAGGGAGAAAATTGCACTGAATTAATTATACATTATTTAAATGAGTTCCCTCCCCGTAGGACCTTATTTTTAAAATTATTACCTTGACCTTTATCCCGATTACCCCTAGAATCAAAAGAAGTCATCTACTGGTCAGGCCCAGCCTCTAAGTCAAGTTTGAGGGCCAGGGTTGCAGACAGTGTCGAGTTATCACTCGAACAACCTTTTCACATTCACGGTCACTGTGACATTGACCTTTAACCGATCACTTCTGAAATCTATAGGGGTTATCTAATGGTCAAACTCAACCCCCATGTCAAGTTTTATGACCATAGGTTTAGTCATTGTTGAGTTATCACTTGGACAATATTTTAGCATTCAAGGTCTCTGTGACCTTGACCTTTGGGGGTTCATCTACTTGTCAGTCCCAGCCATCGTTCCAAGTTTGATGACCATTGGGCTAGGTATTGGCGAGTTTGCATTCAAGGTCACTGTGACCTAGACCTTTGACCCGAAGATCCCCAATATTAATAGGGGTAATATATTGGTCAGGCCCAACCTCATCCTCAACCTCCATGTCAAGTATGAGGCCCATTGGTATAGACATTATGGAGCTATCTCTCTGACAATCTTTAAGCATTTAAGGTCAGTGTGTCCTTGACCCCTTAAATCCATAAAGATCATCTACTGGTCGGGCCCATCCTTCATGTAAAGATTGATGACGATAGGTCTAGGCATTGTTGAGTTATCACTCTGACAAGCTTTGTCTACTTTTTACTATTTAAGGGCACTGTGACCTTGAAATTTGACCCGATGACCCCTGAAATCAATATTGGTCATTTACTGGTCAGGCCCAATGGTGATGCCAAGTTTGATGACCATTTGTCCAGGAATTGTCGAGTTATCGCTTGGACAAGCTTTGGTCTACCGACGGACTGACCGACCAGCCGACCGACATGGACATAGCAATATACCCCCTCTTCTTCAAAGAGGAGGAGGAGGGGGGGATTAATGAATAAATAAAGCCTTCATTACAGTTTATTGACATTGTTGATAAACTAATGATAATTTCACGTAAGCTTCATGATTATTGCTACAAACCTTTCCAAACAAACCTTTTTGAAACGTTGTTTACCTTCTATCGATTGAAGAAAAGATACAATTATACAATTTTGTTACTAGCTATAATTAAAATTAAAGTAATAAATTATTTATCATAGTAAATTTGAAATGAATTGTTTAACTAATAAAACCAGTTTAATTTTTTTTCTTACACTAGGTCTGCTAACTTACAAACAATAATTTGTAACAATTTACATGTCTCTATAACCACGATGCGTTGTTAACGTAGTTTAATTATTATGCTTTATTACAGACCTTCCAATAGCTACAGGCCAGGGCAGAATATTTGTCTCTCAAAAACAGTATATGACGAATGCTGAATTTCAAGCATTGTGTTCGTGCAAAGAGGAGATTATTCTACAAATCGACCCTTTAGTTGTGTCGTCAACACTTCGTAGAAAATACCCTCGATTTGAAAATGTTTACCAGATAATCCATTATTTGGAACCAAGTGACAGAGAAATCGCCTCAAAAATGTTGATTCGCGACCTGCCACAGAAGATTTGTTTTTTTGACTTTGTTGATGTTCTTGAAGAATGTGGCTATAAAATATTAGCAGAAAAGTTGTACCTTTCCCTTTTCAAACAAAATACCGATGTAAGCGTGAAACATATACATACATTGACATCAAGTCAAAGGCCAGTTATAAACGAAATGATTGATTATTGGAAAATGATGGTGGATGATGCACAGTTCACAAATCCTCGGCTTAAATTAAGCGAATTAAGAGACAAGTTTATCCTACAAATGAACAATGAAAGAAATGTTGATCAGAGACAATTTCTTGCTGACAAATGTGTAGCCATTATTGTCGCAGAAATCGATGCATTTGCTATTACATTTGACAAAGGTCTATACAAAGGGCATCTTTTTACCATAATGAATGGTCTCATTAGCAAGACAAGTAATTCTGTGCTAACATATGTTTTTTACTTTGGCCGGTTAGCAAACGCATATGCTATTGCAGGACGCTTGGATGAAAGCGAAAAAATGCTCGAAGCTGCTCGTTGTAAGGCCGTACACATTTGCTGTGAACTTTCGTTTATGTTTTATATCGAAGTGCAAGTAAAGCTACATAGCTTTGAAAGGACGCCAACAGTTGATGAAAGGCGGGATCTGCTTATATGGGGTAGAATGGGTATTGAATGTGCTGAACAGTATGGTAAAAAGACGTGGAGAAGATCCTTTGTATTAAGAATGGTATTCTGCTTGCTTGGTCTCGGGAACCGTGCAAACGTTATTGAAAATTGCCCTGTTGACAAAGCATGTATAACTGAAGCAAAGGAACTTCTTGCCGATATAGATAGAAACTGGACTGGCATAGAAACAAGAAGAAAAATGTTTTACTATCTTGCTAGAGGTAGAATAGCGGAGTTGACAAAAGAGTACCAAGACTCTCTGTACAATTTACAATTATCTATGAACCTTGCTAATGAAGGCCATTTTTTCGAATTTGGATCCATTTCAGCTTACTTTTATAAGATGAAATATCTGACGAATCAGACACTTAAACACACAGACAACACATCATGGAGAGAAACGGAGACAGAAGTGCTTGATGACATGATATTTGATGAAACAAGAAACAATTTTTTAATTAAATTCTCGTCATTTGACCAAAGTCTCAACACTATCAGCATCCGTACATTTGTTGAAGACGAAACCATTCCGAAAGTCAGGCTTAACTCTCCAGTAACATGGAATTCGACATCAAATCTGTCTGTTCGATTGCCATTAAGTGGCCGCACATCATTCGGCAATAGCGATGCAGATTCTTTCACGAAACCTAAATGCTTGATTTGCTCTGAACATCCGTACCATACCCAAGAACACTTACATCAAGAAGATCCAGATATCATAGAAATGTATGGCACATTCGATTCTTCAGAATTATTCATGTCAGAAACTGAAACGGAAACCCGAATTCCACCTGCCGGTCGTGACAGTGCTGGCAATACACCATGTCAAACAAGAGAAAGGTCTTCAGATTCCCAAGAAGATGATGAAAAAGAGCGAAACACGGGAATGGAACATTTAATTGTGTCAGAAAATCTGTCTTCTCTGGATAGCAACGATATGTTTGGTGATTGACATGGTACCTGCACTTTGCCTGATAGAGTATGTTTACCAGTATTCCACTTTAAAATAGACAAACAGTTTTGTAGAAAGTGAACGAGCTTCAGCCAGGACATACCAAGTACTTAAATGCAAGGTTTGAATCCGTGGTATTTGGATTCATGTTCTGCTTGTTAATGTTGGCTTGGTGATATATCAGGCTTGGTGATATATCAATCAAGCTACAGCTAGTCTCATATCTTCATAGCTTTCCTTAATGTTGTTAATTGAAAATACAATTGTGTTGTTGCTGTTGTTTGTTTCTCAATAAAAGAATGGACTCTGAGTAAGTTTTGATTCTAATTGTGTTTTGTTCGATGTGGTTATTAACCGGCCTTGTGAATCCGATGCACACATATATGTATTTCAGATGTGTGGTGACCGAAACTTATTTTGGTGTCATTTTAAAGCGTTTTATGTGCCGAGCAAGAATATGTGAAAATATACATAACATAACTTTTCAAGTAGGGTTTATTTGAACCTGAAATGATGCAAAATAATAGCTATCAGTAAGAAACAATAGAAAACTACTTTCTCTTGAACCGGAATTCAGTTTTTGGAAACCAATACGTTCAAACCGATTTAATACATTGTTTAATTCAAGGTCATACCAGGCAGTAAGGCAGAATCCAGTGTTGACTGAAGCGGCCGGAAAAAAACAACTGACTTTACTCCTCGTGCACATTGTAAATCGTATTAAAAGTATGTTCAGTGCATTTGCTGGAAATAATAATATGTGAATTTTCAAGTACAACGCATATTGCGATATTTAAATTTGGAATATGTAGAAATAAAATATATATTCAGGTACCTGTTTTAAATGGTTTTGTATTTTTCAAGACATCAATGTTTTTCTATAAGAGGGATTTACTTCCGTTTTTGTTTATTAGTGAACGCAAATATTGCTAAATGTTTAAGCGTTAAACTGTTTTTTAAAACATTGGAGTCCGTTTACATATTGTTACATTATATGTTAGTGACATTGTTTTTTGGTGGGATAATATAAACTTGACACTCCTGCGTAATAATATCACTTTCGTATTGATGGGAGTTTGAAGCAAGTGCTATGAACAATTTTGACATGAATCTCTGATAGTAAATTAATGAAATAATTTTGTTAAAAATGGATAGAAATACGAATACAGGTATTGTTTTAAATACGTGTTAACATTTAAGCTCAATTATTGTTGCAATCATTACAAGTTATCGACAATAGTTGATAAGAGAAGGGAATTTAACAAACAAGGTATCATAGACATTTCCTACTTTCAACGAAACGAAACTTCTCAAGCATGGACTATTGGCGTTATTTCGGCGTTTTTTCCTGAATATGCGAACATGCTACTTTTTAAGAAAGGGATTGCATGATGAATGTTACTTTTATTTTAATGGGTAACTGTTTTTTTATATGAACTTGTCTGCTGTTATGAAATGGGGTGGTCAGTGTATATAAACACAATTCAATGTTTTATACTTTAATAACGATATACATCTCATGATAGTAAACACAACTCTCTTCTGTACAAACGCCTGAAGCAGTAATAAGAATAACATTAGACAGTAGGCGGAGCCTTATATTTATTAGCAGCTCTGATTAATCATGGTAACATTCTGTATGAATGGAATACAAAACAGCTGCATTTAAAAACTAATACGGCAGCTACTTGCAAACTAAAAATTATATTGATTTGTATTGACTTACAATAAAAGGAAAAATAGTGTTGCGCATACTCTTCTTTTTCACACTTATTCAAATCTCATTTTGGCATATTTAACACTTCAGCTATGATATCAGCCATTCCAAAAGAAAAACACCACTGACCGTGTTTTTTTTTACATATGTGTGTTTATTGATACAGTTCATTAATAAAGTTATTTTAAACAATTATGGTCTCAAATATTGTCATATTCTTACAATCAATATTATTGTCCTGTCATTTTGAACGTTTGTTACTGTATTTACAACGGCTTTCATTTCATTTTCAAACAACTGTCCACTACTGTCATCTTTTAAGTAACTTCATTTCACTGTCATCTACAATCAATGTTAGCCCTTACGTTATCTACTTCGTTCTGACCCGACATATATACATGCATAACCGTTAGTTGTCCCGCGCTATCATCCAATTGCTGTATCTTGCAGCAACTTCTGTACTTGTTGTTTATATATCTGCACGTGTGGTTATCACCTAAACAACTTTAATCAGACACTTAAACTGTGATTTTCTGCGTCATAAAATCAAGTTCAAACGAGTTTGACGTGTCACAGTAAATATTAAGAGAAGTAATGTTTAAAAATGGATACACGTACAGATACTGGTACTGTTTTAAAAAATATGTTTACATTTCAACTAAATGCTTGAATCTGTCATTACAGTTTATTGACAAAGTTGATAAACAAATGATAATTTCACACTAGCTTCAAGTAATGTATATTTCTACAAACCTTAGCGAACAAACCTTTTTGTACGTCGTTTACCTTTTATCGATTGATGAAAAGATTGATAAAGATGAATGTTTGAAAAATAAAAAATATATAACTACATATCTTTGAATAGTTTATCATTTAATTAAAAAAATGAACGTCTACTAAATAACTAAGTTTTGTATTGTTAGAAAACAAACATTATTAACATAACCTCAATCATAAAAAATCGTAAGAAATATCTCCTCAAAATGTGTTCTAATCTGTTTAATACCACATTTTACAAACTCTTATCTCTTGTTCTAATACACTTATACATTACTCGGTTATTGTCATTATGTTTCTTGCTGAAAAAAGTGTAGCACTTATTGGCACAGAAATCGAGAAAGGTCTTGAGATTTCCAAGAAGGTTTTCAGAACAAGGGAAAGACAAGAGTATATAAGAACGTTTAAATGGGTCTGAAAATCTGTCCACTACAGACACCGACAATATGTTTGGCGATTGACATGGTACTTGCACTGCTCTTTATTGAGTATGTTTACCAGTATTTTACTTTAAGTTGCCAAACAGTTAATTATAAAGTGAACGAGCTTCAGCCAGGACATAGTCAGTACTTAAATGCAAGGTTTAAATCCGAGGTATTTGGATTCACGTACTGCTTGTTATCTTGTTAATGTTGGCTTGGTGATATATCAAGAATATCTGAAAATGTACATGTCATAACTTTACAAGTAGGGTTTATTTGAACCTGGAATGTTGAAAAGTATTAATTATCAGTTAGAAAAAATAGAAAACTACTTTCTGTTGAACCGGCATTCAGCTTTTGGGAACTTATACGTTCAAATCGAATCAATACATTGTTTAATTCGAGGTCATAACATGCAGTTAGGCAGAAGTCAGTGTTGACTGAAGCGGCCGTTAAAAAAACTGACTCCTCGTGCACATTGTAAATCGTACTAAAACTATGTTTAGTGTATATACTGGAAATAATAAATTAAGTACAACCCAAAGTAACAATTTAAGTTTGGTATATGTAGAAATAATAAATACATTCAGATACCCTTTTTAAATGTTTTTGTGTTTTTCAAGGCATCAATGTTTTTTTCTGTAAAAGGGATTTATTTCCGCTTTTTTATAAGTGAACGCAATTATTGCTTAATGTTTAAGAGTTAACCCGTTTTTAACATAGGGGATTCCGTTAACATATTGTTGCATTTAATGTTAGTGACATTGTATTTAGTTTATTTCTCTGTTTTACAAGCTACACGTATAAGAAGGGTGCAAAACAATAAGGCCGGAGCTATACAGCTTCTATTTTGACCAATGAAGTTTTCATAATTTTCAAATTAATTGACGATAAATCATAGTTTATGTGTCGGTTCTTATGGAACGAATCGCCAACATGTTTTGGCGGGAGAAAAAATGAAATATGTAAAAAATAATGTTAAAAACAACTTAAACAAGAAGAATATCAATTTCAGTTGAACCAAAATTGTATTTGCATAACATGTTTTATAAAGCAATACAACTTCATTGAAATTTATACGTAACTATGAATGTTATACTGATAGATTTGTTTAACATCATATATGTTTGAATGTATATAATTATAACGTATTATCATTAACTAAATATGTTTCTCATTTGCTTGCCCATTGGTTATGTTATCATCTTGTAGTGAATATAGACTGGCCTCCTATCTCACTCACTTACTCTCTCTCTCTTTCGCCTTCTCTCTCTCTCTCTCTCTCTCACTCTCTCTCTCTCTCTTCCTCTCCCTCATTTCTCTCTCTCTCTCTCACTCTCTCTCTCAAACAGACGTCAAAATAAACAATACACTATAGTTAAAAATAATGTTTTGTTACTCAAGCATAATAATAAACGAAGCTTTCACATCACTCATACGTTTAAAGGTATCTGTTTTGATATTTTAATATGAACTTGGCTACTTATAAAAGCCAATTCGGCGGTTTCTTACTAAGTAAGAATTATTTTTAATTTGGCCAAACGTTCAATTTAAGGTACAGAGTGCTGTATAATATCTGTGTTTATACTATTCTTCGGTGGTATTGTTTTACATTTTCATTCGGCGGATGGTAAAGTAAAACATTTCATGCAATCGAAATCCTGGGTTCTCAATTGTCTGTCTTATCGATTTTGATGAGATAATAAAAAACTGACATTACAGCGTAATAATATCAGTTTCGTTTTAATGGGAGGCACTTAACAAGCGCTCTGAACATTTGTGACATGAATCTCTGACAGTCAATTTTAAGCATAGTTTTGTAAAAATTGGATAGTTATTCAATTACAGGTACTGTTTTAAACACATGTTTACATTAAAACTCAATGGTTGATGCAATTATTATTATTGACAATAGTTGATAAGATAAAGATAAGAGAAGGGAATTTAACAAACAAGTTATCATAGATATTTCCTACGTTTTACATCAACAAAACGAACAAACGACAAACATCCTAGTCAAAATCTGCAATAATTGCAGGCGATCATAAAAACCTTCTAAGTATTTCATAATTAACCTCTTAAAGGCAGGTTTGATAACCTTATTTTACTTAAAAAACAGTAAACGGGACAATAGTAGGGACACAATTGATATGATGATACTTCGCTATCTCAGAAAGGGAAATAATGTCAGACAATGATACCAAAACTATATAAAAAAGTTATTGGAAATGTTCTGTGAAGTGAGTACCAACTTCAATCAGTTGTGAGAAACCATATTGGGTATACATCTATTCAATCTTGTTTATTGAGAGTTGCTTGAAACAATCGAAAATAAAATCACAAGTATCGAGTTTGTTCTACGAACTGTAATACCTGTATCTACTGCGAATCATTAATAATAAACAACACTACTGTCTAGCATTTGCAAGACGATAGAAAGACCAAAATAGTAGATTTTTCTGCTTTACAATAACTTCTTACCAAATGCATTCTATATCGTTGACCTCAAGATCAGATAGACACAAGGTAGAAATCCCTGCTTAACATAAACCATAACTCAGGCTGGCTTGAAAAGATCTGCCATCCCATGGGATTGGGTATGATTTTGAACATTAAGTATTGTTAGGGAAAACACGTTTGAGCTTACATAAATGATTTCACATAGATTTTCGTTATTGAAATTTAGTATTATTTTATCGTCTTTAGGTTTCTCCTGTTGTGTTTTGTATTTCCAAGTCTATCGCAGTTCCGAATTTACATTTAACTCATTTTAACGTATTTGCATACGCTCATGATTTCCTGTACGATACGATAACATTTTCTATCAATTTGAATAAACAGGCCGATCTTTCGTGACCGCTGTAAACGTTATTTGAAAGACCTGGGTCATGCATATGTAAATGAAAGCACATGTTTCTTGATGTCAAAAGGTGTAGCACTTATTGGCACATAAATCGAGAAAGGTCTCAGGAAGGCTATTAGAACGAGGGAAACACAAGAGTATATAAGAACATTTAAATGTTTTCCTTTTTACTTATACAGTACTCTGTTATTGTCATTATGTTATCCTATGGTCCATTTTTTAAAACATAAACACGTGCAATTAAGATGTCTCTATAACCACGATCTGTTTTACAGACCCACCTATAGCTACAGGCCAGGGCAGAACAGTTGTCTCTCGAAACCAGTCTATGACGGAAGCAGAATTTCGAGCATTGTATTTGTGCAAAGAGGATATTATTCTACAAATCGACCCTTTATATGTGTCGTCAACACTTCGTAGAAAATACCCTCGATTTAAAAAGGTTTACCAGATAATCCACGATTTGGTACCAAGTGACAGAGAAATTGTCTCAGAAATGTTGATTCGCCACCTGCCACAGAAGATTTCCTTATACGACTTCGTATTTGTTCTTGTAGAATGTGGGAATAGAAAATTAGCAGAAAAGTTGTACCTTTCCCTTTTCAAACAAAATTCCGCTATAAACTTGATAAATATACATACATTGACATCAAGTCAAAGGCCATTTCTAAACAATACGATTGATGATTTGAAAATGAAGGTAGATGACGCACAGTTCACAAATCCTCGGCTTAAATTTAGCCAATTAAGAGACAGTTTTACCCTACAAATGAACAATGAAAGAAATGTTAATGAGAGACAAATCCTTGCTGACAAATGTGTAGCAGTTATTGGGCTGAAATCGACGCAATAGCGATTACATTTGACAAAGGTCTATTCAAAAAAGACCTCTTCATCAAAATGAAAAGTCTCGCAAGCATGACAAGTAATACTCTCCTTACAGATGTTGTTTATTTTTGCCGGTTAGCAAACGCACATGCTATTGCAGGACACTTTGATGAAAGCGAAAAAATGCTCGAAGCTGCTCGTTGTAAGGCCGTCCACATTGGTCTTTGCCGTGAACTTTTGTTTATGTTTTATATTGAAGTACAAGTAAAGCTACACAAGTTTGAAAGGACGCCAATAGTTGATGAAAGGCGGGCCATATCATTATTGGGTAGAATGGGTATTGAATGTGCTGAACAGGATGATAAAAAGACGTGGATAAGATCCTTTGTTTTGAAAATTGTATTCTGCTTGCTTGGTCTTGGGAACAAAGCAAACGTTATTGAAAATTGTCCTGTTAACGAAACATGCATTGTAGAAGCAAAGGAACTTTTTGCCGATATAGATAAACACTGGACTGGCATAGAAACTAGACGAAAAATGCTTTACTATGTTGCTAGAGGTAGAATCGCTGAGTTGACAAAACAGTACCAGGACTGTCTGGTCAATTTACGATTATCAATGGAATTTGCTCTTAAAGGCCCTTTTTACGAGTATGAATCCATTTTAGCTTACTTTGGTAAGATGGAAACTCTGACGCATCAGAAGATTCAACACACAACCATAACATCACGGAGGGAAACGGATACAGACGTGCTTGATGATATGGTAGATGATTCAAGAAACAATCTTTTAATAAAAAGCTCGTCATTTAACCAGAGTCCCGACATTATCAGCATCCGTTCATTTAATGATGACGAACCATTCCAAAACAGAGGCTTAACTCTCCAGTAGCATCGAATAAGACATCAAATTTGTCTGTTCAATTGCCATTCAGTGGCCGAACATCATCCGGCAATAGTGATAAAGATTCTTTCATGAAACCTATATGGCTGGATTCCTCTGAACATCCGTACCATACCCAAGAACACTTACATCGAGAAGTTCCACACATCATGGAAACGTATGGTACATTCGATCCTTCAGAATAATTTATGTTTGATACTGAAACGGAAACCCGAATTCCGCCAGCCGGTCGTGACAGTGCTCGCAATACACCATGTCAAACAAGAGAAAGTTCTTCAGATGCTCAAGAAGGTGATCAGAAAGAGGGAAGTACAAGAGTAGAACATTTAAATGTGTACCAGTCGTTCAAAGAGTCAGATTTATATGAAAATCTGCCCTCTCTAGATAGCGACGACATGTTTGGTGATTGACAATGTATTTGCACTGCTCCCAATTGAGTAAGTTTACCAGTATTCTACCTTAAGATAGACAAACAGTGCTGTAGAAAGTGAACCAGCTTTAGCCAGGACATTTTCATTTCTTATATGCAAGGTTTGAATCCGTGGTATTTGGATTCACCTACTGCTTGCTATCTTGTTGGCTTGATGTTATATTTATCACATTTATATGAGTTTAAAAAAGTAAAAGTTTATTTGAATAGTTTATCATTCAATTAAATAAATGAACGTTTGATGGAATAACTAAGTTTTATATATTGTTAGTAAACGAACATTATTAACATATGCACAATCATCCATTACTGTGTCAAATGCCAGATATGTTTTTAATCTCAAGTGAAGGAAATATCTCCTCAAAATGTGTTTTCTTAATCTGTTTTAAATCACATTTTACAAACGCTTATCTCATGTTCTAATACACTTATACACTACTCTGTTTTGTTATTATGTTTATTGCTGACAAAAGTGTAGAACTTATTGACATATAAATAGAGAAAGGTCTTCAGATTCACAAGAAGGTTATCAGAACGAGGGAAGTACAAGAGTACTTTAATGCATGGTTTGAATCCGTGGGTTTCACGTACTGCTCGTATCTTGTTAATGTTTACTTGATGATTTATCAAGAATATCTGAAAATATACATGACATAACTTTACAAGTAGGGTTTATTTGATCCTGGAATGTTGCAAAATATTTGTTATGAGTAAGAAAAAATAGAAGACTACTTTCTCTTGAACCGGTTTTCAGCTTTTGGAAACCGATACATTCAAATCGATTTAATACATTGTTTAATTCGAGGTCATACCAGGCAGTTAGGCAGAAGTTAGTGTTGACTGAAGCGGCCGGAAAAGACTGACTTAAATCCTCGTGCGCATTGTAAATCGTATTAAAACATGCTCCGTGCATTTACTGGAAATAATAATATGCGAATTTTCAAGTACAACGCAGAGTACGCAATTTAAATTGGGAATATGTAGAAATAATAAAAAAACAGGTACCTGTTTTAAATTGTTTTGCATTTTTCAAGACATCAATGTTTTTCTATAAGAGGGATTTATTTCCGCTTTTTTAATAGTGAACGCAAATATTGCTAAATGTTTAAGCGCTAAATTGCTTTTATCACAGGAGTCCTTTTACATATTGTTACATTATATGTTAGTGACATTGTTTTTTGATGAGATAATATAAAACTGTCACTACTGCGTGATAATATCACTTTCGTTTTGATGGGAGTCTCAAAACAAGTGCTATGAACAATTCTGACATAAATCTCTGATAGTAAATTATTAGAATAGTTGTCAAAAATGGATAGAAATACGAATACATGTACTGTTTTAATTACGTGTGTACATTTAAACTCAATTACTGTTGCAATCATTACAAGCTATTGACAATAGTTGATATAAAGAAAATATAATTTAACAAACAAGTTATCATAGACATTTCCTACTTTTTACATCAACTTAACGACAATTCTCAAGCATGGAATATCATCGTTATCTTAGCGTTTTGTCATTATTATGCAAACATGCTACTTTTATAAAGGAACTGCAGATGAATCTTACTTTAACTTTTATGGGTAACTGTTCTTTTTTCAAATGAACATGACTGCATTTATAAACCTATTCGGCGGTTACTTACAAACTAAAAATTATGGCCATACTTACAATAAAAGGAAAAAAGTGCTGTGCATTTTTTTGTGTTTATATAATTTCCGGTGGTATTGTTGAACATTTCCATTTGGTGGAAGGTAAAGTAAATCATTACACGGAAACGAAATACTGGGTTCCCAAGTATGTCTGTCTATTTGATTATAGTTAGGTAAGAGTTTAGCTTTCGGGTGTAACATATATATTCCTGTATCGTTTTAATGGGAGTTTCAAAACAAACCCTATGAACGATTTTGACATGAATCTCTGACAGTCAATTTTAAGAATAGTTATGTTAAAACATGGATAGATATACGAATACAGGTGCTGTTTTAAATACGTTTTTACATTTAAACTGAATGAGTGTTGCAATCATTACAACTTATTGACAATAGTTTATTAGAGAAGGGAATTTTGAACAAACAGGTTGTCATAGACATTTACTACTTTTTACGTCAACAAAACAAACAAACGACAAACATCCCAGTCAAAATCTGCAATAATCGTAGGCGATCATAATAACCTTCACTTATCTCAAAATTAACTTCTTAAAGGCAAGATTGATAACCTTATTGTACTTAAAAAACAGTAAACGGGACAATAGTAGCGACTTAATTGATCTGACAATGCTTCGCTATCCCAGAAAGGGAAATTATGTCAGACAATGAAACCAAAACTATATAAAAAAGTTATTGGCAATGTTCTGTAAAGTGAGTGGCAACTTCAATCAGTTGTGACAAACCATATTGGGTATAAATGTTTTCAATTTTGTTTTTTGAGAGTTGCTTAAAACAATCGAAAATAAAATCACAAGTATCGAGTTTGTTCTACGATCTGTTATACCTGTATATACTGCGAGTCATTAGTACTAAACAACACTGCTGTATAGCATTTGCAAGACTATAGAAAGACCCCAATAGTAGATGTTTCTGCTTTAATATTACTTCTTACCAAATACATTATATATCCTTGACCTCAAGATCAGATCGGCACAAGGCAGATATACCTGCTTATACATAGACCATAACTTCAAAAGGCAGATTTGAAAAGTACTGCCAACCCATGGTACAAGGTATAATTTCGAACACTAAGTATTGTAGCGGAAAGCTATTTAAAATTACATAAATATTTTCACACATTGTTTTTGTGTTTTAATTTATTGAAATATAGTATCTTTTTATCGTATTTAGATTTCTTCTGTTGTGTTTTGTATTTCCAAGTCTATCGCAGTTCCGAATTTACATTTATCTATTTTAACGTATTTACATACGCTCTTGATATTCTGCACGATAACATTTGCTATCAATTTGAATTAACAGGCCGATCTTTCGCGACCTCTGTCAACGTAGTTTGAAAGACCTGGGTGTTGCGTATGTAAATGAACGCACTGATATTGCTGCAAGGCTTGGAACAGTACAGAGGGGAGAAAATTGCACTGAATTAATTATGTATTGTTTATATGAGTTCCTTCCCCATAGGACCTTATTTTTAGAATTATTACCTTGACCTTTATCCCGATTACCCCTAGAATCAAAAGAAGTCATCTACTGGTCAGGCCCAGCCTCTAAGTCAAGTTTGAGGCCAGGGTTGCAGGCAGTGTCGAGTTATCACTCGAACAACCTTTTCACATTCACGGTCACTGTGACATTGACCTTTAACCGATCACTTCTGAAATCTATAGGGGTTATCTAATGGTCACACTCAACCCCATGTCAAGTTTTATGACTTTAGGTCTAGGCATTGTTGAGTTATCACTTGGACAGTATTTTAGCATTCCAGGTCTCTTTGACATTGATCTTTGGTCAGATGACCCTTAAAATCAACAGGGTTCAACTACTTGTCAGGCCCAGCCTTCGTTCCAAGTTTGATGACCATTGGGCTATGTATTGGCGAGTTTGCATTCAAGGTCACTGTGACCTAGACCTTTGACCCGAAGATCCCTAATATCAATAGGGGTCATATATTGGTCAGGCCCAACCTCATCCTCAACTTCCATGTCAAGTATAAGGCCCATTGGTGTAGGCATTGTGGAGCTATCTCTCGGACAATCTTTTAGCATTTAAGGTCAGTGTGTCCTTGACCATTGACCTGATGACCCCTTAAATCCATAAAGGTCATCTACTGGTCGGGCCCATCCTTCATGTAAAGTTTGATGACGATAGGTCTAGGCATTGTTGAGTTATCACTCTGACAAGCTTTGACAACCTTTTACTATTTAAGGGCACTGTGACCTTGACATTTGACCCGATGACCCCTGAAATCAAAATTGGTCATTTACTGGTCAGTCCCAACCTAGTCATTCTAAAATGCCGTCCAGGCTTTTTTTAATGATGGTTAGCCTGGACGTCATTCATAACAAAATTCGTAAACATGTTCAAAATGCCGATCAGAATTTGGTCGCACATTTATTAAGATTATTCCAATTAAGTCAATGAAAACAAAAAGGAACACTTTACCTGTTAAAATTAATCCTTTTTACATCAATTGCACTATATATCATAAAATAATAATGTTCCGAATTGTTTAAACAACATGCATTTTTAAACACCATAAAAATTCACCAAACACCATTGTTTTTGTTAACGAATGTAGCCGAGAATATCCGAATGCATTTTCTTTTCTCTGGTTAAGGTTACACATGGCTATTAATTACTTAAGTACGAGCTGATAGTGTCATTGGCAGTAGTTTTGTTCAGGCAACTTAAATGCTGTATTGTTAACCATTAAATTGCAAACTGAATCAAATAGCAATATCATTCAGTTTGTTGAATGTTACCAAAAGTATGGGAAGAATTTTCATTTGCATGCATGGCATTTTTTCAATTCGTTTTCATTATTTTCTTTGTAATTAAACCCTCACTTGCGCTCACTTGGATGTCTTCGGGCTTTTGTATGCTTCGTATTCTTTGTTTGGTTTCCGAAAAGCATCCATATTCTGACACACAACAAAAAAAACTTGTTCAAGTTCTTGTCACATACTTGTGGTAAGAGCAACCTAAGGTACAAACTGGTGACTGTGCGAGCTCTTTCCTCCCTACCTCCTTCCTACCAGTAGGCGAGTTAGTTTTCTGGTGTTCCCCAGTGAACGATCATTTGTATGTATGGTGACAAAAACCTGTCATGACGAGATTATTTTGAGGATTTTAATTGTCATCTATTGACATAAAAACATTTCTACATTTCTTTCATCTTTCCCACATGCACCTAGCCTCCCGTCCAAAAATGACCATACATTATAAATACAAAACGTGTGCTTTTACTTTGTATGACAGAAATGAGAATACTGGGGAACATTACCGGTTTGCCTTTATAAGCTTTGTGAAATTTCATAGCGTCTCTTTGAACCGCTGGCGCGTTCACGCCACAAACTGGGCATCTGACCTTCTATAGGATTACAATTTAAATGTATAGTCGGCGAAGATTGCACAAGTGTCTCATAACAGCCCGAGACATAGTCTATACGAGCATAAAGGCCCAATTATCACGCAGAGGCCTGGATTTGTCATGTTTTAACCTCTTAAACACATAAGTGTTATTTAATTTATAACTGTTTACCAATAAAGTTCTTTTTTTTTTAAAAAAAACACACAACAATTCTAACTCTAGTTCTTTTCCTATCAGCTTTAAGCTTGACGATGGAAATGCACTTTAGTCAGAAAAAAGCAAACAACAATGTTCTGCTATAACGTTTTTCTATCAATTCCATTAAAATAGTAATTTCCTGAAGGTTCCCTTTAGTTGAGTTTTGTATAGGTTTTCTGATGTGAGGAATAAGGTTTTCTGTTAGTATAAATATCATCATAAAAACATCTGTTCTAGCGAAACTATATATATAAACACAGAATAAATTAATAGAGTCAGCAAAAACGCAATATTCTCTGATTATTGTAAACTTGGATTGTCATGTTGAAGTCAAAATTTAATTAATAGATTACACTATAAAACATTTTCATTCACTTAGCGTAACAATATCGTTGATATACATGTTTTTTTTTAATATTTAGTCTTATTTTGCTTTATTGTTTAATTGAATTATATATATATATAAATATATTAATAATTAATAATATAATAAATTATTTCATAGTAAATTTGAAATGAATTGTTTAACTAATAAAACCAGTTTAACATATTTTCTTACACTATTACTGCTAACTTACAAACACTAATTTGTAACAATTTACATGTCACTATAACCACGATGCGTTGTTAATGCAGTTTAATTATTACGCTATTTTACAGACCCTCCAATAACTACAGGCCAGGGCAGAATATTTGCCTCTCAAAACCAGTATATGACATATGCTGAATGTCGAGCATTGTGTTCGTGCAAAGTGGAGATTATTCTACAAATCAACCCTTTATTTGTGTCGTCAACACTTCGTAGAAAATACCCTCAATTTGAAAATGTTTACCAGATAATTCACTATTTGGATCCAAGTGACAGAGAAATCGCCTCAAAAATGTTGATTCCCCACCTGCCACAGAAGATTTGCTTTTTTGACTTTGTTGTTGTTCTTGGAGAATGTGGCTATAAAAGATTAGCAGAAAAGTTGTACCTTTCCCTTTTCAAACAAAATACCGATGTAAGCATGAAACATATACATACATTGACATCAAATCAAAGGCCATTTTTAAACGAAATGATTGATGATTGGAAAATGATGGTGGATGATGCACAGTTCACAAATCCTCGGCTTAAATTAAGCGAATTAAGAGACAAGTTCATCTTACAAATGAACAATGAAAGAAATGTTAATCAAGGACAATTTCTTTCTGACAAATGTGTAGTAATTATTGTCGCAGAAATCGATGCATTTGCTATAACATTTGACAAAGGTCTAAACAAAGGGCACCTTTTTACCAAAATGAATAGTCTCATTAGCAAGACAAGTAATTCTCTGCTAACAGATGTTGTTTACTTTGGCCGGTTAGCAAACGCATATGCTATTGCAGGACGCTTGGATAAAAGCGAAAAAATGCTCGAAGCTGCTCGTTGTAAGGCCGTCCGCATTTGTTTTTGCCGTGAACTTCCGTTTATGTTTTATATCGAAGTGCAAGTAAAGCTACATAGCTTTGAAAGGACGCCAACAGTTGATGAAAGGCGGGATCTGCTCATATGGGGTAGAATGGGTATTGAATGTGCTGAACAGAATGGTAAAAAGACGTGGAGAAGATCCGTTGTATTAAGAATGGTATTCTGCTTGCTTGGTCTCGGGAACCGTGCAAACGTTATTGAAAATTGCCCTGTTGACGAAGCATGCATTACAGAAGCAAATTAACTAATTAATTAAGAAGCCGATATAGATAGAAACTTAACTAAAATAGAAACAAGAAGAAAAATGTTTTACTTTCTTGCTAGAGGTAGAATAGCGGAGTTGACAAAAGAGTACCAAGACTCTCTATACAATTTACAATTATCTATGAACCTTGCTGATGAAGGTGATTTTTACGAATTTGAATCCATTTCAGCTTACTTTTATAAGATGAAAAATCTGACGAATCAGACACTTAAACACACAGACAACACATCATGGAGAGAAACGGAGACAGAAGTGCTTGATGACATAATATAAGATAAAACAAGAAACAATTTTTTAATTAAAATCTCGTCATTTGACCAAAGTCTCAACACTATCAGCATCCGTACATTTGTTGAAGACGAAACCATTCCGAAAGTCAGGCTATATTCTCCAGTAACATGGAATTCGACATCAAATCTGTCTGTTCGATTGCCATTAAGTGGCTGCACATCATTCGGCAATAGCGATGCAGATTCTTTCACGAAACCTAAATGTTTGATTTCCTCTGAACATCCGTACCATACCCAAGAACATTTACACCAAGAAGCTTCACATATCATAGAAACGTATGGCACATTCGATTCTTCAGAATTATTAATCTCAGAAACTGGAACGGAAACCCGAATTCCACCTGCCGGTCGTGACAGTGCTGGCAATACACCATGTCAAACAAGAGAAAGGTATTCAGATTCCCAAGAAGATCATGAAAAAGAGCGAAACACGGGAATGGAACATTTAATTGTGTCAGAAAATCTGTCTTCTCTGGATAGCAACGATATGTTTGGTAATTGACATGGTACTTGCACTGTGCCTGATTGAGTAGGTTTACCAGTATTCCACTTTAAGATAGACAAACAGTTTTGTAGAAAGTGAACGAGCTTCAGCCAGGACATACCAAGCACTTAAATGCAATGTTTGAATCCGTGGTATTTGGATTCATGTTCTGCTTGTTAATGTTGGCTTGGTGATATATCAATCAAGCTACAGGTAGTCTCGTATCTTCATAGATTTGTTGAATGTTTTAAATTGAAAATACAATTTTGTTAATGCTGTTGTTTGTTTCTCAATAAAAGTATGGTCTCTGAGTAAGTTTTGATTCTAATTGTGTTTTGTTCGATGTGGTTATTAACCGGCCTTGTGAATCCGATGCACACATATGTGTATTTCAGATGTGTGGTGACCGAAACTTATTTTGGTGTAATTTTAAAGCGTTTTATGTGCAGAGCAAGACTATGTGAAAATATAAATGACATAAATTTTCAAGTAGGGTTTATTTGAACCTGGAATGTTGCAAAATAATAGCTATCAGTAAGAAACAATAGAAAACTACTTTCTCTTGATCCGGCATTCATCTTTTGGAAACCAATACGTTCAAACCGATTTAATACATTGTTTAATTCAAGGTCATACCAGGCAGTAAGGCAAAATTCAGTGTTGACTGAAGCGGCCGGAAAAAAAACTGACTTAACTCCTCTTGCACATTGTAAATCGTATTAAAAATATGTTCGGTGCATTTGCTGGAAATAATAATATGCGAATTTTCAAGTACAACGCAAAGTATGCAATTTAAATTTGGAATATGTAGAAATAAAAAAATAAATTCAGGTACCTGTTTTAAATTGTTTTGCATTTTTCAAGACATCAATGTTTTTCTTTAAGAGGGATTTAGTAGTGAATGTAAATATTGCTAAATGTTTAAGCGTTAAATTGTTTTTATCACAGGAGTCCTTTTACATATTGTTACATTATATGTTAGTGACATTGTTTTTTGATGAGATAATATAAAACTGTCACTACTGCGGAATAATATCACTTTCGTATTGATGGGAGTTTCAAGCAAGTGCTATGAACAATTCTGACATGAATCTCTGATAGTAAATTATTGGAATAGTTTTGTTAAAAATGGATAGAAATACGAATACATGTATTGTTTTAAATACGTGTTAACATTTAACGATTGTTGCAATCATTACAAGTTATTGACAAGAGTTGATAAGAGAAGAGAATTTAACAAACAAGTTATCATAGACATTTCCTACTTTCAACAATAACGACACTTCTCATGCATTGAATATCGGCGTTATCTCGGCGTTTTTCCTTAATATGCGAGCACGCTACTTTTTAAGAAAGGGACTGCATGATGAATGTTACTTTTATTTTAATGTGTAACTGTTTTTTTAAATGAACTAAGCTGCATTTAAAAACTAAGTCGGCGGTTACTTGCAAACTAAAAATTATATTGATTTGGCCACACTTACAATAAAAGAAAAATAGTGCTGTGCATACTCTTTGTGCTTATATAATTTTCCGGTGGTATTTTTTAACGTTTCCGTTTGGTGGAAGGTAAAGTAAATCATTACACGGAAACGAAATACTTGGTTCTCAAGTATGTCTGTCTTATTGATTATAGTTAGGTAAGAGTTAAGCTTTCGGGTGTAACATGATATATATCCTTGTATCGCTATTTGATATAATTCTGTAAAAGGACACTTCTGCGTTATACAATTAGTTTCGTTTTAATGGGAGTTGTAAAACAAGCCCTATGAACGATTTTGACATGAATCTCTGACGGTCAATTTTAAGAATATTTATGTTAAAAAAGCCATAGATATGCGGTTACAGGTTCATGTTTGAATACCTGTTAACATTTAAACTCTTTGGTTGATGCAGTTATTACAAGTTATTGACAATAGTTGATAAGATTAATCGATAATGTATAATTCTTTAAACCTATGCGGCCAAATATATTGATCATTTTAACAATAGATTGTACTAGATTTAAAACAACAGTTCTTTAAGAATATATAATACCTGCATGTAAATTTGGATGTTTTCATCATTCAATTATTTTTTTTAAATGTTTGGTACAAAAAATAAATATTGGATATATTGTAAACTGATGTTTATTTTTATTGTAATAAAATCAGGACCGTAATTGACATTGCCTTGTTCTTTATAATGCCAAAGGTATGATTTGATTTTATGCTTCAATATGTAAGATGTATCTCCTCAAAACCATTGCTCATTATCACTTTGATTCTAGTACATATATGTCTTATTTACAATAATACCACTATGTAAATACAGTAAATTGTATGTAATATGTTACAGAACACGGCAGTATGATTGTCTCTCATAACCAAGCTATGACGGAAGTTGAAGTTCAATCATTATATATGTGCAAAGAGGAAATTATTCTACTAATCGACCCTTACTTTGTGTCGGCAACACTTTGTACAGAATACCCTCGATTTGAACCTTTTCACCAGTTTATCCACCAGTTAGAACTGCGATATGACAAGAAATACGTATCAGAAGTTTTAATAAGCAACCTGCCACAATATATTTGCTTAAAGGACTTCACGTTTGTTCTTGAAGTATGTGGCTATACAGCATTGGCAGCAGAACTGTTACGTTCCCGTTAAAACTTGACGAGGCTACAACCTTAAAACATGTACATAGATCGACATCAGGACAAAGGCCATGGATAAGTAAAATGAATTTTAATTTGAAAAAGATGGTGGATGATGCACTGTTCACTAATCCTCGGCTTTATTTACGCCAAATCAAAGACATGTTTATCCTTAAGATGCAAAATGAAAGTGACGAATATCGGAGACAAATTCTTAATGACAAATGCATAGCATCTATTGGCGCAGAAATCGATGCAATAGCTATTACATTTGACGAAGGTCTATGTGAAGGAGCTGTCTTCACCGAAATGAAAAGTCTCACAAACGCGACAAGTAATACACTGCTAACAGATGGTGGGTATTTAGGCCGGTTAGCAAATGCAAATGCTATCGCAGGACGTTTCAATGAAAGCACTCACATGATCAAAGCCGCTCTTTGTAATGCATTCCATATTGGTCCTTGCTTTGAACTTGTGTTTATGATTTATAACGCAGTGCAAGTAATACTGTATTGCTTTGAAAAATCCCCAACAGCTGAAGTAAGGCGGGCTCTGTTAATGTGGGGTAGACGTGGTCTTGAATGTGCTCAAGAGGCAAATTTGGATGGAAAACATATGTGGAGAAGATCATTTGTTTTGAGAATGGTATTCTGCTTGCTTGGTATCGGGAACAGGGCAAACGTTATTGAAAATTGTCCTGTTGACGATACATGCATTGTAGAAGCAAATAAACTTCTTGCCGATATTGAAAACAACTTGACTGGAATAGAAACAAGAAGAGAAATGTTGTACTATGTTGCTAAAGCTAGATTAGCTGAGTTAACAAACCAGGACCAGGACTGTCTGGATTTTTTAACGAGCATCTTAGAAGCTTGCCCGTGAAGACGATTTTGACGAATTAAGATTCATTTCAGATTATCTTGATAATGTGAACACGCAGAGTCAACACCTAGCTCTCATAAAAGGGGGAGAACGGGAGAGGGAAGTGCTTGATAATTTAAGATTAGATGAAACAAAAAACTATGCTTTAAGTGGAAGCCAAAGTCTTGAGACTATCAGTATCCGTACATTTGATGATGACGAAACCATTCCAAATCTCAGGCTATACTCTCCAGTAGCATTGAGTTCAACGTCAACATCGGCCGGCAATAGCGATACAGACTCATTCACGAAACCTAAATGTGTGTTTTCCTCTCAAGATCCGTACCCTACCCAAGAACAATTACATGGCTCATATGAAACCCGAATTCCAGCTGCCGTTGTGGAAGTGCTAGCAAAACACCGTGTCTAACAGTTGAAAGGTTATCAGATTTTCCTGAAGGTTTTCAGAAAGAGGGAGACACAAGTGTAGAACATTTAATTGTGTGGTTTAAAGATTCAGATGAATTTGAGAATATGACCTCTCTGGATAGCGACGATATGTTTGGTGATTGACATGTCACATGCGCTGCGGATTATTGAGAAGGTTTAATACTGTTCCACTTTGAGAAAACAGTTTTGAAGAAAGAAAACGAGTCAAAGCCAATGCATCAACTATACTTTTATTGCAAGGTTCATTCCGTGTATATAACACTCTATACATCTATTCCACAATCTGTAGTTACAAACAAGGGAGAAAACTACTTATATGGCAGTTACTGATAAAAAACCTTTTTTATCAATGATCGCTCAGATTAGAAGTATCTTCCATGGCCGAAAGTCATTCCGACCCGAGCGTAGGGTGTTTTACGGAAACGAGGTTTACCGAGTTTCCGCAAAAAACCCTGCGCGAGGGTCGTGATAAACCTATCTTACACGAGCGGCTATGGTAGATGCTTTTTCTCCCACCTCAGTTAAACAATATTAAGTAAAAATGTACTTCTTTGCTGGAACTCGTTTGTGCTTAGTGAAAATAATTGCGTACGGATATGCGATAATTCGTGGTTGTCATGGATATTCGCGCAGTGATTCAGAGTATGTAAATGGTCTGATCGGTCTTTAAATAGTTCTAAGAAAAGTGAAACATTATTTCTTGAAAGGTGCGTGAAAACTTTTTTCTGGTGACATTTGAAGCGAGAAATAATTAACTAGCGTTCTAAATATTGCCACCAGACAAGGTTTCCATGATGCGCTACAGACGACAGTCTTCAACAAGGTAGGTAATTACAATATGGTGACCATTAAAAGAAGTTCCATACGGGCATTTTATCTTCGCCCGTGGGCAAGATAAGAATTTCTAGCATGGTTGAATTAATGGATCTACTTATCTGAGATGGGAGAAAAATATATCTATTGGACATGCACAGATGTCATTGAAGTTTTAAATTTTGTACTTTTGTATATTGTTTTTCTAAAATTCGGTAAATGTTTATATAAACAAACAATTTGCATTCAAATCGGTGCCAATTATGCACTTTTACTTGCAGACCTCTTTTTATGCTGCTATGAAAGTGAATATATGTTGAAATTATCTAAGTCTGGAGGTCCCGTTCTTGTTGATAAATTCAAAAACTACTGAAACAGGGAAAAAAACTTCCTCAAATTTTGTTAATGAACATCATAATCTTATATCAAAGTACAATTGTAGTCTTAAATCACTGATTACTGAATGTATTGCTCATCCCGATTTATATGGTGATGTTTTAAAGAAAATTCGTAAAATTAAAATGTTTCCAGCAGATAGTTGGGCAGATAGTCTCAATGAAGTACTTTATGCATACTCTGATAAGATTTATCTTTTACGATTTTTCTTCATTTAGGATTTGTTGGGATAAGAGTGAGGTTTGTGCACGTAAACTGGTTTAAACCCCAGTAAATTCACATTTTACTGACCTTTCAAAGGCGGTACCTAACACTCCTTGATAAACAGACATAGTTTTTTATATGTGGAATGTATGTACTGTGCTGTTTGTGGAGTTTTGTGCTGTCTTTCTATGTTTATTGTTTGTGATTTTTTGATTTTGTGTTCTATGTCATTGGCGTTTACTCAGTGCCATTCCACCGGGATAATGTTTATACATTTTGCTACTGTGCTTGTTTCAATAGTTTTTCAAAAAAGTATTCATGTTCTTCTATTGTCCTTGTTCATGTTTGGCTCGTTGACATATCTATTACTCTACATGCAACATGTGTTGTCTCATACCTTGATTTTGTTTTAGCTCACCTTAGCCGTAGGCTGAGGGTGAGCTATTAGGATCGGTTAATATCCGTTCTCCGTCGTCCGTCCACATTTAATTTGTTAACACTCTAGTGGTCACATTTTTGCCTAAATTGTCACGAAACTTGGGTCACATGACCTAAAAATAGAAAAAATCTTGTTAACAATCCAGAAGCTATTTTTTTCAGTTAAAATATCATGGAAATTTGTCAGAAAGTTTGTTTCGAGGATTTCTAGCTGAAGTCCGAATATGGGTCATCTGGGGTATAAAACTAGGTCACAGAGCCCAAATATGAAAAAAACACATTGTTTACAATCTAGAGGTAACATTTTCAGCCCAAATATCCTGTAAATTTGTCAGAAAGCTTGTTTTGTTGATTCCTAGCTCATGTTTAAATATGGGCCATCTGGACTTAGAAATAGGACACAGGACCAATATATAAAAAACCTTGTTAACACTCTAGAGTTAACATGTTTAGCCCTAATACCTGATTTTTTTCAGAAGGGTTGTTTCAATGATTTCTAGCTCTAGGTCGAATATGCGTTATTTGTGGTCAAAAACTAGGTCACAGAGCCCAAATATTGAAAAGCCTTGTTTAACACTCTAGGTATAACATTTTCAGCCCAAATATCCTGTAAATTGTCAGAAAGGTTGCTTTGATGATTTCTAGCTCAAGATCGAATATGGGTTATCTGGGGTCAAAAACTAGGTCAGAGTGCCCAAATATGGGGAAACCCTGTTAACACTCTAGAGATAACATTTTGCGCTCAAATATCCTGGAAATCTGTCATAAACATTGTTTTGTTGATATTTAGATCATGTTTGAATATGGGTCATCTGGGGTCTAAAACTACATCACAGAGCCCAAATATGAAAAAACCCAAACCTGTTAACACTTAAGAGGTAACATTTTCAGCCCAAATTTCCAGGATATATGTCAGAAAGGTTGTTTCAATTATTTCTAGCTCAATTTCGAATATGGGTCATCTGGGATCAAAAACTAGGTCACAGAGCCCAAATGTGGAAAAACATTGTTAACGATCTAGAGGTAACAATTTCAGCACAAATAACCTGGAAATTTGTCAGAAATATGTTTTCGATGATAATAGCTCAAGTTCGAATGTGGGTCATCTGGGCTTAAAAACTAGGTCACAGAGCCCAAATATAGAACAACCTTGTTAACAGGTTAGAGGTAACATTTTCAGCCCAAATATCCTGTCAGAAAGGTTGTTGTGAACTAGTAAATAGAACGACCCGACTGTAACCGGAAACATTTTTTTCAAATGACCTCACGATAACGCGGGAAAAGATCAACCACTTAAAATCACTTTTAAACGTAAAATTGAAACACTTTAAGCAACAAAACGTTTAAAATATAATAACTTAACTCTTTCTAAAATGTTGATTTATATTTTACGGGACCTGCTGACACAATACAAATAATAACAAGATCAATATATTTTAGGTTGTCCGGTTAGCGCAGTGGTTAGCGCACTCGCTTCTCACCAAGGCGACCCGGTCGGGTTCGATTCCCGGCCTGGGCGCATGTGAGTTTGGTTAGTGGTCACAAAGCCGGACAAGTGGGTTTTCTCCGGGTAATCCGGTTCCCCCCACAACACAAGACCACACTCTCGCGCAACATCGTGCCAACGAGAAGGACTTGGTATAAGCTATTATAGCTTCCTTCACAATCGTTGCAAAATATATAATGTTTAAAGTTTAAAGTAATAGATTTTATGTATATTGTTATGCGATGAATTGCGATCCAAAAATAACCAAAGATGTTGCGTTCATTGATTGATAAACGCAATTGCCGAAAGGCAGTTGATTTAAGGAATGGAAGATGAGGTGTAAATAAAGGCTTTTATGTGGAATGCAAGATTATGTAAAGACTATAATGAACATACTTTTACAAATAAGGATAGTTATTCAACTAACAGGTCACAAATAGGTTATTTCAAGTTTGATTCCAGTTGAAAAGAAAAAAAAAACAAGCTTATATTATATTTTGTCCGGCTATTTATTTTACATATAGTCGGAATTCGTTATTTCAAACTCTGTTTTCTAGATGTTCTTGTTATGTCGAACTTTTGTCGCATGTGTTTGGTTTAGTTATACACTTAGTGTATTTCGGTTATATCGAATGTTTGTCATCTCGAAGTATTTCCCGAGGTTCCAACTACTTCGACGGGTTTGGACTGTATGCATTTTGAGTTATCTGTAAGAATTACGATAGCTTACGTTTGAGTAAATCAAATAAAAACAAAATGTCTTCTTTTCCTATTAAAAATGACAATAGGTTCACATTAATTAATTAGAATCAGAATCTGGCGGTGTAATCAGATCTGAGATACGTGCCCCAACACCTCTGTCCCCGTATTTTGGAAACACACTGACCTGTGCATTTACCTGCAGGCTATTATCATTATAGACTTTCTTGGGTAACCTTAAAATGGGGACACTAGACCTGGTAACTGCTCCAATCGCGTACATATTAATGCAAACGACAAGTTAATAACTCAGAAAAATTCTTAATATTTTTCCGCTACATAACAAATCAAAATTAAAAGCGCTTTCAATAGTAATGCAATACCAAATCTTTTTTTCGTTGAGCTATTGTCCAAGACAAAAAAACAACAAAACTCTTAGATGATCCAAGAATATGAGCCCTTATGTTGTACCTTTAATCTAAAAGAAAAATTACAGTCTTGTCGTTTCAAACAGCACAACACAAATTTAAAACTTGAAATAATAAAAAAGGGATCAGGCATTAAACAAATATGAAATTTTAGGGTCGGGTGCTTTAAATTGTTGATTTTCTCTTCAGTTTCTAACGTACTATTAATATTCTGTCTTTGGAGGATTTAAGGTAATTAGCAACTAGTTGCCCAAAAGGTTGATTTGTTCAAGGCCAGCTTCAATGTATTATCAGCTTGAATAAGATTATCGACAACAATTTATAATGTCTAGTCTTCAGCATCTTTTATTGTATTTCGTCGACGATATCGTTTATGTATACGAGGAATATCAAAGGACCTTAACTTTTGGAACCCCGCCGAACTATCGGGAAAGCTTCCGAGAACGCATTGATTTCGATTCTATAAATAGTTTTCATGCGATGAGAGATAATGCCCTTTTATACCACTTCTTGGTATTGAAATAAACCACGATGCAAGGCTCTTTCAAAGGCTTTGGAGATGTCACAGAGTACTGTGCTGATTTCTTTTTGTTCAACGAGGGCTGGACAGATAGAATGATACATTGGCACCAGTTGATTGACAGTCGAATCTCTAGGGACAAACCAAGATAGGAGACACGTTAAAACATTGTTTTTAACGAAAACATGTTTATGAATAATACATTCAAAGTCGAGTCACTTCAACAGAAGTTTTTATTTGTGAACTGCTCTTTGCTGTGCTGGAAGGAAGGTGATCTGTACAATCGAGCCTGCTTTGTGAAGTGTTTAGAATGTTTGCTTTGTCTAATGTATCTAAATATAACTGATTGTTGTGTCTGAGCGGCGAACTGCTCCGTGCTGAGTTTGGTGTTGATTTTTGTAAGTTTCAAAAAATCTGAGGAATGGTTTGATGGATGACGCACTGCTTCTGCAAATTTGTTTAAATGATTTTGATTTGCTGACCATATACATGTGTTAGTTTGATTTTGTTTGCGTGTTTAGGTGGAGTTGTCTGAAAGGGTGTCTGGTTTTTGCTAGTTTGAAATCTCACATTCGAATCGACTTACGGGTTTTGTTATGGAACCAAAGAGAAGCTGATGTTCGAAATGTTACATTTTTGTAAGGTATGCATTCACAAACCACCAATATAAACTGGTCTGTAAAATTTGACGTGTATACATATGTATTAAGATCAATACATGAATCTCAGTCAAAATCTTCAATAAAAGAACGCAGGTGATCATTATAAAATTTCAAAATTAACCCCTTAAAAGCCGGTAACCTTATTGTACTTAAAAACAGTAAATGGGACAATAATAGCGACATAATTCTGACGATGCTTCGCCTATTCCAGAAAGGGAAATTATGTCAGACAATGATACCAAAACTAAATGAAAAGGTCATTGGCAATGTTCTGTCAAGTGAGTACCAACTTCAGTCAATTCAGACAAACCATATTGGGTATTCGTATTTAAAATCTTGTATTTTGAGAGTTGCTTGAAATAATGGAAATTAAGATCACCAGTATCGAATCTGTTCTACGATCTGTTATGCCTGTATCTACTGCGAGTCCTATTGATTCATTAATAGGAAACAACAATGCTTTCTAACATTTGCAAGACGATAGCAATAGTAGATCTTTCTGCTTTACAATAAATTCTTACCAAATACATTTTATATCGTTGACCTCAAGATCGGATCGGTACAAGGCAGAAACACTTGCTTAAAAATAATCCATAACTTCAAAAGAAAGATTTGAAAAGTACTGCCATCCCATTGTACAAGGTATAATTTCGAACACTAAATATTGTTAAGGAAAACATGTTTGAAATTACATAAATAATTTCACAAATTTAATTTATGTTTTAAGTTATTGAAATATAGTATATTTTTATCGTATTTAAATTTCTCCTATTGTGTGTTGTATTTCCAAGTCTATCGCAGTTCGGAATTTACATTTAACTCATTTTAACTTATTTACATACGTTCTTAATTTTCTGTACGATAACATTTGCCCTGAATTTGCATTAACAGGCCGATCTTTCGTGACCTCTGTAAACGTGGTTTGAAAGACCTGGGTCATGCGTATCTAAATGAAAGCACTGATAATGCTGCAAGACTTAAACAGTACAGAAGGGAGAAAATTGCACTGAATTAATTATGTATTGTTAATCTGAGTTACCTCCCCCGTAGGACCTTACTTTTAGAATTATTATGCAATTTTATTCCTATTAGGTCAAACCCAGAACTACCAGGAGTTCTGCAGTTTATAAGAGTTTTCTTTTTCATTTCAGTGTTTTATAAGTGTGAGAACTGTTAATATACGCAAAATATTACTTTTAACTAAACATGAACTCTTTCTGTAAATCAAACAAACTTGCAGGTATGTTTCACATATTTTCCATTAAAATCTTGTAATTTCTAGTATGATTTTCAACTCCACATGGACTCTGTTGAACTTTCGTGGTCTATAACAAAAATCTTGGGCTGTCACTCAAGCCTTAAAACGAGATAAATTTTTTAGATAGCTTTCTTGATAAGATCGAAATGGGTACAATCAAATCATCATTAACACAACAAATAAAGTAACGAAAAGGGTAAATGTAGATATAAGGATTGTTTCTTAAGTATGAACGTTCCGCTGCAATTTTGCAAATTTACAAATAAGTATTCTCTCTGTCTCTCTCTCTCTCTCTCTCTCTCTCTCTCTCTCTCTGAGGAGAACCAAAAAGCATGGATTTACCTTGATATATCTGTTTGATATTTTTTTAAATGAACTCGGCTGCTTTAAAGAATTAATTCGGTTGTACCATAGGAACTTATATTGTTATTTTTTGGTTTGGCAATAAACCTACAATAAAAGGTATTGAGCCTGGTACACTATCCGTATTTATATCATTTTCTGATAAGGAAATGTGTACGGTTTATTTATCAGTTTACCGAAAAATGGTTAAAGCCCTAAACGGAAACGATACACTGGGTTCTCGAGTTGGTCTGTCCTATTGATTATCGATTATATATTTGCACGTATGGTTATCTCATAAATAACTTTAATCGATCACTTGAATTGCGATTTTACTGTGTCATAACATGCAATTTCAAACCAGGTTGACATGGATCTCTGTCAGTTTTACAGAAAATATTAAGGAAAGTTTTGTTAAAAAATGGATACACTTACAAATACAGGTACTGTTTTAAAACATTATTATTATTATTATTATTATTATTATTACTACTATTAATAATAATAATAATAATAATAATAATAATAATAATAATAATAATAATAATAAATAATTATTATTTGTTGAGCGCCGTTTTCATTAAAAAAACGCTCAAGGGCGCTTTACAATTAAACATGTGACATATAGCAGATATGTGGAAATCACAAACATGAAATATATTAACATATATAACAAATTCAAGTGAAATTCAAATCTTGTACCCCCCCCCCCCCCAAACACACACACATAAAATGTCTTAAAGCTGCACTCTCACAGATAAACCATTTTTACAACTTTTTTTTATTTTTTTGACATAGAAAGAGCATTTTTTTGCGTAAATATCTGCAAAACAATGATAAAAGATTGCTGACAAAAATCAGATCGTAGATGTTTATATTTCCGTTCGAAAATTAATGTTTTATGGCGTCAACCGTTACTAACGGTTTAAGAAAAATGCGTAAAACATCAATTTTTGAACTTAAATATAAAAATTTGCGATCTAATTTTTGTCAGAATTCTTATATAACTGGCCCCGATTTCTCGACACTTCTTAAGCTTAACTGGTTTAAGTCGCTTATTTCAATTAGCCAATATACATACTGAAAATGGATTTTGATAAATAAATGGTTTATTCTAGTAATTATACAGAGTATTCCTACATAATTTCTAAAATTTCTTGAAGAAGTAAATATAACACATTTTATGGAACAACAAAAATAGTGAGATCAGCCTAATCCTGTTATAAGGGACTTAAGAAGTTTCGAGAAATTGGGAAATTCGGGCCAGGTGTCCATGGATTTTCGCAAAAATTGGCTCGTTCCAAGACATAAAGTAAAAAAGTTTCCAAAACGTTTAATATGTGAGATTGCAGCTTTAAATTGCTACATGCGAATAAAATAAACATAACAAAATAAAATATGAATAAACAATCAACTCGAACAACCTTTTCATATTCAAGGTCACTGTGACCTTGACCTTTTACCCGATCACTCCTTTAATCAATAGGGGTCATATTCTGGTCAGACCCCACCTTTTTTCAGGTTTGATAACCATTGGCCTATCTCTTGGCGAGTTTGCATTCAATAGCAATAGGGGTCATCTATTGGTCAGGCCCAACCTCAGCCCCAGCCTCTATGTCAAGTTTGAGGCCCATTGCTGTAGGCATTGTTGAGTTATCACTCGGACAATTTTTAACATTCAAGGTCACTGTGTCCCTGACCTTTGACCTTCTGACCCCTTAAATCAATGGGATTCATCTACTGGTCAGCCCCAGCCTCAATGTCACGTTTGATGACCATAGGTCTAGGCATTGTTGAGTTATCACTCGGACAAGCTTTGACAACCTTTTACCATTAACAGGCACTGTAATCTTGACCTTTGACCTGAAGACCACTAAAATCAAAGGGTCATCTACTGGTCGGGACCGAACTTGATGCAAAGTTTGATGACCATATGTCGAGGAATTGTCGACATGGGCAAAGCAATATACCCCCTCTTCTTGGAAGGGTGGCATAATAAACGGATGAAGTATTCGTTACAGTTTATTGACATTGTTGATAAACTAATAATAATTTCACATACGCTTCTTGTATAAAGGTATATTTCTACAAACCTTTGCAAACAAACCTTTTTGTAACGTTGTTTACCTTCTATCGATTTAAGAAAAAGATACAATTATACAATTTTTTACTAGCTATACTTTAAATTAATTTGATATTTATCAAGACATTTGAAATGAATTGTTTGACTACGGTAACATTTTAATATATTTTCTTACATTATGTCTGCTACCTTATACACAATAATTTGTAACCGATCGCTATGTATTTTTGCAAAAAATACGTTTGCAAATGATAAAAGGGGCATTTTGTACCTATTTCATTGAGTATATTTGTTTGTATTGTTTAAAACGAGGAACAGATATGTTGATGCTGTTGTTTGTTTCTCAATATAAGTATGGACTCTGACCATATTTTGAATTTAAAGGTGTTTTATTCGATGTGTTAATTAACCGGCTTTGTGAATTCAATGCAAAAAAAGTGTGTATATCAGATGTCTGGTGACCCCATATAATTTTGGAGTCATTTTAAAGCGTTTTATTTGCAGAGCAAGAATATCTAAAAATGTACATGTTATAACTTTAAAATATATTTTTTTAACCTAGAATATTGCAAAATAATAGTTATCTACAATTAATGTCAGCCCTTACGTTATCTACTTTGTTCTGACCCGACATAAATACATGCATAACCAACAGTCGTCCCGCGCTAACATTAAATTGCTGTATCGTGCAGCAACTTTTGTACTTGTTGATAATATATCTGCACGTATGGTTATCATTTAAGTAACTTTAATCGGACACTTGAACTGTGATTTTACTGCGTCATAAAATCAAGTTCAAACGAGTTTGGCATGGATCTGTCACAGTAAATATTTGTGAAAAATTATGTTACAAATTGATACACGTACAAATACAGGTTGTGTTTTAAAAAAAGTGTTTTTATTTGAACTAAATGGTTGAACCCGTCAAAAAAAAGACAATTTAACAAACAAGTTATCATAAAAGGTAATTAGTGCTGTGTATTTTTTTTGTGTTTATATAATTTCCGGTGGTATTGTTGAGCATTTCCATTTGGTGGAAGGTAAAGTAAATCATTACATGGAAATGAAATACTGGGTTCTCAAGTATGTCTGTCTTATTGATAATAGGTAAGTGTTTAGCTTTTGCGTGTAACATATATATTCCTGTATCGCTATTTGATATAATTCTATAAAAGGACACTACTGCGGAATACAGTTATTTTGAATAGGAGTTTCAAAACAAGCCTTATGAACGATTTTGACATGAATCTCTGACAATCAATTTTAAGAATATCTATGTTAAAAATGGATAGATATACGAATACAGGTACTGTTTTAAATACGTTTTTACTTTTAAACCCAATTGTTGATGCAATTATTACAACTTCTTGACAATAGTTGAGAAGAGAAAGAAATTTAACAAACAGGTTATCATAGACATTTCCTACTATTTACATCAACATAATGACACTTCTCAAGCAAGGAATATTGGCGTTATCACGGCGTTTTGTCCTTAATATGCGAACATTGAACTTTTTAAGAAAGGGACTGCACGATGAATGTTACTTTTACTTTTATGGGTTCTCAAGTCTGTCTGTCTTATTGATTATAGTTAGGGAAGAGTTTGGCTTTCGGGTGTAATACAAATATCACTGTATCGCTATTTGATAGAATTCTGTAAAAGGACACTACCTCGTAATACAATTATTTTAGTTTTAATGGGAGTTTCAAAACAAGCCCTATGAACGATTTTGACATGAATCTCTGACAGTCAATTTTAAGAATATTTATGTTAAAAAAAGCAAAAGATATACGATTACAGGTTCATTTTTGAATACCTGTTAACATTTAACCTCAATGATTGATGCAGTCATTACAATTTATTGACATAAGTTGATATATGATAATCGATAATGTATAATTCGTTAAACCTATGCGGCCAAATATATTGATTACGTTAACAAGATCGCACTCGATATAAATCAACCGTGTTTTAAGAATATATAATATAGCTGCATGTACGTTTGGATATGTTTATCATTCAATTTAATTTAATGAAAATTTGGTACATAAAATAAATATTGCATTTATTGTAAACTTATGGTTATTCTTATTGTTATAAAATCCGGACTTTAATCAATTGCCTCATTCAATAAAATGCAAAACGAATGATTTGATTATATGCTTTAAAACGATTTCTTCTAATCACTTTGATTCTAGTACTTAAATGTCTTAATTGCAAAGATACCACTTTGTAAATACAGTAAATTGTATGTGATTTGTTACAGAACACGGCAGTATGATTGTCTCTCGAAACCAAGCTATGACGGAAGTTGACGTCCAATCATTGGTTATGTGCAAAGAGGACATTATTCTACTAATCGACCCTTACTTTGTGTCTGCAACACTTTGTAGAGAATACCCTCAATTTGAACCTGTTCACCAGGTTATCCACGAGTTGGAACTGACAAACGACAGGAAAGACGTCTCAGAAGTTTTAATAAGCCACCTGCCACAACATATTTGCTTAAAGGACTTCGTGTTTATTCTTAAAGAATGTGGCTATACAGCATTGGCTGCAGAACTGTTACGTTCCCGTTTAAAACTGAACGAGGCCACAACCTTAAAACATGTACATAGATCGACATCAGGACAAAGGCCATGGATAAGTAAAATGAATTTTAATCTGAAAAAGATGGTGGATGATGCACAGTTCACTAATCCTCGGCTTTATTTACGCCAAATCAGAGACATTTTTATCCTAAAGATGCAAAATGAAAGTGATGAATATCGGAGACAAATTCTTAATGACAAATGCATAGCATCTATTGGCGCAGAAATCGATGCAATGGCTATTACATTTGACGAAGGTCTATGCGAAGAAGCTGTCTTCACCGAAATGAAAAGTCTCACAAACGCGACAAGTAATACACTGCTAACAGATGGTGTGTATTTTGGTCGGTTAGCAAATGCAAATGCTATTGCAGGACGTTTAAATGAAAGCAAAAAAATGATCAAAGCCGCTCTTTGTAATGCATTCAATATTGGTCCTTGCTTTGAACGTGTGTTTATGTTTTATAACGCAGTGCAAGTAATGCTGTATTGCTTTGAAAAATCCCCAACAGCTGAAGTAAGGCAGGTTCTGTTACAGTGGGGTAGACATGGTCTTGAATGTGCTCAAGAGGAAAATTTGGATGGTAAACATATGTGGAGAAGATCATTTGTTTTGAGAATGGTATTCTGCTTGCTTGGTCTCGGGAACCGTGCAAACGTTATTGAAAATTGTCCTGTTGACGAAACATGCATTGTAGAAGCAAAGAAACTTCTTGCCGATATTGAAAAAAACTTGACTGGAATAGAAACAAGAAGAGAAATGTTGTACTATGTTGCTAAAGCTAGATTAGCTGATGTAACAAACCAGGACCAGGACTGTCTAGATAATTTACGAGCATCTAAGAAGCTTGCCCGTGAAGACGATTTTGACGAATTAAGATTCATTTCAGATTATCTTGATAAGGTGAACACGCAGAGTCAACACCTAGTTCTTATAAAAGGGGAAGAAAGGGAGAGGGAAATGCGTGATAATTTGAACACAGATGAAACAAAAAACTATGCTTTACTTGGAAGCCAAAGTCTTGAGACTATCAATATCCGTACATTTGATGATGATGAAACCATTTCAAAACTCAGGCTATACTCCCCAGTAGCATTGAGTTCAACATCAACATCGGACGGCGATAGCGATACAGACTCATTCACGAAACCTAAATGTGTGTTTCCCTCTGAACATTCGTACCCTACCCAAGAACAATTACATGGCTCATATGAAACCCGAATTCCAGGTGACGGTCGTGGAAGTGCTAGCAATACACCGTACCAAACAGGTGAAAGGTTATCAGATTCTCATGAAGGTTATCAGAAAGAGGGAGACACAAGTGTAGAACATTTAAATGTGTACCAGTCGTTTAAAGATTCAAATGTTTTTGAAAATTTGTCCTCTCTGAAAAGCGACGATATGTTTGGTGATTGACATGTCACATGCGCTGCGCCATACTGAGTAGCTTTAATACGGTTCCACTTTGAGAAGAAAATCAGTTTTGAAGAAAGTGAACGAGTCTAAGCCAGGGCATCAAGAATGCTTTTAATGCAAGGTTTCGTTCCGCGTATTCAACGCTCTATACATATATTCCACAATCTTTAGTTACAAACAAATTTACTCCTCTTATCGAAAAAACTTTTGCGAGGGACAAAATTACTTATATGGCATTGAATGATAGAAAGGCTTTATTTTACCAATGATCGCTCAGATAAATATATCTATTGGACATGCACAGATGTCATTGAAGTTTTAAATTTTGTACTTTTGTATAATTATTTTCAAAAATTAGGCAAATGTTTATATTAACAAACAATAGGCATTCCAATTGGTGCCAATTATGCACTTTTACTTGCAGAACTCTTTTTATACTGCTATGACAGTGAATATATGTTGAAATAATCTACGTCTGGAGATCTCGCTCTTGTTGATAAATTCAACAGCACTAAGATATATTGATTATATTCTAAGTTTTGACAAGCGTGCGTTTACAGATATTATTCAATCGATATACCCTTCACAATGACAACTTAATAAATATAATACATCCGATTAAAAAGCATCCTATTTAGATCTGCAACTCGAAGTAAAGGAAGATATATGGAATATCAATCTTTATGATGATTTTAATTTTAAAATATTTAATTACCCTTCTTTAGATGGAGATGCTCCTAGTTCACCCTCATATGGTGTTTTTATTGCACAGTTGATAAGAATTGCTAGGTTATGTACAGATGTAAAATTAAATCAGCTCTCGCAGTAAACGTATGACGGAAAAACTTCTGAAACAGGGTTTCAGATATTATAAATTAAGGAAAACTTCCTCAAAATTTGTTAATGGGCATTATAATCTTATATCAAGGAACAATAGCAGTCTTAAATTGCTGATTGCTGAAAGTATTGCTCATCCCAATTTTAATGGTGATGCTTTAAAGAAAATTCGTAAAATCAAAATGTTTCAACCAGGTAGTTGGGCAGATAGACTCAATGAATTACTTGGATTTTATTTAAACCATTGATATAAAGGCAATACTTTTTTAACAAAATATAGGGTTGAATATAGCATCCTTACATAACTAAGCTTTCAGTCCTTTGATTTAATGAAAATTTTGCAAATTCATGTTTCTTTAAAACCTTTTTTGGTGACACTACTAAGCCTTCAATCCTTCGATTTTAGGAAAATTTTGCAGATTCATGTTGTCTTTACACCAACTTTGGCTAGCTCGGAGTGTTTTGGCATTCAAATATTTTACATAGGTAATCATTTGGAAGAAAAGATTAGCTAATATAATTTTATGTCGCTTTAATTGTTTTTATAATATTTCTTTATTTGTTCCCAGTTTTTGTACAATGATGCTTTTTATTATAAATTTATCTTTGATCACACAGTTTTAAACCTATTATTTTGTATGGCAGACTGTGTGTGATGCTCACAGTTCCAAACAAGGACTGCATCGTATCTTTGAAAATATTTGAATTAGTTGCTCTGAATTTAATTCCTCCGTCTGCAGATAGAGTTGGGATCTATAATCATTGAAGTACTTGGGGTTTATCTATAAGTTTATTATTATTTGTTTTATTATTATGTTTCCTCAAGTTAATGCATACCTTGATAAGATTGACCTTTTACGTGTTTTCTTTATTTAGGATTTGTTGGGATAAGAGTGAGGTTTGTGCACGTAACCTGGTCTAAACCCCAGTAAAGTTACATTTTACTGATGGTTCCAAGGCGGTACCTAACACTCCTTGATAAACATACTTAGTTTATTTTTATATGTAGGAGTTTTTTGCTGTCTTTCCATGTTTATTGTTTGTGATTTTTGTTTGTGTGTTCTATGTCTTTGGCGTTTACCCAGTGCCATTAAACCGGGTTTATGTTTAAACGTTTTACTACTGAGCTTGTTTCAGTAGGTTTTCACATACGTATTTATGTACTTCTATTTTTCTTGTTCATGTTTGGCTTGTTGACATATCCATTACTCTGCATGCAACTTGATTGTTTTTTTAGCTAACCTTGGCCGTAGGTTGAGGGTGAGCTATTGGGATCGATGAATGTCCGTCATCCGTCCACCGTTAATTGTAAACACTATAGTGGCAACTTTTTTGCCTAAATTGTCACGAAACTAGTCAGGATGTTTGTCCCAGTAATTACTTGGACAAGTTCGAATATGGGTCATATGGAATGAAAAAGTGGGCCACATGACCCAAAAATAGAAAAATCTTGTTAACACTCCAGAAGCTAATTTTCCAGTCCAAATATCCTGGAAATATGTCAGAAACGTTGTATCGATGATTTTTAGCTTAAATTCGAATATGGGTCATCTGGGGTCAAAATCAAGGTCACAGAGCCCAAATATGAAAATACATTGTTAACACTCTAGAGGTAACATTTTCAGCCCAAATATTCTGAAAATTAGACAGAAAGGTTGTTTTGATGATTTCTAGCTCAAATTCGAATATTGGTAATCTGGGGTCAAAAACTAGGTCACAGACCCCAAATATGGAAAACTCTTGTTAACACTCTAGATATTAACATTTTCAGCCCAAATATCCTGGAAATATGTCATAGAGATTGGTTCAATGATTTCTAGCCCAAGTAGGAATATGGGTCATCCGGGGTCAAAAACAAGGTCACAGAGCCCAATTGTGGAAAAACCTTGTTAACAATCTAGAAGTAACATTTTTAGTCCAAATAACCTGGAAATTAGTCAGAAATGTTGTTTCGATGATTTCTAGCTCAAGTTCAAAAATGGGTTATCTGGGTTCAAAATCTAGGTCACAGAGTCCAAATATGGAAAACCCTTGTTAACACTTTAGAGGTATTTTTTCAGTCAAAATATCAACAAGTCTATAGCACAAAATTTTACTCAGGTAAGCTATATAGAGCCATCTTGGCCCTCTTGTTTAAATGTTTTCATATAAAAAATCCAACTGTTTTTGTTGTAGAATTCATGTGTTCTTAGAAAAAGCCAGCATTGATTCCTAATTAGTTCAGATTCCGGTAGTAGTGTTTTCTGTTTATCAACCGATATAAGATATCCGTTGCATACATTATATGAATTTGAGATGTATGAGTTTTTTTATAGCGTTTTATGTGGATTGCAAGATGGTGTGAAGACTATAATGAACATACTTTTACAAATAAGGATGTTAAATCACCTAACAGTTTACAAATATGTAATTTTATGTTTGATTCCGGTTGAAAAGGAAAAAAAAACACAAGCTTTTATTATGTTTCTCTGATTATTTATTTTACATATAGTCGAAATTCGTTATTTCGAACTCTGTTTTCTCGATGTTTTGGCTATGTCGAACTTTTGTCGAATGTGTTTGGTTTAGTTATACACTTTGTTTACTTCGGTTATATCGAATGTTTGTTATCTCGGAAGTATTTCCCGATGTTACAACGACTTCGACGGGTTTTGGCTGTGTGCCTTGTTAAATTATCTGTAAGAAATATGATATTTTACCTTTGAGTAAATCAAATAAAAACAAAATGACTTCCTTTGCTATTAAAATGACATTCGCCAGGTAGCATTTATAAGCACGATTGATTCCTGTGCATGATATCAAAAAGGCATGCAGGTTTGCAGAACCATTACGTCCACATCGATTAATTAGAAAACGTTCACTCTCATGGAACCAATGGTCATTCGCTAGTTAATTAATCTATTCCTCATGTACACCTTATCTTTTATTATCAGAAAAATCTAAAAGAATACAAATAGTGGGTAAAATTCATTTACTGGTTTCACACACGCAAATATATTTCTTAAAAAAGCTGCAATCACTACAAAACCTGGTGTATACTGCCTATTTTGCCACAAATACATACTCATCTTGTAGAAAGGCATTTCCAAAAAGATGCAAATGATTTTCGATTGGATAACTTATAAAATATTTTCTTTTGCTCAACTCCTTTATACAGTTACACATGTTGCAACATGAGCCAATGACAGTTGCAAACGATTTTATAAATCGTGGTGAATTAACTATAAAACTTGTTAATTGAAAAGTATTAGAGAACAGTAAAGTTATCAAATCCTTAACTAGAAACGTACAGAACAAAACTATTACTAAATGTATGAAATGCACTCAACGACGTTTTGCTCCAGTGCAAGAGTCCGAGCAAGGTGTGTTTTGCTAGCAAGCAAGCAAGGGTTATTTTGACACCGGGATTACGCTAAAACATCTAGGCCTTAAAAGCTCCAAGGAGTGTCATCAGGTTTGAGATACCTGCCCCCACACCTCTGTCCTCGGATTTTGGAAACACACTGACCTGTGCATTTATCTACATGCTATTATCATTTTAGACTTTCTTGAGTTAGCTCGAAAAGGTGACACGAAACCTGGTAACTGCTCCAATGGCGTACATATTAATGCAAACTATGAGTTAATCACTGAGAAAAATACGTCATTTTTTCCGGAACGCAACAATTCAAAATTAAAAGCGCAATCACTTGTAAGGCAATACTAAATCATTTTTTTCGTTGAACTTTTGTCCAAGACACCAAAACTCTTAAAAAATAAAATGTTCCAAGAAAATGTACCCTTTAACCTAAAAGGAAAAAAATACAGCCTTGTCGTTTCAAACAGCACAACACAAGTTTAAAACTTGAAATAATAAAAAGGGGATCAGGCATTAAACAAATATCAAATTTCAGAGTCAGGTGCTTTAAATTGTTGATTTCCTCTGCAGTTTCTATCGTACTATTAATATTTTGTTTATGGAGGATTTAAGGTAACTAGCCACTAGTCTCCCCATAGGTTGATTTGTTTAAGACCAGCTTCAATGTATTAACAGCATGATTAAGATTATCGTCAACAATGACGATATCTTTTATATATACGAGGAAAATCAAAGGACCTTAAATTAACTTTTGACAACCCCGTCGAATTGAAAACTATTGGGAAAGCTTCCGAGAAGGACAACGCATTGGTTTCGATTCTATGAATAGTTTTCATACGATGAGAGAAGACGCCCTTTTATACCTCTTCTTGGTAGTTGAAAGAAAAGGCCACGATGCAAGGCTCTTTCAAAGGCTTGGAGATGTCACAGAGTACTGCCCTGACTTCTTTTAGTCAACTAGGGCTGGGCAGAAAGAATGATACACCGGCACCAGTTGATTGACAGTCGAATCTCTGGGGACAAACCCAGATTTGAGACACGTTAACAAATTGTTTTGAACGAAAACAAGTTTATGAATAATACATTCAAAGTCGAGTCACTTCAACAGAAGTTTTTATTTGTGAACTGCAGTTTGCTGTGCTGGAAGGAAGGTGATCTGTACAA
Organism: Mya arenaria; assembly: GCF_026914265.1. Taxonomy (NCBI): domain Eukaryota; kingdom Metazoa; phylum Mollusca; class Bivalvia; order Myida; family Myidae; genus Mya; species Mya arenaria. Next base: position 45,665,273 of record NC_069124.1, on the reverse strand, counting down.
TCGAGCCTGCTTTGTGAAGTGTTTAGAATGTTGGCTTTGTCTAAGGTATCTTAATATAACTGAGTGTTGTGTCTGAGTGGCGAACTGTTGAGTGCTGAGTTTGGTGCAGTGTTGATTTTTATGAGTTTCAAAAAATCTAAGGAATGGGTTCATGGATCACGCACTGCTTCTGCAAATTTGTTTAAATGATTTTGATTTGCTGACCATATACATGTGTTAGTTTGATTTTGTTTGCGTTTGTAGGTGGAGTTGTCTGAAAGGGTGTTTGTGGTTTTTGCCAGTTTGAAATCTCTCATTCGAATCGACTTACGGGTTTTATTATGGAGCCAAGGAGAAGCTGATGTTCGAAATATTACATTTTTGTAAGGTATGCATTCACAAAACACCAATATAAACGGGTCTGTAAAATTTGACGTGTACACATCTTTATTAGGATCAATATATGAATCCAGTCAAAATTTGCAATAAGAGCACGCAGGCAATCATAATAAGTCTGAGTATTTCACAACTAATCTGTTAAAAGCAGGATTTGCTACGTTATTGTACTTAAAAACAGTAAATGGGACAAAAGTAGCGACATATTAATCTGACGATGCTTCACCTATTTCAAAAACAGGAAATTATGTCAATCAATGATACCAAGACTATAAAAAAAGTTATTGGTAATGTTCAGTGAAGTGAATACCAACTTCAATTAGTTGTGACAATCCATATCGGTATACATATTTTCAATCTTGTATTTTGAGGGTTGATTGAAAGAATGGAAATTAAGATCATCAGTATCGAATCTGTTCTACGATCTGTTATACCTGTATCTACTGCGAGATCTATTGAATCATTATTACTAAACAACACCGCTGTCTAGCATTTGCAAGACGATAGAAAGACCCAAAATAGTAGATGTTTCTGCTTTACAACAGCTTCTTACCAAATGCATTCTATATCGTTGATCTCAAGATCAGATCGGCACAAGGTAGAAATACCTGCTTAAACATAAACCATAACTTCAAAAGGCAGATTTAAAAAGTTATGCCGTTCCATGGTACAAGGTATACTTTCGAACACAAGTATTGTTAAGAAACATGTTTGAAATTACATAAATAGTTTCACATTTTTGTTTTAAGTTATTGAAATATAGTAACTTTTAATCGTTTTTAGATTTCTCCTGTTGTGTTTTGTATTTCCAAGTCTACGCAGTTCGGAATTTACAATTAACTCATTTTAACGTATTAACATACGCTCTTGATTTTCTGTATGATAACATTTGCCTTTAATTTGCATCAACAAGTCGATCTTTCGTGACCTCTGTAAACGTGGTTTGAAAGACCTGGGTCATGAGTGAGTAAATGAAAGCACTGATAGTGCTGCAAGGCTTAAACAGTACAGAAGGGATAACATTTCCCTGAATTAACTATGTATTGTTTATCTGAGTTCTCTCCCCCGTAAGACCTTATTTTTAGAATTATTATGCAATCTTATTCCTATAAGGTCAAACACAGACTACCAGGAGTTCTGCAGTTTATAAGAGTATTCTTTCTTATATCCGTGTTTTATAAGTGTGTTAACTGTTAATATACGCCAAAAATATTTTCAACTAAACATGAACTGTTTCTGTAAAGCAAACATTATTGCAGGTATGTTTCACAGATTTTACATTAAAATCTTGTACTTTCTAGTATGATTTTCAACTCCACATGGACTCAGTTGAATTTATGTGTTCTATTACAAAAATCTTGAGCTTACACTCAAGCCTTCAAACGAGATAAAATTTCTAGATAAAATTCTTGATAAGAGCGAAATGGGTACAATCAAATCATCATTAATACAACAAATAAAGAAACGAAAAGGGGAAATGTAGATATAAGGATTGTTTCTTAGGTATGAAAACTCCGCTGCGATTTTTCAAATTTACCAATAAGTCTTCTCTCTTTCTCTCTCTCTCTCTCTTTCTCTCTCTCTCTCTCTCTCTCTCTGAGGAGAGAAACAAAAGCATGGATTTTATCTTGATATAATCTTTTTTTAAAAGTGAACACGGCAGCATTAAAGAAATTATTCGGTTGTACAATAGACACTTACATTGTAATTTTTTTATTTTGCAATAAACCTACAATGAAATATATTGAGCCTGGTACCCTATCCGTATTTATATTGTTTTCTGATAAGGTAATGTTTGTGTACGTTTATTTATCAGTTTACCGAAAAAAGGTTAAAGCCTTAAATGGAAACAAAACTCTGTCTGTCTTATTGATTATTTATTATATATTTGCACGTATGGTTATCCCATAAATAACATTAATTGAGCACTTCCACTGCAATTTTACTGCGTCATAACATCCAATTTCAAACGAGTTTGACATGAATCTCTGTCAGTTTCACAGAAAATATTAAGGAAAGTATTGTTAAAAAATGGATACACGTACAAATACAGGTTCTGTTTAAAAAAAAATGTGTTTATATATTAAAACATTATTATTATTATTATTATTATTTCCAGATTGGTTGAGCGCCCTTTTCATAAAAATATACATTTAAGGGCGCTTTCCAATTAAACATGTGACATATCGCAGTGTGGAAATCACAAAAATGACATATTTTAACATATTAAACAAATTCAAGTGAAATTGAAATCTTGTAAAAAAACACACAAAAAACACACACACATAATATGTCTTAAAATACTACATGCGAATAAAATAAGCATAAATAATAAAATAAGAATAAGAAATCAACTCGAACAAACTTTTCATATTCAAGGTCACTGTGACCTTGACCTTTACCCGATCACTCCTTAAATCAATAGGGGTCATATTCTGGTTAGACCCCACCTTCTTTTCAGGTTTGATAACCATTGGCCTATCTCTTGGCGAGTTTGCATTCAATAGCAATAGGGGTCATCTATAGGTCAGGCCCAACCTCAGCCCCAGCCTCAATGTCAAGTTTGAGGCCCATTGCTGTAGGCATTCTTGAGTTATCACTCGTGCAATCTTTTAGCATTCAAGGTCACTGTGTCCTTGACCTTTGACCTTATGACCCCTTTAATCAATGGGAGTCATCTACTGGTCAGCCCCAGCCTCAATGTCATGTTTGATGACCATAGGTCTAGGCATTGTTGAGTTATCACTCGGACAAGCTTTGACAACCTTTTACCATTAAAAGGCACTGTAATCTCGACCTTTGACCTGAAGACCACTTAAATCAAATGGGTAATCTACTGGTCGGGACCGAACTTGATGCAAAGTTTGATGACCATATGTCTAGGAATTGTCGAGTTATCATTCGAACAAGCTTTGGTTTACCGACGGACTGACCGACCGGCCGACCGACCGACCGACATGGGCAAAGCAATATACCCCCTCTTCTTCAAAGGATGGCATAATACATGATTGAAGCCATTTTTGATATACTAATGATAATTTCACATACGCTTCTTGTATAAAGGTATATTTCTACAAACCTTTGCAAACAAACCTTTTTGTAACGTTGTCTACCTTCTATCGATTGAAGAAAAGATACAATTATACAATGTTTTACTAGCTATACTTTAAATTAATTTGATATTTATCAAGATATTAACATTTTAATATATTTTCTTACATTATGTCTCCTACCTTATACACAATAATTTGTAACCGATCGCTACATTGTGTATGTATTTATGCAAAAAATACGTTTACAAATGATAAAAGGGGCATTTTGTACCTATTTCATTGAGTATATTTGTTTGTATTGTTTAAAACGAGGAACAGATATGTTGATGCTGTTGTTTGTTTCTCAACATAAGTATGGACTCTGACCATATTTTGATTCTAACTGTGTTTTGTTCGATGTGTTTATTAACCGGCTTTGTGAATCCAATGCACATATATGTTTATTTCAGATGTCTGGTGACCCCATATAATTTTGGAGTCATTTTAAAGCGTTTTATTTGCAAAGCAAGAATATCTGAAAATGTACATGTTATAACTTTAAAATATATTTTTTTAACCTAGAATGTTGCAAAATAATAGTTATCTACAATTAGTGTCAGCCCTTACGTTATCTACTTTGTTTTGACCCGACATAAATACATGCATAACCAACAGTTGTCCCGCGCTAACATTAAATTGCTGCATCGTGCAGTAACTTTTGTACTTGTTGATAATATATCTGCACGTATGGGTATCATTTAAGTAACTTTAATCGGACACTTGAACAGTGATTTTACTACGTCATAAAATCAAGTTCAAACGAGTTTGACATGGATCTCTGTCAGTGTCACAGTAAATATTTGTGAAAAATTATGTTTACAAATTGATACACGTACAAATACAGGTTATGTTTTAAATAAAAAGTGTTTTCATTTAAACTAAATGCTTGAAGCCGTCATTATAGTTTATTGACATAGCTGATAAACAAATGATATTTTCACAAAAGCTTCATGTAATGTATATTTCTACAAACCCTAGCGAACAAACCTTTTTGTTACGTTGTTTACCTTCTATCGAATGAAGAAAAGATTGCACTTGATATAGATGAGTTTAAAAAAGTAAGTAAATAAATAAAAACCTACATATAGTTCAATAGTGTATCATTCAATTAAATAAATTAACGTTTGATAGAAAAACAAAGTTTTATATTGTTAGTAAACGAACATTATTAACATATGCACAATCGTCCAATACTGTGTCAAATGCCAGATCTTTTTTTAATCTCAAGTGAAAGAAATATCTCCTCAAAATGTGTTTTCCTAATCCGTTTTAAATCACATTTTACAATATCTTGTTCAAATACGCTTATACACTACTCTGTTTTGTCATTATGTTTATTTTTAGTGAAGAACGTATTGGCACATAAATCGAGAAAGGTCTTCAGATTCACAAGAAAATTATCAGAACGAGGGAAGTACAAGAGTATATAAAAGCATTTAAATATGTCTGAAAATCTGTCCTCTACAGATAACGACGATATGTTTGGCGATTGACATGGTACTTGCACTGCACTTTATTGAGTATGTTTATCAGTATTCCATTTTAAGATTCAATACTTTAATGCAAGGTTTGAATCCGTGGTATTTGGTTTCACGTACTGCTTGTTATCTTGTTAATGTTTGCTTGGCGATATATAAAAAATATCTGAACATATACATGACATAACTTTACAAGTAGGGTTTATTTGAGCCTGGAATGTTGCAAAATATTAGTTATCAGTTAGAATTTTTTTTAGAAAACTACTTTTCCTTGAACCGGCATTCAGCTTTTGGAACTAATACGTTCAAATCGAATCAATACATTGTTTAATTCAAGGTGATGACATGCAGCTAGGCAGAAGTCAGTGTTGACTGAAGCGGCCGTTAAAAAAAACTGACTAAGCTCCTCGTGCACATTGTAAATCGTACTAAAATTATGTCCAGTGTATTTACTGGAAAAAATAAATTAAGTACAACGCAAAGTAACAATTTAAGTTTGGAATATGTCGAAATAATAAATACATTCAGATACCCTTTTTAAATGTTTTTGTGTTTTTCAAGGCATCAATGTTTTTTTCTGTAAGGGGGATTTATTTCCGCTTTTTTATAAGTGAACGCAAATATTGCTTAATGTTTAAGACTTAAACTGTTTTTAACATAGGGGATTCCGTTAACATATTGTTGCATTTCATGTTAGTGACATTGTATTTAGTTTATTTCTCTGTTTTGCGAGCTACACGTATAAAAAGAGTGCAAAACAATAAGGCCGCATCGAGTTTGTTCCACGATCTGTTATACCTGTATCTACTGCGAGACCTATTGAGTCATTAATACTAAACAACACTGCTGTCTAGCATTTGCAAGACGATAGAAAGACCGAAATAGTAGATGTTTCTGCTTTACAATAACTTCATACCAAATACATTCTATATCGTTGACCTCAAGATCGGATCGGCACAAGGTAGAAATACCAGCTTAAACATAAACCATAACTTCAAAAGGCAGATTTGAAAAGTACTGCCATCCCATGGTACAAGGTATAATTTCGTATTGTTAAGGAAAACATGTTTGAAATTACATAAATAATTTCACATTTGTGTTTTAAGTTATTGAAATATAGTATCTTTTTTATCGTATTAAGATTTCTCCTGGGGTGTTTTGTATTTCCAAGTCTATCGCAGTTCCGAATTTACATTTTACTCATTTTAACTTATTTACATACGCTCTTGATTTTCTGCACGATAACATTTGCTCTCAATTTGCATTAACATGCCGATCTTTCGTGACATCTGTAAACGTGGTTTGAAAGACCTGGGCGTATGTAAATGAAAGCACTGATAGTGCTGCAAGGCTTGAACAGTACAGAAGGAAGAAAATTGCAATGAATTAATTATGTATTGTTTATATGAGTTCCCTCCCCCGTAATACCTTATTTTTAGAATTATTATGCAGTCTTATTCCTATTAGGTTAAACCCAGAACTACCAGGAGTTCTGCAGTTTATAGGAGTTTTCTTTTTTATATCTGTATTTTATAAGTGTGTTAACTGTTAATATACGCAAAATATTACTTTTAATTAAACATGAACTGTTTCTGTAAATCAAACATTATTGCTGGTATGTTTCACAGATTTTACATTAAAATCTGGAACTTTCTAGTATGATTTTTAACTCCACATGGATTCAGCTGAACTTTTGAGCTTACACTCAAGCCTTAAAACGAGATAAAATTTCAAAATCATCATTCACACAACAAATAAAGTAACGCAAAGGGGTATGAACGCTCCGCTCTCTCTTTCTCTCTCTCTCGCTCTCTAAGGAGAAAAAGAAAAGCACGGATATTATCTTGATATATCTGTTTTATATTTCTTTTTTAAAAATGAACTGTGCTTTAAATAATTAATTCGGTTGTACCATAGACACATACATTGTAAAAAATATTATTTGGCAATAAACCTACAATGAAAGGTATTGAGCCTGTTACACTATCCGTATTTATATTGTTTTGTGATAAGGTAATGTTTGTGTATGGTTTATTTATCAGTTTACCGAAAAAAGGTTAAAGCCTTAAACGGAAACGGAACTCTGTCAGTCTTATTGATTATATATTTGCACGTATGGTTATCTCATAAATAACATTAATCTAGCACTTACACTTCGATTTTATGCGTCATTACATCCAATTTCAAACGAGTTTGACATGGATCTCTGTCAGTTTCACAGAAAATATTAAGGAAAGTTCTGTTTAAAAATGGATACAGGTACAAATACAGGTACTGTTTTTGAAAAAATGTGTTTATATTTAAACAAGATATGATTGTCACACAGTATGCCCCCCCCCCCCGCCCCCCGAAATAACAGCTTATTTGTCATTGACATTGGATGTCTTTGAGGCAGTTTTAAGATTATGACCATTTAAAGTGTGGGGATAGTAGGTACAGTTTTTAATCATGTTCAGATGATGACTAATATCGGCATATAAAATCTTCTTAGCATCAGGGAATAAGTAAATATGACATAAATTTTAATGATGATTATGAGTAATGACCTTGAACTTTGACTCTATGACCTCAAAATTCATACTGGTCACCAACTGGTCACCCCAACCTAAAGGTCAAGTTTGAGGACCATGGGTGCAGACAAGCTTTTTTCGTTCAAGGTCACTGTGATCTTGACCTTTGTCCTGATGACCCCTAAAATCAAATCAAAAGGGGTCATTTACTGGTCAGGCCCAACCTCCAAGTCAAGTTTGAAGACCAGGGGTTCAGGCATTGTCGAGTTATCACTCGAACAACCTTTTCACATTCAAGGTCACTGTGATCTTGATCTTTAACCCGATAGCCTCCAATATCAATAGGGTCATCTATTTGTCAGGCCAAACCTCAGCCACAACCTCCATGTCAAGTTTGAGGCATATTGCTATATGCACTGCTGAGTTATCACTTATCACTTTGACCTTATGACCCCTTATCTCAATAGGAGTCATCTACTGATCAGGCCCAGCCTCCATGTCAAGTTTGATGACCATAGGTCTAGGCATTGTTGAGTTATCACTCGGACAAGCTTTGGCAATCTTTTATCATTAAAGGGCACTGTGACCTTGATCCTTGACCCGATGACCACTAAAATCAACAGGGTTTATCTACTGGTCGGGATCAACCTTGATGTGAAGTTTGATGACCATATGTCTAGGAATTATCGAGGTATTACTCGGACAAGCTTTGGTTTACCGACGGACTGACCGACCGGCCGACCGACCAACCGACATGGGCAAAGCAATATAGCCCATCTTCTTCGAAGGGTGACATTATAAATGGATGAAGCCTTCGTTACAGTTTATTGACATTGTTGATAAACTAATGATAATTTCACATACGCTTCTTGTATAAAGGTATATTTCTACAAACCTTTGAAAACAATCCTTTTTGTAACGTTGTTTACCTTCTATCGGTTGAAGAAAATTTTAATACAATTTTTTATTAGCTATAATTTAAATTAATTTGATATTATCAAGAAATTTGAAATGAATTGTTTGACTACGGTATCATTTTAATCTATTTTCTTACATTATACACAATAATTTGTAACCGATCGCCATGTATTTATGCAAAAATATACGTTTACAAATGATAAAAGAGGCATTTTCTACCTATTTCATTGAGTATATTTGTTTGTATGGTTTAAAACAAGGAACATTTTGTTCTGATTCTGGTCTGCTCTGTTGACGAAAAGATTGCACTTGATGAACTTTTAAAAATAATAAATATATACCTACATATATTTTTATAGTTTATCATTCAATTAGATAAATGAACATTTGATAGAATAACCAAGTTCTGTATTGTGAGTTAACGAACATGATTAACAAAACCATAACCGTACAATACTGTGTCAAATGCTAGATCTTATTTTTTAATCCCAAGTGTAAGAAATATGTCCTCAAAATGTGTTCTCCTGATCAGTTAAATACCACATTTTGCAAACACTTTTCTCTTGTTCTAATACACTTATACACAACTCTGTTTTTGTAATTTTGTTTCTTGATGACAAAAAGTGAAGCAATTATTGGCACAGATATCGAGAAAGGTCTCAGGAAGGTTATAAGAACGAGGGAAACACAAGAGTAAATAAGAACATTTAAATGTTTTACTATTCACATATACAGTACTCTGTTATTGTTATTATATTACGCTAGGGTCCATTTTTTAAAACATAAATAAACACGTGCAATTAAGATGTCGCTATAACCACGATCTGTTTTACAGACCCACTTATAGCTACAGGCGAGGGCAGAACAGGTGTCTCTCGAAACCAGTATATGACGGACACTGAAATTAGAGCATTGTGTTTGTGCAAAGACGAGATACTTCTACAAATCGACCCTTTATATGTGTCGTCAACACTTCGTAGAAAATACCCTCAATTTAAAAATGTTTACCAGAAAATCAACGATTTGGAACCAAATGACAGAGAAATTGCCTCAATAACGTTGATTCGCCACCTGCCAAAGATGATTTGCTTATACGACTTTGTATTTGTTCTTGTAGAATGTGGCTTCAAAATATTAGCAGAAAAGTTGTACCTTTCCCTTTTCAAACAAAATTCCGATATAAACGTGATAATCATACATACATTGACATCAAATCAAAGGCCATCTCTAAACAAAATGATTGACGAATTGAAAATGATGGTGGATGACGCACAGTTCACAAATCCTCGGCTTAAATTAAGCCAATTAAGAGACAGTTTTACCCTACAACTGAACACTGAAAAAATGTTAATCAGAGACAAATTCTTGCTGACAAATGTGTAGCAGTTATTGGTGCTGAAATCGATGCAATAGCGATTACATTTGACAAAGGTCTATTCAAAAAAGAGATTTTCACCAAAATGAAAAGTCTTGCAAGCATGACAAGTAATACTCTCCTAACAGATGTTGTTATTTTTGCCGGTTAGCAAACGCACATGCTATTGCAGGACACTTCGATGAAAGCCGAAAAATGCTCGAAGCTGCTCGTTGTAAGGCCGTCCACATTGGTCTTTGCCGTGAACTTGTGTTTATGTTTTATATTGAAGTGCAATTAAAGCTGCATAAGTTTGAAAGGACGCCAACAGTTGATGAAAGGCAGGCCATATCATTATTGGGTAGAATGGGTCTTGAATGTGTTGAACAGGATGGTAACAAGACGTGGAGAAGATCCTTTGTTTTGAGAATGGTATTCTGCTTGCTTGATCTTGGGAACAAAGCAAACGTTATTGAAAATTGTCCTGTTGACGAAGCATGCATTGTAGAAGCAAAGGAACTTCTTGCCGATATTGACAGAAACTGGACTGAAGCAAGACGAAAAATGCTTTACTATATTGCTAGAGGTAGAATAGCGGAGTTGACAAAACAGTACCAGGACTGTCTGGTCAATTATGATTATCATTGGAAAATGCTCTTAAAGGCCCTTTTTACGAGAATGAATCCCTTTCAGCTTACATTGGTAAGATGGAAACTCTGACGCATCAGAAGATTCAACACACAGCCATAACATCACGGAGAGAAACGGATACAGAAGGGCTTGATGATATGGAAGATGATTCAAGAAACAATCTTTTAATAAAAAGCTCATCATTTAACCAGAGTCCTGACATCAGCATCCGTTCATTTAATGATGACGGAACCATTCCAAAACAGAGGCGTATCTCTCCAGTAGCATCGAATAAGACATCAAATTTGTCTGTTCGATTGTCATTCAGTGGTCGCACATCATCCGGCAATAGTGATGAAGATTCTTTCATGAAACCTATATGGCTGGATTCCTCTGAACATCCGTACCCTACCCAAGAACACTAACATCGAGAAGTTCAACACATCATGGAAACGTATGGTACATTCGATCCTTCAGAATTATTTATGTTTGATACTGAAACGGAAACCCGAATTCCACCAGCCGGTCGTGACAGTGCTCGCAATACACCATGTCAAACAAGAGAAAGCTCTTCAGATGCTCAAGAAGGTGATCAGAAAGAGGGAAGTACAAGAGTAGAACATTTAAATGTGTACCAGTCGTTCAAAGAGTCAGATTTATATGAAAATCTGCCCTCTCTAGACAGCGACGACATGTTTGGTGATTGACAATGTATTTGCACTGCTCCAAATTGAGTATGTTTACCAGTATTCTACCTTAAGATAGACAAACAGTGCTGTAGAAAGTGAACCAGCTTTAGCCAGGACATTCTCATTACTTATATGCAAGGTTTGAATCCGTGGTATTTGGATTCACATACTGCTTGTTATCTTGTTGGCTTGATGTTATATTTATCACTCCGCAAGCTACAGCCTGTCTCTCATATTCATAGCTTTCTTGAATGTTTTTAAATGAAAAACAGTTATGTTGTTGATGTTTCTTTTCTCAATAAATGTTTGGACTCTGAGTAAATTTTGATCCTCATTGTTTTGTTCGATGTGTTAATATTATTGACCGGCCTAGTGAATCCGATGCACACACATGTGCATTTCAGATATCTGGTGACCCCATCTTATTTGGTGTCATTTTAAAGCGTTTTATATGCAGAGCAAGAATATCTGAATAAATACATGTTATAACTTTACAAATATATTTTTTTAACATGAAATATTGCAAAATATTAGTTATTTACAATTACTGTCAGCCCTTACGTTATCTACATTGTTCTGACCCGACATAAATACATGCATAACCAACAGTTGTCCCGCGCTAACATCAAATTGCTGTATCGTGCATCAACTTTTGAACTTGTTGATTATATATCTGCACGTATGGTTATCATTTATGTAACTTTAATCGGACACTTGAACTGTGATTTTACTGCGTCATAAAATCAAGTTCAAACGAGTTTGACATGGATCGTGTCACAGTAAACATTAAGAAAAATTATGTTTACAAATTGATACACGTACAAATACAGGTTGTGTTTTAAATAAAAAGTGTTTTCATTTAAACTAAATGGTTGAAGCAGTCATAACAGTTTATTGACATAGTTGATAAACTAATGATATTTTCACAAAAGCTTCATGTAATGTATACTTATAAACCTTAGCGAACAAACGTTTTTGTTACGTTGTTTACCTTCTTTAGAATGAAGAACAGATTGCACTTGATATAGATGAGTTTAAAAAAGTAAGAAAAAAAATAAAAACCTACATATATTTGAATAGTTTATCATTCAATTAAATAAATGAACGTTTGATGGAATAACTAAGTTTTATATATTGTTAGTAAACGAACATTATTAACATATGCACAATCGTCCATTACTGTGTCAAATGCCAGATATGTTTTTAATCTCAAGTGAAGGAAATATCTCCTCAAAATGTGTTTTCTTAATCTGTTTTAAATCACATTTTACAAACGCTTATCTCATGTTCTAATACACTTATACACTACTCTGTTTTGTCATTATGTTTATTGCTGACAAAAGTGTTGAACTTATTGACACATAAATAGAGAAAGGTCTTCAGATTCACAAGAAGGTTATCAGAACGAGGAAAGTACAAGAGTACTTTAATGCATGGTTTGAATCCGTGGTGTTTGGTTGCACGTACTGCTCGTATCTTGTTAATGTTTGCTTGGTGATTTATCAAGATTATCCGAAAATATACATGACACAACTTTACAAGTAGGGTTTATTTGAGCCTGGAATGTTGCAAAATATTTGTTATCAGTAAGAAAACTACTTTCTCTTGAACCGGTTTTCAGCTTTTGGAAACCGATACGTTCAAATCGATTTAATACACTGTTTAATTCGAGGTCATACCAGGCAGTTAGGCAGAAGTCAGTGTTGACTGAAGCGGCCGGAAAAGACTGGCTTAAATCCTCGTGCACATTGTAAATCGTACTAAAACATGCTCAGTGCATTTACTGGAAATAATAACTATGCGAATTTTCAAGTACAATGCAGAGTACGCAATTTAAATTGGGAATATGTAGAAATAATAAAAAAACAGGTACCTGTTTTAAATGGTTTTGTATTTTTCAAGACATCAATGTTTTTCTATAAGAGGGATTTATTTCCGCTTTTTTAATAGTGAACGCAAATATTGCTAAATGTTTAAGCGTTAAATTGTTTTTATCACAGTCTGTTTTAATATTGTTACATTATATGTTAGTGACATTGTTTTTTGATGAGATAATATAAAACTGTCACTACTGCGTAATAATATCAGTTTCGTTTTGATGAGAGTCTCAAAACAAGTGCTATGAATAATTTTGACATGAATCTCCGACAGTAAATTATTAGAATAGTTATGTTAAAAATTGATAGATATACGAATACAGGTACTGTTTTAATGACGTGTTTACACTTAAACTCAATTATTGTTGCAATCATTACAAGTTATTGACATTAGTTTCTGCTTTAATATAGCTTCTTACCAAATACATTATATATCATTGACCTCAAGATCAGATCGGTACAAGGCAGATATACCTGCTTATACATAAACCATAACTTCAAAAGGCAGATTTGAAAAGTACTGCCATCCCATGGTACATGGTATAATTTCGAACACTAAGTATTGTAATGGAAAGCATGTTTGAAATTACATAAATCATTTCACATATTGTTTTTGTGTTTTAAGTTATTGAAATATAGTATGTTTTTATCGTATTTAGATTTCTTCTGTTGTGTTTTATATTTCCAAGTAAATCGCAGTTCCGAATTTACATTTATCTGTTTTAATGTATTTACATACGCTCTTGATTTTCTGCACGATAACATTTGCTATCAATTTGAATTAACAGGCCGATCTTTCGTGACCTCTGTAAACGTAGTTTAAAAGACCTGGATCATGCGTATGTAAATGAAAGCACTGATAGTGCTGAAAGGCTTGAACAGTACAGAAGGAAGAAAATTACACTTAATTAACTATGCATTATTTATATGAGTTCCCTCCCCATCAGACCTTATTTATAGAATTATTACCTTGACCTTTGTACCGATTACCCCTAGAATCAAAAGGGGTCATCAACTGGTCAGGCCCAGCCTCTAAGTCAAGATTGAGGACCAGGGTTGCAGGCAGCGTCGAGTTATCACTCGAACAACCTTTTCACATTCAAGGTCACTGTGACATTGACATTTAACCGATCACTTCTTAAATCTATAAGGTTTATCTAATGATCACACTCAGCCTCAATGTCAAGTTTAATGACCATAGGTCTAGTCATTGTTGAGTTATCACTTGGACAATATTTTAGCATTCAAGGTCTCTGTGACCTTGACCTTTGGTCAGATGACCCTTAAAATCAATAGAGTTCATTTACTGGTCAGGCCCAGCCATCGTTTCAAGTTTGATGACGATTGGGCTAGGTATTGGCGAGTTTGCATTCAAGTTCACTGTGACCTAGACCTTTGACCCGAAGACCCCCAATATCAATAGGGGTCATATATTGGTCAAGTCCAACCTCATCCTCGACCTCCATGTCAAGTATGAGGCCCATTGGTATACGCATTGTGCAGCTATCTCTCGGACAATCTTTCAGCATTTAAGGTCAGTGTGTCCTTGACCATTGACCTGATGACCCCTTAAATAAAAAAAGTCATCTACTGGTCGGGGCCAGCCTCCATGTCAAGGTTTAGGTCTAGGCATTGTTGAGTTATCACTCTGACAAGCTTTGACAACCTTTAACTATTTAAGGGCACTGTGACCTTGACATTTGACCCGCTGACCCCTGAAATCAATATTGGTCATTTACTGGTCAGGCCCAACCGTGATGCCAAGTTTGATGACAATATGTCCAGGAATTGTCGAGTTATCATTCGGACAAGCTTTGGTCTACCGACGGACTGACCGACCTGCCGACCGACCAACAGACATGGACATAGCAATATACCCCCTCTTCTTCAAAGAGGACGGGGGATTAATTAATGGATGAAGCCTTCATTACAGTTTATTGACATTGTTGATAAACTAATGATAATTTCACGTAAGCTTCATGAATATTGCTACAAACCTTTCCAAACAAACCTTTTTGTAACGTTGTTTACCTTCTATCGATTGAAGAAAAGATACAATTATACAATTTTGTTACTAGCTATAATCATATTAGAGTAATAAATTATTGATCATAGTAAATTTGAAATGAATTGTTTAAGTAATAAAACCAGTTTAGAATATTTTCTTGCACTATGTCTGCTAACTTACAAACAATAATTTGTAACAATTTACATGTCTCTATAACCACGATGCGTTGTAAATGCAGTTTAATTATTTTGCTATTTTACAGACCCTCCAATAACTACAGGCCAGGGCAGAATATTTTTCTCTCAAAACCAGTATATGACAAATGCTGAATTTCAAGCATTGTGTTCGTGCAAAGAGGAGATTATTCTACAAATCGACCCTTTATTTGTGTCGTCAACACTTCGTAGAAAATACCCTCGATTTGAAAATGTTTACCAGATAATCCACTATTTGAAACCAAGTGACAGAGAAATCGTCTCAAAAATGTTGATTCGCCACCTGCCACAGAAGATTTGCTTTCTTGACTTTGTAGTTGTTCTAGGAGAATGTGGCTATAAAAAATTAGCAGAAAAGTTGTACCTTTCCCTTTTCAAACAAAATACCGCTGTAAGCGTGAACCATATATTACATACATTGACATCAAATCAAAGGCCATTTCAAACGAAATGATTGATGATTGGAAAATGATGGTGGATGATGCACAGTTCACAAATTCTCGGCTTAAGTTATGCGAATTAAGAGACAAGTTTATCCTACAAATGAACAATGAAAGAAATGTTGATCAGAGACAATTTCTTGCTGACAAATGTGTAGCCATTATTGTCGCAGAAATCGATGCATTTGCTATTACATTTGACAAAGGTCTATACAAAGGGCATCTTTTTACCAAAATGAATAGTCTCATTAGCAAGACAAGTAATTCTCTGCTAACATATGTTGTTTACTTTGGCCGGTTAGCACACGCATATGCTATTGCAGGACGCTTGGATGAAAGCGAAAAAATTATCGAAGCTGCTCGTTGTAAGGCTGTCCACATTTGTTTTTGCCGTGAACTTCCGTTTATGTTTTATATCGAAGTGCAAGTAAAGCTACATAGCTTTGAAAGGACGCCAACAGTTGATGAAAGGTGGGCTCTGCTTATATGGGGTACATTGGGTATTGAATGTGCTGAACAGGATGGTAAAAAGACGCGGAGAAGATCCTTTGTATAAAGAATGGTATTCTGCTTGCTTAGTCTCGGGAACCGTGCACACGTTATTGAAATTTGCCCTGTTGACGAAGCATGCATTGTAGAAGCAAAGGAACTTCTTGCCGATATAAATAGAAACTGGACTGGCATAGAAACAAGAAGAAAAATGTTTTACTATCTTGCTAGAGGTAGAATAGCGGAGTTAACAAAGCAGCACCAGAACTGTTTGTATAATTAACGAGCATCTTTGAACCTTGCCCGTTAAGCCCATTTTGACGAATTAAGATTCATTTCAGATTATCTTGATAAGGTGAACACGCAGAGTCAACACCCATATCACATAAAAGGGGAAGAACAGGAGAGGGAAGTGCTTAAAAATTTGATAATAGATAAAACAAAAAAACTATGCTTTACTTGGAAGCCAAAGGCTTGAGACAATTAGTATCCGTACATTTGATGATGACGAAACCATTCCAAAACTCAGACTGTACTCTCCAGTAGCATTGAGTTCAACATCAACATCGGCCGGCAATAGCGATGCAGACTCTTTCGCGAAACCCGAATGTGTGTCTTCCTCTGAAAATCCGTACCCTACCCAAGAACAATTATATGGCTCATATGAAACCCGAATTCCATCTGCCGGTCGTGAAACTGCTAGAATTACACCTTGTCAAACAGGTGAAAGGTTACCAGATTCTCATGTTGATTATCAGAAAGAGGGAAACACAAGTGTAGAACATTTAAATGTGTACCAATTGTTTAAAAATTCAGACATATTTGAAAATGTGTCCTCTCTGGATAGCAAAGATTTATTTGATGATTGGCATGTTACATGCGCTGAGCCATACTGAGTTGAGACATTGAGAACAACATTAGTTTTGAAGAATGTGAACGAGTCTAAGCCAAGGCATCAACTATACTTTTAATGCAAGGTTTCATTCCGTATTTTTCGGTTTCATGTACCTCTTCATATTTGACTTGTTGACATATCTTTTACTCTTGATTGTTTTTTTTTAAATGATTTCATATGTAAATACTGTTTGTGTTTAAGGTTTTGTGTGATCTTAGAAAAAGCCTTATTGATTCTGAGTTAGTTTGTTTTGATCCTGTTAGCCTTGTATTCGGTATTTCGAACTCTGTTTTCTCGATGTTCTGGCTATGTCGAACTTTTGTCGAATGTGTTTGGTTTAGTTATACACTTTGTTTACATCGGTTACATCGAATGTTTGTTATCTCGGAAGTATTTCCCGATGTTCCAACGACTTTGACTTTGGCTGTACGCCTTTTTAAATCATCTGAAAGAAATATGATATTTTACGTTTGAGTAAATAAAAAAAAAATGTCTTCCTTTGCTATTAAAATGAAATTCGCTAGGTAGCATTCATAAGCACGAATGATTCCTGCGCATGATATAAAAAAGGCATGCAGGTTCGCAGAACCAATACGTTCACATCGATTAATTAGAAAACGTTCACTCTCATGGAACCAATGATCATTCGCTAGTTTATAAACTATTCCTCATGTACACGTTTTATTTTTATTATCAGAAAATTCTAAAAGATACAAATAGTGGATAAAAATCATTTCCTGGTTTCACACGTGCAAATAATTTTCTTAAAAAAGCTGTAATCACCACAAAAGCTGGTTTATACTGCCATTTTTTACATACTTATTTTGTAGTAAGGCATTTTCAAAAAGATGCAAATGCTTTTCGATTGGATATCTTATAAATTATTTTCTTTTGCTCAACTCCTTAATACCATTACACATGCTGCAACATGAGCCAATGACAGTTGCAAACGATTATATAAATCGTGGTGAATTAACTATAAAAATTGTTAAATGAAAAGTATCAGATACAAGTAGAGTTATCAAAACCTTTAATCGAAACGTACAGGACAAAACTATTACTTAATGTATGAAATGCACTCATCGACGTTTTGCTCCATTGCAAGGGTCTGAGCAAGGTGTGTTTTGCTAGCACGCACGCAAAGGATATTTACACACCGGGATGACGTTAAAACATCAAGGCCATAAAAGGTTGGCGTTGTCATCAGGTCTGAGATACCTGCCCCAACACCTCTGTCCCTGGAGTTTGGAAACACACTGACCTGTGTATTTACTTACAGGCTATTTTCATCATTTGCACAGACAAGTCAAAATATATTAGGTGGGACTCTGATAAGAAAGAATTATATAGACGAAATATGATATCGAATGTGCCAGTGTTAATAATATCATAAATGATTGTTCAATTCAAAGTAGTGACGATATGGACAATGTTTTAAACCGTTTTGTAAATGTAATGAACGAGATTACGCAACCATTATTCTGCAAAGAGAGAAACATGGTTAAACGTACCCGTCTAGCGAAAACGCAGGTTATGTATACAAATGAATGATTTGATTGTAATTGCCGAGTTGCAAAACGTTCATATGAGAGTGCATTACGGGACTTTAATAATCATAGAAATAATGATAATAGAGTACGACAGGTCGGTGCCAAAAAGGCCTTCAAGAGCATTACGAAGAGGACAACACGACGTTACAGGCATGCAAAGATGGAAGAAATTGAACGATTGAAAGGCAAACAGCCAAAAGAGTTTTGGAAATATTTTGCTAAGAAAAAGCATTGAAAGAACAAAATATGGACGTATATAAGTTCAAAGAACATTTTGAAAATTTAGCGAGCCAAATCGGACCACAATATGAGAGAGATTCGGAGAATAATTTTAGTTCTACTGAGCACCCGACTGACACACCGGCATTTCGTGAGCTAGATAGGGAAATAAGTGTTGACGAGGTTAGACGGGATATTAATGGACTGAAACGGGGAAAGGCTTATTGAACCGACTTTTTGATTAATGAGGTTTTCATCGAAGCAGGGGACATAATCATTACACACATAACAAAGATTTTTAATATGATTTTCAACACAGGTTATTTCCCTTCGTTATGGATGCAGGGCATTGTGGTCTCTATCTTTAAAATGGGCGATGACAGCAATGTGAATAATTACAGAGGAATTACTCTATGCAGCTGCCTGTCAAAACTTTTTACATCGGTTTTAAATAATAGGCTGAAGAGTTGGGCCGAAGAAAATAGCAACACATCAGACGCACAGTTTGATTTCGTCAGCGATTATAAACTACGGATGCTGTTTTCTGTTTGAATAGTATCATACAACACAAATTCTTTAAAGGAAAACGCATAAATGCAGCATTTTTTGATATGTCCAAATGTTTTGAAATTGTATATAGAAATGGTCTGTGGTACAAGATTGATAAACAACTTGGTTTACAGGGCAAAATGTTTAGAATTATTAAGAACATGTATGAAAATGAACGAGTACAGGTACGGCACAGCAACTCACCTTTGTTATGGGCCATGTTTATCGAAGATCTAGATTTATTTTTACAATCTATTCCAGACAGTGGAATCATGTTGAAACAAATAACTTTGATATTATTCCTTTATGCCGACGACATGGTAATATTAGCGGAAACGGCCGAAGATCTACAACGAAGTTTGAACAGTCTATCAGATTATTGCAAGCGTTGGGGTTTGCAAGTCAATGTCGATAAAAGTAAAATCATGGTTTTCAGACAACGAGGAAGGCTGAAACGTGGCGAAAGTTTGACCTATAACGAGAAAGTAGTAGAAATAGTTATAGTTATAGAAATACCTAGGAACGATAATTAGTAGTAACGGCCAATTCAACAATAACCAGCAAATGCTAGCGGGAAAAGCTTTAAAAGCTATGTATACTTTAAGTGGAAATTTAATGGGCTCTGATTTGAGCCCAAAACACAGTGTGACCTTTTTGACGCATTTGTTGGTTCGATATTAAGTTATGGGTGTGAAATATGGGGATATTCCAATGCTAAAGAATTAGAAAGAGTACATCTGAAGTTTTGCAAGCGTTTGCTGGATGCAAAGCTTTCAACAAGTAATGTAGGTGTTTATGGTGAATTAGGACGCTACCTATTACGTATTATAAGACAGACTCGAATGGTGAAATATTGGTTTAAAGTCATCATTACTAACAACTCTGTAATTAAGGCACTTTATGACGAATTAGTTGCTGACAATAATATAAGACATTTAGATAACTGGTTGTTAAAGATAAAGGAACTACTCTACAGACACGGTTTCGGGAATGTATGGGAAAATCTATCCACTATAAATCATGACTGTTTTGCTCAATTGTTTAAGCAGCGGCTTGTTGATAACTTCAGCCAAGAATGACACACTTCCCTCCAAAATAATAACGTAACTATACAAATATTGAATATGAAAAGTATCTTGACGTTATGAACTCAAGCGTTATCGACATGTGTTAAGTCAACTTCGGCTATCATCACATAAACTCAGAATTGAGACGTTACGGGAAAAACCGAGAAGAGAGACATGATCGAATATGTGTATTTTGTGATAGCAGGGACATTGAAGATGAGTTTCACATCATGTTCAAGTGTGATATATATAAAAAAAAAAACATAAGAAAAAGATACATTAGTCGTAATTAGTGGCAGAATTCAAGTATTTTTAAGCTTATAGGACTGTTACAAAGTAAAAATAAGAATGTATTAAACAGCCTTTCTTGTTATATAAAATGTGCGATTAAAATTAGAAATAATTTAAACAATACCTAAAGTAAAATACGGTTTCTGTTTATGTTTATTTTTACATATGCTATAAAAATATAGTAACATAATAATAAAAGTTTTTTTGAACTTTTTAATACGACCCTTCACATTGTTTTCTTTGTATTATTATATGTTTTGTTTTAGTTTATGAATGTATTTTTTGTACGTGTATGTGTTTGTTTTTGTGTGTATGTACATTTCTGTGATTGTTTGTATGCTAAGAGACAATGAAGTCTAAAGCAAAATAAACTTCTGTTCTGTTCTGTTCTGCTATTATCATTTTAGAATTTTTTAAGTATGCTCGAGAAGGTGACACTAGACCTGGTTACTGCTCCAATGGCGTACATATTAATACAAATCATAAGTTAATCACTGAGAAAAATACGTCTCTTTTTTCTGCAATTTTACAAATCAAAATTAAAAGTGCAATCACCTGTAATGCAATACTAAATCATTGTTTTCGTTGAACTTTTGTCCAAGACACCAACACTCTTAAAAAATAAAATGACCCAAGAAAACGAGCCCTTTAATCAAATAGCACAACACAAATTTAAAACTTCAAATTATAAAATGGGATCAGGCATTAAACAAATATCAAATTTTAAAGTCAGGTGCTTTAAATTGTTGATTTCCTCTGCAGTTTCTATCGAACTATTAATATTCTATCTTTGGAGGATTAAAGGTAACTAGCCATTAGTTACCCCATAGATTGATTTTTTCAAGACCAGCTTCAATGTATTATCAGCTTTGATTAAGAGTATCGACAACAATTTATAATGTCTTGTCTTCAGAATATTTTATTGTATTTCGTCGACGATATCGTTTATATAAACGAGGAATAGCAAAGGCTTTTAAATTATTTTTTAAAAAACCCGCCAAACTATCAGGAAAGCTTCCGAGAAGGAAAAAATCATTGATTTCGATTCTATATATAGTTTTCAAACGATGAGTAAGACGCCCTTTTAAACCACTTTTTGGTAGTTGAAATAAAATACCACGATGCAAGGCTTTTTCAAAGGTTTCGGAGATTTCACAGAGAACTGCCCTGACTTCTTTTTGTTCAACGAGGGCTAGGCAGATAGAATGATACACCGGCACCAGTTATTGACAGTCGAATTTCTGGGGACAAACCAAGATAGGAGACACGTTAAAACATTGTTTTGAACGAAACATGTTTATAAATAATATGTTCAAAGTTGAGTCACTTAAACAGAAGATGTTATTAGTGAACTGCAGTTTGCTGTGCTGGAAGGAAGGTATTCTGTATAATCGAATCTGCTTTGTGATTGGAAGAAGTGTTTAAAATGTTGGCTTTGTCTAAGGTATCTTCATAAGTATGATTGTTGTTTCTGAGTCAGGCGAACTGCTGCGTGCTGAGTTTGGTGCAGTGTTGATTTTTACGAGTTTCCAAAAATCTG
This sequence comes from Mya arenaria, assembly GCF_026914265.1. NCBI lineage: Eukaryota > Metazoa > Mollusca > Bivalvia > Myida > Myidae > Mya > Mya arenaria. The sequence continues at coordinate 45,643,087 of NC_069124.1, read as the reverse complement.
AAGAATGGTTTGATGGATCACGTAGTGCTTCTGCAAATCTGTTTAAATGATTTTGATTTGGCACAGAAATCGATGCGATAGCTATAACATTTGATAAAGGTCTACGTGAAGGAGACGTATTCACAAAAATGAAAAGTCTCTCAAGCGAGACAACTAATACACTGCTAACAGATTTTGTTTATTTTGGCCGGTTAGCAAATGCAAATATTATTGCAGGACGTTTCGAAGAAAGCGAAGATATGCTCAGAGCTGCTCGTTGTAAGGCAGTCGATATTGGTCTTTGCCATGAACTTTTGGACATGTTTTATAACGAAGTTCAAGTAAGGCTGTATAGCTTTGAAAATACGCCAACAGTTGAAGAAAGGCAGGCCTTATTAATGTGGGGTAGACGTGGACATGAATGTGCTAAGGAGAATTTGGCCTGTAAAAAGGGCTGGAGAAGAACCTTTGTTTTGAGAATGGTTTTCTGCTTGCTTGGTCTCGGGACCCGTGCAAAGGTTATCGAAAATTGCCTTTTGAAGGCCACTTTGGATTTGGATTCATTTCAACTTACTTTGATAAGGTAAACTCTCTGACGCATCTGAGAAGTCAACATATAGGCAACATAGAAAGGGGGAGGAGTGGAGAGGGAAGTGCTTAATGAAATGATTTTAAATGAAACAAGAAACTATGCTTTCATTAAAAACCCGTCATTTAACCAGAGTCTCGACACTATCAGAATCCGTACATTTGATGATGACGAAACCATTCCAAAACACAGGCTTTACTCTCCAGTAGCATGAAATTCAACATAAAGAGCGGCCTTTCTTCAAGTTCGTTCAGATCAGGACACACATCCATCGGTTAAATTTCAGTTAAGATGTGAAGGAGATAATACCTTTCAAGAAACAAGCAGTCAGTCAGTATACTTCGAGAGAGAGAACGACATAGTTTTAATGAAACCCAGAAGTCTTTCGTTTTCCGTCAAAAGCAATAGTTCATTCAAAAAAACGAGGTTGACAGTATTCAAACCAGGCATATCTGGTAGGTTTTGTATGGAAAGTATTACAACTAAACTGGAAAGCTATACAGAGCCAAAGGAAACATACTATATGCAAAAAATGAGCGCTAGGTTTGAAGATGAAAGTACAACTCAATTTCCGAAAAGAAAGGATCGCGTAAAAACAGAAAAATGTAAAAGACCATTTGTTGATGAGGACATTCTAAACTATGGGCATGGACATGCTAATAGAATCTACTAAGAATTCCAGAAGCCAGACGCCATCAATCAAAGTAAGTTATCTGTTCCATTACCATTAAGAGACCGCACATCAGCCGGCAATAGCGATGCGGATTCTTTAGCGAAACCTAAATGTTTGGTTTCCTCTGGACATCCGTTCATTACACAAAACCACTCACATGGTGGAGATCAACATGTCATAGAAACGTATGGTACTTTTAAAACTTCAGAACTATGTATGTATAATACTGGATTGGAAGCCCGTATTTCACCTGTCGGCCGTGACAGTGCTGGAAATACACCATATCAAACAAGAGAAAGATCTTCAGGTTTTCAAGAAGGTTATCAGCAAGGGGGGAATACAAGAATAGAACAGTTAAATGTGTATCAGTCGTTCAAAGAGTCAGATATATCTGAAAATCTGTCCTCTCTAGAAAGTGACGATATGTTTGGTGATTGACGCGTTACATGTGCTGCATATTACTGAGCAGAAGAAAGTGAACAAGGACATACACAGTATTTGATTGCAATGTTTCAATTCGTATTTTTTGGTTTCATGTTCTTCTTGTTTTCGTGTTCATGGTAGGGTTGGTGATATATCACTTTGCGTGTTTGTTAAATATTATCGAAGTTTTCTTGAATATTTTCAAATGGAAATACAGTTTATGTTGTTAGTGTTTTTTCCTCAATAACAGTCAGTATGGACTCTGAGTTTCCTTCGTTCTTGATAGTTTTGTTTGCTGTGTATTCACCGCTTAATGGTATCCGAGGATATAGATATTAATTTTGGATTTCTGGTAACCCGATATTATTTGTGTGTGTGTTAATGCGTTGAAAGTAAGAAAGTTATTCTAAATATCATTTTACAAATAAGATTGTTTTATTACCTGAATGTTTTCAAATAAGTCAATTCACGTTCGATTCCAAGTGAAATAAAAAAGAAAAAAACAGCTGCAGTATCTTTATCGCTTAATTGTTTTCGGTAATATATTAAATTTATTGCAATTTTAAGTAATTAGCCAATGTCACAATGGCTCCACGACAGGAATGTACAGGTAAACGCATAAATTTTTTTAGGGGGGAAGGGGGTGCGTGGCTTGTTCTGCGATTAAAAATCTGTCGTGACTTGAAATTCTATTATATTTTATGCCACAACAGATTCGTAAACGTTTTGTCTTACTGGTCTCGTGTTAATACCGCAATGGTTCTATTTTCAATCGACATTCGTACGATACACGACATATCGTAGATGACAAAAGTTTGGTGTATTTCTTGCGATAATCTCATGACAAACGCATTTCATTCTTAAGTGGAAATTAATTCCTTTGTTCTCGTTTCTTTTAATAGTTGTTGTTTGTTTTACATAGTAAATGCAGAGTTCTAAATGGTTAAACGTTTAAATGTTTCTAGCACAGAGGATTTTGTTTACAAATTATAACATAATATGTTGTTGATTTTGTTAACTATCAGTTTTGCGAGCTACACATGGAAGAAAGATGATAAACAATGAAGCCGGGATTAAAATTGTTATAAACAACGTAAATTACTTGATCTCGATCTCAGGCAAGCAATGCAAGTCTTTGTATGACAAATAGTGTTATAAAGCAATATAACTTATATTACTAAATAAAGAATAATTATTTATCGTAAATCAATACCTAATCTGTTCGAATGCATATTTCACGAACTATTATTTTTCTTATTTATCCAAGTTATTCATCTTGGACGATCGCTCACATTTTATTTGGCAATACCTAAAATAAAAGGCATTTAGCCTCGTACAATTTCCGTATTTATATTAGTTTAAGTTAATGTGTGTGGTACGGTTTATTTTTACATTGATCGAAAAAAGGTTAAAGCCTTTAATGGAAACGAAACCCTGTGTTCCCGAGTTGGTATGAGTTATTGATTATTGATTATACATTTGCACGTATGTTTTTTCATATATATATTTATTTGAACACTTGGACTGTGATTGTACTGCGACATAAATCCAATTTCAAACGAGTATATTATAATAGTATTATTAAGGATAATTATGTTTAAAAATGGATACACGTACAAATACAGGTTCTGTTTAAAACTGTGTATATATCTTAACAAGATACGTTTGTAAAATATGATGCCTCCCCCCGCGCCTGAGCGCCATGTTGACAGGATTATTTGGTCAATTAAGTGAAATATGCATGAACCGAAATGACAGCTTATTTGTCATTGAGGCAGTTTGACGATTATGACCATTAAAAGTATGAGGATAGTAGTAATTTGCAGATACAAATGTATCCGATTAGCAGCATGGAATAAGATCATATCATAAAATTTAATGAAGAATATGAGTTATGACCTTGACCTTTGACTCTATGACCACAAAGTCCATAGGGGTCATCAACTGACCACCCCAAACCAAAATAAAGTTTGAAGGCCATGGGTGCAGACATTGTCGAGCTGTCACACAGACAAGCTTTTTGCGCTCAAGGTCACTGTGATCTTGACTTTAGACCCGATGACCCCTAAAATCAAAAGGGGTCATCTACTGGTCAGGCCCAACCTTCAAGTCAAGTTTGAGGGCCAGGGTGCCGAGTTATCACTCGAACTGTGTCCCTCTTTATTATCATTTCCAGAACCTAACAAGGCAAACATACTGTTAATGACAATACTTGAGTCACTTATATTCAACTTATGTACCATATCCCGCAATACCGGCTGTATTTTATTGCAATCCCAAAAGAGATGTAAAAGAGTTTCTTCATGGCATGCACAAAAGGAGAAATTATCATTTTCAACCAGCTTTATTTTATATAATAATGCATTTGATGGTAATATTTTATGAAGAACTCTTAATTGTAACCATTGAATATAAGAATCTTTTGTACACTTAAATACACAACTATAGACATTTTTTCAATGAATATAGACATTTACATATTGTAATAACCATTTGTGTTGACTTGTTGGAATTTCATCATTATTAAAAAAGATTTTATATAGAAATCGGTTTACATTTTCTTTTGTAAAAATTGGGTTTATAAAAGTGTCCATACATGGGTTACTACATTCTAAAAAGTTAAAGTCATTAAGCACAAATTAAGAATTCCTCATATAGACCTTTATCGCAGAAATTAATCCATTATAGTGAAGAGAGTTGACCTTCTGATCAATTATTGCTTCGATTTCCATCAGGCTATACATGTTTGCATTGGCATTAAACATCTTTCACACAACGTAATCCCTTATTGTATAGGGTATAAATAAATACATAATTTCCATTTCCAAACGTGTGGTTATAAAATAATGGTATATGCATAAATTGATTAACATTGTCTATACAAAACTTATCTATGTATAACATTCATGCATTAATTACAACTTTCCAGAATGTGTTTGACATCTTTTGACAAATAATTTCACAAATCTTCTTTCCACAATTCAACATTTTTTACATCAAATAATACAGATTAATTAGAAACATTTACTATTTCCATTCAATATACAATTTCTTATCCATTTTATCTTTAAGCTATACATATGACTTGTAACATCAATCATATTAATACCACCTTCTGGAAAATCTTTTTTTTTAAATGGTACTTTTAATATTTGCTTTTTCATTCCACACAAACTCAAGGACTAAATCATTTAACTCTTTAAGAAAATCATTTGTTCGATTTGGTAAACTAATGAAAAGGGGTATAAATAATGGAAGTAAAACTAACTTACCTACCGTTAGCCTGCCAATTGGTGTGAGTTTCCTGTTGTTTCCATTTCATAATGCTGTTTTTAACTTTTAACAATTTTTCATCAAAGTTTATCTTACCAATTTGATTTAAATCCACATCAAAATGTTTCCCAAGTAATTTGAATCTAGTATCGCCCCATGATAGTTTAAATTTTGTTTTTATGGGTCGTGATGAGTATTTAAGTGGTCATATCCAATCTAATTTGGTATTATCATAATTAATTTTAAGCTCTGATAATTGTGAAAAATGATACAACAAATCTACCACCGTTCTCACTGTTTCCTCAGTAACATCTAAAAGATGTATCATAAGCAAAATGTGAGATCTGATATTCCTCACCATCAATAACAATACATTTTACAGTTTCATTGTTTATTATCATAATTGCCAGAATTTCTGAGCATAAAATAAACAAATATGGAGAAATAGGGTCCCCTTGTCTACATCCTCTCGTATCTTAAACAATTCAGACAGATGTCCATTTAATTGCATCGCAACTTCAGTATTATACATAAAAAACCTTATCCATTTTTTTAAACATATCACAAAACAAGAGCTGTCACAGTATGTGACGAATGCCCCCGAATGTGACATTAACCTACGAATAAGGTCAGTACATGAACAGTTGATCTTGCCTTTACTTGTCAAATACGTATGGCAAGTTATTTTAAATTGCCTCTGAACATAATAAAATACCACCCATACTTGACAACCTACACTGTTATGTCCTTTTATTCAGAATTCCCTTGTGAATAAACACTTAGTGTATCTTTCACCTTAGAGGTAGGGACATGGGTCTTGCACACGACACGTCGTCTTTGTACGTGGTACACATGTAGCAAGTGATTTTAAAATCTGTCCATACAAGGGAAAGTAACAGCCCTGACACGACAACCTATGCTCTATATCCTTATATGCAGCACTCCATTATGAATAAACACTAAGTGTGACCTTGACCTTTGAGGTAGGGACACGGGTCTTGCACGCGACACGTCGTCTTGGTATGTGGAACACATGTGGCAAGTTATTTTAAAATCTGCCCATACAAGGGAAAGTTACAGTCCGGACATGACAACCTATACTCTATGTCCTTATATGCAGCACTCCATTGTGAATAAACACTAGATGTGACCTTGACCTTTGAGGTAGGGACACGGGACTTGCACGCGACATGTCGACTTGGTATGTGGAACACATGTGGCAAGTTATTTTAAAATCTGTCCATACAAGGGAAAGTTACAGCCCGGACACGACAACCTTTACTGTATATCCTTATATGCAGCACTGCATTGTGAATAAACACTAAGTGTGACCTTGACTTTTGAGATAGGGACACGGGTCTTGCACGCGACACGTCGTCTTGGTATGTGGTACACATGTGGCAAGTTATTTTAAAATCTGTCCTTACAAGGGAAAGTTACAGCCCGGACACGACAACCTATACTCTATGTCCTTATATGCAGCACGCCATTGTGAATAAACACTAAGTGTGACCTTGACCTTTGAGGTAGGGACACGAGTCTTGCACGCCACACGTCGTCTTGGTATGTGGAACACATGTGGCAAGTGATTTTAAAATCTGTCCATACAAGGGAAAGTTACAGAGCCGGACGGACGGACGGACGGACGGACAGACGGACGGACGGTGCGATTTTAATATGCCCACCTTCGGGGGCATAAAAAATCAATAGAATTAAAAGATATGGAGTGAAACGCCTTTTCAAAATCAACATCACTAGGCCAAGAATTTTCTTATCATCGCATGTTTTCATAATATCATACGACAATCTTGTGTTTTCACTTATATTTCGACCTTTAATGAATCCTGTTTGATCTTTTAAACTTAGGTATCTAAAATAATTTTTAATCTGTTGGCTATAATTCCTGAAAATATCTTGTAAATAACATTTAAAAGAGTAATAGTTCTCCAATTCTCCAAAAACTGTTTAGGCTTACCGTCTTTCGGTATACATACAATTGTTCCCAATTTGATATTTCTAGAAAATGAATTAGACAAATAAGCATGATTAATTGCTCTTAAAATTACATTTCTAATATCTATCCAAAACATTTTATCAAAATTTAATGTAAAACCATCACAACCAGGACTTTTACCATTTTTCATTTGTTTGACAGTATCTGAAACCTCTTCATATGTTAAAGTCACTCTAAAGAGTGTGACTGCTGATTGTTAAGTACATTATAGATGCAATTGTTAAGTTCAGTTTGTACATCAAAGTCACATGGTTAATTTTTCTTATGGAGATAATTATAAAAAATATATGCTTCTTTCAAAATTTCCACTTGGTCCAAAATAAAAGAACCATCTTCTTTTTCAATAAATGATATATGCTTATCGGCAATAGTTCTATTTTTACTAAATTGCAAAAACAGTAGTAGCCTTTTATCCATTTTCTATCCAATTTGCCCTAGACCTTATAACAAATCCTTTAAGTTTATTATTTCTTTATGCACATAGATCTGTCTCTAAAATAAGTAGTTGATCTTTATTAGTATCTGAAAGATTTTTTGTAGTTCTAAAATATCATCTTACAACTTTTCCTATGTCTGTTTCTCTCCTTTGATTTATAACTAGCATATGATATAGTTTTACCTCTAATTTCAATTAAAATAGTTTTTAGAAATAATTCATCATTTATTACAAATTGCATTACTGATCTGTCCATTTTTAATTCAGCATTACAATCCTAAACTGGAACAATATATTGTAAAATAATCTCATCAATTTTTCTTTTTACAATGTTTAAATAATCCATTTAAGATAAAAGTGAGGTATTTAATTAATTATTAAAGGCCCTTGCCATGCTAAGCTTTTGAAAAACAAAATTCTAAAACAATATTTGAATGATCAGATTTGTAGCAAATGTCTGTATCACACTTTCTAACATTATTCACCATATTATCTGTGATAAAAAATCCAGTCTACCTTGCTGAAATGTTCAATCTCCTCCATGTATAATTTCTAGTATCATCATGTAATTCTCTATATGGATCTAACAAGCCTCTACCTCGCATGATGTTTAACAATCTCTTTCTAGCTTTAACATTGTTATTAATAGATTTATAATTCTTGTAGTCCAACTCTTGATTTAACACTAAATTATAATCTCCACAAACTATATACTTATCTAAATTATTAAATGTATCTATTTTATCAAAAATCATATCTAAGAAATCAGGACAGTCATTGTTTGGTGCATATATATAAGCTAACAAGAAAACCATATCATTGTACAAAAATTCAATCTTAACAAAATTTCCACTATTATCTTTTACTACATTACAAATTTTCACATTCAAATGTTTCCTAATGAAAATAGCGGCTCCTCTAGCATTAGATTTTACATTACTAAAAAAACATTCTCCATTCCATTCTGAATATGCTCATTTGTAAAATGTGTTTCATGAATACAGGCTATAACAACTTTTATTACTTTGAGTAAATTAAGTATATCAAGGCATTTTTAGACTATCTGCGAATGCGCGCAGGGAGTCTTAAGACCGCGAACTTTAAAGAACTACTTCTATTCATGTCATTTTAACCCATTGTTTGTCTCAATGAGCTCTATGTTTAGCAGAATGGCGTCGAAACGATAAAAACAGATTAGTTGTTTTGCAGTACGAGTATTAGTTCTTGCTTGTTCGGCTATTTCCGCACTGTATTTCTGTATCCCGGCGTTTTATTTTTAGCAGAATATAACTATTTTTAGATCATTATAATTATCAGAGTAATGTGGGTCAAAATAATGGAGGCTCTGGTAGGAAGGTAACATTCTGATTTTCACTCTGAGTTTAGCCCAAGATGTTCTAGAAATTATTACCGACCGCAAGTGTCCCATCGTCTGTAGGGTTTGTAATTATAGCCTGGTGGGACCCTGAAGCACGTTTATTTATAATGGTGTATTTTTTATATTACTTGTATGATATAAGAAACATAAATGATTTCTGAAAGTCAAAATAGTTGTTGTATCCCAGGTTTCGCGTTGCTAATGCTTCAAATACTATGATTTGCCTGCTATATAATAACAAAAATACTATTCATTCTATAATTTTTGGGCGTATACTTTTCTTATAAGACGTTAAAAAGCTTTGTTCGGATGTATTCTTGGCATAGTTTTGGACATCAGCTTTCAATTTATTCTAACACACATGCCCTGATACGACAGCTTATGCATACGTTTGGGGAAGCAAAGTAGTTCGGATTTAACCTGTAAAACATCCAAAGAGTGCGAAGCATTCATAACAGCACTAGTATTATTTCTACACAGATACTTACATAAAACATAAATAACATTTATTTATCAATACAACTTGAAAAAGCACAAAACAAACCGCAAAATGAAAAGGGAAAACGCAACTTTCCCTTTTCAGCATGGTAACATTTTTATTCAACAGAAACCCTTTGTAATGTCCCCAAAGCATTTCTGTAGGATTAGAAATGTCTTTGGGAATATTACCAAACACTTCATAGTATAGTATTGAAGAGTTATAGTGTGGTTTTCAACATTTCTGGTAATATTCCCAAAAAGTATCCATAGTATGCCAGGTTTTCTGGGAATATTACCAATTTGATCTTGAAAATTTGGTAACATTACCAAAACATTTTGAAAATAATTCCAAACACTTTCTAGTATAGTATTGAAAGTTGTGGTGGGGGTTTCAACATTTGTGGGAACATTCCCAAAATATTCGATACTATGCCGAGAGATTTTCTAAAATATTCTTCAATTATGAAAAGTCACAAATATTTGGTAATATTCCCAAAACAAAATGATGAACATTTTCTGCTAGGATTCTGAATATAATGTCCAGGTTTTCTGGGAATATTAACAATTTGATCTTGAAAATTTGGTAACTTTACCAAAACATTTTGAAAATATTTCCAAACACTTTGTAGAATAGTATTGAAAGTTGTGGTGGGGGTTTTAACATTTGTGGGAACATTCCCAAAAATAATCCATATTATGCCGAGAGATTTTCTAAAATATTTTTCAACTATGAAAAGTCAGAAATATTTGGTAATATTCCCAAAAAAATGATGAACATTTTCTGCTAGGAATCTGAATATTATGTCCAGGTTTTCTGGGAATATTACCAATTTGATCTTGAAAATTTGGTAACATTACCAAAACATTTTGAAAATAATTCCAAACACTTTGTAGTATAGTAGTGAACGTTGTGGTGGGGGTTTCAACAATTGTGGGAACATTCCCAAAATAATCAATACTATGCCGAGAGATTTTCTAAAATATTCTTCAACTATGAAAAGTCACAAATATTTGGTAATATTCCCAAAATAAGTGATGAACATTTTCTGCTAGGATTCTGAGTATAATGTTCAGGTTTTCTGGGAATATTTTCAATTTGATCTTGAAAGTTGGTAACATTACCAAAACATTTTGAAAATATTTCCAAACACTTTGTAACATAGTATTGAAGAGTTATGGTGTGGTTTTCAACATTTCTGGTAATATTCCCAAAAGTATCCATAGTATGTTGAGCGGTTTTCTAAAAATTAATAAAAACTAGGGGTTGTCACAAATATTTGGTAATTTTTCTGAATTATGCACATTTTCGGCTAACATTTTAAAATTCGTCTTGAAAATAATGTCCAGGTTTTCTGGGAATATTACCAAAGTTAATCTTGAAATTTCTGGTAACATTACCAAAACCTTTCGGGAATATTACCAAACATTTCAAAGTATAGTATTTAAAGTTATAGTGGGGGTTTTAACATTTTTGGGAACATTCCCAAAACTATCGATATTATGCCGAGAGATTTTCAATAATATTCTTCAACTATGAAAAGTCACAAATATTTGGTAATATTCCCAAAATAAATGATGAACATTTTCTGCTAGGATTCTGAATAAAATGTCCAGGTTTTCTGGGAATATTACCAATTTGATCGTGATATTTGGTAACATTACCAAAATTATTTGAGAATATTACCAGATGAACTGAAACAGACTAATTCAACAAAAAGCCTTTGAAAACTCCACAAATAGTTTCTGTAGGACCAAACAGTTCATAGAATAGTATTAAAAACTGGGGCTTTTCAACATTTGTGAGAACATTCCCAAATTAATCCATATTATGCCGAGAGATTTTCTATATCATTCTTAAACTAGGAATAGTTACAAATATTTGGTAATATTCCCAAAATGAATTACGAACATTTTCCGTTATCGTTCTCAAATTCATCCTCAATACAATTATATTATCTTGAAATATTTGGTAACATTACCAAAACTGTTTTGGGCATATCAAAAGATGAATTGAAATAAAATAATCCAAAAGAAAAAGCTCCACGTGGGCTGCTGTAGGACATGAATTATTCTGGGAATATTACCAAAATCTTCATTGCATAGTATTGAAATTAACAGCAGGTTGTTCAGCATGTTTGTAATATTCCCAGAATAATCTATAGTATGACTAAAATTGTTCTAAACATTTCTAAAACATGCAATATTCGCAAATGTTTGGTAATATTTCCAATAAAAATATAAACATTTTATAACAAGAGATGTTTGTCAAACATTAATCCCCATCACCCCCTGAGCGCCATGTTGTCAGGATTATTTGAACAATCGAAATACGCATGGACTGAAATGACAGCTGATTGGTCATTGCCATTGGATGACTTTAAGGCAGTTTAAAGATTATGACCATTCAAAGTGTGAGGATAGTATACATAGTGTTCAATCGTGTTCAGATGATAACAGATATTTGCAGATAAAATGTGTCCTCTTAGAAGGGAATAAGTAAATACGACAACATTTTAATGGCGAATATGAGTTATGACCATAACGTTTGACTCTAATAAGTGTTGATTGATAGAACGACATAGATTACATATTCCTGGTTGTTTAAACCTACTAGAATGTTATTTCAGTATTACAGGTATGTCTCTTGCAATTTTACAATTTGACAATAATTATTTTAAATACAAGTGTGGACTTTCGCATATTACGATTTAAAAAAAAAACACAGAAAAGAACAGAACCGACGTTTATAAGTCGTATACATCAGAACATCGTCTAAACACATACACTTAGGTTTTTGATATCAAATGCTTGTACATGGTTAGTGCTATGGTTAAAGACACAAATATGTTGACGTAAAGGCAGCAGTATCAGAGGATGAACTAAATTAATAATAATAATCATTATTAGGAATAGTATTACGAATACATATTGATTCTTTAACATAATCGCAGAGCTTAACCCGCTCACATTTATTGACAGAGTTAAATATATTTCTGGGAATATAACCAAAACAATTCGGGGATGTTACCAGATGAAATGAAATACAAATATGATTATTTGACAAACATAAAAACAGCCAACAGACAAATAGAACTTAAGCTGCAAAACTAGACATGCTGGTTTTACGACTCTTGCTAATTTACTGCCGGAGATAAGTGTGACAAAATGTTGTGTGACAGCTAGATGAACCGACGAACAGACAGACAAGTGAAATCTATTTGCTTCTCAGACTGGGGCATTTAAATGAATAGCAGTATTGAACATTTTTCGGTTATAACACATACACAGTTTTAAGCAATTTCTTCACAACGTGAATGACAAACAACTAAGTGTCTGTTATGAACTGTACATTTAAAGTATGCTTAAATAAAAAAAGTCATCGAGAACATGATTAACATAATTGGTGAATGTTCCATCAGTAAACATGGAGCAGGTTCAATACTTTTTTATTGTTCTATGTTTCTTTCCATATCATTAAAATAAACCTAAAGTATCTGCTTAAAGTTATCTATTCAAGAAAATAATAATACTTCTATCATTCGTTCTCGTCATTTACAAGACATTATCTTGATCTGAATACTTTATAGTATATGCTAAACAACCTATAGCAAACATTTAAAAGTGGATTTATATTTCCTACAAGGATGTCACTATATCAGACTCTGAGTCAGCTTATGCTGGACACAAATGTTGTTGTAAGAAGGGGTATTTCATACAAACTTTCATGAATACCAAAGACGGCTCTTTCTCAAATATGTCAGGCTTTATGCACAGAGGAGTGGATAAATAAAAAACTCCATCACAGAAATCACAGGAAGAACTTTAATAATGAGTTATGTAGGGTAAGAGCTTAGCATACTGGAATGGCTCTCGAAAGACCAAGACTAGATTCCCGACTTGTCATTGACCGATTCTCTGTGTTCACAAAATGAAACTTGAATTAGTAACCTATTAAAATAAAAAAGGCTTTAAGGCAAAGCAAAAGTAAATAAAAATAACTCAATCATAAAATGTACAAATATTTACAAAATGAAAACACAATGTAAGCTTACTGAAATACAAAAACAAGGTTTAAAAGATATGTACAGGCAAACTGTTATCTGATATTTATGATCATACCAAATATATCAGGTTTTAGATGTCTGAAGCTTGTTTGGAACAATATGAAGCTACGGACTGATTTATAAGTTGAATCTGAATTTCCGATAATTGTATTACGTTGTCTTTCTTACATCCTTCGAATTTTGCAATTATATATCGACGATTAATTTTCATTTTGTCCAAGGGATTCAAAATCACGCTCTGTTTATTTTTTACGTTGAGAGAACTTGTTAGTTTTCCGACTGGCCGACGGGCAAAGGTCATCATGTTTCCCTCCATTTCTCCAATATACACACTCTGGTTTGTATATTCCACAACTGCCACCTGAAGACGAACCAAACATATAAGTATTTCCTAGATTTAATAGATGTGGTGTATTCTTAAAATTACAGTGTATACTACATATTACCATTACAGCCAAAATCCAATTAATGATCATTTTAAGTTCAGTATATTTGTTATATAATGTCTTATACTTTAATAGACAAATGGCTTTGTTATATAATGTTTCATACTTTAATAGACAAATGGCTTTATATTTCTGTATTTATACTTGAACATACCGTCATATTTTCTGCTATCTCGGCTAAAGTTTCAGTTTCTGCTGTCTGAAAATATATTTTTGAAATCTGCTGTACTAACATAACGATTAACTTTATGAAAAGCATATAACAAACAGAGGTGGGGAAACCATAATAAAAAATGCTGGACGGAGGCGGGATTCGAATCCGCAACAGCGTGATTTTAAAGTATATGGTCTAACCACAGGACCAGGGCTCTAAAGCAATTGCAAAAGTATACTTTGCTCTTAAGTATGTATGAATTTTTTTTGCACTATTTCTTGGGTTGCCAAATTTATGAATATGACTGAGTTTATATTGCCTATTGTTATTATTTTGCATACAACATGAATGTGATATGCAATACATGTATGCCACTTGCCAAGTTTTAATTTAAATACTGGTAGGAAAGTTTCAGTTCATTACTAAAATCATTTATTATGCTCAGTTATAATTGTTACATAAAATAAGATTTTGCCAGTTATCTTTGGTAAAGAAATCATGGAAAATAAACATTAATAATTTAGCATGTATAAGTTGTTTTTCTTAAATTCAATTATTATTTTCATACAATCTTTACAACTACTGAACTATAACTTTAACTTAATTTTGCGGTTGGCAATTTCTGTTTTTTAGTTGGAAGTGTTTAGCTAATTCGATTACTTATCATCGTTATTATTAGTATCCTACATGGCCGAGAGCGTAAGATCGGTTCATTACCAACCTGTGCGTCGGGTGTTTTGTGGAAACGAGGTTTACTCGAGGTTTACTGAGTCTTCACAGAACACCCTGAGCGAGTGTTGGGACGAACCTTTCTTATACGGGCGGCTATGGTATATGCTTTTTCTCCCATCTCAGTTTAACAAAATGAGGTAAAAACGTATGTTTTACTGGAACTCTTTATGACAATAAAAAAGTACAGTTTAACACCGTTAATTGAAAATCGTAGGGACCCAAAAAATATTTCGGGATAACGATATTTCGGATTAACAATTTTCATAAAATTGACAACGTTCGCGAATAATAGATGACGTGAAATACTAAGTCGTGAAGATTGCAATTTCGGTTACACGTTACCAATATGATACATTCGGTTTGAGTGATATTTCGTATACCAAAATATTTGTTGATTGATTATGTACTAAATGACAAATAATTCGTTTTTTTTACTTCTTTATTAAAACATAAAACGTTTAAAACAAATTGACAGCACATGTATGCATTCGGAACATAGTACGGATTATTCGGTAGCGGGTTAAGTGAGCAATGCGTATTTTCGATTGATATTCATGTTGTGTTAACCAGAAATTATATACACAACAGAACAGAACAGATTTTATTTTCACTTAAACTTATACAGTTTTTCGTGATAAACATACATATTGCATACAAATACATAAATTGTATACAAATACATGAAATGTTCAATTATGCAATGTAGTAAGCAGACACATAATAAACGGATAGCTATGGATGAACTAGTATAACTAGACTTTAAATGTTGTTTAACATAACATATGACATATTTCGTTACAAAGTTATTTTGGAACATAATATTGTCTTAAATATTGTTCAATATAAGAACATAATAGTCACGGAAACATGTGATGCATGATATTTTGTACTGATTGTTATTACAGAATATTTGACATATTAACAACTCAATACACTACATCACCTAAATGAATTGCTAATTTTCTGACATCGATGATTGTAAAATACGCGTGCTCAATTTCATTCTTTAACAAGCGCTAATTGTGCTCCATTGTCACCCCAAGCCCATGCCCTAGTGTAATTGAAGTATGGTGTGAAAAACTATGACATGATAAGGTTCGAAATAAGAATTAATAAACAGGTGTGAAATACCAAATCGGGCCCGTAATTATTACTTGGGAATAGCGATTAATTCGGACTAGCGATTTCGGATTAAAGATTCAAAATTTAGTTAAACAAAGTAGGAGTAAAATCGAGACCAAAAAAAAAAATAGCGATCAATTCGGATAAACGGTGATCGGAATGGCAGTGTTCAACTGTATTTCATACGGGTCTTTGTTTTATCTTTGCCCGAGGGCAAGATTCTAATTTCCTGCATGGCCTAATTTTTGGATCTACTTATCTGAGGTAGGAGAAAAGTATGTCTATCAAATATTATCAGTCATATGTAATAAATGAATTCAGCCTAGTTTTAAGTTGTATTTCTTCAGACAAACAAACCTTATCGAATCTGGCATTGTTTGCTGGTATAACCGTTTCCTGCAAAACCTGTTTCTTTGCAGCAACCCGAGATTCCTGCAAATGGTATAATACAAATATACAAATTTATTTGGGTCAAGGAAAAAGACAGAGCTTAAAATTGAAGCTCCTTTTCACTAACAATAGTCACAAAAGACATACTAAGAGATCTATCTTTGTAATATTTGTATCATTCTACCATAAATTTATGTCAGTTGTAGTAATATGTTGTTAAAAAAAATGGGAACAGAATCTAGAATCGAGATACACAATGGTCTTTATATCAATATTTCAAAGCAAAATATCGTTTACATGATCCTTCTGCATAAATAAACTTTGGGAACATAAATGTGCATTGGTGAATTTGGCTGTTCTTTAATGAAAAACAAGCAGTGCTCCAAAACTCAGTTACTCTTACAAAATTAATATTGAATAAAAGATGTGAATATAAAATCAAACTTTTTTTTTCTCGTCAAATGTTGAAATTCATATGGATTTTCACCCATTGCAGGAATTTGAAAATATAATTACAAGGCTCAGACAGCAAGCAGACATATTTCATCAATATACTTAACATTTCTTTTACATTACAACTAAATTCTTAATCCGGTCAAAGATCTTAAGTGTTAACTTGACCTTCACATTTTGATGTTGTAAATATGGTTGTCATCTAATCACATGTGCTGAAGGTTTGATGGAAAGAAATGAAGATATAATGAAGATTTTTCAGTTAATCTACCAAAGACTGTTTAAAATAGATCGTCAAAATATGAAATTACATAGTTATAGCCATCATAAAGAGTCTGTTATGAACGATGGACAGTCTTATAGGTTGACGGACTGATTATTTTAAAAAAGGCGACATGAAGATATCAAAGATCATTAGACTGCAACTGTTATCCTTGTTAATTAAACAATAGCTTCGCTTGTGGGTGCAAAAAAGACAAAAAGGGACAATATTTTACCAAAATGCAAATTAGTAATAAGAACTACATGAGTTATGAATGTTGACCCTTTGGTTTACTATGATTTATAATATACTTGTCAATCATCTTAGCTGTAACTTGTGTGATTACTACACATATATCAACTTTAACACGTTTTCAACGACAGACAACAACATATCCCTATGAAGCTATGATGTAAGCTCATCTTTCTTAAACAGACGAGCTAAAACAAATGCAAGGAATATGGTCATAATAGGTACCCCATTTACTTCTAGGTTGATAAGATGCGGCATTTATGTATGTGGTTAGAGGCTGTGGACTTTGTTATTTAAGTTGAAGCTATAAACATGCACATATACACAATAATCATGAGAAATAACGAGCTTCATTGGGTATAATTTGTTTCCGTGTAAAAAACAGTACCTTTGGTAGGGAAGCCCTTGCCCTTGCTGCTGTCTGTTCTGTCATTTTCACTCTGAGCATTAGACTATCATTCTCTGCATACATTCTGTTTTGGTTTGCCTGGAATATATGTTCATGGCCTCAAAATTTGCCATATTTTTCTAAATCGACATAGGAAATATTGAATAAACATTTAAATAGTACAAAACATAATACTCTCTGAAAATGTGTATAGGCGTATATTCACAGAGAATTCATGTTCATTTTATGAATAATATTTATAGATAAGCATGTGTGCTTTCCTTTTTTATGTTCTTTATAAGGTTGTTCATATATAATGAAATACTTGTTACAAAATAGAGGGCCTATGCTTAATTATTTACACTACTTTAAAAGTTAAACACCGACAAGGTCTCTTAACAGAAATGGAAATATTACGATACAATAAAAAGACATGTCAATAATTAATCAAAATAGTTTAAAACATTTACCATTTTAAGCATTTAAGATTTAACGGCATTTTACCTGCATATCTGCAATCTGCCTGTCTTTATTTACCAGTTTTTCTTTCAAATTCTGAATTTCCCCTTGTAACTGAAAAATAAACAATTACAAATAACCCTTATACTATTCAACAACATAATGATGCATGGAATTTCACATTTATCTCATGTAGTCTTCACGCGTGTGAAAAGAAATTGCTTGTTATATTTGTATTTACAACTTCTTGTGTGTGATTTTCCCAGCATATTAAAAACATTTAAAACATTACTATATTAGCAATCCGGGTACTATACCTCATTTATTTGCCGCGTTTAAGCGATGCACTTCTTTTCGAGGTGATTGATATCGGGGTATATGTTGCATCTCGCATCCCTGAAATACAACAAAGTATGGCAACTCGTAGTGATAATCTGGGCAAAGAGATTGTTCACAGGTGTGCCTAAAATATTATCATTCCTTGTAACACCATTTAACAATCCTCAACCACGGAAATTATTTTAGTTTTATACATCTAAATACAAAGAAATGGATGTTTGACATGGATTCATAGCAAACGCTACAGATGATCCATTTCAAAATCATGAAATATTTACATAAATTGAATTAGTGATGACTAAAGAACAACTAGACAAATATAACATTAAAAAAACTTCAGAAAAGATACCTATTTGCGCTAATTAAATAAACAGAACAACAACAGGAAGTCCAATTATGTAAAAAAAATATTGCCAAAAATGCTGCATTACAAATATACGAATTATTTGGTATTTGCCCGGCTTCCATGTGTCACTTTAAAAAGTCGTGATTAGGAAAGTGCAACTGTCACTTTTTTATAAGTATATGAGCCAGAGTTACAAAGCGTAACAGAAATGCACCTGGGATTTAGGCTTAGGTTACTTTTACTATAAAAATTGTTTACTAATAAATAGTTAGACGACCTGAAGTAAGTTATAAGTTATTAAAAATGGGCGAAGTGAGCATACATTGAACAATTTTACCTTGAAATCTAACCATGTCAAGAACAGGGATCTGCTTTGCCTGAATCCTGGCTTCGTACCGGAAATAAACTGTTCTAACTTGCATTGAATGCTTTCATCATCTTCAAAGGAAACCTGTTTTGTGGAAAATTGTGAAAGATATTTATTTTAAACAAGATAAATATAATCATCACAACTAGTGCTTGTGGAAAGTTTTATATGATATTATTATAATTATTATTTTTAAAAAGGCGTTCATAAACTTTGCTAGGAAAATATGCGTGGCAAAACTTAATTGCAAATTGCTCATATCAAATCATATAATACTTGATAAATGTTTAATTATAGCATTGCAATTTGTTGATAGAAAGATGATAATAAAAACTAAAGTTGTTTGAAAAGCCAAGCATAAATTATATGTTTTAAATTAGTAAAATGTGTAAGGAATGCAAATGTGGAACTTAGCGAAAATTGTTTGACAAAGGTAATTTTTTTACACTGTTTCATGAAGGCAGAAACTGTTTTAAAACTGTGCATCCGCTTTTACAAAGGGTTAAAGGCAATAACACCATTAGAATCATATCTTTTCTACCATTAAACAAAAATATAGTAGTATTTACCT